>NC_024319.1:10916639-10927105 GCF_000523025.1 Cynoglossus semilaevis | reverse complement strand
GAAAGAGAGAAAAAGGAAAGTGAGGAACGTACTTGAGAGGAACCCAGTCACAGACTGAGACAAAAAGTTAAAAGCTTGTCCGTTCTGGTCAAGATGAGATGGTGCATTGTGTGTTGACGGCATCCCAGAAATATCTTGAGTGAACTGGAGGAGCTTTTCGTCCTTTGAGAGCAGTTCTTCTAATCATGGCTGTTTGGGGCGAGGAGAAGCAGCCTCGACACAGAGAGGACACTGTTAATTAGGCGGCATGTTACTGCACATCCCCGTTGAGTCGGAACTCTGCATGACAATGAATAACGTGTTTTTCCACACAAATACACACACATATTTGTTCTGTGTCTGCTCACACAGAGACTTTCAAAATATACAGGTGTCTGAAAACTGCAGGGGTAAAACTTTTCACATGTACACAAATTATGTGTTCTACCTGTGAATCACGAAACCATAGCTCTGACCACTGTCTCTCCTTGAAAAGCAGCTCTTCGTATGGATGCACCGGGGCATCGCATATTTGTGAAAACCCATCCTAAAGAAGTATCAATAATGGTAATCTGTATTGGCAGTACACAAATATAAATACAGCCCTAATACTTTACTTTTTTCTCAAGTAATAGCCATACATTCTAGCACATAGTGGGGGTACGAGGGTATTTTAAGACAGCTTCTAAGAAATGCAGTCACATTGGTATCGACTTTAAATCTGCTGTAAGGTATTTGCATTATTAAAGCTGAAACACCCAAATTGGCATATTTGATTACTTTTCTCCACCGTCTTGCATCTTCACTTTTCCCCCAGGTTGACTTTTTCTCCTTTTGCATCTGTTTTTCCTTGTCACCCTCCTCTCAGTGCTGCGCTCTCACACCAGCGCTTCCCCTCCCCCCCACTTCTCTCGGCAGCTCTGAGGAAGCTGTCACTGTCTGACGCAGCTGTCTGAACGTTGCTCAGGCAAGACTTAGAGAATTACATTCATCTACTGTGGTAATTCAAGCTTCTCACTCTTTTTGTGTCTAGATTCTAATGTCCTTCTCTCTATGATATTGTCATTATGTGTATGTTCCTCACCATCACTCTCCTTCTGAATGACCTGTGCAGTTCACCTGGTTCTCCATAGTGGCAATAAATCTTAAAAATGTCTAAAAAGCAAAACAGTTTCACGTTTTAGCTCAGGATATTGTTCTCCTGTGTGAAAGTAAACTCTTCTTGTTTGCTTCGTCAGTCAGCTCTTAAAACTGGCCAACAGCATATCACAAACTTAGTTAAAATTGCTGCAATTGCAGTCAAATGATTTTGGTATGAATTACTTTACTTTAAAAACAGACCCTAAAAACAGTCAATAGTTTGACACACACTGGGTCAGGACTATGAACTTAGGTGATTCACTGTTGCAATCCAGAGCCACCAACCTCTCAACATAAAATATGAGCCAGACGATAATAAGGAGCTCCAGAGATCTCGCTGTCTGTGCCTTTATGAACCTGAAACAGCTGTTTGTGGTCCACATTACCATAACAGTCAATTCAGCAGAATGGAGTTTCTCTCTAGCAAGGAATCACCTCAACTAGTAAGTATGTGAGTACACCAAGTATGAATAAAGTAAAAAAAAAAAAAGTGCTTAAAACATCCAAGTATGAATAAAGTAAAAAAAAAAAGTGCTTAAAACATAACAATTCTGCCATTGTAATATTATGAAGGGAACACATCTGAAAACAAGAAATATGAGTGCAGAAAAAAATGTAGTTACTGAAATACAGTTTGTTTTAATAAATAGAAAAAAATGTAGTTACTGAAATACAGTGTGTTTTAATAAATATACGGTATGTTGTTTTTCTTAGTGGCTGTCCATTTTTGAAGAAAGGTCTAAGTCCTTAATTAAGTTAAAAATAATAAATTAAAATCAGGTCTGTTTTTAAATTAATAAAGTTTAGATTTAGGAGTTTCATTCATCTTTGACAAATACATATAAAAAGTCATACTGAAAACTACCAGCGTTCAATTTAATTGGTTGTTTAGTGAATATGCCAGCTTTTTAGGAAATATGTTTAATAATTAGAACTAATAACTAGTAACTAGTAACTAATTAGAATAAATGTACAATGTTGATGCTCCGGTTTTGCTTGCACAGCTTATAATTCAGCCAAAAACTATTCTATATGTGGGGGCCAAGACTGCAAAATGTCACCAGTGCATGAAGGCTGTTTAGGGACAGACTCAGAGAGAAACTGGTTGGAGTTCTTGCCCTCACAGCCAACAGCAGCCCTGAAGTCAGACCCTGACAACATGAGTGATGCTGGCTGGCAGCCGGCTACACACTCCCACTGTTAGAGAGGCAGAAAGATAGAGGGAGACAGCAGGCAGAGATGAATGATTTAGGTCAGTGTCAGAACAGGATTGATTTGGATCAGAACCAAAACCACTGATGGCTTATTGAGACAGAGAGATGGATGGAGGGATGGAGAAAGAATGACTAATAGATTTTAGATACAGGATGCTGGACCACTTCTGCCGAGTGAAGGAGTCCATTGATGGGGGAGGGGAACATGGCATAGTGGCAATCTGTAAATGGACCCCACAGCCTTGGCTGCCATTCAGTTTTTGACTACATGCGTTATATGCACTTATATTACATTATTGATGCTGTGCCTCGACATGTGATGCTGTAAACATTAAGTTTTACACACTGTAGAATTTAATGGAAAGATTCACAGTGATGGTACATGAGACCAGATTGAAATAGGATGCTGCAAGTACATTGTAGGTGCCATGGTGTAACATGTTTTTTGTTTGACTAATGTCGAGCCTTAAATACCTTGTGCTATTCATCACAACATTCAAGACAATAGATGGACTCAGAGAGACGATTTATTTCTGGCAAAAAGGAGCTACATACGCACTAACCTGCACACACACACAAACATTACAGTATGCAAATTGTGTGAAGGTTCTTATGCACATGCATATGCATGTGCTTCAAATGTACACACAGCCATTGGCATTGGCTACACACTAATCAAGAAGACACTGCTGCCAGAGAGCTGCCATATCAGTGAACCAGACTTATGCAATTCTCAGCTGGTCTGTCCAGATGAGCACAAAGGAAACAAAGAGCTAAAGACAAAAATAAGGGTTTACATCCTACAGGCAGAGAGAATAGAGACAAAGGGAGGCGTAGAGTCAAAGATCACAGTATGAAAGACAGACACAACAGAGGGATGACAAAATGATCGGCTCCACCAAGAGAGTAGTAAGATCAAATTTCTGTTCTTCCTCTGTACTGACTTCTGTGGCTTCTCAAAAAACAAGCCATAAGAAATGGGAAAGAAAAGGAAGTGTGGAGTGTATTAAATCATAGAAGAATGAAAAGCTGTTCTCTCACGGTGCATGTCAAACTGTCCCATCAAATTGCAAAACAGGGACAAAACCAGTTGGGCAAGACACTTCTCCTATATATTTTTGACACTCTGGGTACTGTGAGTATATTCACAGCTTTTTTTATATAAGAAAACACTGGGCAGTAGCTGTGGTGAAGCATAACTACAGAGACATATATAAAAAATAGATACAGTTAAAAATAGCCATTAATGCAGTCCTGGAAAGGACTAGAAGTACTCTGTAAGGACAGTACGTAAAGCAAGATTCAGATTTAGGCCCTTTTTTAATTTAATTCATAGATATTTTTAGGATTTTTCTTGCCCTGTAGAAATTGTTGTCACTTTATTCCCATTTAGCTGAAAATGAACTACAATGCAAGACACAAGCTGTCACTTGATTTTAGCCGTAAGTTGGAACATTGACAACAACGACTGGGACCTTAAGGGGAAACATTTCTGATGTTTTATGAACAAAAATGAGACAGAAATCTCTGTCTCCCAAATACTTGCATTCATATTTAGCTGCTTTCCCAGCCAACGGGGCACTCCTGCTCTGTTTCCTTGGCGTCCTGCTGCAGCTATAATCTGCAACCAGATAGGTATGTCAACAACAGCTGTCTTCATGCTGCTCCTGCAGTTTCCACAGATTTTATAAGTAAGACGTTTTAAACAAGAACAAACCACTGCACGCACTCCTGTCATGAAGCGAGGACATGACCGCGGACACGATTTGTTCAACATAGACCAATGTCAAAGGTTGGTGCGTGAGTAATACTGGGCGGCAGTCTCTGCAGGTAATCTCATTATGCAGCCTGTCATTTATCTCCACAGCTGTCACGCACATACATGTGTCACACTGGTTGCTTGGACTATTTAGCTACAGTACAAGCAAATTGCCCAGACCCAAATTTAAATGATAATAGAAAGAGAATGTGAACACATGTTTCATGCTTTGAAAAATTACTGAGGTCTTGTTTGGCTTTTTCAGGTTTGGAGATGAAGTTAATGGCATGTGTGGCACTTTAATGTGAATTTAAGCGTCTGCACACGGGCCCAGAGGATGAGAATACAAGATAAATCACTTAGTAAGCACTGGAGCGTTTCAGAATTCCACCAAAGTCAATGTACATTGGCTTAAATTGAGGAATTGTCATTAAATAATTAAAGCTCAGCACGCAAGGTAGTGTGAAGGATGTCACTTGAAATTTCTCTGCCAGCATGGTGGGACGTGTGGTCTGTGTACATTTGTTTGTTTGTGTGTGTGTGTGTGTGTGAGACACAGTATACATGTTTACTCAGGTCTGTCAATCAGGTAAAGTGGCAATGCTAAAATATGAGCTGATGTAATGGATATATGGAGGTAGTGCCAGCAAAATGAGGTGGTGTAAAAAAAAAATCAAAATTACAAATAGTCAAATTATTGACCGTCAGTTCCATTACATATAATAGTGGCCTTTAGAAAAGCTGTGCAAATTCTTACGTATTGAGTAACCCATGATAGCTTTACTCACAAAAAAGTACTTTCAGCTTTAGGGGCTGGTGTCGAGGGTCTAGTGCTTTAATTAACTTCCTGAACCACTCCTCCTCAGCTTTTTTTCGGAGGCATCATGTTTTGAGCTTTACATTAAGAAACATTGCTCATGTGGCAGCAAAATCTAAAATAATTGCTTGTAGCTGTGGTGTTGCTGCTACAGCACTGCCCGTGCCACAGCTGCTTACAGCAGACACACTTGCTGACTATGTGTGCAACGTCGAGTCAGCATATGCATGCAGATTTATATACGTTTACAGTACTCTATAGACTCGCTGGTTTATATTTGAAAAATACTGGTTGCATTTTCTGTCTTGATTTGCATCAATATATATTGCCAACCGGATATTTTATTTACCAACTGATGCTTTGTGACTATTGATCATCATCACCAGTGTCCAAAACAATTACATACTCTTCCACTAGGGGATGGTAGATTCTATATATATATAAAAATGAGAAACTTGCTGTTCAAGAAAATCTCTGTGTTTCTTTCTTCAATTCCTGACAGTATATTAGAATGGTGTTCAACTAAACAGACCCAGGCCTGTTTAACTTTGAGTAGGTACATTAAGAGTTAATTGAGAGTGAGAGTTCTTGCATGCCATGCAGGAGTTCTGAAAGGAATAATTACACAAAAAATCATGCCTGATTTACAGGTGGTTAATAATTTTATCGCCTGTGAAAGAAGCCTGACGCATCTAGTTCGTGTCTTACTGCCAGAAAGTCACAGACTCACTGCTTCAATCTCCGTCCTTCTGTCTGGAGTATGGTTGTTTTTACAGGTATTTCAGTTTCCTTCTGTAGTATGAAAAACAGGCAGGATTAGAGTAAATGGACGCAGTAAATTGGCCATCAATATGACGGCAAGTGTTGAAAGGTTATTTCATCGTAATACGTGGACTATTGATGGACTGGTGAGGTAGAGATCGGAGATTGGCTCCAGCAGCCCTACAACCCTGTAGGGATTAGGAAATGAAGGATGACAGAACGAACACCTGTAAACGCGTTTATTGAGACATTTAAGATATCAAATACCTCAGACATTTCCTGCAAGGCAAAGCAGACCTGCTCTTTTACAAGTGGCATTTGTTGGTGTTAAAGTAAATTTTATGATACTGCAGCCTGGCTGCCACCAGAACAAATGTCTGCACTGTGGACTTGAGAGCCTTTCTGTGCTTCCACTTCATCTACTGTATATCTGCTCTGAGGTGCGGAGACAGTGTCCCTGTAGATAAAACAAACAAACTGCAAAACAAGATGGTTCAGACACAGTAAGGTTGAAAATATGTGTGTATGCATGCAGTACACAACCAGTCATCAAAAAACAGACAGAGCATTCACCAGATAGGGCATTAACTATAATAAACCTGAGTGTACCTGTTTGTCTTTTTGTATCTCATGTGTCCCTTTCTGAGTTGTGACATCATTTGTTTCTTTTTGTTTCCACAGAGGGATGTTCTTGGAGGTTTTTTTCTCTCTCTCTGTGTTAAATATATAAAAAAACAAAAAACGTTTGTAATTTGAGCTGGGGGTCATTGTGCTGGGTCATCCTTCTCTTGCCTCTGTGGCCGCTCTTCATATCTAAATACCAGTCTCTCAGCCTCTTATCTATCCTTCTGCCTTCTTCCTCTTCCTTTATTCTTGCCGCCTGTCTGCCTGTTAGTAGCAGCCACTGTGCAGGCTTACATCAAGCTGGAAATTCTCTTTCTTGACTAGCTGTCTTCTTGCTTGACAGCGGAGAAACTGGGAGCTGAAGAATCAGGAAACATCTTTTATCTTGTCTGTCTCCTGCCTTTTGCTCCCAACTCCCAACTCTACTTCTGTGAAGAGATGCTCAGAGCAAGACAGAGAGGGAGAGAAAGTGGGTAGAGGATAAAAGCAGGACAGAATGTGAAAATTACATTACGCCTGGCGAAATGAAAGAAAGAAAAAGTGAGACAGAAAGCTGATGCCGACGTCTCTCTAAGAAAAATGCTCCTCCCGTGGCCCCCTGACTCCCTCCCCCAGCCCCCACTCTCTGTTTTTCTGGCTGTTTTGATGTATTCAGACGAACCCACTGTGTGACGATGGTGAAACAGGCGTGCAGACACAACACAACAGATGAACAATGTCAGCTGGTGGTTATAGCCTCACACATGCTGCTTATCTCTCTCTTCTTCGACCCCAAACTGCAGTCTCAGGCTTTTTTTTTTTCATGCACAATCTTTTGTCTTGCGTTCTCTCCTCCCCCCATCTTCCTTCAGGCTTAGCTGCTGAAGTGAACTTGAGATCAATCATCTCACTAACATTTGATCGCCAACAGGAAACTGCCAGGCGGGATTTGTCGACTGTCCACAGAAACCATTAGCACGAAGCCACTCCTGTCTTTACTCAGGCTGTAAAAATCCATGTGTTGTTTTTTTTTTTTTTTTTTTGGTAACAGTTGAGTTATGATATAATCACTGTGCAGTGCAGAAACATGTTAAATCGAGCTTCTGTTGTGTTATAAAGTGATGCATGAGTGAATTAATCATTCACAGTTTATGGCAGGATCTTGCACATGGAGTCTTCAACACATGTTCAGTGGGAGGAAGCATAAGAGTGCACATGAATTAATTTGACACATTGTTGTCCATTTTTGTGAAATGAATAATCCGGAGCACCGCCAAAGGTTCTCCAAAAATGTTTTTTCAGTGGCTCTTTATTTATCTATAGAAATCAGTCTGAGCACCTTCTCAAGAATTATTTCAAATTAATTAATTAAGGATTATTTACAGTAGGAACATGGTCACATATATGTAGATGCACTAATACATATAAAATATATATGGTATGTATTTTTATATATATTTATATATGTATACACATACATATGTATGTGTGTGTATATATACGCATATACATGCCTTGATAATTGTCGGACATCTTTTTTATCTATATCTATACTACGTATTTCTATATCTCAGGATTGTTCACATATTTGGAGCAGCCATTTGTTTAAGGAAAGTCAACACCTTGACCTTGTGTAGAAAGCCAAAGGGCTTTACAGTAAGTATGTTACATTTACATGTAATAATGCTAACAGTAGGCTGCTCACTAATGTATGGGATAATGTTATCAGGTGGGTTGGTTTGTGTGTGTGTGTGTGTGTGTGTGTGTAAAAGCTTGACTGCTTCTGTGTGTCAGCGTGTCGTCTTTTACATCTGCTCACTTACTGTATCTCTCTTTATTACTGTGCAGGCAGATGATTGTGCTCTTGTTAATATGTATGGTGTTTGTGTGTGTGTGTGTGCGTGTGTGTGTGCATGCATGTGCTTTGGGGTCACAAGTAATTTGAAGTGTGAATGCTTGGTTTCTTCGCAGCATGATGATTTCCTCTGTCAGCAAACTGTGAGCTGGAAAATAGAGCCATATTATGATGAGATTAACTTTAACCGTCAAGGATTCCAGATCTTTCCGACAAAGTCACCGAAGATTAAGATGTTCAATGACGCACTTCTCTACAATGCATTTGTGTAGTTTTTGGTTCAGTGGAGCCTGTGAGCCAGTGGTGTAGAGATAAATCAAATCAATAGTCGTAGCTGTGATGTAAAAGACATAAAAAGTTAACGTGCTAACTGCTGTTTTGTTATAAATGCACAATAAATCGGACAATGGCCCGATTTTAAAGATAGGAATAGGTTTAATGAAGCTGTTCTACTATAAAACTGTTCATTAAATGTGTTTTCAGCTGCTGAGAGTATATTTACGTTACTCAGGGTTTAATATATACAATGTACGGTTGTACTTGTGAGTTAAGTAAAATTCAATCACCTTGTAGTGCTTTATTCTTCAGGGTCACTGTTGAAGGTTGAATCAATGCCAACAATGATGGATCCCTTTTAATATTAAAACTAATGTTTGGACTTTCATTTTGAATTATTAATTACAAACAAAATATTCATCGTCTTTGTCTTCAGCTTCTTTGTCTTTTGTTGGCTGTTCCTTTTAGGGGTCGCCACAAGAGATTTTAATAAAAAAAAAAACAACTTTTTTTTCATTGTTTTCTATTTTTTTAGAACAGTGGTCACACTGATGCACATACTGAATTGCCCCGTAAGTTGCAGCAAACCACCTAAAGTTATTTGTCAGCCGCAAAACTAAATATTAGCTTCATTTGATGTCAACACACATTTACGTGTTCATTTAGCTGAACTTTTTAAAAAAAAACTTTTTTAACACAATGTCTTCGATTGCAGCATAGTTTCCTGCAAATTGTGTAAAGATTTCTCTTAATACGTCACATGTACAGATTCAGTGAAAGGCCAATAGATGTTACCAAGAGCACAGACATAAAAGCTAATTTCTGCTACAATGGTATTGGTGCAGACAATGTGTCTTCAGGCCACAATAGACAAGATCTTCAGATATTGAATATAATAGCTTTAATCACAGCAAACTCTAAACATGGTAGATAGATGAAAAACAAAAGTTTTTGGTGTATGCTGTAAATCTGTGTGTATACATTGATTCAGTTGTTCAACTAAAAGACCTACTATGTCAGATCTTGCTATGTGAGAAAAAGAATAGATTACCATTAATTAAGTACAAATCACTTCAATTACTTAGAGTTATTATTAATCATCTTGCAGTTCTTATCAAAACAATGGTTTTTAGTGGCGTATCTTTATTTTCTAATAGGAATCTTGTATTTTTCTTGTTCGCCTCCATTCTTTTTCTGCCATTGTAGATCTGAAACGTCAATTTCTATGGCATCTTTTGACAACAAGTATGCTATCAAAGGAAGCCTTTGATTAGTGTAATATGGACACAGCTAGTGGATTTCATCTCACTGTGAGGAAAAAAACCCTGTAAGTTATATTTTCTTTTCTTTGCTGATATGGTAGATGAAAAAGATTAAAGACGTCTTGTCCTGACAACTCAGGAGAGAAAAAATAAAACAGAAAAATGAGAGAACAATCTGACAAGAGTTAACAAAACCCATTGCAGAGAAGAAAACTTCAAACAGAATCAAAACCTGCAGACAATGAAAGAAAGATGCAAACACACCACCTCAGGCTCTCTCCTGTCCCTCTGCCTCCCGTTTTTATACCTGTCTGTCAGTCTGCCTCCCTCTCTTTCCTCCTCTCTCTCTCTCTCTCTCCCTCTCTCTTCCTCTCTTACTCTTTCTCTCTTATCTACCTGCTTCATAAAGTGGCATCCTTCCACCATCACTGCTGTTGCAGCAGCTGCAGCCACTTCTTATTCTCCTGTTGCAAATTAAAGATCAGCTGTCAAGTTGTCATTAAAAATCTGTTTCCCGTTCAGCTGTGCCGTATCATTCCTTCAAACATCGTCACTCCTGTATCTTCACTGCGCCCTACACAGTAAAGTAGAAATGTATTTAAACAAAACTGACATGGAATCACATGTTACAACAGTCAGGTTTGTATTAGGGTGTGTCAGTGTGTGTGTGTGTGTGCGCACGGCTGTGTTTGTGTAACTGACACTTTGCTGGTGGACAAGCTGTCACAGCTTTCTGCTCTGCTGTTCCCCATGGACACATTATTATGTGAGCTGTTTTATCTCTCACTCGTTCTCCCTC
>NC_024319.1:10910250-10916539 GCF_000523025.1 Cynoglossus semilaevis | reverse complement strand
ATCGTGAAAAAATCCATAAAAATGAAGTGAGTGTTCACATTTTGGCAGAATATTTTATAAAAAGGAAAAAATGTTCTCTAAATGCCATGATTTGATGAGAAACATGCAGGAAAAGATCGATTTTTTAAAAAAGGTTCACTATTTGACCAACAGGACATGCAACAGCAGAATTTTACAAAAAAATTTGAAATTCTTTTTTTCTAAAAAAAATTCTCAAAATGCTCCAACTTTATGAGAAACATGCAGAAAATATAGAATTTTGGATTTTTTATTCAAACATGACATGCGAAATTATCATTTAAAAAAAATTCTAAAAATTTCACAAAATACTGTAATTTTTTAACATGTAGAAAAGATAAAAGTTTTTTTTTTTTTTTTTTTTAATTTTCATGAAAATTTTTCACTTTCTAACCAGCATGACATGCGAAATTAGGATTAAAAAAAAAAATTTCTAAAAAAATTGTCAAAAAAGTTGGTGAGAAACATGCAGAAAAGATAAAACTTACCAAAAATTCCGAACATAAAAAACCTTCTAAAAAAACTTTCAAAATGCTCTTATTCAATGAGAAACATGCAGAGAAGATAACATTTTGAAAAGAAAAGTTAAGTTCTGATGATTAATATTTGATTTTTTTTTTCCATATGGACCAGTGAGGAGGACACTGAAGAATGGATTGACTATGGAAGAGGCTAGTGCTCTGGGCTTGTCCAGCAGTGGAGAGTTCCAGTTATAAACCGGGCCTGGATCCGACTGGACACTTAGGGCATCTGGAAGTCCTTTCACTGCCCCGCCCAAAGCCTACACCCAACCTGGCAACCCACTGCAATGTGTCTTGGCACTTTTAGCTTTGATGAGTTCATCTCATTTTATTGTTTGGTTTACATGAGCTGTAGGCTTGTGCTTTTTGATGAGAGTGGACGAAAACAAACTGAACTTGTGGGACGTGGACAGAGAGCAGACGCTGAAAGATTCATTTAAACCACTCAGCTTCTCTGCTGCTGGAAAAACACCAACGAGCTATGCTCACTCAAAGCTTAGCCACCGTCGTCCTTCGAACATGATCATCAAAACTATTGACAGGGAATATGTCCTAATCTCAGTGGCCTTGATAGAATCACGAGGGCTAAAAGTGCGGCACCGACTCTTCTCTAACTGTGTTTGCTCAGGTTTATAGTAAGCCCTGCAGCTTTGGTTGTTGAATAGACGGCTTTGTGCAGTTCTTCAGTTCTATACTACTGTGGTAGTTTTCTGTTTCTGCTCCACTTTGCTCAAGAAGGCGCTCAGATATGAGAAAAAATTGCACTGGATGTGAAAGTATCAATGGAATGTGAAATCCTTGACACTGATGAACCACTTCAACATCTGGATATGAAACATAAGACTTAACTTTTTTTTTTACCAGCAATTAACCAGTAGCACAGTTTTCAACGTCACAGTTAAATAAATGGACGATGTTAAAAAGGAATAAGTCAGAGCATCAGCGTTAGTTTGTGTGTAGCTCTGTTGGTAACAGTGCTTCACACTAATGCTCATCATGTAAAAACCTTCTACAAATACTGGCTGGTTTTGCCATGTGACGTACCATTCGTTCTACAAAGCCTAACACACAAGGACAGTCTGAGGGCAGGTACAACAATCTGCATGTCATTTAGTTTTTCTTTTTGTTCAGGAAATGTATGAGCTGCACATTTCAGAGTGCCTTTCAGAGACAGTTATTTATTAAGACGTTTTTCAGGGACTCGTTAAATTCAAGAAAATGTTGCTACAGTCTGTGAGCGGGTGACAACCATCAGTAATGAGCTGTGACTTATTTTTAACCAGTGTTTTTAAAACTTGTCCTTGTGAGAATTTTTTTTTATTTTTAATTTCTTATTTTTGTCCACATTCTATCTTGGATCAAATAAGTTTGCTGAAGATAGCTTTAAAGTATTTATGACAACTAAGGGATGGTTATGCACATTCGCTGAGGCCTTACAGGCTCCCGTGTTCTACTCCTGTTGGGTTCTGGGAGAGAGAAATCAAGACGCCGTAGGAGTAGCATCACTAGTCATGTAACAAGTAAAGAGTAAGTGTTTAATCAGAGAGCGAACATTAGGGGGCAACATTAGGGGGCAACATAGAAAGTAGTAAAAAGACTCTTTTTTTTCAATTTGTTGTTATCTCTCCTGGAAATAAGGTTTTTAATTTGTTAGAAAGTCTGCAAAGGGTTTGAGCATAGAGTTTAGCGAATTGGCCTTGGATGTGGAGAAAGTGCATCAATCCGCTTTAAGCTACAAGTCAATCTGTCCATTGCTTCATTTCACTGTGAGGAATCTAGTGCAGCACCACGCTAAAGCTACATAAAAACCACACCAGCAATCTACTTTTGTTGTCGATTTGTTTTGTTATCAGCACCTTAGACTCGATGTGTAGCATGAACCTTGGATAATGTCGAAGTAGAGTCACGAGGGCGGAGCTTCCTGTGTTTCCCAAACTGTACTGACTTGTCTAAAAAAAAAAAACACATGACAAATTAATGTGTGAAGTGAGAAGGGGAATGCTGTAAAATGATGTACATGTGATAACAGTTTTATGTTCTTCTGTCTTTTTGTTTCTTTTTTAGTGTACAATAGACTAAAAGCAGTATTATTCTAAAATATAATTTAAGCAAACCAGGCCATGCATGGTTTCAAAAGTTCTGCTTAATATAAAGGGAGACTAACTCTGCTAGTCCGAGCTGTAGCTTTGGTTTTTTTTCTCCTGTGGAATCGCAAAGCCTTTTGAATTGTATTGTTTTGTCGTTCTAGTTTCTTGGTCAAACGTCAGTCCATTGCGCACCGCTGCCTGTGCCATGACATCACTGTGGAGCTAGTACCACAGCACTGTCCCACTACAGCTTCTGGTGCATCTGCATTACACGCCCACAGCAAACACTATGTAACAACTCCAATAAAAAGGCTCACTGACAACACGCTTTGCTGTGGGTTTTTGTGTTGTCATTCTCGGGAAAAGGAAAAAAGGCAAACTACAAAGAAAACTTAAGCCTCTTTTATTTATTTTTTTTTTAGTCCACACAACCCATGCTTCAAGTCACTTTATGTTCAAGAGCATACAGAGGTCTAGGCCGAGCACGCAGCTTGTCTGGTGTTTACACATGACCGTCACACAGACCCCATGTGGTCTTGTTTAAAATTCCTATGTCCACAGGTGTTTTGGATCTCAATGCGATTATGGTATGCCTTTAATAAATTGCAGAGACATAAAAATGGACAAGACAGCTACCTTTAAAAGGAGGGGGGGTGATAAGAAATACAACTTTGCATCAAAAAGAAGTGGGGAAGGGGGGAATCAGCTGAAAGTCTCAGCAAATCCAGTGCAACCCAAGACACGTTTTAAACTCGAATACTAAAAAAAAAAAAGGGCACATGATTAGAATTATTTTATCTTTTGATCATAATTTCCAATTTATCGGCATTCGCTTTCCCTGAACAATTGTTTTTGCACAGTACCTTAGAATTGTAGATAAATTACAAAATGGAATATTCCCTTTCCATCAGCTAGGTTTGGATTTAGTTTGTAAAAACCCCTGAATGACTGACAGGCAGAAAGCTCTTACGCATTTTTTTTACATATTATATTGCTACATTTTCAATAAAGATTAGAAAAACAAAAAACATTTTCAGTTTTGCATATTTTCTTAGGTTTGTGGTTCTTTGTGCATCTGCACTTTAAAAGAAAAAAAATATCTCTGAAATAGCACCAAAAGTCAAACCTCCGGCCATTTCAGAGGCCAGATGTTTGTAACAAGTAATTGTCAACCACAACGAGATTCATTTTTTTAAAATGGCAACAAAGTAAACAACACAACAAGGTATATTCATTCATCAGAGGCAGAGCTGATCTTTGATCAACGTGGACAACGACTGTTCTGTCTCTGGGCCTGATCTGGGGATTTAAGATTCTGCAATGTTTAACAAGATAAAGTGGGAGCCGTCATGATATTCATGCCTTTAAAAGAAATCTACGCTCCTTTTTGCGGACTCTTAATTCAGGTCGCCTTCCTTAACAAGGCGTCGTTATCAGTTCACCGTCTGAACACAACTGAAGCTTTAGGTTTAAGGTGTCTAAAAAGTTGATATAAAAATGTGTACCCAAATAATAGCAATTCCTGTGAGGGAAATATGTAAATGTTTAAAAGTTTCATTTTTTTTAAAAATACTTTGTTATTCATGAAGGTATTTAAAAAAAATAGCACCAGCATGAAGGTCATGCCACGCCTTGGGTTTGGTCTAAAGAGCAAGTCTGTGCTGCACAGACAGAGTGTAACGCAGACAGAAGTGAGACACACTGACAAATCTTGAAAGAACTTAAAGTGCCACTCCAGTCCCACTCTGGCCTCCTAGACTTCAGCTATCTGCACCTACCCACAGTACATGTTTCCTATCTAAGACAGCTGATGAGGAGCTTCAAGCATTTCCATGAGGAAAGTGTCGATGGGTGTGTCACCAATGAGCTTGAAGAAGAAGAGATGCTCCAAGCACTTCAAGCCGATGGATCTAAGCGCAGGCAGCCGGAGGAGCAGCTTGGCAAACCTGCAACCAGGAGACAGAACACAGATTAGTTTGTTAAAGGAACAGAAAAGTTAAAAAAAATTATGTAAAAACTTTTAAAGTAAACATCTATTGAGATAAAATGTGTAAATTTGTGGAATACAAATAAAAACTGAGCTTCTCTGGGTTTCATGACTTAGCTTTCTTTCTGCACAACAATCACAGCGATTTAACAGCGAGTAAAGATAAATAACTGCCATTCTGCTAAGATCAGCCCTGCTGCTCTTTTGATTGGCTGGATCCGGCACCGAACTTCTGCTGTACATGAAATTTAAAAAAAATACATTGTAAATGTGTACCGTACCTCCCCTGCTGCTCAGGATATTTCTGTTTACAGTAGGCTTCCAATGATGCATAGACTTTTTCTCTCAGGAGCTCCACTTCACTGGTGTTGGAAAGGCCCTTTGCATCTGCAGCAAAACACAACATGGTCAGTTGAAGCTACACACAGAAGCTTACTTGTTCCTGTGTTACCAGCCTCTGGTACCTGGGTTGAACAGGACGATGGCCCGGAGGCAGCCCAGCTCTGTTTTGTCCATTTGCATATCTCTCATTTTATTGACGAGCTCAGTGAGAACTCTAAAGGAATGGGAAACGAGAAAATGATTAAAAGATTGTTTGATTTAATTACAACGACATATAAATACACACAATAAAACAAGTACCTGTCAAATATGGCGCCGACCTCTGTACTCTGCATGTTCTCCCTGTACAGTATTTCAGAGTGTATGAATATCAAACAGGCTTGTTAACAAGACACACCTATTTTCCTTTCTTCTCTCTCAGTGCGTACCTGTCAAAAATTGCTCCAACTCCTGCACTGTTGCGCTGCAGCTCAGATGCAAGAAGAACTCCGTCCTTCATAGCAATGGAGCGATGAGAGAAGGAAGCGATGAGGAGCTCGTTCCACCCTGACATACGAAATGTAGTTCAAACAGTGATGAGATATAAAGGCTCAAGGAAAAAAAGTTTCATTTAATCCACAAGGACAGTTATTATTATTATTTTTGAATGATAATCATCATAAATTGGTAAATGTTCTGAACTGAGGACCTCAGAGCTCAAAGTGTAGTTTATGATGAACACACACACACAGACTTTCCTTCCTCGTCTGTGTTAGTTTTGGTAAGTCCTCTAAGAGCTTGAGGGAACGCAGTAACAGAGTAAATTGTGAGGAGCAGTGATGCGCAGTATAGCTCACGTACAACCATAATGAAAAAACAGCAATAGAACGACAACAGAACAGAGTCAGAGGGAATAATTCTTCGCCCACATGCCACAACGTAGTTAACGTTTGCACAGACCAACGCCGTCTGCTCTCATTGTTTGTATCACGAAAAATATCTGCACTGTTGCTGTTTGTTATTTTCTTAGACCACCTGGAAATGAACTATGAACTCAGCACCGCCCCCTTGTGAAATTTTTGCTCAACAACGATCCCAAAGAGTATGCAGGCAGTGATATTTGAACAGATGTACCTACTGTGTGTACAGTCAGTACAAATGGCAGCATTACACCACAATTTAATCTACCTGCTGACAGTAGGGGCTGCCAAAGGGCTGAAATACACCCTACAAAGTCTAAAATATGATCCACAAGCCCGGGTGGAGTAGAACAACTGCACTAGTGTCCAAAGCCACACCCAAAGACTACATTGTGGGGGATTAGAAAAAACATTTCTCAATCTCAATCTTTCCAA
>NC_024319.1:10909574-10910212 GCF_000523025.1 Cynoglossus semilaevis | reverse complement strand
GGTAGATTTTAATGGAGACTAACTCTAAACCCACGTTTTAAATAACTACTTTTGCATCACTTTCATCCAGTTCTTTGTTCAAACTGACAACATTAATGCGTCCCTCTGGAGAGGACGACTGGGACAGCAACGGATGCACAATAACTGCGATAGAGCAACAGTGCCTACAACATGTCCCTCTTCAAGTTGTTTTGCTAAAACTAAATATCCTCCAGTTTTTAGTCTCAGAAAACCCTGTTTCATCTTTAAAGGTGCAAATAAAAAATGTAAATCACAAGAATAAAAGTTGAGATATTTTTAAATGCTATTGGAATTGAAAAAAAAACATGTATCTAATTTTATGAACTATTACATTTCTGACTGCAGCAGCTGGGTCATACCTGCACGCAGAAGAATGACCTGATCATCAAGGGGCAACTCAGAGAAGTGAGGGATTCTCTTCGCCCATTCCACCAAAGCAAACAGCTGTTTGTCAGCAGTTTGACAGATGTTGGTGACAGCATCATGTGGCTGAAAACAAAGAATATTGTACATCTAAACAAAATGATCACAGTGACAAGATTATGTCAAAATGTGTTAATGCCAATTATTGACGCTGATGAATCAATCAAGTGGGCTGCGCTGCTCACTCACAGAGT
>NC_024319.1:10843115-10909533 GCF_000523025.1 Cynoglossus semilaevis | reverse complement strand
CTGTCTCTGCCTCCAAGATCTTCTCCACGGGCATCTCCTCGTTCACTCCACCACTGATTTCTAGCTCTCCTTCACGTTCACGGTTCCTCTGACGTTCTTCCTGGACCGCTGCACCAGAAACAAAAACAAAGAAAAAACGTAAAAGATAAGATTGTGGTTGATGTAAAATAACATTAGGCCTTGGTTGCACTGAGAATGTGCTGCCTTAACAACTGGGTGATGTGTTCATGACAAAATATATGTGCACAAGGCACATTTATAAGTCATTCCTGGACCGTTTTTAAAATGACTTTATGGTAGGGCAGTGCCATATGCTCCGAACCCAGTGACAAACAATGGTTTGCTGTAAATGTAATAAGCATATTACAATATATATTTATATTATAGTTTTTTGTATTTTGGGTGTCAATCCCATTTTGTTCCGCATTTTGACTGTTTATTCAATACTTTCATTTGTATATTGTTTTTTTTAAGTTTGATGACGAGCCTTTGCAACGCAAGTTCAATTCAACTCTATTGTATATGGTGAGTTAACATACACTACAAAATGTCTTATTTAACTCCACTTTTACGTACTGTCTCCAGTATATAGACAGTAAGAAACATACTGTATGGCTCTGCATACTGATGACTGATTGCTTGTACCTACAGTTATTTGGCTATCAATACTGCTAAATTTACTCACTAATACCTCAGTCAAGAATTTAACACATCTAACACATTTAGCTAATTCTTTGAGAAAACATTTAAATAGCATTTAGTGCTGTAATCATCAATCCCTCACCTTTTCCATCTTCTTTTATACATTTTACTGCTACTGAAAGAAGTGAAATGGTAGACAAGGAAAATGAGTGGGAGAAATGGAGAGGCATTAAATATAAAACATCAAATATGAACCCCACTGTACTGAGCTAAAGTCATCAAAGACCAACCTTCACACTGTCTATGTATCTATGCAATGTCTCAATAGATGAAGGTGGTTCTCAGTGATGTTTACATCATAAAAATGCACTCGTTATTAGTTATGACATGACATAACTGTGGTGTTGTGCAAAAACTCACAAAACACGACAGCCTAAACTCTCCAGCATTTCAGGTACAACCTGGTTTCTTGCATACCTTCCCGTTTCATGCCCATGGCCAGGCACTTCTGGTAGCGGCAGTACTGGCAGCGGTTTCGCTGCCTCTTGTCAATCAGGCACTCCTTGTTGTCTCGACATGTGTACGTGAGATCTTTGCGGACTGTTCTTTTAAAGAAGCCTTTGCATCCCTCACAGCTGTAAACACCATAGTGTTTCCCTTTAAAATGAAGACAAGTGGAAAAAAAAATTAAAATGGGAACTTAAGTGCTAAACTAAATACTACATGTGTTCAAAGCAAACTCACCGGATGATCTATCCCCACAGATGACACAGAGGCGTTTCTGAGACATCATGACACCAGGACTATGTGCTGGCATAGGCCTCATGCCAAACGGAGGCTTAATGTCCTCTGAACTACTGATTGAATGCATCCCTGACATTGACGCTGAGGAAGGGATCTGCATATAAAGTGCAAAAAATAAATAAACAAATTGGGCATATACTTTTTTTCTCTTCTTTCTTTCCATTTACATCAGGAGGTATTCTTTTGTAACACTACCGCCTTATTTTATGGCCAAAAAGACTAATAACCTGTTATTGCCTCAACAAGTGGCCTAGCAGTTTAATAAGTAACAATTATTCCAAAAGGTAACAGCATAGCTAATATAGTGTTCTACGCTTAGGGTAATATTTGAAGGCAATTTCAAGGGCGCTGGCGTTTGTCGACCAGACACTCTTTGTTATCCCTGCAGGTGTAAGTCAGGTCTTTACGCACAGTTCGTTTGAAGAAGCCTTTGCATCCCTCACAGCTGTAAACACCATAGTGTTTCCCTTTAAAATGAAGACAAGTGGAAAAAAAAATTAAAATGGGAACTTAAGTGCTAAACTAAATACTACATGTGTTCAAAGCAAACTCACCGGATGATCTATCCCCACAGATGACACAGAGGCGTTTCTGAGACATCATGACACCAGGACTATGTGCTGGCATAGGCCTCATGCCAAACGGAGGCTTAATGTCCTCTGAACTACTGATTGAATGCATCCCTGACATTGACGCTGAGGAAGGGATCTGCATATAAAGTGCAAAAAATAAATAAACAAATTGGGCATATACTTTTTTTCTCTTCTTTCTTTCCATTTACATCAGGAGGTATTCTTTTGTAACACTACCGCCTTATTTTATGGCCAAAAAGACTAATAACCTGTTATTGCCTCAACAAGTGGCCTAGCAGTTTAATAAGTAACAATTATTCCAAAAGGTAACAGCATAGCTAATATAGTGTTCTACGCTTAGGGTAATATTTGAAGGCAATTTCAAGGCCAGTTGTACTTTAATAAATAATTTAAAGCAAAATGCTGAAGGCATTGTTTTGCCCAGGTATAATGTCTTTGGAATTGACACAGAAATCCCCAGCAGCCAACAAAGCCATCCCCAATGGAACTTCAAACTGTTGCATAACAAGCTTACATTTCAATTATAACCTTGGCAAAGAGCTTTAGACTAAAACATATACACATGAAGCATAACAGCATTCAATAACAAATCAACCATGATGTCATCTAACCTGACTGTTGCCGAGGGGTCCAAAACCTAGAGAGGGTGAGACCACCGGAGAGTTAAGTGATGGGCTAATCACTGAGAACGGAGAACCTAAGATGTTGGTGGGGCTGTTGGAGGCTGAACTGTTGGGTGGCAGTGAGGACATGGCGTTTAAGCAATCCAGTGAGGAGGATAGTAGTGATGTTTGAAGGAAAACAATCTATAGGTGACAAAAACAGGAGTATTAGATACTCATATTTATGAACCACAAAGCATTGCATGTAAAATATTTTAATGTTTTTTTTCTTTGACATGTGACAGACCAACCCCTCACTCTCGACAGTAATTGGAAGCAGAGATAGTTACACAACACATTCTTATAAACATATATGGAGCGTAAAAATGAGCTTGGTAAAAATAATTAAAAAAAGAACTGTACGTCAGTCTGCTTAGGCTGATCAACACTACTGAGCCCACATGTAAACAATTCTGTAAAATAACCACTTTTAGCAACACAAATGAGTCAAAAACCGACTGTCTGTTACGCATGCATTTGCCATTTACAACAGAATACATTCATTGGATGTGTATTTGTTCATAATCTGCTAGATAGCCTCTGAAGTAACGTTGCACGTTAGCTGTACTGTGCTAACGATACGCAGATACCGTACTAGCAACGTTTCACTGACACGAACATAAAATGGACGAAAAGTACAAATGTTGTATTTACAACTAGCACATACATTTAAAGAACCACCAACTCTGCGAAAATGCTATTTTTATAGAAGAAACATCAGACCCGTTTCCCTGCAACACTTCGCATTACTAAAAACCCATAAAGATCACGGTAACCCTGTGTTGGTAACGACAACATTAGCTGCAACATTTCTGATCGCTGGGAACTGTAAAAGTATTTCAAAATATAAATGTTTATAAATATATTACCTGATAGTAATCGACAATGTGGGTTTTATCCAATCCAATTTATCAAAATGCCTAACAAAAAAAAATCAACAGCTGCCTGTAGCAGGCGAAGGTTTTCTTGTTGGCTAATGGCTAATGGCTAAAACGGCTAACTTAGCAAACCCAGCGAACAGCTAGCTCTGTTGTGCAAAGCTCAAGGTGATAAGTCTGGGGAAGCGTTTTACGGAATAAATGATGGTTTAGTTGCTTGTGCCTGTTTTTACTCACCAAACACACATTCGACGCATTGTTGAAAACTACCGCAGAGTGTTCGCTGTAATTAAACAGCGCAAGATAAAAGGACAACGCTTAGATCCTGTTTTTTTCTCTGCTGCTGTCGCTACTACTGCTGCTGCTGCTGTTGTTGTTTACAGGCCATGCTGGCTCAGTGCCAGAAGCAGCAGCGTCGTCCTCTGAGCCTGAACGTCTCATTAGTCCACTCATAACAGCAGACACAAAATAATTAAACACTTCGAACGCAGCTTATTAAACTAGTTAATTAATTACAGGAATATTAGCCAACCGACATTACTATGGCGTTGGTGGAGAATTTGTTGTAAATACGAATTATCAAACGACAAATGTCCTGGGTTTTAATGCGGGGTCTGCGACCCCAGGGGAGTCTGCAAAGGTACTGCACAAAGGTCATGATTTTTTTTTTCTGGAGAAAAGATGGAAATTGTCTGCTTAACATTGATCATAGGTATGATCAATGTATAAATGATTGTCAGTCTCTATATGCAACAAATTCACAACCCTATTAGTATAATATATGTATATTATTTATTCTTTTAAGGTGCTGATCCAGCCAGACAGCATGCATATTTCTAACCTTACTGTTAAAAAATATTAAATATTATACCTGTAGAATATGTTAATGTATGAACATTAAGGTATAGAAACAATAACTAACACATTAGCAAATGCATTCAGCGTAGCTTTGTGTCTCAGAAGGTCATTCCATAAACCTATTCTGCTGCATTAATATTTTCAGTCGAAGAAAAGGCTTTGAGAAATATGTGGGTGTTGACAGTTATATAACAAAAAATTACACAACATCAACACGCATGAAGAAGCAAAGAAAAAAAAGAAAAAAAGTCAAACTGTTTATTTCCAATCCAGCTGAAGTATTTGATTTTTTTTTCTTATTACTCTCCTTCTCTATTTTCAATTTAAAATATACTATTTACCAGTTTCCGTCTTCAGGTTCTTATTTTTATTTATTAATTAATAAATTAATTAATTTTATTAAGGCGATATTGTATGCTTAAAGTCCTGTGGTGATAACAAAAAAAGCACAACCCTGATCGTGTCCAAGCTTCCATCAGGAAGAAAAAGAAACATCTCCACCCATCAGAGCAACAATGCTGTTCTGTCCTGTTCCATCACTGTTCTTTTGCAACAACACTACATATCCTGTGCATCTTTTTTTGACTGGAAAACTGCAGGTGCACTACTGCCCACTACTGGGCTGGAGTGTGTAGTTCAGTGGTACTGAACATTTAAAACACTAAATGCAATTTGTCTTTGCACAAATGTGTCAAACTCATTTGAGGTATAGCTTCACTTTACTTAGATTGGTGTTATTATATGTTGTTGTGTTATTTTTATTAAATATTATTATTGCATTCATTCTATATTGTTGTTTTAAATATTTACATACATTTTTGTTGACTGATAACCTCACTTGTGAACACACTCCTGAATGTTGTTTACCTGCAGTCTTTGCATTTCAATGCAGATGCACGTGTTCAAGTGCCAAATAGGACCATGGTATTTGCCACATACTATTTCCATTACAAACTCAACAATACAGAAAACTATGTTCTGCACGGAGAAACACAAAGACACAAAGAAACTGCCCTTTTCTTTAGCTGCTCCTTTCTCTTAACAGGTCAAGTGGCATTCTTGCTGCTTGTCGCGACAGAACAGTTTTTGTTTGCAGTGATCATGACTACAAACAGATTTATCACGTTAAAAAGGATTACAAACCTTTATCTCTTTTTAATTTCAGGTACGTAAGTCAAACTTGTTTTTACCTTTTTTTTCTTAACTTAAATTGATTCATTATGGTGATATCAGATCCAGCTGTTATCTGGCAAACGACAGTTCTAGCCAGTGGTGTGCGGTTTGTTGTAAATGTATTTCTACTTTTAAAGGATTTTGCTGCTTCACTCCTGGATCTTCAGTTTTTCACCTGATCGATCTTTTCAAAACTTATGAGGATTCAAAGATGTATTGCAGAGAGATGTACACCGATTTGGCCACGATC
Source organism: Cynoglossus semilaevis (assembly GCF_000523025.1). Taxonomy (NCBI): domain Eukaryota; kingdom Metazoa; phylum Chordata; class Actinopteri; order Pleuronectiformes; family Cynoglossidae; genus Cynoglossus; species Cynoglossus semilaevis. The sequence continues at coordinate 10,903,673 of NC_024319.1, read as the reverse complement.
CACGACTGGGCAGATGTGAATGACATGGTCACGGCGGTTTCTGACTGGGCTGGTAGAGCCTGGATAGGACTGGAGATTGGAGAGGTGTGGAAATGGCACTGGTCTTGGCCGAGTACTCAACTAGTTTTTTCGAACTGGAGGGCAGGAGAGCCTCTCGTGAACAATCAGGATGCCTGTGGGGCAATGGATGAAAATGGCAAGTGGTTTGAAAGTGACTGTAAAAATAAGAGAGGCTTCGTTTGTCAAGGTTAGTACCCACACTCACAACCTTCACATGCAGCAGAACCTCACTAAATACTAGCCCATTTAATTGTTGAACCTTACAGGGCATGGTGACAGTTCAAGCCACTTTTATGTTGCCGTCACGTTGTCATGGAGAGATGCTCGCAAACACTGCAGGGGCCTATCTTCTGATCTGGTTAGCATATCCTCAGCAGAGGAAAGTGAGGCTGTGCGTAATGTGTCTCTTTCACCAAATGTGTGGATTGGCCTTTTCAAAGATCGCTGGGAGTGGTCAGATGGCAGCAGTTCATCATTCCGTGACTGGAAACCCTATCAGCCCAACTATTTAAAAGGTCAAGACTGTGTTGCTGCTGTGTTCAGTGAAGGAGGGAAGTGGAATGACCTCAAGTGTGTGGTAAAACGCAGGTTTATTTGTCAAGGGGGTAAGTTTGTGGGTTTGTTTTTTTTAAATAAAAAGAAATTTCAGTACTTCATGTAAAAATATGAATTACCCTGTTGATGTCATATTGAAATGTACAATAAACAGAGCAACATCTGAGTCAGGGATCAGCACAATATGTACTTCACTCACAACAACCAATAACATTTAACCCCTAACCGTAGCTGATCATAAAAAAGGATTAAGAAAATAAATAAAATTAATTATTTTTTCATTTATTACATAGGGAAATGTTATGGTTAGCATAACTCTAACCCTAAACATAACTAAACCAAACCTTTACCCAATCCTAAAATGGCCATAACACTAACACTAATTATCTTTATTTGCCGTTTTATGACGCATATCTATATCTTTTGTTTCAACAACTCTGCCAGCAACGGTGACAACAACAGGAACAACTACTTCCACTACTCCCACAAAACAAACAAGCACTACAACTGCCACTGCACAGACCACAGCAAGTACTACAGTTACTACAAGTACCTTCAGCACTAAATCCAATACTACAACCGCAGCAACTACAAATAGTTCCACTTCAATTACAACAGTATCATCCACTGAAACCACTCAACCTTCACCTGCAGGTACTGTATGTTCAAATAACAGCTTTGTTTGATTTAAACATTAACAAATACTGTGAAACAAAAAAATATATTTGTTATGTCTTTCTGAAGGAAACATCATTCTAATCCAGTACAACATGACGTGGATCGATGCCATGACCTACTGTAGGACACACCACATTGAACTTGTGCAAATTACCTCCAACGAAATTCAAGAGAAAGTGGCAGAAAAGGCGAAGAATGCCACTTCAGCCCATGTCTGGCTCGGCCTACGTTACACCTGTAGCTTTAACTTCTGGTTCTGGACCAGGTCGATGTCTGGCTGTTACCAGAACTGGGCTGCTGGAGAAGGACCTGAGGGGGGAAATGGTTGTGGTGTCACGGGTGCCATTGAGGCCACTGGAGGGCAGCAGTGGGTCGGTTTGCCTGAGACAGAGGAACTGAATTTCATCTGCTCTACATGTGATTCACCAGTCTGATATCAACACTACTACACTCTGTGGGGAAAGACGTAGACATCACATCCTACAAACATGTATCTCCAGGAAGTAAAGAAAAATGAATGGGACATTGGGAAGTACAGTCAAATGATCATTATTGTACATTTACGGTTGGATATGAACTGATGAAACGTGTCCTCTGCATCTAACCCCTAGAACGTGCGATTCTCTGATAACAAACCACATCCTCTTAATACTAGGTATGGCAACAATAAAGTTACTTAAACTTACTATTTATCAAAACTACCCATAAGCACTAATGGCCACTCATTTACTGTATATTCTACTGAAATGTAAAAACAACTTCTCACTGCCAGCCAACTTGCACTTTGTATTATCCCATTACTATGATGTTCCTGGATACTGAACTGAACAGAGTGGAAAGTAATATGACAGATAAATACCCTCTGATTGGTCAACAGTACCTGACTAACAGGATGTCATGATTTATTCTTGTTTATTCTTATTATTTAATCTTATCTTGTATTTTAATCTGCTCACTCTAAATTCTTGAATGTTTTATTTTAACCTGTACGCATCATTGTGGTGCTAATATTATCTGGGAGACTCAAACTGGACTTGGTTTCTCGAAGATGTTTCCCCACTTCATCCAAGAGGAATCTTCAGTTCGAACTCACTGCTGGGAAATTCCGGTATTAAGCCTTGACCCAGGTGAAAACAACATCCTGCCACTGTGTCAGGGTGTGGTCGCCTCCTTTGTTTTCCTGTGACAAACTCTGCTCTTCTCATACACTGACAGGATAAATACCAGGGATTTTCAGCAGTGACCTCGAACCGAAGAAGCCTCTCAGAAGAGAGATGAAACGTCTTCAAGAAAATCCGAAAGTCCAGTTGCCTATTTCTAAACTGTTTCAGATGATGATGTCACACCTCTGCCTTTGTGAAAATACAGCTGCGTGCTCTATTGTCGGGACTGAATTTCAATAAATATGGAAAAAAAAACCCCGTGGCGTGGAGGCGTGCACTCCCACAGCCACGGGCAGCAAGAATAATGTGAGAACACTGATCGGCTCCATGCCTTTCACTCTGGGGTTACTATTTGCATATTGACCCTCTAGGTGGGGCCCCCACATTGTCTTTGTGAGACCACCAGAGTATGGGTCCTGGTTCAGGCTGCCTGCTGCCCTCACTCACTGACCCTACATTTGATCGCAGCCACGCAGAAGACAGAGCTGACAAACGCTCACCTTCGCTGCACACAAGGAATATAGAGGCAACTGCACGTACTACTGTAGTACTTTGGGGGTTTTTTTGTTTACTGTGAAACACAGTAGCTAACTGATTAACAGTAAAGCAAATCATTTTTTACAGGGGGTCTGTAGGTACTGCATGTTTTTAGTTTTTTTTTACAAAAAACTAAATACACAAACATGAAGCAATTACAGTAATTGGTATTATTCAAATAGTAAGGTAATATTAGACTTTATATATATATATATATTTATACAATAAACAGTCAGTTCTACCTGCTCCATCAGGTCAAGTCCAAAGACCACTGCTGCACTTAAATGATGTGGTCATTCTTGTATATTTTTTTATGCATAATCCAGTTATGATCCAAGTCCTAAAACATTTTTGCATTATTATTAATAATAGTTAATAGTTAAATAAATCCACATTCAGCCACCAAATACTTTGATTATTGTTCATTATTATTTCAGTGCTCACTTTATATTTTCAGCCTCTGGTGTATTTCAATTGTATTAGTTACACAGTGGCAGGAAATGCACTTCGAAATATATTATGATAATGTGACTTGAGAATATGTGTTAGTGGATTTCCTGTGATCAAAAGTTGTATTCAGTAATACCTCAACACCAATGTTTTCACAATAGGAAATGAGGAAACTCATTTGTTATTTTTAACAACAATTTTTGCACCGTAGAGTTCAATCAATCCACATTGAATTGACACCTGTAGTATCAAGAAAGATAAGGTTATGGTTTTTTTTTAAAAATAAAATCCAGATTTAAGGATTAGGATTAGAGCTATCTTTGCAACACAGAATAGAATAATTCCAAACTTGACAAAAGAATACTGATATGTATGTCTTGTAATCCGCCACTGCATTCACGGCGAGGGCCTTGTCACTTCTCAATTACCACGGGCCATTACACACGAGTGTGTCGTAGCGGAGTTTCACACTGAACAGCCATTGGTCACTGAGCCTCCCATCAGTTCAATGTTAATGTCCCATTGGGTCCAGTCACTCAGTGGATGTGACCCCCCCCCCCACCACCACCACCATCTTTTCTCACCATCATCTCCTCTTGTGAGTTGTCCAGCTGGAGCTGACCTCTGACCCCATTGCCCTCACTCCTGACCCCGGAGGACATTCCCACGCCACACCCTTTTGTGTACACCTCTCCATGGTAACCCTGTGGTCACTTCATCTGCATTTGTAGAGATTATGCTCATAAATATAATTCACGTTCACTTGGAGTGGAGTAATGGAGCCTAATTTGGCCTAATCCTAACAAAGGTGTCAGCTGCTCCTAGATTAACTTAGATAGAAATGAACGCGTGAACGAGTCTTAGAGGCAATAAAATGATATTATCATATAAATATTATAAATATTATAATATACATTTATTGATTAGTGGAATATAAAGTATAAATAGTTGGTTATTGGAACTAAAACTTTACCACTTCAAGGTTTCATTTAAATTTTTTTTTTTTTTTTTACAAAGCAGGTTGTTGGTGTTAATCCCCGTCTGTTCCACTGCAAGAATTTTAGGAACAAATATTTATTTCCAACTCTAAATATCGGTACCTGCTGTGCACACTTGTGTCTCCCTGGTCTCTCCCCTGGTGTCTTGGAGTCGTCACCCCTCCACAGATCCCTCCCTTCTTTTCCTTCTGTCACTTTCACAGTTAATTGTAGAAAAACAGATTTTCTCCATTGAGGCCAGGTCTCTTAGGTAACCCCAGTCCTGCATGAAATGAGATGGATCAAGGGAAGACACAGAGTGAGGGACGTGGACTGACAAACGGAGCGAGCTGCGTTTGAGGACGGACGCAGCGCAGCAGCCACTTTATAATAGTTGGTAATTGTGAAAGAAAGAGTTTAATATTAATATCAGCGACACATGATCAATTACTGCTTTCCTGGGACTAGAAGTACCCTGTTTTTCATGCTCAACGTAAGTATTATTTTGGGTTTTTTTGTTTTTTTTTTACTTTTTCCTAAAATTCTAGTTTTTAGCTCTGTTTTCAAAGTTAATGATTATCTCTAAATCATATTCAACACTAACTCCCTTTTTATCCTTTTTTTTTTAATTGTAAAACAAAGTTGGTTATTTAAAATTTACACTCTTTTTGAGAATTATTATTTTTTCAGTGATGGTTGATATTTATTTATTTATTTATTTATCTATTTATTGGTTTTTATAATCATCTTTTTACATTCATTTCTCCTACGCAGGTTTTTTCCTTGGAACAACAAATGCTACTGACGTTCAGCCAAACGTAGACAGGGAGCCAGGAGTTGATTGTCCAAACGCAATTCTTGTATTACGTCTCTATAACTAGGAGTTGTGGATGGACATCATGCTCCAGACTCCTGTTTGCTTCATTTTGCATCAGGGTTATGTTTTTAAAAAATTACGTGGGTAATAATCAGACAAACATTAAACTGCATTTTTAGGTTGAAAAAAGAATTTTGTAACATCTAGTATTTGCCACCTATTATCCTGATAACAATATATATTTATATATACGTCAGCCTCAGGTGACTGGAAAAACAAATGTCATGTTTTTGAATCATCTCTTTGCTAAAGTATATATTTACCGTCTGCAGGACTGCAGCTTAGATGAACACGTTTTCCTTCGAGTTCCTTGCAGTTAGAATTTGCAGTTATTGAAGTATGACAAGAAGTAATTTAAAAAACTGTGTTAAAAATGTGGCTGAGTTTTAATTTTAAAAAAATGACCTGAAACTTACTCAGTTAAAGTAAGCTAACTGTTTGAAAATATTTCTACTATAGAAGAAGTTACTATTGAAATATTATGTATTGTATCATTTAACTGGCCAACTTTATTCACATCTCCAATAAAACAAAGTTAATGATATTTTCTCTGTGTCTTTGTCTCGATCTATTTGTTTATTTTGTTTTTATTTCAGTTTTTATATCTTGGTCAGGACGACGTGAGTGCAACAAAGAAAATAGATCACAAATCACATTTATAATAAACACATTTCAAACTGAGAAACAGTTGAGACATAAATGTAACAGGAATTTAAGCAGAAAGAGTTTGGTTTTCTGTAGTTTTAGGAGTTTATTCTTAAATTAATAGAATAAACTGAGGTTAATTAATAGACTATTATTAATATTATATATATATAATTGAGTTACTAGTATTTCCAGAACAAGCAGTACAACCTCTGTGTACACACATATTTATAGCAATATCACTACTACAGTACTACTACTGCTGTTTTAGTAAAGCATATACCGCTGATACTAAAATTACTAAATTACTGAAAGCTTTATTTATTCAAAGGTTAGGTTACAAGCAATTACTAGAAACTTTTAAATATTTTAACAGGGAGTTGAAGATTTTATACTATTTTTGTATTTTGTATTTTTTTAAGTAATGTTAACCTTTCTGCCCCCCCTCCCCCCCGCCCCCTCGCAGTCTCCCCCTCTCTCTAAAACACTACCTCGTGGCTGACTCTGACTCTGACATCCTCACCTCCAGGGCAATAACTGCTGTGATGTGCATAAACTCAGAAGCACACCAGCATGCCAACATTACGGTATGTTCTGTCTATTCTGACCAAAAGGGGGCAGTGTTTCACACCTTTCAAATTCAAATCACAGATCCGGTACGAGGCTGTTAAATCACACATTCTTTCAAAAGTTCTTCAGATTTGGCGCAGCCTATGTTACACACATACAACATGTGCTTCATCTTACAGTACAGTTGTTGAAACACACAGCGTTCTATTCCTTAAATACTGTAGACTATGGTACAGTGAAGGGGCCTGAGAAAGACGAGCAGCTGATTTATAATTTTGTTCTAATGAGGGGTTCGTCACCTGTGACCGCGACTGAACGAAAACTTCTAAAACGTCTGCGCAAATTGGTCGCTACACATACCCAGAGTGGTGACATCATCAAGATAAGTCAGCTGAGTACTGTGTGCAGATGTCAGGGACAGAGGTGAGATAAAGGTCAAGGTGAGTAAACAGTGCAGATAAGAGGGCAGACCCTAGGGAACGAGAAGGTGGGGGGAGGAGTGGGGAACACTTTATATCTTTAAATTACACTAGGATATAAAAAACACACCGTGGTTCTGAAGATTTTTACTTGGTAATACATAAAGTCTCATTTTGTTGCAGTGTATATAAATGTATAAAAAAATATCTGTCCAAGTCCAGTGACAGCTCGACTTTTTCTTGTTTCTCTATCTTTTTTGGTCTAAATAGATTGGTTCCCAGAAAAGAAGCACACTTTCTACAGAGAGATTCAAAACATCACTTTTTTTTTTATTAATCTATCTTCTAATATTTAATCTTTTCCAGGATTTTCCGCTTTTTCCGAAGTCTTGGTAAGAATTTGTGGTGGTGTTACATTTGCTGTTCATGTTCATGTATGAAGAGCAATAATGTAAGCACTTCTACTTCTTTACTTCTAACCCTAACACAGTAGTTATCTTTGTTATTGAAGTACTGACTGTGGCGCTGGTATTTATCAGTATTTTATTATGAAATAAAACCCTGTAACTGTGTGTTTTTTTCATTTTATGTAAGATTCAGTTTAAAAAGTTACATCCAGGAAATACAGTTTCGTCCAAACTCCAGATATTGAGGCTGTGTATACTTTCTGCAGCCATTACTGCATTGAATACTCTGTATTGAATCAAATGCATTTTTGTTCAGTAAAGACACTGTTTCACTGTAACTCCTCATTCTTAATGAGAACAGAGGTGAGTTTGTAACTGTCTACATCTACATCTATGTACAGTGTGTATTGTGCTCCACGTTGCATGACTGGAACTGAAACTTGTTACAAAAAAAGCAACTTAGTTCAGTTGATTTAGATTTCCTGGTGGACATATTTATTTATTTTCCTGGTCATTTTTTTTCTTCTACTGGCAGAAAATGATCTTAGAGGGGTCTCTGTGTTCCCTGCAGCCCCCGCCCCCCCATTTCCCCTCCCGTCCTTACCTCTGCAGTGTGAGTCAAAGGTAGAGCAGGAGTGGTTTGTTGCTTCTCTCCAAAAGCGAAACCTCAGACAAGAAGACAAGAATAAAGTTGTTTTTTAAAAAAATTGGAAAACTCAATGTCAGTTGTTTTTACATATATTGAAAACAAAAAACTTTATCAATTTTTTTTTTACTGTGATTAAAGTACTACATTGACATGTACTACGGTTATGTGATATAAAAACCGGGGGTTGTGGGAGAGAGCTGTGGTGAATGAGAGGTGGGGAGGGATGAGGGAGGAGGAGGAGGGTGGAGAGGTGAAGGAACAAGTGAAGGCTTATGTGCCCATATTATTCTAATCTCTGTGCTCCGGTCCAATGTAAGCACCATGGGAGAACTGACCATTACTTCAATCAGAGGCCGATCAACAGCCACTCTGTTCCAGCGTCAGCCGTCAGACATTTGGTTGAATTTGAATTAATAAAAAGTAAATAAACATGTGTACATGTGTATCGCAGCTTTCAATCTCAGGATCAGTTTTCTGTTCAAGACCTACAGCTTTTAACTATAGACCTTTTTTTTACTGTAACCCAGTCAAAGAGTTCATTAGTGAGCAATTACAGAGAGAGTTAAAAATTGATAAAAAAATTAATTAGAGAATCTCAGCTGAGAGACGGGCGGATGTTTAGGCTCTAATAAATGTTTTAATTATTTGTAGTTTTTCCACGTGTTCATTTATATGTGTGAGTGACAGCCGTGGAATTAAAAAACATGGCCAGGTGTATTTTCTCAGGTGCAGCTTGTTGCTGAAGGTATGGGTTTGGTCATTTCCCCCCAAAGGCCAGAACAGGGTCAGCAGTTCAAGGGTGGTCCATGGTGCAGAGAGAAGCAGAGGGATGGTAGCGCTTCTTCTGAAGGCTGCCACCAGATGGAGTCACTGATGGATGGGGACCACCCAGGTCAGGGTCTTCACTACATGACAGCTCCTCTTCACTTTAATGCTGACTTGACTGAATTTGTAAAGTGATTTGATGAGTTCCTCTGAAGTCATTCACAGTTTATATTCAAATAACTTTAGACTTTAGAAAAGAAAAATTCTTTGACTCTGACCATCGACAGAAAATCAGTTCATGCTAGTTTTTGGGAAAACGTATCTTTGTGACAACTAGATTAAAATTTTATTTTTTTTAAATAAATTAATAACTACATTAAAATAATTTATTCTACTTAAAATATTGTACTGTTTTTTTAACAGTACTCTTTAGTTTCACCAGTCAGCTTTTCTCACTGATGTCCAGTATTGGGTCCAAGTACATATGGTACTGTACGTTCCTAAAGCCTGAGAGCTGTAAAAAGGCCAGTTGTGCAGTTGTGCTCGTGTGTGGATGTGTGTATGTGGTCAGCATGCTCTCATGTACACACTTGGCAAACCACTTGGCAAACTTGCAAGGTTTTTTTTTCATGTTCATCATGTACAGAATTTGCTCTGCGTCATCAGTGGTTTGCCTTCATGTGGACTGGTGATCCTCACGTGTGTTTCTCTTTAATCAGCGCTCTCTTCTAATTACTTCTAAATAGAGGACGAACCAACATGCACATGTGTTTGTGTTTGAAGTACAGTAAGATTTTTTGTTATTACCTGGTTTGGTTTTTGTTCTGGAAACCAGAAGAAAACTGCTAACTCAGCAGGTCTGACTGAGGGCGGGTCCCATGATCTGCAAGGAGAAAGACTGATAATGAGACTCATGCAACAAAATACATGTTCAATGAAGACATTTTAAAAATGCATACATAAAAAAATATTTATATCTAGACACCAGTTTTATTAAGCATATGTATTTTGTGGTTCATTATCTGATGAACCCCAATAACAAATTGGGGCAGTGGTGGATTGGTGGCTAAGGATATGGACTTGAGTCCGGAAGGTTTCTGGTTCAAGTCCACCAGCTGCCAGGTTACCACTGAGGTACTCTGAGCAGGGCACCGTCCCCACACACTGCTCCACGGCGCTTATAACTGCCCACTGTTCACTTTGGTGATGGGTTAAAGGCAGAGGTGACATTTGGTTGTGTGCTGTGTCACAATGACAAGTCGTTCACTTTACACTTTCACACAAATCAGAGATACACTGTAAGATAAAAAGAGACACAATAAGATATAATTAGTAGAGATGAGATGAGAGATATGTTTCTTTAAAGTCCATTTTCATTTTTAAATCATGTTTGATTTTACAAAACCGACTCATTGGTCTATTGAGGAAGCTCTCTGACAAGAAATTAGTACCAATGTGCAGTTTGCAGGCGACCGTCGGCGCGGAGGACTTCATGTGGTCTACAAAGGTTTGGAGGGTGGGTGGCCATTTGGTGAGAGATGCAGTGCTTTTACAGAGCATTCCTTAAATCTGCTGGATAGTTGGTCACTTACATAACTCCCACGTAGTTTCATCTCATTACTTCCAACAAACGGCCGATTCATATGGCCAGAAGTTCCTGTCCCGCAGAGTCAGCACTGAATACCTGCACTGTTACACTGTATTCTATGTAGTCCAGCTAAGTTATGATGATTCTCTGACCTGGATTCAATCACACACTCTGTTAAGGCATTAACACTGTCTGTAAGAAGTCAAGTTAAATGTAGCAGACAGAGTTGTGCTTAACTGAAATGTGTTTTGTTTTTTGTTTTTTTAGTTTTAGCTTGTTTTGTTTTTTTCCACACAAAACAATGCAAAATATGTCCAAGTAATTCAGATTTTAAATGTGAGATTTTTAAGATATATTTTAATTCTAACTATATAAACATTCTGATCCTGGTGAAACACAGCACAAGAGAGAGGTTTAACACACACTGGATTCTCAGGTTTGTGTAAAAATGTCACTCTTTTTATGGTCCAATACAAATATTTTCCAAGGTGGTTGAGAGAGTGGGACCACTAGGCGTGGAAGAGAGGGGGTCCTTAAGTAGGAGCAGGATTTATCACTCTCCTCCTTTCTAGTGGTGGTCCTTTCTCTCACCTCCTTCCTCTCTCATCACATCCAGCACATCTGTGTCGGCTTTTCCAATCAGATGGAGGAAGCAGCACAAAGACAGAGATAAATCCAAGAAAACCCAGAACAATATTCAGGTGAGAAATTCTTTTTGTTTTTTATTGGACTGTTAAGATCTCAGTATGTTAATGCAGGTCTGAAATGAATGGGTGATGGAAATCTTTCATGAGTGACATCACTGAGAACGTCTTTTGGTATCAGTGCTTTCCCGTTTTTTTTTTGTTCTTTTTTGTACTAGACTTTGTAAAAAGACACACAAAAAACTTTTTGTAGAGTTTTTCCATATTGATCTAATGGCAAAAAATTTGGAGGGGGGGCATGAACTTATGAATATATCAAGAACTGTTAATTTAATTTAACTGAAATAGAATAAAAGGAATTAAATTTGCTTTTGTTTTGAGATAGATTTGAAATAGTTATTTAAAAAAGTATCCTGCTGCAGTTAACACTTTGCCTCTGGTACAAATATTTAAATTTTTTTTTTTTTTTTACAAATGCACACATTTTTGAATCGATTTCTTTCAAAGACTGTTTACACATTGACCCATATTCACCGATTCCATGTTCAAAATTGGCCGGCTCTTCAGCAAACCATTTGATTGTGTTTACCCGCTGCATGATTTATTTGATTTTCTACAGATTTGAAGCCAAGGTTCTTTTAGTGGTTTTGTGAGTTGTGGGTACAGCAGATTATGTAACCGTCTGTATAGTGAAAGACATACAGTGTCCCACAGTCCTATACTGTACAGTGAAGCTCTGTCACTGCTCCGCTGTAGTCTCTCCTGCACAGTCACTAGTTTTCCCGCACTTGTCACTGACTTCCTTCCTGCTGCAAATTTAGATTTTAATTTGGCAATAGAGTGAATCTCATTGCAGCAGTCAGCTACTGCACAGTAATAATATATGGCAATGTACTAACGAAGAGTTAATAAAGTCTGTACCTGGAAAAAGGTTAAAAATACCTTGGTAGAAAATTGCATTAATCCAATTCATGATTTATTTGTTTTTGTTTTTTATTGTCTCTCTTTATAGGGCCAACCTGGTAAAGTTTGCTTCAGACTTGGTGCCAGGAAACACAGAGAACGTTCTTAATTCAACAGGGACATACATTTAGATCACCCAAAGGCAATTCCATTGCTGGCTACTGCTGGCTCAAAATGTTGTTTAATCTAGGACTTCTCCTTCTCCTCGCTCCCTTTCCCTCCTTACAAACCACAGCCAATGAGAAGAGAAACTCTACAGGCAGCGATGTGAGCAAACCCAACGCCGGTTTCGCTCTCTCAAAACCAAAAACCACTTCAACTCCTGCCAAACAGACCCCTCGTTCCACCGTGAGACCAAACACGACCAATCACACACTTCTACCCACTCCAGCCACCAACCAAAAACCAGCAGCCGCCAACCCATCAGGAACCACCAAGAGCAGGGCCAGCTCTGCAGTCACTCAAGCCACTGTGCCTCCAACGGTGAAAGCCAATGCAGCCAACGGCACCATCACAAACAAAGGCAAGCTCTCAGCCACCGTCAATCAGACTCTCTCTGTATCCTCTCCAGCCACAAACCAAAAACTTCCAACAGTTAACACTACGTCAAACTCCAAAAGCAAGGCCAGCCCTGCAGTCATTCAAACCACTGTGCCTCCGGCAGTAAAGTCAAATACAGCCAGCAGCACCACAACCAACAAAGGCAAGCAATCAGCCACCGTCAATCAGACTCCTGTTCCCACTCCAGCCACAAACCAAAAACTTCCAACAGTTAATGGTACGTACAAAAACAAGGCCAGCTCCGCAGTGGTTCCAGCCACACTGCCTCCACCAGTGAAGCCAACGACAACCAACGGCACCATTACCAACAGAGGCAAGCAGTCTGTCCATGTGAATCAGACGGTTGTAGCCAAATCTACTTCAGCTGCTGAAGCGAAGCCTAGCAAAGACAAGCTAACATCCAGTGGAATTTCTAATGCTCAGTCATCAAACAGCACTAAACCTACACAGGACAAACTCCAACCATTGCTCAATCAGACGGTCAAATCCTCTGATGGGAAGATTCCTAAAGACAAGCCTGTAACTACTATTGCTCAAAATGTTCAGTCAACGTCCGCTAGATCTCCGCCTGCAGGTGATGCTAAAAACACAAATGACAAACTCAAAAGTGTTTCAGCAAAAACTCCTGATGTAAAAGTTGCACAAGACAAGCCTGCAACCACCACAGTCCAAAATGTTCAGTCAACAGCTTCTAAGTCTGCTACTACAGGTGGCGCTAAAACCACCAATGACAAACTCCAGACTTCTGCCAATCAGACCGTTTCAGCAAGAGCTCCTGATGTAAAAGTTGCACAAAACAAGCCTGCTACCACCACAGTCCAAAATGTTCAGTCAACAGCTTCTAAGTCCGCTACTACAGGTGGCGCTAAAACCACCAATGACAAACTCCAGACTTCTGCCAATCAGACCGTTTCAGCAAACTCTCCTGATGTAAAAGTTGCCCACAACAAGCCTGCTACCACCACAGTCCAAAATGTTCAGTCAACTGCTTCTAAGTCTGCTACTACAGGGGGCGCTAAAACCACCAATGACAAACTCCGGACTTCTGCCAATCAGACCGTTTCAGCAAACTCTCCTGATGTAAAAGTTGCACAAGACAAGCCTGCACCCACCACAGTCCAAAATGTTCAGTCAACTGCTTCTAAGTCTGCTACTACAGGTGGCGCTAAAACCACCAATGACAAACTCCAGACTTCTGCCAATCAGACCGTTTCAGCAAGAGCTCCTGATGTAAAAGTTGCCCACAACAAGCCTGCTACCACCACAGTCCAAAATGTTCAGTCAACAGCTTCTAAGTCCGCTACTACAGGTGGCGCTAAAACCACCAATGACAAACTCCGGACTTCTGCCAATCAGACCGTTTCAGCAAGAGCTCCTGATGTAAAAGTTGCCCACAACAAGCCTGCTACCACCACAGTCCAACATGTTCAGTCAACATGTTCAGTCAACATCCTCTAAGTCTGCTCCTGCAGGTGGCGCTAAAGCCACCAGAAACAAGCCTTCAGTCTCTGTCAATCAGACTGTTGTTGCTAAACCAACATCCACCAGTGAAGTGAAACACGCCAAAGACAAATCTCAAACCTCGAGTCAGGTTACCAAGTCAACAACAGCAAGTGGCTCATCATCAGACAAGGAAAAGGCTGGAGCAGCGTCGGCCAATCACACCACCGCTTCAAACACTACCACTACTGTCACCAACGCCACCAAAGAAAGGTCTGCCCCTTCACAACCACTTAAGGTAGTAATAAGTGATGGCTGTGACTCAACCAATGCCAAGGAGCGGGAGCTGAAGCTGAAGCCTGGAGCTCCTCTGGTGATGACACACAAGATAAGCTTGGTGCCTGGTGGCTGCGATGGAAGATGTGAGATGGAGATGGCAGAACTGAAGGGACGAGTGGCTCGGCTAGAAAAAGAGATGTCCCTCTTCAGAGAGAACTGTATGATTTGATCATTATTTACATAATATTATATTTGAAAAGAAACTAAGGTGTGGGATTTATCATTTTTATTGTGGGTCTATGTTCTACACAGGTCCCTGTTCTGCAAATTGTCCAAATGGCTGTAGTGGTAACGGTGAATGCCAGAAGGGCAAATGTGTCTGTCATCAGGGGTACGTAGGTCCTGACTGCAGCAAATGTGCTCAGGGAACCGATTGTACTAAAAGTAAGTGGAATTGCTTTTGTGTGGTAATGTAACATCAATTTAAATATATGCTTGCTATTTATATATTTTTTTTCAATCTTGTAATTTGTCATTTTCAGAATCTACCAAGAGTAAAACCAAGGAAACAGATGAGATTATGACGCCACAAAAAAAGGACCAGAAGAAGGAACCTGAAGCTAAAGAGCCTGAGAGCAAGCCAAGAGTGACCATTACTAACAAACCAGTTACCGTCAAAACACCAGTGAGACAAGAGATTTCTGTGAAAAAGGTAACAGCCAAAGGTTCTCCTGTCATCACTAAGCCTGGTCGCCAAACTGTCACCCAAGTCCTCTTGAAACATGATTCAAAGAAACAAGAAGAGTCAGGAAAAAGCAAAACAGTCCAGGCCTCTGCAAAGGTTCTCCAAAAACCAGCCCAAACTGGCTCTAAAAAAAATATTAATAAAATTGTTAAGGAAAGAAGTGAGGGTAAACCTTTTACGAAATCTGAACAACTGAAAGATGAACCTCAAACCAACGCTACCCGGGAAACTTTTAAAAAATTTAATGTAACAGCTAAACTTGTGACAATTTTGACAAAGGTATTGGGAACTAACAAAACCAGGACAGGAAAGGACACTCTAGAACAATCAACACTGGCCGAGAAGAATGACACCCAGCAGCCAGAAGCCAAACAAGTAAAGACAATCAAAGTAGAAAATACGAG
Organism: Cynoglossus semilaevis; assembly: GCF_000523025.1. Lineage (NCBI taxonomy): Eukaryota > Metazoa > Chordata > Actinopteri > Pleuronectiformes > Cynoglossidae > Cynoglossus > Cynoglossus semilaevis. Next base: position 10,888,297 of record NC_024319.1, on the reverse strand, counting down.
CGCTCAGACAAACAACAACAGAGTCACTGAAGCCGTAAAAGGTAAAACTACACAGAAGAGTCAGTACATAGTAAATGCAACCACTGCCACAGCAGATGAGACTCCAGCTTCGAAGAACAAGACGAGTACCCATGGTACCGGGATATCCAGGTTGACTGGTGGAAACGGATTAGGTTCTGTTAAGGTTATGAACATTTCCTCCTACAGTTTCATTCTCACCTGGTTAGCACCACAGGGTTTGTTCAAAAACTTTACTGTGATCCGAAGAGAACCTCGGGCAGAGGGGGATGAAGAGGACCACAAAGACTTTGAAGAGGAAACTCTTGGATTACACAAAGCCCCAGCAGCGAAGAACCCAGCAGAGGTCCATGTGCAGGGTGAGAGCACGGACACAACTGTTGTATCTGGTAAAATCACTGGATCCAGGGACAAAGCTGAAACAAAGAGGATCTCCTTGGTCGTCCCCGGAAATGTGCGCTCCGTGGAATTCAGTAATCTACAAGCAAACACCCGTTACGTCTTGTACGTTTATGGTAGCAGTGCTGAGAGAAGATCAAAGATTCACAGAGTAACTGCAGTGACAGGTGAGTGAGGTTTTACCACAGAAGGTAATGGTGGATAATAATGTCACAGTCACAGAAACTGAAGCAATAAAAATCTTCATTTTCTTTCCTTAGGTCCTGAACCAGCCACTGATATGGTTTTTAGCGATGTCACAGCGTCCTCTCTCACTGTGGAATGGTCCAAACCAAACACCCCCATCAGTGGGTACAGACTCAGCTACACCAACATTGTCACAGGTTTGTTAAAGAGTCAACTGCAGGACATTCTCCCCATGTCACTTATATCATACATAGCTGAACTATCTTAAGCTTGTCTCTCTAACTTCATCTCTAACTTCATATCTTCATTTCTGCATAGAATACTTAGTGTCTATTTCTCCCCTGACACTGGTCTCCTGAACTTATTCTCAACTTAGTGTCTATTCCTCCCCTGACACTGGTCTCCTGAACTTATCCATGTTTACTGACGGTTGATATTTATCATATATCAATTATCTGCCATTTCCTGTTAGGGGAGAGCCATTCTGTGGCAGTGGACTCTCTGCAGTCTTCCATGGTGCTGTCCAAGCTGTCGGCAGGTTCTTCCTACATTATATCAGTCACTACAACACGAGGAAGTGTCCATGGTGAAGCCCTCATGTCTCTGATCACGACAGGTACCAAGTTTGTTCACAGGTCGTTTTTGACATTGAAACACAGGCGTTAAAGGGAAATAAATCACCTCTTGATTTTGTTGTAACAACAGCACCTGCTCCTCCAACTTATCTACAAGTGGTCAACGTGACCGATACCAGAGCTCTTATCAAGTGGGTGCCCAGTCTGGGTAAAGTAGACCGCTTCATCATCAGCTTTGAGTCCTCCAAGAGTGAGTGTGGCAGCCTTAATATTTATGACTGCTGTGGTAAAGGCTACACAAAGTTTTGTTGACGTTGATTGTCCGTCTTGTCTCAGCTCCTAATGTGACAGTGACAGTGATGCTGTCTGGAAACACAGTGGAACACCAGCTGCGGGGTCTACACAGAGGCACTTTGTACACAGTCAAGGTCCTGAGTGAGAGGGACGGTCTTCAGAGCATGGCCACCTCAACCACATTTACCACAGCTAACGGTAAACAGAGAGGAAAATACAAGATCGACATGAAAATTGGCTGCTAAACCTCGACAACGCATGTACTCCTGTGTCTCTCAGTGGTTAAAGCCAGCGAGGTGGGCACACGTGATGCAGTCATAACCTGGAGAAGTTCCACTGTTGTCTATCACAGCTACAGAGTGATCTACCAGGTGGCAGGGGAAGAAGCAAAGGTAAACTACCAGTATCTGTCTGTACTATGTGCCGTACGCATTAACTGCTTTGTCTCAAAAACGCCATTCTCAAGTTCAATAGTTCTGCTACAAATACTGGGAAATCAGTGAAGACAACATGCAGGCTACAGTTCAGCTCATTTCCATTGGAAGATAATCCTTATCTGTGTGTGTTGTGTACATCAGGAGGAGATCTTGGACTCAACCTTCACTGAGTATAAATTGACAGGGCTGTTGCCCATGTCACGGTATACGGTTCTGGTCCAAGGTGAAAGAGATGGACTTTACACGTCTCTGGTCACCACTGAATTCATTACAGGTCAGCACTAACCGTCGGTTTATTTTCCCTACGGAATCTCCAGTATTTTTCAAAATGGTAACTTTCCTTATCCTTCAGGCAAACTTCGATTCCCTTTCCCAACGGAATGCTCTCAGGAGCTGCTGAATGGCGCTCTGCAGTCGGGTGAAGTGGACATTTACCCACAAGGAAAGGAAGGGCAAGCTGTCAGAGTCTACTGTGACATGGAAAGTGATGGAGGTGGATGGACGGTGAGACAAACCACTGATACCGGAATGGAACTTTGAAATGTGGAAAGGACAGGGAAAACAATGTGCCGTGTGTTTCTAGGTGCTGCAGAGGAGGATGAACGGAAAGACAGACTTCTACAGAACCTGGAGCGATTACAAAACTGGCTTTGGAAATCTGAGCGAAGAATTTTGGCTTGGTATTACGAAAACCTGATTCCTAATTCTTACCGGTGAATTTTAATCGAGACATGATTAAGGTTTAGTTTCTCAGTCTGACCCTTTCTGTCTTTTATCCAACATGCAACAGGAAATGATCTTCTTCACAACCTTACCAGTGTTGGTCCCGTGAGTCTGCGAGTCGACTTGCAGTCTGGAAACGACACGGCTTATGCTCATTACGCCAACTTCTCCGTCGATTCCGAGGAGAGGCACTACACTCTGACGGTGTCCGGATACACAGGCACTGCAGGTGAACACATATCAATGAGTTACAGTTTCTAACAACATGTGCACCAATATACAGTGACATAGAGACAAATAAGAGATGACGTACGTGCCTTTATGTCTGTCAGGTGACTCTATGAGGTATCATAATGGACGTCCATTCTCAACCTGGGACAAAGACGTTGATCCTTTGGATACTCACTGTGCCAAAGATTACAAGGGAGGCTGGTGGTACAGAAACTGCTACAAGACCAACCTCAATGGTCTCTATGGTATCAACAGCAACAATCAGGTCTGATCAGTCTTCTGTGTATTTTTAAATAATATTTTTTAGTGACAAGACTTGTTAATCTGTGGTGTTTCCTTTTCTGCTTCAGGGTGTGGTCTGGATAGACTGGAAAGGTAAAGACTCCTCCATTCCCTTCACTGAGATGAAATTCAGGCCATCCAGATTCTCTCCAGCAACTCATGGCTAAGGATTGACTTGATAAATAAATCCAGAGGAGAATGAATGTCACAGTTGCTGCATGTTACTTTTTTCAAGTGAATTTGTGTATGCTGTGTTTTTTTGTTCTTTTAAATGACAGCTATCAACACATTTGTATCAATGTGTTTTCAAATATTTCTGAGAAAAAAAAAAAGAATGGGAAACTTTTTTCAACTGCAACTTTTTGTATACAACTTTTTTGCCTGACCCAAAAACTTCTGCATCAATTTTGTCAAAATTAAAAAAAAAATCTCTTCATGTCATGGTTTGCATCCTCACTGCTACTGTAATGAAATGTGCACTGTCTGGGAATAAATGTGTCTATTTTGGGTCTGAAGTGTTGTTTCATTGCATAATCTAGATTCTGCTAAACAAACCAGCCTGATGATTCTTCCCCTGTGATGTGTTGTTTTGCCCTTCAGCACGTACCAACTGGTTTATCAGCCAGTGTCTGACTACATGTTTAGGAATTCCTCTCCCAATCTGATATCATGACCTAAAAATGTTTGGATGTCCCTGGTGCTCATCAGACCAGCTGACACAGAGGAGGGAAACGGGCTGAGGTGACTATAAATGGACCAAACTGTTTGACGATCTGCTTTTTGAACAGAGCAACAAGAAGATGGCCGTAGAACTTTCTGTGGTCAGTGTGGGAGCTGTCCTCTTACTTGTGCTGCTGTTGTTGGCACTGAGCGGTGTTTTTGATCAGAAGAGCAGAGCTGAAAAGGACGACAAGGAACGTAAGTCTTCAGGATCAATGAATCAATAAATAGCACAGATGTTATTTGCATGCAAAAATGACAAAAGAAATACAAGAAAGTCCGTCTCTTGGTCGGTGAGTAAAGTTCTGTAACTTAAGGATGAATACAACAACAGAATTTAAAATTTGAAGTATTCTGATCAAAGTCTCACGTATGTTTCTGAGTTTCTTTTAAATTGATGTAACATTGATTAATACATAGATTTCTTTTTATTTAAAACCCGATAATTAAAACCCATGATTAAAAGGTTTTGCTGGTTTGGCATTTCATGTATGGATTATGGTTTCTTGAAATTTATTTCATTTATGATGTGCACATAAACCTGATTTGGTTTGTTTGGTTTAAACTCTCGCTCTGTTATCACAGTGGGAAATCAGTGGACTTGGCGGAGGTTTGCATTTTCAGAATGTTTTCCTCAGTCTGAGTGATTACTTTAACCATTACTTTAACCTAGTGGAAACTTTTTCCACAGCGCCCCCCACCCCTTTTAAACTTTAAACTTTTTCCACAGCGCCCCCCACCCCTCCCCACTTATGTACTTAAGACTATTGTCAAGATGCTAAGTTAACAGGTTCGCAACATTAATTCATAAAAAAGAGGAAATTAAGGAAATAAAATGACAAATCAGTGCTATGGAAAATTAAAATTGCCCTACTCCATACTTACTCTTATGTTTCTTCTTCTGTGATCTAGATGCCCATTCTGGAACTGTCCCAAAATGTCGCTCTGAGTTTCTTCCTCGTTCCTCATCTCCATCCATCCCAGGTCCTCGTGGTTTCTTTCTTATTGGGAACATGATGGAGCTGGCACACGACCATCTGCCCATTCACCTGACTCAGTTGGCACGACGCTACGGGAACATTTATCGTCTTAAATGTGGAAACACAAGTAATCAAATCAATTCCAACGTCATTCTTCAGTATAAATGTATAATCGTACCGTATGATGTCACAGAAAAACTGTTTATGTTGGTTTACCAGCCATGGTGGTGCTGAGCAGCAGTGACCTCATCAGAGAAGCACTGGTGAAGAAATGGTCTGACTTTGCTGGGAGACCAATATCATACACAGGTGAATATATATAAATATATATATATTAAACAAATACATATATATATATATATTTACAAATATATGTGTGTGTGTCTCAGGTGATATTGTGTCAGGTGGAGGGCGCTCCATCTCTCTGGGGGACTATACAGAGGAGTGGAGGGCACATCGTCGTCTGGTCCACGGAGCTTTGCAGCGTTGCTGCCACCAATCTTTGCAAGAAGTGATCGAGAAACAGGCGCTGCATCTGCGACAGGTAAACGGCAGAGAAAATATATATTATGTAATTCAGTAGACACTAGAAACATGACGATAATAATGTATAAAGAATGACAGAAATGCAAAGAACAGATTAACCAAAAAGGGGGGTTTTCTGTCACGATCCTGCAGGTTTTGATGGACTATCAGGAGAGGGCCGTGGATCTTGCGGAGGATTTCACAGTGGCTGCCAGTAACGTCATTACCACATTGGCTTTTGGGAAAGAGGTATATCTTTGGTTCCACAGCTTGGTTCATGCCCTGGGTAAATAAAAAGCAGCAGTGGAGATTTATAACAAAATTTGCCTTTTATCAATGAACAGTGATTGAGGCAGTGCAGTGACTCCTGAGAGCTGGGGAATTCCACTGTTTATGTTGCTCTTTTTAGCAGCTTCCTGCACACATGCACATTCATAATGTGTGACTCCCCCAGTGGACAGTTGCAATAGACTACCATTTGTGAAAAAAAAAAAATTGTGTGTTTTAGTATGACAAGAGTTCCACAGAGCTGCAGCAGCTGCACTGCTGTCTGAATGAAATAGTCGGCCTGTGGGGCTCCTCCTGGATTTCTGTGCTGGACTCCTTCCCACTGCTCAGGGTTGGTAGATATGGAGCAATCTGACGTTACAAGAGTGATTAGCAAAAATGGATATTAACACACTGACCCTCTCTGTCTGTTTTTTTTGACAGAAATTACCAAACCCTGTGTTTTCCCGTCTTCTGAAAGAAGTAGCCAAGAGGGATGAAATAATACAACATCACCTCAACAGTTACAAAGTCAGTACAACCACATGATAAAATGAGTCATAAGATCAGAAGGTCATGGAGAATGGAAGGACTGTGTTTTGCTACAATAACTGGCACTTAAACTCAATTGTGTAACCACAAACACCACACGCAATGCAAGGTAGCTCATGTATAGCCATGGGTACGCAAACCTTAGTTTGAGGACCCTTGATCTAAGTCGAACTAGAAGTTGATTTTAAATGTTTTAAATGGTTGTTATTACCACACTTTTTTTTGAGTGAGTTAGTGAGTTTTTTAAAGTATTTTTAAACCTCATTTTGTTTTCACAGTCGCATGGCAAAAAGGAAGGCACCATTACACAGTCTCTCCTCCAGGGAGTGGACGAACAGAACACCCGAGAAGACGGAGAGGTGAGAAGGTTCACCAATACACAACTGGGGAATGAATAAAGAATAAGAATAACGGGTTAAATCAGTTGAACACCAATGTTCTCCCTGTTCCTCGTCTCCAGCATCTCACAGATGTTCATGTTCACATGGCCACTGTGGATCTTATCATTGGGGGAACAGAGACTGCTGCAGCCTGGCTCAACTGGACCATAGCCTTCCTTCTGCACAGACCAGAGGTTTAGCTTCAGTCCTGACATTTTCTTTTTAATTTGTCAACCTACATATATATTGTCAGTGAACTTCATTTTATTCTAACCTTTAGATACAGACCAAAGTATACGAGGAGCTGTGTACTGTACTGGAGAGCCGATACCCAAAGTACAGTGACAGACACAGACTTCCTGTTCTCTGCTCTCTGATCAGCGAGGTTCTCAGACTCAGGCCGGTGGCCCCACTGGCTGTTCCACACAGAGCCATCAGAGACAGCAGGTGAGCTTTCCTGAATTTGAAAGACAAGATTTATATTTATTATTCTATTTTCTTCTCTTTCCTGTGCATGTTGAGGCTTGATGAGATTGGACAAGGACAACAATTTGAGTTCCCACATCTAAGGCTTTCCCAGTCTTTGACAAAAAGTAGTTTATTTAATAATTTTAATATGAGGTTTGGGGAAGGGGCAGCAGAGGTGAAATTTCCTTCTCCCATGCAGTAATTTATATCTGATCACAAGGATCTCCGCTACACCTTCCAAATTTGACAGCCAACCACCAAGGAGCAAAAAATCCCGCTTAACTTCGTGGTTCCCATGGGGGGCGCCAATGCACTTCATAACATTAAATCTCCGAAAAACAGTAGTCAAGGAGAATACTTTGTAAGAAACACAATTCACCAAAAAATAAGTAATATTGACAGAAAAAGTATATTGACAGAGTTAAATGTTTTTATACCTAAATTACAATGAGGAAAAAATACAAATATTATAGTGAAATACTTTTTTTTTCTCTTAGTTTTAGGAGTGTTGTTATAACTCTCTGGTTAATTCAGTGCTGGTTAACACATTTTAATGTCCAACCTTCACATGGTTAGCATTGCAGGTTACTTTATCCCCAAGAACACTGTCGTCATTCCTAACCTTTTTGGAGCACACCACGACCCTGCGGTTTGGACCGACCCGTACAGCTTCAGACCAGGTACCGCTCTAACTCATTCCTCTCATTTTTCTCAGCACTCCCTAAATAAAATGCTTACTTTCTTACTTTAGAGCGCTTTCTGGAAGGAGGCGGAGGCTCCAACCGGGCCCTCATCCCATTTGGAGGCGGAGCTCGGCTCTGCCTGGGAGAGTCTGTCGGTAAAATGGAGCTCTTCTTATTCACCGGCTACTTGTTGAGAGATTTTGAGTTTATCCTCCCTGTGAGTGAGACTTCACTGCCTGAGCTGAGAGGAATTGCCACTGTTGTGCTCAAAATCAAATCCTACAACGTCATTGTACGACCAAGACCTGTGGCTAGTTCCTGATCTGCAGGGGGAACACCGCAGTACTCAAACGGTCCTACTTCAGTACTGCCAGTATTACCACTAATTACAGTTACACATATCAAACCAGTTCAGATAAGTGATGAAAAATATTTATTCCTAACAACATACGCTATATGTCGAATGTGTCAAAGCTACAATGTACTATGAAGTATTGCCGTGGTGGGTATTTAAATTACGGTAAAAAGAACAGAGAGAGAGAGAGCATGCCAGATTATAGAACACCTGTGTTTTTAACAACTAAATGAATCATTAAATTCTAATAGAAAGCACTTTGTTTTTTCTGGTGTATATACTATACAAGCGTGCGCACACACATCTTCACACTAACTCCAGCACTTACTGTGTGTGTATAATTCAAAATGTTTGACCGTTAGCTTGGTCGGCACCGGCAGCTACACCTGTCCATGGGTCTGGGTGAGAGTGTTTGGATGAAAAATGCACTGAGCTAGAAATAAATAATTTCTTTTTGCTTTTTATTACACTGTACTTTAAAATAAAATTCTAAAAAATAAAAATGTTCTACGTTCTGTGAGTTCTGGTTAAAGCTGTCGTCTTGCTGATTAGCCAAAGGTGTTAGCAGGAGTTAGCAAAACAAAAACCTTTATTTGAAGAAATCGTGTGCTTCATAGTGTGACGCTAAACTACTCTTTACTAACCAATTGTAGCTTTAAAGTATGAAATACAAAACCTAGAATATTTCAGGGAGTCTGACAGCACCACCTTGTGGACAAACATTGCTACAAGGCGCAGTACAGTATAGAGCAGGGGGCGCCAAGTAGTACCCGTGGACCACCTTAGGTGCCCACGGGGGATGTTCTAAAAATAAAACTAGTCAACAAGGGGGTCGAAAATGATACTGTTACTGTACTTTTTGAATCAGTTACACTTGCAATGATATTCAAATGGATGCAATGACGATGGTATAAGTGTCTAATACTGTATGTCCCAGAAGATTATTACATTGTTCGGGAAGTCTGTATCTCTTCGTATTACTAAGTGTACTTCAAGTAGCTCTCAGTTAAAAAAAGGTTGGTGACCCCTGGTATGGAGACATCAGGCTTGTAAATAACCTAAAATTCTGAATTTTGAAAATTTGAAGACTGTCTGCAGGTCACAACTAAGTAAAATACACTGAATACATGACTACCAGTGAGAAACCGGAAGTGAGAAAGTGTGCCATCAAACTGTTTACCACAGTCACACAAACATTTCCTCTATTTTCCTCACGAGGAACGAGGAACTCTAACCCGAGGTGACGGATTCTGAAATCAGTAACAGTTATTTTTAAACTTATCACTGAAAAACATTTTATGTCTCATTCTATAAGTTAATTATTAGTCAAGAAATGAAGAACAAAAGCATGGGTCCACTCAAACAAAAGCCTAACTGGACCACTGACCCAGTTTAATTACAGACTGAAGTTTCACTATTACATCGATTTACATTTGTCTACATTTGTGCCTTGTTAATCAAAAGCAGGTTCTAAAAAAAATGTTTCCCGGAGTGACATAAAACACGGATTAACTGTGAGCGAATTTTAATTGACCAGAAAAACTGCATCCAATCACACGTGGTATACGATGTTCTCTGTCAAGCCACCTGTCAAAGACAGAAATACATAGGCGTTGGAGAACAGAGCTGCCAGTGAGTGCAGTAAAACAAGAAAAGAGAAGAAGAATAAAGCGCTCACCTTGTGACGGTGGAATGAACATAAGCTCGTAATAAGCACAATTCGACTGCGTCAGTAAACCTGAAGCGTAATCACAACACAGACAGTTAGTCATGAGACGTCACCTGTGTCGAGCTGCAAGTAACAAACAGACAGCACACCTGTTGGCTGCCACTGCCTCGGCTGAGTGACTCTCCTGACGTGTTTGCAGTAAATTGCAAGTCCTGTTAGCGCAGCCACGGACAGAGTCACCAAAATCACGGACGCCACAACAGTGGACGTGGGAAGGATGCCCTCGTGTGTCCTTTCTTCTGCTTCAAATCAACATAAAGAATTAAAATGTACTGTCATTTCATGTACATACACTTTGCAGGAGTACATTGTAATTGGTTGACTAACCCACGTAAGATAGTCATCTCACGTCATGGGTGACGCAGTATTTTTGTGTCTGTCCATTACATGATCAAAAACGTTACAGTTGTTTCATCTTTGTACATTTAGTAGCCTCACAGGTATATTTGCTAACAGTAGCTACTAGCTTTCTGAAATACTTACCAAAATGGGCTAATGGCTAGTTTAATAGTTTAGTATTATTATTTAGTCAATTCTGGTACCTAATAGTTTGTTAAACAGTAAGTTAAATCAAGGTAGGAGGTGGGAAAAATAAGTCAAGAAATAGAAATAACTATGTATAGGAAAGATAAGTAATGGTCAGCTGCTACTTCACTGTTTCTATAATATGACATGGTACCTGAGTGGCTGGGAGTGGTCGTCACCTCTTCATAAGAATCTGATGAAGAAAATTTGAAAAATTACATACAGTACATAATAACTCTTTTGTTATGGTTGGTGGAGATATTTTTAGATTGAAAAGCTTGACCTCTGACCTTGAACCTGAACGTTGATTTCTAAGCAGTGCCGAATTTTTATGTGATCATAACTACATCTGTACCAAGCACTGTCCCTGATGCTGGCAGACCGCAGAGTCAACCATGTGTCCTTCACCTCAGCTCCTTCAGACCTCAATGGTATGGGTCTCCCTCCCTTGACCACTGACCATGAGACATTGAGTGGCCTGTCTTGTCTCTCTGTGTCCGCTGCACAGTTCAGTTTCAGGTCTGTTCCGCTTTTCACCTTCATTGATGGGAGGAAACTGCATTCTGAGAGAAGAACAAATCGCATTTGATTCATCGCTCAGTGGAACCTTTTTTGGTCAAAGGGAACCAAAAGCATAACTTCCAACTTCACAAAGACTCTCTAACTTCCATTTCTACTTCTGGAAATGACCAGAATTACCGTGATAGATAGGTAAAGCCGACTGTTAAGTTTAATGCAATTTATTTGCTGAATTAATGGAAATGTTAACACGTAACCACAAATTTATATAATGTTCAAAACCTTAAAAATGTGTGAAGTTTCTTTAGATTATGTTTATTTTGTTAGTTTTAGGACCTAAAAACATTAACTGACATTTAAAGTCAGCATTAAACATGGGTAGTGGCGCTTCGGCCCAGAGGCAATGTCTCTGTCATTGGTGTGGAACTCCAGGGTTCACCTCCTGGGCGAGATCAAATCCCAGTTAGGGCAGTTGGTACCTTCCAGTGGACTCACCACCCACAGGAAGGTTCAGGGGGGTTGGTATGGTGCAGTGTGATTTGGGTGGTGGTCATAGAGACTGCTGCCCCGGTGACCCAGTAACGGATAAGCTGATGAAAATGGATGGATGGATGGATGGATGGATGGATGGATGGACTGGATGGATGGATGGATGGACTGATTAAACAGAGGTTGTCAAACATTTGCACCCTCTGTTGGTGAATTATATTTTGTATTTGCGAAATGATGGTTACACAAAAATGAGAAAACAAAGCAGTGTATGTGTGTGTTTAAGAATTGGGTTTTTCATTGAATTGGCACCTTAACGGCACAGTGCACCTTAACAAACATCTTAATAACATTATTAGAAACAAATTCTCTTTTTAAATACACTATGTTCAACAACATGTATTTTTATGTGGGTCATACTTGTAGTACTTGAACGTACAAATATTTTCTCAGCTGATTGAAAGTGTAAAAACTTTTAAGAAAAAGTAAAATGTGATCTACTCATTAACATTCATAAGAACTGATGTTGTGTAATCTCACCTCTCACTCTTAACGATATGTTTTTGACCTGAGTACAATCCCAGCCTGGACAGACCTCACAGCTGTACAGTCCTTCGTCAGATTTGCTCAAATTTTTCAAAAGAAGAGACAGCTGTCCGTTTTCATCAGATTTCCATGCTGCACGTTCACAATCCTGGCTGTGACGAGGCATGGAAAGTATAACTTTAGGTTCGCCGGCATCATTGGAATACTTCATCCATTTCAGCCTGCTGCCTTTCTCCGGAGAGACACAAGGGAGGAGAACATGCCCATCTACTGAAGCAGACACTGTCTGTGATGAATGAGCTATGACGTAGCATAGAAACAGGCAAAAAAAAGCAAAACTGTAATTATACAAGCAATTAATGACATGATTAATAATTCAAGAATACCTCAGTGACCAGCTCACCTATGCAGTCAAGTGGAATCAGTAACAGGACGGTTAGAAAAAAACCCTGTGGAGGTGAAGGTGCCATTATTTTCAAGTGGATGTGTGCTACAGCCCGAGCATCTTTGGTTTCCCCTCACCACCTATTTTCACTTCTCCAAGTTACACTAACTCAGATGCAAACTCCAACATATTAACTTCTGTACATAGTGTTACCTGGTTGCAGGGTGGTTAGCAGTTGACATCATGTGACCAAATACAGGAAGTAGTATGTGGCTAAGCTATGCTATGCTATTCTATTCTATTTTATTCTTACATCTGTTGGGATCTATTTTCAATATTAATACTCTGTAATATTACAAGGTAATACTGTTTAACTACTTGTTGTGTTAATGTCTAATATATTATATATATACTGTATAATTCATGATAAAATGTAAATGTTCAATATATATGAATTATACAAATTATAATATTGTTTGATGAAACAAAGTTTCTCAGTAGATTCACGCACAAGCCAAATTAAGTTTTCATAAACAGAGGTTTAATGAACATATTACACATCTAATCTCATTTAAATTTAGTCGACTAAAATAATTGATTAATTTGATATTATGTCAACTGTAGCTAAACTGAAATTAAAACACTAAATGTGATGATGTAAAACTTTCATCAACTGCAAAAATCCACCAAAACGTTCAACTTCTGCCAACAGTTCCTGCTGCCACTGATGTGTCACTTCTCCATAATGGTGATGTGGTTCATTTGAATAAAACCCAGGCTTTCATTATCATGGAAGTTTATGTCATATTTATGTCATGTCGATGTTTCTTCATGGGTGACACTAGTGTCTTTTCCTTCCCTCTGTGCTAGGATTCAGGGTAATTGTGAAAATTCTAATCATGCAACAACTAACGTAGGAACCTTGCGACTGCAAAGTGAAACTGTCCCTACACTTCCTCTTCTGGGGTCATTTTTATAACGTGTCAGAAAAAGTCCTCTGTGTCTAACAGTGCAGTTTTCACTTTTGCTCTCAACAACCGTTCACAGAAATGGACAGCCGTGTTCAAGGTAAGGTCAAGGATTTGTTCTCATCTTTTAAATCCACATTCAGTTCTATCTGATCTGAACTGAACTGAACTGAACTGAACTGTAGCAGGGAGAGAATTAATGATAATATAGTGGGTGTGGTACTCACCTAAAATGTTTGGGGCTTTGTTCACAGGTGGTAAAGCGTTTGGTCTCCTTAAGACTCAGCAGGGAGAGAAATTAAACTCTATTAATGAGGTGGGTCAAATTGACATCTTTAAATAAAGTCATCAGGTTACAGACAATACTGTTTGATACAAAAATGCTCATAGTAATAATATTTAATAATAATAATATAATAAGTGTCATTTATTTACTTTATTCTCTGTCAGGCTTTTCTATCAGACCCAAAATATGCAGAAGAGGAGGATCTTTCCTCCAAGCTTGAAATGTTTAAAAGTAAGTACTGCCACTCACTTCTCAGCTGACTGTTGAACTCAAGCACTCTTAATACATTTAGTAATAAGCTCATGTTTGTTTGTATTATAGAAAAATACATGGAGTTTGATCTAAACGACAAAGGAGAAATAGGTAAGAGATTTTGCGCCCACAGTGACCAAATGTTCCTTAGACAATGTTTACTCATTCTGTATCTGATGATCACTGTCACAGACATAATGGGGTTGAAACGCATGCTGGAAAAACTGGGGTTGGCCAAGACTCACCTAGAGCTGAAAAAGATGATGTCAGACGTGGTCGGATGTTCATCCAAAGATACAATCAGCTACAGTGACTTCCTGAACATGATGCTGGGGAAAAGAAATGCAATACTAAAACTGTGAGTATGCAACACTGGCTAATTGGCAAATTAATTTCCATTTTAAATTAATAGTGAGTGGTTTCACAGGAATGACATATATTGGAGTATTGGAGCCAGTCATTTCAGTTTTGCAAGATAAAGTTGCATTATCACGAGTAAGGAAAAAAGTACATTTAAGAGAATAAATAATCTTAATTAATAGTTAATGAGAACAGTGTTCTAATAATACCAAAGTCATACTCCTGTAAATAATACATTAAATATAATAATGTAAAAGTTTAGGAGCCATTTGGTTCCACCTGATGAGGTTCAAAATATATTTTCATATCATATCAACATGTATAATATAACTAAGAGAGTGTGAGTACCTGATGCTACTACCTTTTCTTCCTCAAGGATTCTAATGTTTGAAGACAAAGGGAAGGAACCAGAGCAAAATGACGTCGGACCACCGTGTCGCAAGAGGTTTTCAGACCTGCCTTGAGAAAAAGGAAAGACCGTTAATGTGACTCTTCTTAAATGACATTAAATCTGCATTTTGATAAGAATATTTGAGACAATTTTTTATTATCTGTAAAAAAAAAATGTAAATAAAATAAAAAACAAAGAATGCGCATTCTGTTTTTTAACAAATGGCAGGAAAATGGGCAGCAAAATAATGCTCAAGCAGGTTTTAAAAACAACAACAACAAATAACTCCAAAAAATTCCAAAACACTTAAAATCTAAATATTTTATTGATGCCAAACTATATCATTATATCGTAAAGGCTATTGTAAGATAAAGAAAAGAGCTAGAGTTGGCTTAAAACGTTTGAAAAACGTAAAACGATGGAGACGTTTGATAAAAGTCTCCATCCCAGCTGGTGGCAGTATTTCACTAAATCACTATCAGTCACTAATGTAACAGTCATAACGGCAGAGAAGAAGACCGGAAGTTGTAAACGCAACCAGGAATATTGGAAGAACGGAACGAATTTTAGAATTTAATGCGTTAATAAATTAATAGAACGGTGAGTACATTTTTAGTAACGGTTATACGCCACGAACATCTGTTGCACATTAAACTTGTGTCTCTGACACGGGTTGTTTTACACTGCCTGCAAACGATTACTAGTGCTAACCAGGTAGCATTTAGCTAAAGAATGTAGTAGGATTTAGTAAAGTGAAGGCTTGTTGGCGATTTTGTGTTTGAGTTTTTGTTAAACAATTCAGTGTAGTAAAAATATAGCTAAATAAAAGTACAATACAATTGTGTTTGTTAAGTTTACATGGTGAGACTATGAAGCGGAGATTAGCCGGTAGCTCAGCAGTGAAATGATTCCAGTTTTCACTGCGGTTATGTTTTGGGTTGTCAGGAGGATGAGCAGCTCAGAGGAAGTGTCCTGGATATCCTGGTTCTGTGGACTCAGAGGAAACGAGTTCTTTTGTGAGGTTCGTCTGCTGCATTGTCGTTTGCCTACTGCTGTATGAAACTGTGTTGTTGTTGCCGTGTTTGTTGTAACTCGTGGCTACCTCTGCTGTGGGACAGGTCGATGAAGACTACATTCAGGACAAATTCAACCTGACCGGTTTAAATGAGCAAGTGCCTCACTACCGTCAGGCTCTCGACATGATCCTGGACCTAGAGCCTGGTGAGATCATCAAAGAAGAAACCACAATAAATAAAATAAATAAAAACTGCAAAGAAAGTACAATGAGCAAACATTAATAAATATTTGATTTGCCCTTACAGATGAGGAACTTGAAGACAACCCAAACCAGAGTGACCTGATAGAGCAAGCAGCAGAGATGCTCTATGGGCTGATACATGCACGCTACATATTAACAAACAGAGGCATTGCTCAAATGGTAGGCTGACTTGCAACCTTATTTTCATTCATCAGTGAAATAGGTAAAAATCTGTTTAAAAATAAATCCTACTTTACAGCTGGAAAAATATCAACAAGGAGATTTTGGCTATTGCCCTAGGGTCTACTGCGAGAATCAGCCGATGCTTCCTATTGGTTAGTCTCAGATTTCTTTCAATTTCTTTTAACCTTTATTTCAGCATAAACGCTAATGGGACTCTGTTTTCTGAAGGTTTGTCAGACATACCCGGAGAGGCAATGGTGAAGCTTTACTGTCCAAAGTGCATGGACGTCTACACCCCAAAGTCATCCAGACACCACCACACAGATGGAGCCTACTTTGGAACAGGGTTCCCCCACATGCTGTTTATGGTGCACCCAGAATATCGTCCAAAGCGTCCAGCCAACCAGTTTGTGCCAAGGTTTGAACTCCATTATCTTTTATCATTTACATTAGTTATTCCATTTGTATGCATTTCTGCAGTGTTGCCAGATTCTCAAATTGCAGTTGAGCAATTGACCGTATTTTGGTAGCAGGATAAAATTAGTAAAATAAAATGTAAATAAAATAAATAAACCTGTGACTCTTCTTCTACCTCTGTTTAGGTTATACGGTTTCAAGATTCATCCAATGGCTTATCAACTTCAACTTCAGGCTGCATCAAGTTTCAAAAGCCCAGTCAAGACAATTCGCTGAACCTTAGTGCTGACAAGAAGAAAACAAAAACAGTTGGACTCATTTAGTACTGGTTTGAAAGAATGGATTATATGTATATGCCCAATAAATGTTCCTACAAGTTATGTCAACTTTTTGTTGATATTTTGAATTTAATCACAGCTGTTTATAACTGATTTTTAATCTGTCTAATTTGGGGTTGAAAAGCATGCTATAATATTCAAGAGTAAATCTTTTTACAGGTCTCTGGACTTTTCACTAATCTGATGTCAGCAGAAAACATTGACTGACAGACAATATCAGTCTTTATTAAAAATAAATACAGTATACTATGTAGTAGGTTTAGTTTGTTTGGTGTGACATTTTTTTAAATGCTTTCTCCTGACAAAATTAAAATGACCATTTTACACAGACCAAATCTTAACATTTTTGTTCCTGTATGTACATAAATAAATACTTAAATGTACTATATATGTAGTCTTTATCTGTTTTACAAATTTGGTGGGAGTCAAAAATATACTTTTCAACCAGCAGTTGAACTTAGTGTGGATCAATTGTTGCAACACGCATTTTCAATCATTATTCTTAGTAAAATATAAAACCCACAAAATGCAATTAAATGCACATTTTATTTTTTTTCATTAAAAAGGCAAGCCACAGAGCAACAATAGTTGCCATTGTCTAAAAACTATTTTTTCTGGTGAAACTATTTTGTTTGTTTGTTGTTTTTTTTTTTTTGTTTTTTTTTTTTACACAGGAGAGTTTACTGCCATTGACCATGTAACTAAAAATCCAAAAAACATCTTTTGGGGGTTTAAATAAAAGCCTAACAAACATTCTATCCACAAAGAGATACATACATTTGACAATTACTTCTCTAAGCATAAAGGGACAACAGCAGGAGAAGATGCAGTCCTAAAAGGACAAAGGTCAAAAGGCTTTACAAACTTGATCAATGAAGAACATGTTGACAAATCCTGTGAAAGTCTAACAATGGGCTCATGTGGAAACATCACACAACACGTAAATGACACCAAAGGTTCTCTAATTTACAAATAAATTACTGCTTAGTAGAACATGTAGAGTGGAAGTCATGTTAAACAGGACGAGCTGCCTTCACCTGTCATGGATGTGTTCACTGTGACAGACGGCATCTTTTATTTACTGATCTCACTTGGCTGTGTGTAAATATATGTAGTTTGGGTGACAGTGAGGATTTACATATATATGGACAAACAGTGAGGGAGGTCTGTAGTTTTACAAACAATATCAAAACCTGAGTTAAACAGACCAATGCTAGTTTTTTTGTTTGTTAAATCAACTGAATATATTCATAGCAGGGGTGATGTGTACACTACAGAATACAAACAGGGCTGAGGGAAGCACTTTACTGTTTACTAATTTTGAAGGAAATTGTCATCCTTGGTCAACTACATGAGGTAAAAACACAATAATGATTCAGGGTTTTCAGGCAGCTGAATAACTTAAAACTCCTTATTTTGTACAGATACTATAAAAAAACATCAAGTCTATAAAAACGGGTTATTTCAAAATAGATCATTTTCCATCCAAACTACATATTAATTGGCTACAGGTTTAAGGGGCCAAAAAAAGAGATTTGATTTTAAAATTACCTGAGCAGTCAACAAAGGGAATATAACTTTGACAAAGAGAATAAAAATATTCACGTGTAATAGAGGTAATTTTGTTACAATTTTCTCTCCTGTAAACAGCAAAAAAAAACCAACTTGGCCATAGGATAAGTTTCAAAGGAAAATTGAACTAGAGAGAGTGGATTGGTTTAAAATGAACAATTTGAAAACCACAAGAAAAATGAAAAGCATTAAAACCAGACATCAATGAACTGACATAATTTAAAATTCTGTATGGGGTCATTGACGGTTAACGGACTAAGCTTTAAGATTAAAAACTCCAGATCTGTGCAGCTCCTCTACCTTCACTGCAAATTGAGCTCTCAGATTCAGAGTTACAAGTCACTACGTGATCAAAAACTTCAGTCACAGATGAGTGAGCTGTTCCTTTTTTGAATAGTCAAATACCAATGTGTGTAAAAGAGAGAATAAGTAAACGCTGGGGTCTGCACACTGAATAGGTGACGTCAAGAAGCGGAGAAAAGTCAAGAGTCAGTTACAACGCTGATGCTCCGCCATGTTTCTCCTACAAGACAAAGAAAACCAGAGAAGATGAATGATCATAGTCACAGGAGCAGTTAGGATTATTTTAGCTGTTCATCAAACAGCAAACATGTCTAAAATATTACATTCATCTCCCTGATTAACAGTTACTTTTTGAAAATTGACTGAAAAATAAAAAACTTTTTTTCCATTAGTTTCTTTAGGTTTTCCTGGTGCCACGGTCAGAGGGTGTGTACCTTATCTTGGTCAAAATCAGAGTCTGCCGTTATGACAATCCTCTTCTCTACTCGAGTCTCTGAAGAGCCGCTTTTCACTACCTGGGGCAGAAAAAAAATTCATTTATTCATCTTCTACTACAAAGCTGTGTCTAATCCCAGTTGGCTCTGGGAATGTGGGGTTAATCCAAAAGAATAGAATGACCCCGGCTGACCTTTGAAATGTGGGTGGTCGTGGTGGTGACTGTGGTGCCACTAGTCGTCTCCGAGGTAACAGTCTTGGAGCTGGACACAGATGTCCCATCTTTGTCCACGTCTGTCCCATCAACTGTCACCTACAAACATTTGAAAGAAAGCTAAGAATTTCTTCAGGACCGTGTCTCCACCAAGTGCTTCGCTTGCTCCTGTGCTGCCTCGAGCTGAATGTGCTCCACCCAGCCTGTCCGCTCCACCCAACCTGGCTTAGCCTCATCTTCAGCAGCCATGACTTCCATTCAGTTCAGCTGAGACACACCTGACAATGGCAGCTGCCTGAAAACCCTTACCTTCGTTGAGTCATAGGTGAAGGCCTTGGTCTGGACAAGGGGGACCTCTGTGGTGGAGATGCCAGTGGACAGAGAGTTGGAGGCAGCTGTGATGGTGACTGTCTGGGTCTGCACCAGAGGGGGCTGTGGATGGGAGCAGAGCCCCATCAGTGACTCTTTGCACCTCACATCAACCAATTTGTACCCAACCTTGAACTCCACATTGTCAAGCTTCTTCATTGCATGTACCACCCGTCTTATCACCCAATCAGCTCAAATTTAAAGTTTGTTAAACCACCACCACCGACAGTCCCAACAGAAGAAAAGTAGAAGTTAAAGGTTGATCCCAGTAAAGTCAGAAACATGGAGCAGAGAAGAATCTGCTGGTGTTACTATGACCCATCACCAGAGCTGAGACCTGTGCACATCACTGTACAACACATCTGCAGCAGCCACAGTTACATTTGTCATAAGAGATTCACACTACAGTGTGTTTCTACCATGAGTTAAATGTAACGGTGCTGCAAAGAAATGTGCCAGTGTGGCCATCTCGAAAATCGTTCCAAGGCCAAGCAGATAATCAGACAATCAGAATCAGGACTAAAACAAGGCAGTCTGCTCAGCAGGCTACCTGGAAGCAGCGTATGACCTTTGGACCATTGCTCCTGAAATAAGAGGCAGGGGAAGATCCAACTATCGTCCCGGAGCACTCCAAATCTCCAGGACTCGATCCTTCTTCCTCCTGGGTCTCGTCTAAACCTTTACAATCAGGTTTGATGGAGGACGGCAACCGTGCCACCTCCACCTCTACAACCGGCACCAAGGGGGGCTCAAAAACTACAACCTCCTCTTGATCACACGACTCTGAGGCAGAACCCAGGCCTTCATCACCTTCAGGCTCACTCATGGGGTACACAGTGGGACTGGGAATGCCTGACATTTCCAAACTGCTGCCGGTTTCCTCATTTGCAACGTTTGTCACTGAACCACTGCATACGGAGCTAAAGCACTCACTCTAAAAAAAACAAGACAAAACATAAACGTGATCATGTGTGCACAACGGTTTTCTATGAATAATCTGATATGGTGGCATGCAAATATACAACTACTGTATGTATAGTACTTCTGTAACATCACACTACAGATCTTCAGGCAGTTATTGTTTGTTGATTTTACAATGTAGTTACTGAACAGAGTAGAAAATAAGTCTGTAGGTCGTGCAGCAGAATCAAGGACCCATGCAATAGTGAATGGTCAAACAGAAATGTATAGTGGCAGCAGGATGAACAGCAAATGACATATTTATTACACAAGTACAACTTTAATTAGTCAGACCAAAATGAAAGCTGGCGGATACAGAAGAAAAAGAAAAGAAAAACACCCACAAAATACACTGTCCCACCAGAATATGATTATATATATTATACTAAATAATGATTTAAACATCATCATTTAAATAAAATACCAATAAGAGTTCCCTAAACTAAGAATTTTCAATTCCTGTGACTATACCAGCATTGTGTTCAACTAAATAGGCCCAGATTTCAAACTGAGTAAGTAAATTTCTTTAGGACATTTTTTGTTTGGTGGTGCACCATGAGACTTTTCACACTTACAATATCTGCTGTGGCCTAAACACTGGACTGATCTAAAAAAAAATATTCAAGAAACCAAAATCTTTCCTTTAAAACGCACCTTTCGTCTGGGCCATAATCATATGTTCCCAATTATCTAAGATGTTTTCTTCACGTTCATCTCCTTTGGGCTAATCCTTTCTCGGATCACTACAACATCATTTCCATCTCACAATTTCACCTACGACTTCTATGACCTTCAAAACACTGACAAATCTCAAATCTCTTTCCAACATCTTTTGTCAAACATATCCACCACATCTCTTCCTCAGTTTAAACAACTTCATGTCAACTCAGAAGGAATTTGGTTAGGAAGTGCAGAAGTTGAAATTTACCTGACAACATGCAGCCTCTTCAAAAGGATTCAAAGGAATTATCTGGAGTGTCTTTTATTCTTTGGTCAAAGATGATTGTCAAAAATCATGCAACAAGAAACTTTCAACGATAAAGGAGTTAACAATTATCACAATGAAGCTGCCTTGAGAAAACACTATGCTGTACTGACAATTGATATTAGCAGTGATCAGACTGTAATGGAATCTTTCATCCACAATTCCAAGTGTCTACTGTGTGTCTAAAAACACATCACAGTGATTGTTTATCCAACAACAACAATAAACCAAGACGATAGGAATGCATCTCAAATGTTTATAAAATCGTACTCAAAGTGATGTGATTGTTTATAAAAAAACAGTAAACGCCAGGTTGATTGGTTTCTTTTAGAGTCCCAGAGACAGAAATGCAAAATGAATGAAACCAAAAGGATGACGGTCATTTTTTTAAGTTCTCCTTAGTCTTGAGAAAACATTGTGTAGCATTAGGACGTGCAGGAAAAAAAACAAACAGTCTTTCCCTCAAAAAGGCCAGAAAAAAGGACAGCTTCTAGAGTGGAGCTGAAGATGAGAGATGAAGAATCTTAGCGTAATGCAGCGGAGGGCATGAAGGAATGAGGAGGTGAAGAGAAAAGCTAGAGGTTGATGGGCAGGTGGACTGGGTGCGGTCTCCACCGGTCACACTCACACCTGTGTTTGGTTTCCGCAGGGTGAACACCGGCCCTCAGCTGCGTTTGGAGTAGAAGTCTAGAAGTGGGCCACGCGGTAGGCGGATGACAAACTGAGGGTGGAGGGAGGAGGAGGAAGAGGAGGAGGGAAGAGAGATGAGAGGGAGGAATTTTGAAATGTCTGCAGAGACCGACAGTGAACTGAAAAGTGGAAGACTTAGGAAATTGTCTAATTTTTCTGTTCTAATCCCACTGAGTGTTCACTTTGACAGATATGGATTAAAGTAGCAGTTAACCTAGACCATGGAAATGTTTTTGACACATGCATTTTAACATGCATTTTGTAATAGTTATTTCCATGTCCTAGCATCCACAGAAGACTGAAAAAGACAGAACTTCGACCACAGACGTAGGAACCAAACATAGGGATGCACCAAGGATTTAAAGGCAAATAGGTTTAAGTTTAAATAAACTTTCCACTTTTGCCAGAAGACATCGATGCACTATGTATCAGGATGATCCATTATAGTAAATGCATCGAGAGGAAACCTACGGCCTGTTGCAGCTATCTCATAGAATCAAAAACGATTACAGCTCCAACAAATATTTTAAATCATCTAACTTTTTTCCTTTTATTATGTATTAAAATATTGTTATAATTTTTTTAATTAAGATAAACAATATATAATACAGTCATACTGGTGGTTATTAGTTAAGAATGTAAAAGTTATGACAGGTGTGATGGAGACTTTGTGTAAAAACAGCTCAAGAGTAAAAGCAGGTAAAAACAAATCAATTCAGAATGAGAAGAGTGAAGTGCAAAAGAAAAGCTTGATGATGAAGAAGATGCAGGGAAGAGGAAGGAAATTCAGCTCGGCGTCAATCGTGCAAATATTTAAAGACAGTCATCATCTCTGAGTCATGCAAAACAAATGTCCTTGTCCAGTCTGTCAGTCATGCAGGGTGAACTCGCCAGGATTTGTTTGCTTCAAACTTGTCCCAAACTAATTCAATTACATCAGTTGCAACAGTAAAACGATTTGATTAAACTGCATTAGGTCAAACTGCAGTTGTCACAAACATGCACGGGTCACAAACCACATGCTACTGCTTAAAATGCATCCTCGCATGCACACACAACCGCAGAGCTCAAAGTGTCACCAAAATAGGAATGTCACACATCGTTTCCCCTTAACGCCTACATTTTCTTTTGCTCTCATATAGTCAACATTTCAATTGCACTACATCAATGTGTCAGCTACACAAACATCATATACAAACACCACTGAAGAAATACATTTCATCCTGTTGCAAAACAAAATGTGCAGTAAAGGTACTCACTATGGAGATCATAAATGTCATGTATTGAAATCATGTATTGAAAAAAATATAATTTTACTTTATTTGTGGCCATTCATTCTATTTACATGTTTTTATATGTTTTATAGACATAAGGTTTCCAACTGCTCCCTGTATTACAAACACATTAACAAATTATCTAAATTAGGCAATTCATAAAACACAATGTATACCATATATAAAAAATAGTAACAAAAGCTTAATTTGAATCCTGTCGCTGCAGTCACAGTTTGCTAAATTTGAATAGAAGCTAAAAGTTTATTTCAACCAGACTGTTAAATATCAGATGTATTTTGTTCACAATATTAGGAATTGGTGTTTTTTGTGATAAGACTCACCCCATCTGCACCCGGCACAGGCTGACCATTGATACCCAGGGAGCGGAATGGGGAGTGTGTAGACAGGCGCTTGTCCCACTCACTGGGCCTGGGATCTGGCACAGCTTCCATGAAGTTCTTCTTTAGTTTGCTGATGCTGGCGTGATGCCTGAGCAGCTCCTCCTGGGGCTTCTCAAACTCCTATGCAGAGGAAAGTTGAGAAGTGTGGTGGTTGTGGAGGAGCAGGAATAGCACGAAAGGAGCAAGAGGACAAAAGTTGGAGGTAATGGAAGACGGGGGTAAACCAGGAAGTGATGACAGGTGGGAGGAAAAGAGATTTTTGAGAAAGTCACAGTCAGTTTAAGTTGCTTTCAGTATATACTTTTGGATTAAACACAACAAGCAGAAGCAGCAATAATTGGTCATAAATTAGAGGGCACACAAAATCATGACAATCATACAAAGTGGATTCTTGTAAGATTATCAGCAACTCCTTACTGAAATAAAATGTCACGTTAGGCAAATGGATAATTAGGCCAGACTTGATTTCTTTTATCCACTAAATGTCCAGAGGAGGCTGTGACATCATTGTGTTTATGAGACAATCACTTGGAGCTGTGGATGAATCACTGCCCACGGCAACAGTAAGGATGTGTTTAATAGTGTTAGGCTTGCAGCAACACATGTCATGAAAATAGGCTGGAAAATCAAAGAGCAGCAGAGGTGATGGGAGCAGAAGTGATGTGTTCTCAGAAATGAAGCCTCAGTTTTAATTAAAAACCTGTTCATTACACGCAGATGAACACAAGCAACAGCACAGCAGCACGTGTGTGGCAACAGTTAGCATCAAGTTGATCTTTTTTAAGAAGTGCAGTGACGAGAATAAAATCCTTCTCTACAGGAACTGATGAAGGATTTTGATGAAAGAACAACTCAATGATAAGTGTTCTCCGAATGCCATTCGCTTTGATAGATCGATAGATAAACACACTTTATTGATCCCAAGCTGGGAAATGACAGAACTTTGAAATATCCCAGTGTTGAGATATTTATTTCAATGGCCTGCATGCTTGTTTTGAAGCAGAGACAGGAGAAAACTGATGATCTGGCAATAGTTTAAAATGAAGAAGTGAAACTCAGACTTTTAATGCTATTGTCCCTGAGTAGCTCCCAAAGTACTTATGGTCTTAAACAGTTTATTAAAAAAATATAAATGATGTACATTCAACAGCACTCCCCCAAAATAACACAGTCAGAATTACACTGCAAACCATAATTAACTGGCAGTAATTAGCACTTGTATAAAAAAAATGAGACTCATGCCACATGCAAGCGTGATGGTAAACAGCAGCCAGTTTGGTGAAGAGCGAAAAGACACAGCTTGAGACAGACTACTCCGGAAAGGATACAAACCTCCAACATTAAAAGGCTATGTCTGATATAAATTGAGTCACCCTCAATTCTCTTTGCTCTTTTCTGTGAAAAATGAAAAGAACAAGAAGTCTGGGTTTGTTTGAGTCTCTGTTGGACATGCACACTACACAGTTCACTACAGTGTTAATACGACCAACAAGAGGAGGCGTCCACATGCATGTACTGGGGGATGGGACTGCAGTAACAGCAGGTTTAGAAGTGTTCTTTACTACAGTATTAGTATTTAGTTGTTATCTGAGAGAAATGTGACAAAATTGTGGAATGACCTACAATCGTGCATGTGTACATTCTAGGACGTTAAACAGCAAGCAATGACAGGAGAAAAAACATGTAATAAACATCAACTATAAGTAAAATAAAATATAAAACAAGCATGACCTGTATTATAGTAACGCTGTTGCTTATAACCTTAAATCTATATTTTTTCTTCTCACTCATATCCTGTCTGTTATTATACACCTATGAGCATCGTATTTTATGAGGATTTCATTGAAGACCTAGCTGAATGAAGCACTATGTGACATAAGTTCTGACAGACTCTTGATACCATCAGAATGGTGATGGAGAAGTTACCGGAGAAACATGAACCACGCTAAGTCTCTGACCTTTCTCAACCGTGCCATCTCCATGCTTGTGACCTCTGACCCGTGCTACCCAAGGGAGGAGAAAGGGAGGGACACACGTTAGCATCCTCTGCTTGTCGGCTTTAACACTCACAGTTCAACCACAGTCGTGTGTTCAGGACGATGCCTAACCTGAATGTCCCCATTCATGGTGGAAAACAGTGAAGAGTCTAGTCCTGGCTGGGAACTCCAGACTGCTGACTACAGCAGCAAAGAGACACAGTCACACTCAGACACAGTGGAGTCTCTCTGCTGGCTCCTTTTTTTTTTTTTTTTTTTTAAATAACTGTTATACTGAAATATTGTTTTGAATACTATTATATATTAGTAATATAATCAGCAGACTGATGTTTCACTGACACAAACTAAGTTAAGCGTTCCTAAATTTACATTGTTTTTTTATATTACAGATGGCAGAAATCACATCAACCACATCTTAAAGATCACAGAAATCAGCTACAGTTACCTTGACCTCTGTCACGTCCTGAATTTTTGAGGGCTCCACAGCTTCCATAGTGACTTCCAGTTTCCTTTCATCCAGACGACTGGCCTTGATTGGAGTGGAGGTTTGTGGTTGGTCGAAAGGCGCCATGGGAATTCCTGCCTCAGCCAGAGCAGCCTGGGAGAAGACTGGAGCACTGACAGGACGAGCACCTCTCTGGTAGGTCACCACTAGACAGAATCGGAAAAACAGGGAAAAAAAAAAAAAAGAGATTAATTTTAGGTCCATGATGAAGACTTAGTACGATCGGAGAACAAACCAAATGCACACTGAAAAGGCTTTAGACACACAAAAGCGTATTAATGCAAACTCAGCCGTTTCATACTTACACTCTTTACTTTTGTTTGAGTCCAAAACGTAAATATTCTTCAGCATTATACTCACCTCAGGTCTTGACGATTAACAAAAGATAAACATGTATACGACCCTGTAAAGGGCCAGAAGCGAACATTCGCAAACTGGAATGAGAGCTGAAGTGCAAATTCATCCAGAGAAGGATGCAGAAGGCAGATGATGTTAGACTGCAGAGAGCCAAAAAGCTCACTCAGGACGATAAATGCTAAATTCAGCAAAAAAATCTTCATTAATGTGCGAAACAAAGCAAGGCCAGCGATTTCCATGTAGGAAAGAAAACACGTCAGTGTGTCCTCTGTAAAGGGCACAAAAGTTAGCAAGCGTTTGAAGCCACGGCAAAACCACACGTTAGCTGTTGACCTGCAGAGGCACAGACCAAACCAGGCCAAATAAAAATACCTGACTTTTGTCGTTCACCACCAAGAAGAACAAACCAATCATCATTGACATGAGAATATGAGAATGGGTCTCTTTCCTCCAGGATTCGTTTCTCAAAGTATGGTTTAGCCTCAGAGACGGCCATCTTTGTTCCGGCTGCAGCAGCAGGAGAAACTCTGACCTTTGGCGGGAGGCGGAGAGACTCAGGGACAGCAACTAGTACAAAGAAAAGAAAGTTTAGGTAGAAATCTGTGTAGAAACAGAACACGAGGTGAAGACAACAACTAACACACATTAAATGAAAAAATAGGTCATTGAATTGTTCAGTTCTAATCATTTAAATTCTACCTGATTTCTTAGGGCTGATATCCAGAAGACTATACCAGTCATCTTCCAGCTGTCTTGCAGTTGTTCTTACAGAAGTGGCTATACTTTCAGCCACAGCCACTAACACATAAACATAAAATGCATGCTCACATGGCCACATGTCAAACAACCAGTGTGTATTTTGAACAATACTGAAACAGAAATATTGACACTGATGCATGGACTCCATGGTTCAGGTTGTACCTGATCTCTTAGTGGTCCCTGTAGTGACTGTAGTGATGCGTTTATCATCTAGCTTCTGCTGAGTTGCTGTTAAAACATGGAACATCACGTTCAGTCGCAGCAGCCAACAAAGAGCCAAAGCATTGAACACATTTGGCTAAAATACTCTACCTGTTGGGACAAGGACAGGCTTTTCTCTGTCAGAGAGAATTAACCAATCATCAGCTCCTTCTCTTTCCATCAGTGATGGTGTGAATTGGTTCTGCCTACTCTCAGACGACCGTGTCGCTTCTTGCCTGGTCTCTGTGTCAATTATCATCTCCTTCCATGTTCTAGGTTCTGTGGTTATCACCTCAACCTCAGTTGTCTTTCTCACAGCCTGAACAGTCCCGGCAGGGGTAACTGGCAAGACAAGACATATTCAAACCGATTGTCACTTGATGATTACATTTGCGTTAAGGTGAGCAAGATTAGGAATGTCAAGACCCTTGGAACAATGTGTGTGTTGGCTGCGTGTACCTGGAGACACAAAAACTGTTTCTCTGGGAATGACATCCAGCAGGAGGTGCCAGTCATCATCTCTCTGTCTCATAGGCTGAGATATTTTCACTTCTGGAATATTTTGGATTGGAAGCAGATTTTCCTCTCTCTGCATCGTAAACATATTCCTGGATTGCACTGCAGGCACGATTCTGTCTCCACAGTAAACTTTGACGTCCTCCACAGTGGTTACTAATGACAAAGAAATAATGAGCACAACAGACACTAAAGGAGGGCAACAGAGAAGAAGCAGAAGTCTGAGGTGGATACCTTGTGGCACAATTTTTGTTACTCTAATGGGAACACCCAGCAGTGCAAACCAGTCGTCCTGCACCTCTCTCACAGCCAATGGTGTCAGTTCTTTGCCTTCCCTATACTCCTCTGTTATTTCTTTGACTTTGACATCAAAGGTTACTCTTTTCTTCGGCTCAACGGCTGGTGTTTCAATCAGTGAGAAGTCTGATGACTCTTGGGGCCGCTCGATCAACGATGCTATGAAAAAATAAATTAACACCCTAAATTAGTCCTAAAAGATTAAAACCTTTGGAGTATACTGTGTGAAAAATTAGAAATATCTAATTCCAGCAGTACCTGGTGGAACATGTGAAAGTTCTCTAGGAACAACATCCAGCAGCAGAAACCAGTCGTCCTCAATCTCTCTCACAGCCACTGGTGTTGGTTCTGTGCTTTCCCTCCACTCCTGTGTTAATATGTTGGATTTGACGTCCAATCCCATACTCCTCTGCTCAAATGCTGTAATATCAGTCACTGACACAACTGGTGACACTTGTGCCTGCTTAACTAAGAATGCTACGATAAAAGAATTGAACACCCTAAATTAGTCCAAAAGCTCAAAACCTTTCACTGAAACACATCATGTCCAAAAATTTAAATATCTCATCTCAGCAGTACCTGATGGAATGTATGAACTTTCTCTGGGAACAACATCCAGCAGCATAAACCAATCATCATTCCTGGGTGTAGTCGGATGTTGTATGATGGGCTGTAGTTGCACTGAGGCCACTTCTGTCATCTCTTTTTCCACAGTGATTGTTTCTTTAATGTCATCAGCAGCAGCTGTGACCACAGAGACAAACTTTTCTGTGCCTTTCTCCTCTCTTACCTCTGAGAAAGCTAAACAAAAAATGGGTTTTACCAAGAGTGACCAACACAATGCTATGGCTGATGTAAGGCTCACAGTTTAGTGTTACCTGGTGGTACGTAAGCAGTTTCTCTGGGCACAGTATCCAGCAACATGTACCAGTCATCATCACTGTCTGACACTGGTGGCTGCAGCACATCCAGATCTCTTGGGATTTCTTCTGTTACCTTTCTCTCTTTAATGATTACTTCTCTAAGCTCTGCAGCAGTTTCAACCACAGTCACAAAACCTTCTGTCTTTGGCTGGCTGAATTCCTCTGGCTCAACTAATAAAAACACAAAAGTGTAACTAAAATTGCAAAGTTAGAGACAGGGCACAAAATAAAGTACCAGTGATGTTTATCAATACCTGGTTGTGGGATTTCTGGAATATATCTCGGCACCTCTTCAATTATTTCTCTTTCTTCAACAAATTCTTCTCTGATCTCCTCAGCGGCTGCTCTGACCACAACCTCAAAGTTTTCTGCCTCTGCCTGATCCAGCTCCTTCCATTTAACTGACAGGAACAAATAAAAATAAGTTTTCACAAAAGTGACAATTACTGAAGTAGTAGGAGTACGAGATATAGGTGGACTTAACCAGTACCTGGTGATACAGAATATGTTTGTCTGTGAATAACATCCAGCAGTTTAAACCAGTTATCATCTCTGTCTGTGAACGTCTTTGGTGACAGGATCTCTGGTTCAGGCCACGCCTCCTCTTGTTGCACTTTTGCCTCCTTTATTATAATCTTCGTTTTCTCAGGTGCTGTAATCTCAGTTTTTGGGATTAAATAAGACCCTCTATCCATTGGAGCTGCCCCAACATAGGTAACTAGTGATGGAAATAGGTGAAAATAATTATAAAAAAGGTTAGAAATGATAATCTTGTCGAAGAGCATGAGCAACACCGCATATAGTACCATTATGATAGTAGTTAAAAATCTTTCAACAATGGTTGAATCTAACTAACCCTAGAGCAACACCATTTATAAACAGTAAAGTAAAAACATTTTTTTTACTTATAATACTGTTATAATATTTTCCAATGTTGTACTAAACAAGGAAACAATGGAATGGTTATTGTGAATGAATCATTGTTGCAAAACTACTGGTTTTACTGCAGTTGTTGTTGTAGTGGTTACACAGCGATGTGCATTACCTGGTGGCTGAAAAGCAGCTTTGTACGGAAGACGGTTTAAGAGAATGAACCAGACATCTTCATCTGTGTGTCTCTGCACATCTTCTCCCTCAGCTCGGTCCTCCTGAAGTTCTTGTATTGTTATCATCTTCTCTGCTATAACCATGGACTGCAGCTGCTCCTCCTCTTCATACTCCTGATTCTGTGGTCTCTCGCCTACATTAGTCACTCTCTTCGTAGTTCTATGCACCACCTTCTGGTGTGTCACTGCTAAAGCAGGGCCCATGACACCTGCTGAGCCAGTCTTCTCCGGCTCCCCCTCCTCCTCATTCCTCAAACTATATTCTAGCTTGGTCTTACTCGTCACTTCTGTCTTGCTCTTCACCTCAAGCCCTTCACCATCAGATATCAAATCCTTGAGAAAAACTTGCTTTATTTGCTCCTCCAGTTCGGCTACTTCATCTTCCTTTTCTATTCCAAAAGTCTTTATAGACCTGTTTACTATCATCTGAGTTTTTCCTTCGACTAGCACTTGTTTTCCCTTATTTATGTCTTCTTCGGTGCCAATGACACCGGCTGAGCCAAACTCCTCATACTGCCATTTATTTTCTTTATAACTTATCGGTAATCTCACACCCTCTTCTATCTGAGTCTTATTTGTCACTTCTCTTTCATGTTGGCCTTTCACCTCATGCCCTTCATCTTCAGGCAACAAACCCTTGAGAAAAACTTGCTTTATTTGCTCCTCCAGTTCGTCTACTTCATCCTCTTTTTCTATTCCAATGGTCTTTACAGACCTGCTTACTATCGTTTTAGTTTTTCCTTCGACTACCATTTGTTTTCCCTTCTTTATGTCTTCCTCATCTTCTCTTTGTTCTTCTTCTATTAACTTCTCCATCTCATCTTTCCCCAGCTCTTGTTCTATCACTTCTTGAAGTCTCCCAGCTATGTCATCTACTTCTTGAAGCCTTTCTTCTAAGTCCCTTACGTCCCTTAGCCTCTTATCCAAAGCATCAGCCTCTATCAGTTTGTCTACTAAGGTGACAGTTTCCTGAAGCCTAACAATAACATCGCTCTCTGCCTCCTGCTCATCCTGATCCTGGAGCTGCAACTGGTCCAGGGGAGTGACTAAAAGCAGCAGACATTTGGGGAAATTATGGTCCATAAAACTAAACCTGTATTGCTATTTTAAAATTACTTTTAAGAAATGTTTGCAGGTAGAAACTTACTTGTTTTTTCAATGTAGTCAGGTGAAGAGGCATGAAGAATTTGTTCAAAGTACAGATGCCAATCATCATCACTTTTGGGAGTTGGTTGCAAAAACCTGTCCATTGAGCTAATTTTTCTCAAATTGAACATGGCTGATAAAATCAGAAATGAAATAGGATTCATTACGGGTTTTTTTAAAATTATTTTTGCAGAAAGGTTTTTTTTTTTACCTGTCTTGAACTCATAAGGTGGGATAATAGGAAAAGGAGGATGACGATGGAGCAGAGCAGACCACTCCTCCTCCTTCTTCCTTTGGTCCACATCATCAGATGTCATTTCCTGTGATGACTGAAATTCAGTCTGGATAACCTTTTGAGAATCAGTTTGACCAGACACAGTTTCCTGCCAGGTTACCCTGGCTGTCTGCGCCTCCTCCCACAACTGACTGAAAGTTTGATAAGAATCTTCTGTGGCTGTGAAGAAATGATGACGTAATGTAAAGATGTGCCAAAGACCAACAGCCACTGTGAACTCACTTCACAGTTCTTCAAGTGTGTTTCAAGGTCAACGATGTTTCAAGCATTCAACAGAAGTGAATGAAAAGGGTTGTTGTTTATTTTTGTGTTTCCTGTGTTATTGTTCAAAGCCGCCGCATGAGTAATAAGTGAGTCAAGTTAAACATTGTGATACCAGCAAGAGAAAGTTGACACACGTTAAGAAGCAATGTCTTTTAAAAATGCCGCAAAAAAGAGGAAAGAAAGCAAAGCACATGAGGAAACTTTTTGTTTCACACTCAAAGGTCAGAACAAAGCTACCCTGGGGTCACACCAGGGACAATACACAACACCTACCTGACAGCTAGGGCAATGCTGAAAGGCAATGCCTTTAAAGATTTAATAGCAAGAAAGCAAATGATCCAGAAGACGGTGGCCTTGTTAATCGGTGCAAAACGGCAGCTTGTGAGCAAGAACAAAATAAATGCTGCACTGAAGCATTTTCACACAAGTCGTGCTACCTGTAAATTCAGGAGAAGGCAGAGGTTTGTCAGGCAACAGCACTAACCAATCATCGTTCTCAGTCCTGCTGGATTCAGAGTTTTGCAGCAAAGACTGGAGAACGTCATCTCCAGCTGCAAGAGTGACACCAGTGAGACAATAGCTCCTAAAAGTCTTACAACACAACAGCGGTTAGCACATTTACCTCCGTCTAAGTTGCGGGACAGCCTCTTGCTTGCAGAGCGTGTGAAGCGCGGAGCTGGGCGATCGATCACGGAGCTGGCCTGGCGCGTCTGGGCCTGAGTGCGACCACTGTAACGAAACTTTGACCCCAAGACAACAAATCGTCGCGATGACGGAGGCTCCACTGATGAAACCCTGAGAATAAGATGTAAAAGAAGATCAGACTTTTTATAAGTCATTTTATTAAGCATGAGCGTAGGAATCTCTGGTACCACAGAATTTAAGTTAATTACAATTGAATCTCTGAGCCAATAATATATATAAGGATTTTAGGATTTTAATTAACAGTGTAAGGTAACCTGTTCTCACCTGAAGAAGGTATGATGCTCAACACAAACTTTCCACAACTTCTTTGACGCTTTGTAGTTGGGCAGTTTGAAGCCAATTGTACTTTCATACTGCTCTTGCTGCGGATAAAAAAAAATCATGACTTTTTATTGCTGCTGAATTGACCACACTACAAAACATTCCACACAAAGAAAGAAGGCGGTGACAGGTGTAAACTCCACTTTACCTCTGAGGCCCGGATCTTGATGAAGAAGCTGCTGCGTTTGTATGAGATCTTGAGGACTTTGGGCCAAGGGAAACGGTTGATTCTCAGTTTGTCCTTGTAAACCATCAGTCCACTGGAGCAGACTCCCAGTGTTATGTCCACACCATCCAGATCCTGCAAACACATAAGACGAAGTCAAACATCTTCTCGAAACAGTCACTAGGGGGCAGACTTTGGTTTACTATGAAGACCTGCACTTTGAGGTCAGAGAGTTTATGAATCTTTTTTTACCACAGGAGGAATTCACACCAATTTTTAATTGAAATCTTCTGACGAAATCCTACCATGTGATTTAAATATAATGAGATGCAGTTTGGAAATGAAACAGAGTTAGTAATTAAACAACACTTATCTGTATGGCTTCAGTTTTTGCACTGTCTGCTCAGGTCATAACAAGCATTAAATGTGATCAGGTACCACGTTGAAAAAAAGTGCCTACCTTGGCTTGATGCAGGTCGACTCCATACATGGCCAGTTTCTTTGCATTTTCAAGAAACAACATGTCTGCCTGTGCAGGGCTCATTGATCTAAATAACACAAAGATGAAATTATGTCTTAAAAACATTTCAAGAAACATATTTGTCTCTGTGTTGTTTAAGGCCCAGGCTCTCAATCTCAAAGGAAAAAACTGCTTTTGCAATATATTGACATTCCAAATGTTCTGATTACCTGTATGTGCGGTGCAGCTCTGTCACTTTGTCCTCCAACTCTTTGCTCTGCCCTGGGGCCAGGTTCAGATCCTTAAGATAATCAGCTCCGTGGACCTCTGGGTCATATTCCCCCAGCTCTGACTGGGCTGTGTAGGAGCCCAGCAAAGATAGTGTGACAAAGGAACAGGGAAGAGAACCCTGCAAGATATCCTTCCTCAACTGGAGACATAGCAGGTACCTGGCAAACAGGTGAAAGAATATTATTTATAATTGCATTAAGAACAGTACAGCAATTACACAAAGTCACTGGATTACACAGATTTGACTTAAAATATTTTTTTTAATTTACCTTAACATTGAAACATTCCACAAGCTTCAGTTCTAAAGTTTTGCTAATTAGTCTTCTGATTTCTATGATGGGAAACACACTACTTCCTCAAAACTTTACAATGTTCCCCAAAACCTGGTCCTGTTTACCTTGTGAGGTCTTCAGTGAGCTGCGCTGGGTCAGGAGGGTAGAACTTGGCGTTGAATGTAAACTCATACACAGCACCAGGGACCTGTTTACGGATCTCCTTAGCCATTTCTAACCATGTCTGGAGACATTTGAGGCATTTGAAGTCAACACCTGCTCGGGTTTTTTTTTTCTTTAAATAAATGTAATATCATTTTAACATGAAACATTAAATTCTGCAGCCTACCTTACTGGTTGGTGTTTGCCAGTGAGCCAGGCCAAAGTAATCCTTCTCCAGAAGGTTAACATGTTCACACACCTTTGTCAACAGCTCATCGCCTTTAGCATGTTTCTGAAGCATGAGAGAGACATGGACACACAGAGACAAGGTGAGACAGTCTTTTGTCAAGAGTCAGACTCTTTGTGCAAAAGAACAAGATTTAATTTGGACGGTTTCTTACATCAAGCTCACACTCAAACTCAGTGTCATCCAGTAGAGTGACTTTACACTGTATGGTTTTCTGGCGCCTGGAGCCTTTGGCCTCCTCTGTTGTCTTTTCTTTTGCCGGCTTCTCCTTCTTCTCCTCTGTCTTTTCCTCCTCGCCACCTTCTTCCTGCAGTTCTACAGGTTCTTCAGTTTCGTTCTCCTTCACTTCTTCTATCACTTCAGGCTCATTCTTTGTTTCACTTGTTTCCTTTTGTACCTCCTGAACTGGCTGGGAGTGAACAGGGACATTTGCAAAGCGTATCGAATACCATGAGCACACGGTGTACTTTAATGACTTGGTATGATAACAAAGGTATTGTTATTGAAAATACATCCACAGCAACACACAGCTGTGCTCTAGTTCAAAGCAGCAGGTCGGTGGTGGTTTGAGAACCAGAGACTTTTCTCTCAGTGGACTGTTGTTGTGTTAAACAAAACAGCTGATCAAACAAGATTGTTATGTCAAAACCAAATAAGTTCCATTTGCATTACAACTAGCCAGTACTAGAGAAAGAAAGTAACGCTCAGAGCATTTACTCTGCAGGAGAGTTAATATCGTAGTAAAATGACAGCAGTGACAGTAAATGTCACAGTCTTGAAGTCAAAACTCATTGATTCCCCTGTAAATGTAAAGTAACCTTTTTGAAAGGTCAGCACCAGCATATGTCAGGCTGCCGACAGATACGCATGTGTTTACAAGCTCAACAATATTAAATGTATCTGCACAACAGGGATGAAATAACTTTAGAAAATATAATGGTTAAAAAAAACCTGTCATTTGTACTTAGATCTGTTCCATACAGTTAAAGCGCTAAAATTACTTATTATTATTATTATTATTATTATCATCATCATCATCATCACCTTTCTCTGACAGTTAAAGCTAACACTCACCTGTGTCTCTGCACTGCTCACTGAGTGCTGATCAGGTGCCCGTTCAATGTCTGGCTCCATTTTTAGCTCAGGCTCTGGATCAGCGATCGGTGCTTTCACCGGCTCCACACTTGATTCTTTTACCACCTTTCCTTCCTTCTTTCCTTTGTTTTTCCCCTTCTCTTTCTTCTTCCCCTTTTCCTCCTGCTTCTTTGGCTTTTCCTCCTCCTTTTCCTTATCTGTTTTCTTGGCCTCTTCTTTTACCTTCTCCTCCTTTTCAATTTTGGGCTCCTCTTTTGGTGTCTCCTCGTCTTTCGTCTTCACCTTTTCCTGCTTGGGTTTTTCGTCCTCTTTCTTTCTGGCCTTTTCCTCTTCTTTCTTCTTTGCTTTTTCAGCCTCTTTAGCCTTCTCTTCTTCTTTTTTCTTTATCTTCTCTTCCTCCCTCTTCTTTGCCTTTTCCTCCTCTTCTGCTTTCTTCTTTGCCTTTTCCTCTTCCTTCTTCTTTACCTTTTCTTCTTTTTCTTTTTTCCTAATCAACTTCTTGTCGACTTTTTCCTCCTCTTTTTTTCCAGTTTCTGCCTCCTTGTCTTTTTCTTCACTATTTTCCTTATTTTCTTCCTCTTTCGTCACCGTTTTTTCTTCACTCTTTTCAGGAGTACCATGTACTTTTTCCTCTTCCTGATCTTGTTTCTTTTTTACATTTTCTTCTTCATGTTGCACATCCTCCTTTTTTGTCTTTTTCTCAGACTTCTCCTCCACCTTTTTCTTAGCTTCTTTCTTTTTCTTTTTGCTTCCTTTTTTCTCAACCTTTTGCTCCTTTTTTTCCTCCTGTGGTTCCTTTTCCTTGTTTTCAGTTTCTTCTTTCACCTCGGACTTTTCTTCCTCTACCTTGTTTTCCTTCTCTTCAATTTTCACCTCCACTGCACTTTCCTTTTTGGGGGTGTCAGCTTTTTCCTCTTTTTCTGCCTTTTCCTCCCTGGATTTCTCTACCTCAACGCCTTCTCCATCAGAGCACTGTGAGCGCCTTTTGAGGAAAGAGGAGAAAAGGCGTGACAGGCCTTTGCCAGCAGAAGTTCGGGTACGAGGCTTCAGCTGCTCCTCCTCTGGGGAGGTGGCAGTCTCCACAGGCCCAGCCTCAGAGGCCTGTTCCTGGGCCTTCTTACTGCTCGACTGCTCCCCCTCTGACTCGGACGTTGACGCCTCTGCCTTTTGTTTGTTCTCTGGTTCAGATTTAGGCTCGGTGCCGCTGGCCTTCTGCTTGCCCTCGGTGTCGGCCTCGCTCACTGCACTTGCCTCTGTTGTCATGGCAGCCACTGGGAAGGAGATGGGACGAAAAAGGAAGTCAGATATAAAGAAAGGTCATGGTGCGCAGCACAGCTATACTTGGAAGACAACAAACAAGATTATGAGCAGCAAACTGTTAGCCTATGAAAACCTTAAGTTCACTATGCCGTAAGTGATGTAAGAGCCAAATAACTAACAAACTGAAGGAAGAAGTGCACGTTTAGTTTAAAACACAGAGAGGACAAAATACACTGGTTTAATAAAAAATAAAATATAAAGTACTTTTACTTTATTTTGATTCTTGTTGGACTAAGGAAGCAGTTGAGCTGAGAAATGTATTGTATATAGACCACGATTTAATAAAAAGTATATAACAAAAACACTAATCATTATTTAAAATTATGTAAAAGAATTTCACATGTAAACAATATTATTTCAAATCAAAATGATAAAAAAGAATTACCAATTTTGTTCTGGTAATTTTTCTTCAAACATGACAGCGATGTATTTAAACTCTCGTCTTTTGTCATGCAAATGAGGCAATCTGCATTTATGCTTAATTATTCTTCTTAAACGCCTCATCTTGACAGCTGAGACCTCAATCACTTTTACTCTTGGCCACGTTTACAATATTTAATTGTACTCAAACATTCCAGCTGGGCAGTACTACTCGGTACCTTTGGTAATTGATGGGACAGTTCTTTCAAGAACCACTTTGCAAAATGACAAAACTTACACGTTCACATACCTCACGCCATTAAACAATGGCCTTTCTGTGATGAAGAGTGTCTGAGTCTCTGAGCCGAGTGCACGCTCACGACACCGCCAATAACGGACTCATTATATCTCATTGACACAAAGGAGGCATTTTGCATAGCCCATTAGCATCAGCTGGTTCATCCACGTCAGGTCTGCCTGGCTTCTCATCACAAACACGCCCATTCCCCACATGTCAACTCGAGCTTCTGTACTTATACACACCACTTTTCGTTACTTCTCGAGCAATTCTGAGAGCGCCCCAAGAATGGGTTGATGGGTTAAGTTAATAACTAATAAACTACTTACACCAGCTTTCATTTTTAACTTTAATGAGATGGCTGCACAACCTGACTTGACAAGGCATTTTGACTAATGTGGTGGTGTTTGCCAATTCCATATGTAGTTCAAGCCCCACTCTGCTTTGTGTTAGGGGGGAGGGGAAGAGTCAGACTGGCGGGCAGGCCAATCTTCCAGATGTACTTGGCCGCCCAAAAGGCTGTAGGCAGCCTCACCCCCTTTTACCATACACTTCCCTATAACCTTACTGGACAGCAGGAAAGGATAGCAGGGGGTGCATGCACAAACCCAATCCTCTTTCGCCCTCCCATTGTTTGTGTCCAGTGACCAATAACTGTGGGGCACACTATTACTAATCCTGCCCACCCTTCCCCCCACGAGACCCCTATAGGCATATTCCCCAGGTCACAAAACACACACCGGTACGCACCACTGCTTCCAGGCTCCTCAGGGTCTTTTAATGCTCTGTCATCTCAATTCTGATTGTCAGGAAACAGACTTGTCTCTAATGGACCAGCTGAGCTTGTGTCTGCTGCCTCCTCCATTTTGAATTTCTTATCTAACATCTCTGCTATCAGCCAGCTGAGCAGCTCCGACCAGCATCATGACTGATTGAGACAGCAGCAGCCGCCGCACCAGGATCTCTTTAGATATCACATTCATCTCTCACAGAACCATATTTCTTTCTGGTGTGGAGATGATAAGATGAAATATTGCTTTGCTGTAAAAAAAAAAAGCTCTACATAATTAGCGTATCCAATGAGCTGAATTATAGATGAAGTAGGCCACCCTCTAGCAAGAGTGAGCCTGCTACAAGCTGCTAGATCAGGTGGTATCGCCATGGCTGGATTTAAATCAGGACGTGATTTAAAGTTTATATGACCCTTGACTAATTTAATGGAACCATCATTAAACCATTGAATGTTGAAGAGCTTTATTGTGACTGATGTTAAGGCAAATCTTCAATTCCCTACATTTAGATAACAGTGAAAGTGTGAACAAGCATTTATTTGATTCTATGCTAAACAACTTTGAAGTGATGGTAATTCTCCATAGCAAACTCACTTTGAAACACTACAATAATAACTGAAGTCAAAACATGTAACAAGAAAGAGTCACTTTCGAGGAATCTGTCTAAAAAAAGTTTAATTTTATCTGTCAGTGATGCTAAAGTGCAGCTTTGAGTTTATCCGTGGATGAAGATTTGTGATGAAATAAGATGAGCCTGATTGAAGACGCAGAGCAGGAGCGGGAGGAGGAGGAGGGAAGAAGTTATATAAATAGCTGCATGTGCTCAGAATACTGGGATTCATTACTAAGCCTTTACAGAAAAGCTCCTGTCTTTTCTGTTAGACAGTGCTCCTCACTCACCTTACTCACCAGGGTTATGCACATTTATGTAGACCACAAATAAGAAGCTGAATGAACTGGTAATAGATAAAACAGTCTTTAGGGTGGAAGAAAAATGTCAAATAAATCCCAATTTTATTCATGATGTCAGCAAGTCGCAATCACTATTTTAAGGTATCCTTCAACTCCAATTTGGAAGGAAAAGTCAATAAAGCAAGACAGTGTCAGTAAATGAAAAGTGCAATTTTTTAAAAAGCCTGGTAGAGGGCAACATCTGTAAACAAACCAAACATTTTCTTCGCATTCTTGGTTCATAATTATTAGGGAATGTGTTTCCCACATTAATTTATACCTCAGGGTCTGTAGTGCAGCGGTACTAAATACACAGAATTAAAAGCATACCCTAAAAAAACAGAGGAAGATTTCATTTTCTTTGAGTATGGCCACTGTCTCCTCCCTTCCTCACCATCACTTCTAAAAATAGCTTTACCTCATAGGAACACTTAGACAAGTTCCCGGGTACAGAGAGGAGGCTTAAGGACTTAGAGGGAGTTTAGAGTTAATCAGCCCTCAGGTGACCAAGTAAGATTATCTTCATCCATCTAGCTGACTACAGTGCCCATCTTACGGTCTCTGCTGTCCTGGGACCTATATCTTAAAATCTTTTTATTATCAGTTTGCATCACAGGGAGAACCACATATTTGTAGGTTTGTGAAAGAGAAGGGAAAAAAGCTGGCAGAGCATTGTTGGATCAGCTGTGCTGATTCATGGACTAATATTTGGCCACACCCACCTGCTGAGAATCAGCCATGAAGTGAAGTCAGTACTGTAGCCACATGGTGTCTCCTATTAACCTCTCTTAGTAAACACAGACACAAATGCCAACATGCACGCTAACACGTGCCAGGTTGAGCCCCTTTCAGCTAACACAAAAAGACACAGTAGCTTTAGCCACATCTTGAACTGCTAAAAAAACACTTTTACTTTTGAATAACACTCCAAGAGTGGGATAAAAAAATTAAACTCATCAAACTTTTAATCAAAAGACTCACTGTTAGTTCTGTGTCTCCGCCCTGCATTAAATGGTTAATACTCAGCTAAAGGCAAATGGTTTGCGAAGGTGTACATTCGAGCCCCAGCTCCAAGTGTAAGACTATGCCAAAACCAAATCCTAAACGAATCAATACACACAGATGGTCTGTGAGCCCCGGTGCTGTAACATGAACCAACATGGGAAAAGAATGAAGCAGCCTGATTGATTTACTGTGGTTGCCCTGAAAGCATCTCAGAATCCATTTTCACCATTATCTCAGCCAAAGCCCATTGAAGAAACAGTATAACTGTGCAGCACTGTGCAATATAAAAGAAATGTTTTATTTAAGAGCCTTTCAATGCCCTGACTTGGTTAAAGGAACAGTGAGCAGCAAGCTTACAATCACTGTCCTTTTTACTTCATTATAAAAAGTGCAAAGACTTATGGTGTGAGCTCTTTTCAGTAGTAACTCACACACACACCTAAGTCATAGTCTAAATGCACAGTGCAACTCCCAAAAGAGGATTAACACTAGTAGTCTCTTCAGGGACCATGATGATCTCACTCCTACGGAGCAGAGCCAAAAACACCCTGCAGCTTTACTTGCACAGCTTTATACTCACAACGCTGCTGATTCAGCGCTAACCAACATGTCAATCACAAACTTCTTATCTCCTAGTCATTTTTTAACCCCAGTATTACCTTCTGCTGCTCATGTCAGTATCTCTAATGCCTCCCTCAAGCGACTAGCGTCATATCTGCAACGCCCCATAAAAGATTATCTCACTATATTTATCCAGCATCATCACCATCACTGAAGACCAGCCTTATTGGATGAGTTTTGCAGTATGTGTCACGATTCATCGAGCAGACACATATTCACATGTGTTGCCCTCCAGCGGAAAAAGAAGAGATATTTTTAACCCATATGCTCCACTTGGGGTAAAAGCATGTCACATCTAGTACAAAATGGAAACCAAAGAGAACAGCCTTTCTGAGTAGCCAGGAATACATCTGAAGACACCCTTGATAAAAGCCAAAACACACATTACAGGGAAAAGGCTGAAGACAACACATGTACATACAAATAAGATTTACATAAAGAGCAAAAAATATATATAATTTGATGTTAATATGACACTCATTCTGTGTGTGTAAAGTACTGAGATTTGGAATCCTTTTGTGCTGTATATGTAAACAGTCCTCAACTGGTCGAGCTTCATGACTCTTACGTTCCCTTGAGTCTCTAAATTTTACCACACAAGATATTTGAATAATAAAGAATGCTTTTCTGTTGATGGATTTGACACAGTGCTCTAAATGTAGTCATTTTATTTGTTCAATAATTAATAAATATTTCCTCAAGTTCAATAAACAACTAACGTGTACTTAAAATTGCCTCCGTGTGTCGCTCACACCAACAAAAACAATGTGCACTAAAGGCATGGATACAAGACAGAAACCAATGTCTTGCAGTTAAAAGAAAACTGACCAAACAGATAAATACCAAATATGTCAAGTCTTTAGATCCATGTTGGGACATAATCCACCATTTGAGAATCACTGCTTTTGGCCAGCGCCATCGAAGTTAAAAACAAACAACAATGTTCTACACTTAACCTCATTTTGTTAATTATTAACTAATCAATAATAAAATACTGCTACAATCAACATAAGTATTACCATTTACAATGTGCACTAACAAGTGAAACTGTAAGTTTATGTCGCTTTAGTTTGATATGCTTTCAAAGAAATACCTCTTGCTTGAGTACAACACCCGTCTTAATACGTCTCATTTTATTTTATAAAATAGACATTGTTAATTGACACTGCGAGCATTCCTATTCAAAAACAAACACGCAAGTGTTTTTTTTTTTTTTTTTTTAATCTACCACAATGCAAAATTGCTCATTTTTAAATGCTCATCAACCGCTGCACGGTGACGGACTGCGTCGGGCCAACGTGCCAGGGTATTTAAACAATCTGTGGATGAAAATGGCGCCGAATCTTCTAACAAAAACAAACAAACACTAACTCGTCCAACCAACGCGCATGCGAGTATAAAGTCTGAATTGAGCCTCACCTGCTCGGGAATAAGCGTCAACAGGAAAGCAAATAGTACAAAATCCGACCAAAGCTCTTCAAATCTTGCATACGTTCATAGCAGGGACAAAGTATTGAAGCCGCACATGCTTTGTTGTACTGAAGGTGTCCGACGCTCGTAAAGGGGCGGAGTCTGACTCTGAGGCTCTGACCCGGGCTGAGTGACCACAAGTGAGCAGCAGCAGGAGAAGTAGTGTGGTCGTCATCATGAAGAGGAGACACGTTCGCTTATTACTGCTCCACAGAATACAATCGTATCACATTACACACTGGAATACTGAGTAAAGTCACAGCTCCTCAGCACCGACATGAATATGTTCTAAAATATGAACCGTTGTGATCAATTTAGCCACCGTCACCAACACATCCCCATCATCCGTTAGTTGTTCAGAGAAGGACCAACGACAGAAAACTTCACCGAAAGTTCGCCCTGAAAACGTTACTAAAATGGCGGGTAGCATCTAAAATGTGGGTCACACGGCGCTTGTGAGTGTACTAGTGATATGTGCATCGAAGATTTTACTGCTAATATTCTATTAAATATATCATATTCATAACAAACTATTTCGTGTGGATTCCACAGTTGTTTCCTTGGCATTGATGCAATGCTGTTTCAGTTTTGACAATTATGTTTTAGCCTAAAATTATTATATTTTGAGTAAATGTATAATTTATTTGTAAGAAAAGGAATTGTCAATAGTTTATAATTAGGTTTATAAATGAAAGCTTATTTCCATTATGTTCTAGTTTATTTGTTCCTAGATGATAAATAAATCTGTTATACAATAAAATTATTATTATTTTATTACCTTTGATTTGTCTACAATAACACAACGCCATTAGTATTTTTATACAGCTATTTGCAGCAGTGTATGAACCTAGGTCTGTAAACCAGGAATATTGGTCTATGCTAAACTGAAAAAATACACTGTAACTGTGATATAATTAGCTAATTATGTCTTAATGAAATGTCATTTTTAATGAGTAACACACATTTAACTAGAGGAAGACAATCGTGACAGTTAACAAAACTGAACTAAACAAAAATCCTGTGCAAACAAGAGCAACTGTTACAATGGTTTTGATCAAAGTAGATGAGATCACCTGTCTAATTTCATATGATTCTCTCAGTTTTCATGTTGTGTGTTGGTGCATGATGTTGAAAAGCGGAGTTTCCCCTGTCAGGGTTTAATGTTTATGGTTTTATAAACCGAGAATACCATGTGTAAACGTGATCTGTAGTTAGGAGGGAATAGGAGAATCTCTGGCAGTGTGCCAAAACAAAGCTCTTATTCTCATACACAGCAGGCAAAGATGTGTTTCAAAAAGCGTTTCCAAATTGCAAACGTGTATTGTTGATTGTTTAAACGTAGATCTTTCAAATGGTGTCAAGTGGTTTGATTTCTAGAATAGTAAACTGGAACAACACAGAAAGCCCCACTACAAAAACTGCCAGTGTTCACACAGGAGGGACAATCATTAACACAGAGCAATGTCCACAAAAAGACAAGAAGGAGGAAAGGGAGGGTGGGGCAACAATAAATACTCCTGTGAGTCCTCCCCAGGTTCCTACAAACACCACGGTGAATTTGTGGTTTGAAGACCACAAATCATAGCAAATAAGTTTCATGGTTAAGAAATGCAGAACCAAATGACTGAAACGATAAATATTTAAAATCAAATAGGCACACACATGTGCCTCTGATCACACACACACACACACACACACACATGCCCAAGCTGAGTTCGTGGACCCCTGACTGGTCCCCACCCATCTGCCTGACCCCATTAGGACTCTTAGGCAGACAGGGGATGGACGGGGGTTCATTATTCTCTCAACCACATGGGGTGACACACATCACCTTTGTCTCACAGATACAAGTTCATGTGGCACGTACACAGCAGTGTCACATGTCATTTCTGGATCTGCTAGTCAGTGAATTAGAAGGTCTTACCAGTTTATAGGTTAGTT
Organism: Cynoglossus semilaevis; assembly: GCF_000523025.1. Taxonomy (NCBI): domain Eukaryota; kingdom Metazoa; phylum Chordata; class Actinopteri; order Pleuronectiformes; family Cynoglossidae; genus Cynoglossus; species Cynoglossus semilaevis. Next base: position 10,843,531 of record NC_024319.1, on the reverse strand, counting down.
TCCAAATGCAATGATTCCAAAGGGAAAAGGCTGATGCAAATAGAAACAAAAAAAATCCAAGAAAGAATAAAAGTAAGTAGAAATATCTCTCTTTCACATTAACGGTTGACTGTGGCCTTTGATCAGCAGTAGCGACAGCGCGCAAGTCTTTCGGACAGATGTTAAACATTTACCAAAATTTAGACTACAGTAAGGAAACAAGTCTCTGACGTCAGGATGAGCTCCAACTGTGGGGTTTGTGTTTTATTTCCGCATTGAAGGAATGGTCCGCATGGACAGAAAGAGAAGCGAACATTGACACAAAAACTACAGGAAACAACTTGCGTCGCCTCCAGTTGCTTAGGAACCCCCTGCCATGCCCTGCCCTGTGCCTACTACTGCATGGAGCAGGTGTCGAGCTGGACCCAGGAGAGGGA
>NC_024319.1:10805522-10842441 GCF_000523025.1 Cynoglossus semilaevis | reverse complement strand
GGGGGGGGGGTGGAGATGGGAGCGGGGGGGGGGTGTGGGGGGGGGGGGGGGAGGAGAGCAGCACTCACTCACTCAGTCAGTCCCCTGAGACCACAACAGACTGGAACCACGGACACACTTACAGAGCAGTCACGAAACACACTGACATACACTGACGTACACTGCAGCCCCTTCTCACCTTGTCCTTATTGTTGAGAAGCACGGGTAAACATGCTGCAGAGTATTACTGCAGCTGAGTTTATACAGCTTAACAATCACCACAGTATCCTAGTTTAGATGAAGCCGATGAAGTGAAGTGAAATCACTGGCACAGCTTCAACACTGCTTTATTTATTTTTATTTTGGGGAATTTTTGGAGCATGTCGGAGAGACGTGGCTACAGAAGATGTATTATTTGTGCCAAGTGAGCTCAGCTCTCAAAAGCATCAAGGGGATAGATGATAACAGGGCATCAATATTCATAGCCCACCATTAAGTTATGAAGAATTGATGAAGCACTTTTAGTCTGATTCAGCCTCTCTTCCCCCAAACACATGTTTTTTTTTTCACTTTTTTTGTTTTAGGTCAAGTTTGAATTCTACTGTTAGATGGAAGATTTTAAATTGTGCCAAATTGTGCTTCTTAAAAAATAGTTATATTAATATGTATATCTACATTTTTCCCACAATATTTATGTTCAAATATCCACATCTTGATTACTGCATGCAGAGAAAATGTAAACTGATAGTTCCAGGTCAACATTTGAACTATTAAATCCCAGCCGTGATCTAAAAAAAGCCCTCGCTCCTAGCAATAAGCTTCACACCATACTGAACAAATGGTTGCAGACATTCTAGTGCGTGCTTTATTGTATTTGTTCAGCCCACGTCACAGCAACAGGCCGGGTTGTTTTAGTGAGCGCTGCCACCTGGTGGACAAATAGTGAATTCAATAATTTTCTACAAGCGAACATGGATAAGGATGTTTGTGGGTTTCACGACATGATCTCTTTAATTACTCTAAACCGCAGCTAAATAGAATTCCAGATTTGATACGATGTGGCCTGATTTTAAACTTAAATTAAATATGAAACAAAACTTACTATATACGTACATTTGTACTGACAACCATTTTGGCATTAGTGTGCCAGTTATTTGAGTACTATTTGATGATATGTGCCAGAGACTCTTCACTTTACATCACTGCATGATGGACAATACCAGGATCAGAACGGGCTGAGGCAAAAGTTATTCAAATTAGTTTAAAAAAATGTCAAGTGAGTAAGTGATCAGAGCAGTAGAACATTATATACCAACTTTCTTCCACTTAAAAATACCATATACACTGTAGCATAAACGATTCTCTCTGATAGCAATACAAACATGAGTAACTCCATAAAAAATTAAATAAAAACAACACAGTCTTAGGCAAAAACATGATTTTACGCCAATTTGTTTTGAAAAAAAAAACTTGTTAGTGCTACCCTCTGAGACATAATGCATGCTGGGAACATATGTTCAAGAGAGATAAAGATATTTTTTTGCGACCAGATGCCTGAGGGAGACGTGATCACTACCCCTCCCAAAACTAGTCTGACATGGATCCCAGCAGCTCGTAAGAAACTGCGGAACACAAACTTTCCTATTCTTCAAACTTCTGAAGCAATTAACTGGAGATTTTAACCTATAAAAACAACTGTGAGAAACAACAGCCATCTACTGAAACAATGAGAATATGATGTCATGTTAGTACACTTGTGCTCTCTGATGCCAATTTCAGTGCAAGACATTCTTATATTTACTATTATATATATATATATATATATGAAATTGAAAGCAACAAGGCATTTGATTGAACGACTCAAAATTTGTTTTTTCCACTCACATTATTTCCACGTAGTCCATGGTTGAGAACATCCACAGTCCAAGCAAGGTGACAGGACCACAGACACAGACATTTAAAGAGAGAGCAGAGAGTCAGTTCATACTTAGTAGGAGGCTATGGTTTTGAATAATAATTAAATAATCTGTCTATATGTTTTTAAAACAAATTTAAAGAAAATGTATATCTTAAAAACAAAATAAAATTCAAATTTTCTCCACATATCCTCCATTGAAGTTGAAATACTTCTGCAGGCAGTGTTTCCACTGACGAATACCATATATGTCGGGAATTTTCAAATTTTAGTTCAGTTATGGAGGGAAAAAATCTAATGCAGGTAGATCAACTTTTAATAATTAAAAATAAATTCAAGTTTGGTTAAAATAAATTATGTTTGCTTTGATTTTAAAATCAATCAATCAATCAAGCAAATAAGACACAGAGATTCGATACTTGTCAAAGATATGAATAACAAAACTAATCAAAATAGTTGTAATTTAAATATTTGTCTCAAAGCGTTTTGGTGTACGTTACATATAAATACACACACAGAGAGAGAGAGAGAGATTATACATATAGCTATGACTGATAAAAGTTTGACAAACATTAATTCCGAACCCACCAAAGATGTTTTCAGCGGCATATCTGTGGGCCCTGACCCACTGTTTGGGTTCGACAACACTACAGACATTGCTAGGCTAGTAAAGGTAGTTTACCATTGACGTTTGAATCAAAATTTCTGATTCTGCATTTTATCCCGTGAAGAAAGACAACATGAATTTACAGATTTACTTTAGTCTGTGTAGGTAACAGCACAAATCTCTCCAAACCAGGTCGTCTTTAATCCTTCTACAGAACACCGAGCTGACAACTTCACACAAACAAACTGCTGCCGTCGTGAGGACGACAACAAACGACTGTCTGAGTGAAAAAAAGGTGTGCGATACAAACAGCAGTCATACCTGAGCGGGCACCTGTCTCCTCTCTCTGATACTCTCCTCCTTCACTTTGGACATGGACACCTAATTCCGGTGTTTCCCGTCTCGGCAACTTGGAGAGAGTCGCTCAGGTTTCCTCGGAGAGGCGGTGACGCAGCTTACAATGACGCAGCAGCGGCGAGCGGGGTGGAGATCTGAGGTGGGACCAGAACTGATGACTTCTCACTTCTGACATACAGGAGGGAACTGTGGTTGCCATGTCCGATAATTATAAGCGACTTTGGACATGTTTTAGGCTGTAAATACGCTTAGAAATATCGATACCCTCGCGTCGCGACTGTTAGAGTTAGCTAATGTGTCATATGTGTAAAAGTGTCGTTGGTTCTTAGGATTAACTAAAATGCATATTTAATGCGCTTAAAGTACACACAAGTAACATCACAATAGTACATTTATTTAGCTAGATATCTGGGATAATTATCTAAGCAATATCGGGCACGTATTGTGTAACATGCAGAAAACTGTATTACAAAGACTAAAGTTTTAAAAGTCTTTCACAATTTTAAAACATTAAAACAACATTTTAAGTGTGAAATAAAAGCATTTCGTGTATATCCTGTTTAGGTGGATTAAAACAACAGTATTCTCTAAAATTGTTTTCCATTAAATGCTATGTATCGAAGTATGTTGATTTAGCAGGTGTGGTGGTATTTCGAGCGCTTCTGTTGAGCTTATCTTTGTGGACCTGGTTGCTTGTTTTCTGCCACACAATCTGGCAACGCTGAAGCAAATACGTCAAAGTGTTTAACGCGGATGTGAGGCAGGCGCATCCCGCCTCCAAACTTAACACTGGAGAATAACGTCGCTATCATCATTTGAAGAGGTTTCTTTAGAGGAACAACATAAACAAACAACTGTTGATTTAAAAAAAAAGAAGAAGGTAAAACTGAAGCTAAAACAAAACCAAGTAAAACTTTCTTTTGTCCTTCATGACACTTTCTTTCTTTTCTTTTCTTTTTTTCAGGCTTGTGGTTTCACCATGCAGTTTTCAGTCAATATTTAGTGTATTTCAGCGTCAAACGTGTTAGTCATCTCCCTGGCCGATGGGGGGTGCTAAGTGTTCCTTTCGCTATGAGTTAATTTCCAGGTATAAGATTATTGTTTTACATAAATCTAGTCATGACCCAAAATAATTTCCTAGTGAACAAGTAAACTTTGAAAGCTAGTTATTGTCAATTGGAAGTAAAGAAAAAACATGCACGTCAAATTGTTCTGTTAGCTGTTTCTGTCTTCTTGGTACAAATACGTGTGCAAAGGAACATTGGAGGAATTGTACCTGTACCTGTCAGAGTTGTTTGGCATAAAATAAAAAAGGGTGTGTGCACGTGCCTGATCATTCACCTCACGTTCCGGCTTGATTCTCAGTCTGAATAGCATACAACTGTCTGGAGAACAAAAGAAAAGTTATTTCAGTTTGGTACTTCAATATGTGTTTCGTTACCGAGTCAGAACAAGGCCAGTGTATTTTTATGAGTGTTAGCTTTGATGCAAAACAAAAAGGGCTAAAAAATAATTTTCATTGTTTGTATGAAATATATATGTTACAATGTTACATTTGTGAACCACACTCCCGATAGTGCCGTACACCTCTGTGTCACAACAGCTCTGTGGCATTGTCATAACAGGACAGAGCAGGTGCTGCTCTTGGAAAGATCGGTATCAGACTAGAACACTATGCTGCATTGCAAAGTAAGAGAAGTAAACCGGACTTTTCACACGTGTCCATTATCATAGAGAACAGCCAAGACACGCCCAGAGTGATTAACAACACTCTTAGCTTCAACCCTTTGGATGGAGATAAGAGTAACTGTCATCACCAGCACATACTTCTTTACACACTCAAATATTTCTACTATTGAACATGAAGATGCTGCCCCCCGGTGTTTTCTTGGCAGCTGGATAGGTAGATGCCAGACAGCTAGATCAACAAAGTTTCATTTGATTGTGCAAAAAGTACTCACTTGCTTTTTATTGTCCTGTATTTTAACATACTTTCACTTCTAAATTTAGAAATGCTTGCATTCACCTTTAATTTGTACAAAACCAAAAACTACGAACGAAAAATATATAATATATATTAAGAAATGAGTAAGGGGGGCTGTTTAGCCCGGGGCGCCAAAAAGAGTAGGGCCACCACTGCGTATTTGTTTTAATTAAACTTTTTTTTAAAACATATTGTTTATCAACGTTCCCCTAGAATTGCGTCATACGTTTTCAGTCGTGTAAAGCAACTATTAATTTGAATGTGTTGCGTTTGAAATCAAACGTGATGGTTGTTACACAATCGGAGATTTTTAGAGGTGTTCTCTGTTCCTGGTGAAGGATCCACCTAACGCCTCACCACACTCCACAGAACACCGTCGTGTATTCAGAGCACTAACAAAAGCAGCAGCCCTGAGCGTGACAATGAGCCAGTCGACGCACTCTGAAGACTGAAGTTATGACGATAATATGGCTGACAAGGGGCCGCTTTTGACCTCATGCGTCATTTTCTACCTTTCGATCGGGGCTGCAATATTCCAAATTCTCGAGGAACCAAACTACATGTCAGCCAGAGACAAATACATCCTACAGAAGGAACAAATCTTAAAAAAGTTCTCCTGCTTAACCAAATCAGACTTGGATCAGATTCTGGAGGTACAGTACTATTCGACCTGTTTCATCATGTTCGCTGCCAAAGAAATTGACCAACAGAGCACACATTCGTTTTTGAGAAAAAAGTATTTATCTCAGATCTAGAGTATAAGATGTTTTGCAACGATACTAATACTCGTTATATTTTGTTTGGATTGATTCTTATCGCGACTCTCAGTTTTGTGCCAGACCACAAATAGGGAGAAATTCCATCTTTCCGGGTCGGGACTTTATCTGTTTGTTTTTACTTGGAACAGGAAACAACCTTCCGTGCTCATTTCTCAGGCTAATCCGTCTAACCTGAGGTGAATAAATCGGGTTTTAGTTACTAAGGTAGATAAAAAGTTTCGACATCTTTTCTTGATTCAAGACAAAGTGGTGGGCTGCAGCGAGCAGTTTGAATATTTGCGGAAGGCGTGTCGATGCGTAGAGCATGTTGATACACGAGCATTTGTTGTGAACTCAGTTTTTATGTCATTGATAACTTGTATGCTATGTCTTCCGTTAGGAATCCTAAAAGTTAGATTTTGCCAATTTAGTTTGATTAAAGTAGATACTGTTAACTCAGCAATAAGAGAAGACAGGACTCGGTACCCAAGTCCTGTCTTCTCATATTGCAACATAACATGAATTATCTATTTAATATTTATATTAAGATATATCCCTATGTTACTCGAGTTCCTTAAGTTGAAAACTCTTATATTCCTTATATGCACAGATACACCAACCTAATAAAAACTGCAACCACAATGAACACCATTAACAAACATTAAACAATATTATCAACAAATTCAAAATAATAGTAAGTCAATTTAAATACTGGACTTTCCAGTTAATGCTTGGAACTTTTCCACCTTATCCAGGAGACACTACAAAATTGTGTAAAAACATGTGACAATAAATCACATCAAATACATGTGACCAGCTCACCGTGTTGACCCAACAGATAGTGTCAGAGGCTGCAGGTCAAGGCGTGGCCATAACTGGTGATAAACATCGCGAATCATGGGACTGGGCCAACTCCGTCATTTTTGCTTCCACCATCGTCACCACGATAGGTTTGTAAATTCTGCAGTTTTAGGCACAAACCTGATTTAGTGTGAATTTCAGTAATAGAAAACATCATTTATTTACAAATATTTCTTTAATTCCTATCTTCACTGTAATTTTCTATCATCTCTAACCCCAATCCTAGGCTATGGTAATGTTGCTCCAAAGACTAAAACTGGCCGTGTTTTCTGCATCCTATATGGTCTGTGTGGGATCCCACTATGTCTGGTCTGGATTAGTGAACTGGGATCTTTCTTTGGGGACAGAGCCAAGCGTCTGTCTCAGGTCCTGATTCGTAAAAATGTTTCTGTGGTAAGAAATGGTCAAATGCTACAGTGGATAGTCAAGTAAATTTAAGTTTTAATCTCACAAAGCATTTTTTTCTCTTTTTGGCAGAAAAAAGTCCAGTTTATCTGTACAGCTTTGTTCCTGTTATGGGGGCTTTTTGTACATTTGGTGATTCCCCCGTTTGTTTTCATGTCTGTGGAAGGATGGAGCTACCTGGAAGGCATCTACTTCTCTTTTATCACACTCACAACAGTTGGTTTTGGAGATTACGTAGCAGGTTAGTTTACCAACTTCACCTAAGGCCAAGGTTTTTCTGAGATTGTTTTGCATCCATTTTAAGTAGAGACGTCCGATATTAACTTTTTGCCAAAATCCGATATACCGATATTGTCCAAACACTTACCGATACCGATATAGACCTGGTAATATTCATTTATTTATCTGTACAAACCACTGCATGAGTTGCGTGCACCAGCATTCTGAATAAAATCCTGATTATCAAAATATATTAATTAAATGAGCTGCTATCTGGTGAGTTCCACTTTCATATACAGCCGTTTATCCCCACAGCCTATATTATCGGACATTCCTAATTCCCAGTCCTTGACATATCATTCTTTATTTCAGGTGTAAATCCCAACATTGAATACCCCAGACTGTACAGAGTAATTGCAGAGTTATGGATGTACATGGGTCTGGCCTGGCTATCTCTTTTCTTCAGCTGGAATGTCCACATGGTAGTGGAAGCTACCAAAGTGCTGAAGAAAAGAAGACACAGGCACAGGTACCCACACGAAGAGAAACCGCTGAACGAGGAGAAAAAAGAACAGGTGAATATCAAGCAGTCCGTCATCGACATCTTCAAATTCCTGTCTGAGCAGGACAACGACAACTACAACACCATCATCAAGGAGATTGGAATCAAAGCCAAGCATAAAAAACAAGAAGAGAAAATAAATCGCTCCAAAAGCTGCAACGACCTGCACATACAGATGCTGGATCACTCACCAGGCGACAAGCACCTAAAAGTTGGTGAGTTGTTCAGGAATCCAAAGGATGACATGGGCAGAAATAAAAAATGTGCCCTAGAAAAGAGCAGCTCACACCCCGACCTCTCACTTTGTATAAGAACTGAACCAGTGGATAATAAAAACTCAGAAAATGTTGGCATCATCATCACGGTGACGACCAGTGATGCGGCCGAAGGACAGAGTGTACAGCATCCTGACGGAGGAGAGACGAGGTTCACAATATCTAAGGTACCGGAGGATTTGACGACAGATAAAGATGAGATGGGCTGAGGCTTCTTTTCTGAAACCTCACTCACAAAGACACAAACTCAAAAAAAGAAAAAATACTTCAATCAAGAAAACAAAACTACAATCTGTGCAACAGCCTCCAACATATAGTTATGTTTGGGAAAAGGATGTTTTTGCTTTTTTTTTTCTTCAAAATATGTTCTTATTTATGTTTGGGAAAAGGATGTTTTTTTTTTCTTCAAAATATGTTCTTAGGTGTTGTAATTTCACATCAGACCATGAATAAATCACACATTTCACACTAAATTGTACAAACAATTACTAATGATGTTACTCTTTTTGACATGTGACATGTATATACACATATGTCACACATATATACACATACACACATATACATTGCTACCTTTGTGTTTCTAATCCTCTAATTGGTGAGAGAATATAAATATATATATATATATATATACAAAACAAAAAATGAATTAGTTTTGTTGGGTTTTTTTAATTGGGATAAAAGAAACATCTCTTAACAGTCATTTAAGCTCCTGTTCAATTCAGTGTCTCCAAAAATATAACTTCCCACAGGATAATTACTAGAAAACTGCAATACAACTTTCTTCTTGCTAGAAAGCAGCAATTCAAGGGACTCCAGTTGCCTCTGTTTTATCACATACATCCTTCTAAGTGCAATAAGTTAAGCAGTTTCAAAGGAAACCACAACACAGCCCATCACAAACATTTACTCCTAATAATTTCAGTAGGTTATAAAATGGAGTCAGTGGCTACTTCAGATCACAGACCAGAGTCTTGTGGAAAACAGTGCCAATTAGCAACTTCCCTCCGTAGGTTGCTGCCACGGATGAACCCATGATCACCTGACCATCGTCAGCATACACTTGAGTGACCTCTGGCTGATCAGAGTGAATGTTCTGGACTCTAATGACCTGGGGAAGGTTGATTCCGAGACACACAGAGTTACTAAAATGTATTACACAGTAACTTTAGTATTGTCCTAAGATGGTATGTAAATGGACAAACCTCAGATCCAGGAGGGTCTTTGGTGTCACACATAAACAGCTTCCATCCATTAGGATGACAGCCTAGCCACAGGTCGCCCGTCTCAGGGTCAACTTCAACATTGTCACACATTGAACCCACAGCCACAGCCTAGGGATATGAAATATAAATGGTCAAACAAACAATAACATCAGCTTGTTCTGACCTTGTCTTTACTGTAGACAGTACCATAATCAGAAAATCTTAATCTTACTTCCAAATATGAATTTACGTACAGTATTTTTGATGCCATAAAAACAACATCTGTATACTGCACAATTACTAGGTGTAAGAAAATATCATATATTATGATTTTGTTTCACATCATCAGTCTTCTACTGCACTGTATTAAATTTTTAATTAATAATTAACCTGCAAATATTCATGATTTCATCAATATTCATCAATGGCATTGGTTCATTTTATTTAGCTTCTCTAGCCATTACAAACGTAGATCCCTCCGCTCCAATTTTATTAACCTGATGTTAAGCATCTAACATTTAAAAATGACCTTATTATATATATAATATTATAACATTATATTAATATTCATGTTTACCTTCACAGGGACCAGGGCGTTATCTTCCTTCCGCTCTAACACGTGTACGTTATGGTCCAATACATCGACGACGTAAAGGTGCCTTCAGTTCAGAATAAGTGAGAATTAGTATGAAATACAATGGTGTAAAACATAAATACCTGGCCTACTGTTTGCCTACTGTTTATCTGGGGACGTGTTGATGCCGTTTGCAAGATAGTAACCCTCAGCCACTACTCTGACATCATCAGGGCTGTAGTACACGACGTTAGTCCAAGGCTGAGCCAGAACAAGCTCAATCAGACTTGTAAAGGCAGTATTGGAAAAATAGTGATCATTGGTTGCATAGAAGCTGTCCACGCCCACAGCAACAATATCGTTTACACTGGAAAGAAGTCACATGACAACAAGGACTTAGGTCACAAACAGCAATTGAAATGAACAATGAGGGGATTTGCTTTCTTCTTTTTTCATATTTAGTTTAGGCTGCAGTTTCAATTTCAACACACCTATGGAGAAGTTCATGCTTTATAGTTTTCAGGTGAAGCAGGGATTGGTCGTCTTCAACAAACTGAAATACCTCAACTTGGCTCCCGTGGTGAGGATGATTGACAACAAACAGGTATATCTCATCATCTGGAGAGAAACAAGTTAATCTCTGTTAAAAAAAAAACCTGATTTATCCTGGATGTAGAAACCTGTCTTTAAGAGGTGTGACAATCCCAGCCACTCCCTGCATGCCCACAGGGTACTCACTAACTCTGGATGACTGGTTTGTTCACATACTGCAACTTTACAGGTACACACCAGCCAGAGCTCTGCTTTACTAGTCATATGACCAGCTGCTGCAGAAAAATTACATAACTTTTAAAATAAATACAAGTGGTTGGATATTATTTTTTTCAAAATAAGAGTGAGTATTAGATGCTTAGGAATTAACTGATTGCATGTGTTAAATTTAAAAAAAATCCATTAGCAGTTTCTTTTTCGCTAGGATTTAAACCCATAACCCCTTCATCTATTTCTGCCAACTGTTTTACAAGTTAATATGCATTGCACTGCATCCTGTGCATCTTCTATTGGCTGGTGAATAAACATTAGCTGCATTGCTGCCATCTACTGGGCTGGAGTGAGTGCTTTAGTATTGTAAAAGAACAATTTGTAATTAATTAAATGAAATGAACTTATTTATGTGCACTTAAATTGCTTTGTTTTTTTTCTTTCAGAATAATATTTCACATATTCAAATATGGGCATTTACCAGATGGACTGACGTAGGCACTGATGCCATGAGGGTTGAACGAGTCCAGATCAAAGTTTCTTGACACACGTAGCTCCAATGGCTTCAGCCGAGGGTCTTGTAAATCTAGAGAATAGATCTTTCCTGGACCATCTGGGTCTGGCATTCCAGGATAGGAAAGACCCTGCAGACAATAATATTATAAAAGATGAGTGAAAACCAACACAATCAGTTTAGTGAGGGACATCATTTCAAAGTTTTCTTAGTAGTGTATGATGATGATTTTTGCTGCAAGTTTCATATGAAGAAACAAACTACCGTACTTGTAACCCTTAATGCCAGGGACTGCATGTAAAAAATCCAGGTAAAGACTGATTAATATTTGAATATAATATATATACTGTGTGTGTGGCCCAAATGGATTACTGAGACCATGAATGTTATGTTTTCTGTGCCTTTACAATGCCTTACATCATGAGACTTTTGCTCTTAACTGTAGGTCCTCTGATGTTTCTTTTTGTTTGTTTTGCGGTTTAAGTTTGTTCAACCTCAGATAAACATTGCTGATCTGAAAGTCAAACATACTCACAGTGCTGATAAAGGCGAGTCCATCTCTGATGATGGTTATATCCTCCGAGCCCTGGTCTGAAAAAAAGAAATGTAATATCTGTTCAACAATAAAATAAAATAAAAAAACACTATTTCTTTCATTAACTAGTGACCATTACGCTTGTCATGTCTGATGGCATCTCTAAAACTACACTGTCAGTAGTGTCTCTCAGGTGGTTTTAACGACTCCACATTCACAACTTGACTCACGTCAAACTAACATAACTGTGACATAACATGGCAAATTAACCTCCATTGCTTATCATAGCAACCCTTGGAATATAAATATCAGTTTTCATTAGTCAGCAAGAACTGAAGACGCTTCTTAGAGTTGTCGAGTTTATAAAAACATCAGAAACTCAATACAGATTAAATTCTCTGACAGAAAAAGTCGTGAGTAAAATAGTAGCACTAATGTTATATTTATATTTTCGTTTCTGTGAAGGCTGAGTAAGTTACTTACTGAGGTTTTTTAGAGTCACACAGTTTGGCAGATGATTCTGCACAAGCTCCCTGGAGGCGAGAGCTCTTCTCCTGCACTCACACACAAACACACACAGGCAGAAACCTAGCTTCAGGGGCAGAAGTTAGAAAACAAAATCGAGGTTCTAGCTTGGGAAATGCAGGTTCATACGTTACCTTAGGTTGACAAACCTCTCCCCCAACAGCGCCGACAAGGCAGCTACAAGCAGCGAGATGAACACGAGCTTTCCCATTTGGAAATATACCACAGGAGGTGCAACTTTGTCAACTGATTAAACTTCAGACCCGCCCGAGTCCTATAGCCGAGGAGGATCCCGCTCCTCTAATGACGCCTTCATGACAATCGGACATGTGAAAACTTATGTCGTCTATCAAAATCTGAGTTCTTCATTGAACATGTGTAACATTGAACAGCGAAAGTTTTTTATCCTTTACTCAATATAAGTCCCCACGTTCATTTTCTAACTCAATAACTTGTCTGTACCATTTACTAGGCCGAAAGATTAACACACACCGGGACTTCGACATCGACATTCCCTAGCTAGCCCTTTACCTTTATTCTAATTTAACTTTCACCCGATTTTTAGTCTAAACACTGAACGTATATAAAGTTACTGACACATAAGGTAAATGTTAGCCACAAATATTTCAAATGCTAATACAAATTCCCATAAGAACATTAATAAAATTAAAACAAAATATAAACATTAATAGAAATTGTTAAATTAAAAAAAGCCAAAATACCAAAAATGTGCTAATAGCCTTAGTAGCCAGAAAAAATCTATTCTGAACCCATCAGAATAAATTCAGTAGAAAAATATACAAAGACAAAGGATAGAAATACTTTAATATATAAAGTTATATTCTTACCTTGATGGCATAGCAATAATAATAATCATTTTTAAGAAAGGCCTGGCATAGCAATAATAATAATAATCATTTTTAAGAAAGGCGTTGAAAGATGAGGTTAAAACCTATCCCAGTGCCACGATTGGCCTGAGGGCCCGAGGTTGAACATAGTTTTCAGGCAGGAATATTTATTCTAATATTTTTAATTGGAGGCAATCTTTTCAGTAATCTTTACAGGGCAGATATTTGTCCTTAATAGATATTTGTGTAACGACAGCAGTAAAATTCCTAAAACTTTCTATAGTTTAAGAATTCAACTTTTCTAATATACGTCACACCTTTCACTTCTTGATTATTGGTCGAACACACGTGAATGCATATCTAATTGTAAAATATTACACCATTTACCCCAACCAAATTACCAGGGCATTACAGGTTCCTGTTCATCCTGAACACACTATTGTCCTTATACAAAAAAAATCCCTCTATTTATAGGATTCCATCCTCAAGAGCCAAGTCTGTGGTTCCAAATTAAATTCAGTCATAATCTTAGTGCAACCAGTCAACACATGATATATTCAATAACATGTAGTGCCTGCAAAACCCTGTTTAAATTGTTTATTTTTGAAGTTGTTTTTTGTAGGTGATGACTCCCTCCCAACATAAAACAAAAGTTACAAAATTGTCTATGTAATCAAAATCATGTGTAAGAGACTTCATAAAAAACAAACATGAACACATACATACACATACAGAAGTGAAGGTAACATAAAATTGGCAAACTATTGACCCTGTGATATTCAGCATTGGGTGCATGCAACCTGACAGTAACTGTAGAATATCTACAAAAGTCCAATTAAAGAATGATAGCATCTAACAGCTTCAAAACATCAACTCCTGCACATTACAGTGTGCAACCAGCGAGCACTGTTAACGGGAGGGGGAGGGGTGGGGGGGGGGGGGGACGCCAGATTCCTGACTCTGTTTGTGAAGTCGTGTAAAGGTTCACAGTGTAATACAGCAGGATGCCCATCAAACAGTTTCAAGCAAGACTGTATATTTGGAACATACAAAATAAAGTTTATTATTATCCATTCTCTTCATGTCTACATCTTATTAGAATTTCTAGACAATGTCATTGTCAAATAACACACCCAAATTAATTCTAATAATCCTGACAGGTGCAACAATACATTTCTGTCAAGTCCAGGTGTCAAAATATAACTGAAGGTGAAAAGCAATTTAAATTTACTTCTTTGTTATTTTTCAACATAAAAAGGGGAGCCATGGCCCTGGGCCACAGTGAGATCTAGGCAGGACACGGCCATGAGCACACATTAAACACAGGTGAACAAGTGGCTTCAGGGTTGGGCCCCAGAGGCTGCAGGGACTTGTGTAGCCAAAGTGTTTGGAACAGAGATGACGGGTGATCCAGCAATGTTAGCCAGTGGCTGTGTGGAGGACATTGAGGTGATGCCTGGAAAAATACAGCACGGCTGTTATTCACAGAATTCCTTTTCTGCTAATTACCAAAACGTGTCACTACTTGGTACGAGGGGGAAAAAAAAGAGGTCATCTGTGAATGTAGACTGATGCCCCTCCTGGGACATGTGTTCCAAGGAGGATTACTCACCAGCCATCATACTTGAGGAGCTGACTGGTGTAGAGCTGGCAGCCATCCCTCCTGGAGTGGCCCCCCTTCCCTGATCTTTGACGATAGGATCTGCAGACAGAAGAGAGTCTGAGCGAGAACATTTCACTATAATCCACATTGGATGTTTGCTCCAGTATTAAAACCAACAGTTGAGCTGAGACCTGGCCAACACCCGAACAGTAGGATGACATTTTCTTTTACCAGTGTGGAATAAACAACCGCTGAAAGCTAATTGCTACATTTACCATCACTGTGTTTAGTCAGTGACAATAATAATTAATCACTGATAAAGTCTTAAGCACAGTGGGAGACAACAAAAAAATGTGACCAACAGGTTTTGTTCTGACAAACATCAGAAAGCTACACTCATTTAGTTAAACCTGACAGTTTAAATAAACATGGCAATGTCATGTGAGGTAATACAAGGGCTATTACCACTGACTATTTCCAAACAATGGGGTTTGCAGACAAAAAGTCAAGAGGCAACAACAAACTTGGCGCAGCATCAGTGGGTGTGTGTACTGAGAAAGAAAAGATGCACCTCATTTGTTTTCCAGTAAATAGTTCTGTTCTGCCCAGTACTTACACTGGTATATCACAACGGTCATCAGGTGTGATTGAAGACGTTCGCTACATGGAAAATGCAACATAATTTCTTTTGTTTTTTAGCCTACATTGATCGTTCTGCCCTGTGGTATTTGTTACATCATGCAGTTGTTGTTCACATCTCCTTGAAATGGTTGACACAGACACATTTCTTAACATCTACACCAAAGTACAGATGGCATCACAAATACATTTCAAGAGCAACTCTATGAATAGATTAACCATACAAAACTGTTTTAACTAAGGATTAAAGTGTAGAACTTTAAGAAGCCTTACAGAAGTAGGGATGATCCATTGCCTCTCTGGCTGTGAGTCGAGCTTGGTGGTCATAGCGCAGCAGTTTGTCCAGGAAGTCCAGGGCCTCTGTGCTGACCAGGTGCTGGTTCTCACTGTGCACAAACCTCTCCCACCTTTTGCGAGAGTGTCTGAAGGACAAACCAGAGGTTGATGGGATGTAATGTTATCCAAAAACAAGTTAACTAGTGATGCATGTTTTTTCTTTTACCTTCCCAGGATGTCGTTGAACCGTGGATCCAACTCAATGTTGTATTTGTCAATGTAGTCATACAAGTCCTCAGTGCCCAGAACTTTGGCAATCCGCACCAGCTTTAAATTAGGAAAAGAACAAAAATGACATGCAGATGAATGAGAGCATGGATCAAATCCTGTAAACAGTAGTGAACCATACTCATTGGAAATCCACTGCTGTGATTTTGTGTACTATAGTTGATGTCATTAAAATGTTGAGGGGAGGGGGTTCCCAAAATGGGAGGCACCTCCCATAGGGGGCACAGCAAGGCAAATGATTTTCCTTTTCCCTATAGTGTGTAAATTGTATTGACTTCTCTTGGTTCAACATTAGAAGAAGCTTTGTAGGAACTAGCTTTTTTTTTTTTTTGCTTAAGTTTCATGAATAGTTAAAGCATTATCTGTGAATTTTTCAAAACTGGTCGGACACAGGTGTGACTATGGTTCAGTGCAGAAAAAAAATATTGAAACACTGGTTAGATTAGTTTAGTTAAAAGATAATGAAAATCCACTGTAATTACCATTATGTTAATGCTATATTGTTGGAATGAAGGGGTCCAAGATTAAATCAAGTAAAAGAAGGAAGAAAGTAATTGGCTCTATTTAGCATGTGTTACTTTAGGAATGACAAAAAATATCCTGTTATGTGAGTAGTCAGGTGTCAATGGAATGTGTAACCACACCCACAAAGGAGTTTGCTGAACAAAGTTGTTCATACCTGATCGTAGTTGTCATGGCCGTGGAAGAAAGGCTCCTTTCTGAAGATCATACTGGCGAGCATACAACCCAGGCTCCACATGTCCAAGCTGTAGTCATACATCTGCAAACGAGGAAAACAGGCAATAAGATTCCTCTTCATTTTAAACCATAATTTTGATGCATAGCAGAAATGCGATCGGCCTTTACCTGGTAGTCTACCAGCAGTTCAGGTCCTTTAAAGTACCTGGAGGCCACTCTCACGTTGTATTCTTGGTTGGGATGATAGAATTCTGCCAAACCCCAGTCGATTAGACGAAGCTTTAAAGTAGAAAGAAAGTTTGGGAGATTTAAAGGCACTGTAATTTACTGCATATGAGAGATTAAAGAAAACTGAAGAGACAGTACCTTTCTGTGTTCATGATCAATCATAACGTTGTGTGGCTTAACATCTCTGTGCATTATACCCATACTGTGGCAGTAATCCAGAGCCTATCGTGGTAGAAAATACATTTAGGCATATTCTATGTTGATAGAAAACACACAACTGAATGTAAAAATGTATAACAAAATGAGTTTCTTCACCTTTAAGATTTCATACATGTAGAACCGTATGTCGAAGTCAGATAGGGTTTGGTACAATTGCTGTAAAAAATGTGTGACTTGTCAGACTTTAACCCACCAGTGTCAGTTGATCTTATTCTACATATCAATTCTTGATCATTACCTTGAAGTCTGTGTTGTTCACATGTTCAAAAACAAGAGCAGGGGTACGGGACTAAGAGACATACAAAACATATGTACGTTACACACACTCCTACATGTAGAAATATAAATAATTACAGTTGGTAAAGTACAAAAGAGTCATAGAAATACCACAGGATCTTTGACAATATCTAACAGGGAGATGATATTTGGGCCACCACGCAGATTCTCCAGAATCTTTATTTCTCGCTTGATTTTCTTTTTCTTGACGGGCTGTAAGCAGAGACAATCTTGTGAGATGCGATTTAATAATAAAAAAAAAATCCCAAAAAGTTCAAATAATTCAAATAATGATGTGATTGGAGCCCCCTTCACACCTTGAGTATTTTGACGACCACTTTTTCATTGTTTGTGATGTTAATTGCTTCGAACACTTCGCTATATTTGCCTCTTCCCAGTTTTCGGACTAACTGATAGTCATCTTGGTTCCTTAGGGGAAAAAACAGCAGGTCACATTAATAATATTGAAATGAATTACCTAGTAAAGCAAAATTAAACAAAGAAAATGTTAAGTGCCACCGGCAGTATTTTGCCTTACCCCCATTCAACAACATGGGACTCATAGTCCCAGTATTCCCGAGGTCTCTGTGTGTTTACATCAGGGTAAACTCGAGAGCGGCTTGGAACAGGGCCAGACATATTCTATACGAAATCTTCTCTAAATCTCCTAAATAGAAAGCAGGACAAGACAAAATAAAAGATAATCCACATCAGGATTGAGCTCAGTACCAACCATGAGAACTATAATCTATACTATTATCTTTAAAAAATATGCAGGCAATTCTGATAGAAAATAAAGGTGTTACATGCGAGTACTGTGAGCAGACATTCAAAAAAGGTCGTTAAATTCAGGAGAGTTTGCTACATCACTCGATCACCTGTTTGTCTGAAGTTGTGAGGTGTACAGTCATTACACAGAACAAACGTTGTACCGTTTGAATTTGCACAATTCTTCTACTTGTGTGCCCTAATAATTTAGCTTCCCAAATGTGTAATTTGCATAAAAATAAAAGATTGGTCACATAAATTGATCAAATAAACTTGACTAAATTGCTAAGTGGAATTGTTGGAATTTAAATTTGTAAATAAAATGTTGAAACTAAGCTTTTAAATTTTTTTGTAATTCATACAAAGGCTTAAAAGAAAACCCAGACGCAACTGTCACTGTTAGATTCCCTATTCAATTCAGGATCAACTGACCACAGACCAAAGGGGAGATAACAGAGTTTGCTGCTTAAAATGCAAAACCACCACACTTAGACGCACATCACATTGTGGTGGAGCTTTTAAGTGACAGATCTAATTAACAAACAATTATCAACTGCTTTTCATTAAACTGACCAAATACAGACATGGATAGGGCTGTGTGTTTAGATCTGCAACTGTGTGTTTTAATTAAATTAACAGACAACAAGAAGTGGTCTTGGTCAAATGACACAGAAGAAGACAAGAAGTCTTTCTAGACACAATACTTTTGACTCGTATCAAGACATTTTTACATACACACACAGAGACATATATACACACACACATATATATATATATATAGACAAACTTATGCGATGTACAAGCTCTGTAGATGGAGGTAATTATGTTGAAAACAACAAAAACGTGTTGTAATGTGGTCTTCAATCACCCAGTGGTGGTAAAAGTAAGTGAACTGGTAAAGTTCTGGTAAAAACTCTGCAGTCGTTGTATACTTTCTGTCTAGACTGAAGGGGAAATTGAGATTTTACAATTAAGTGTATTAACTATGTAATTTTATTACATTAATTTGACATTTGAATGTATGAATACATTTTTTTAGAAATGGAAAAGGAATAAACACAAAATTCTGTCAGTCCAAAATCAACCTGCTCCACCAGCCTTTAAAGTTAGAGATGGATACTGTATCTCATATTTTAACTGACTGGATTTGTGTCCTATTCATTACTTTTTATGAGTAACATCAGTTTACAGTGGAGTTCACAGCACTCTTCAACTATGATAATTATATTTGCAGTTGAATGTAATTATCTTAATTTGTGAATAAAATTAATTTAACCAAACCTTAGCAATAAAACCCAAACTAGTAGAGAAGCGGAACAGATCATGATTAACCATTACAAATGAACGCCAATCCAGCCTAAATTGCACTGGAATTAAAACAGCATTAGACATAGGTAGAAGCATTACCTGGGAGGTTTCCTCCAGGAAGCTGGTAATATATAAATATAAACAGGAGTGGTGTAGATGCCTTAGATGAAAAATCTGCATGAACAAAAAAAACAAAAAAACAAAAAAACAAACAAATGTGCTTTACCTTTTAACACCATAATCACATCTTATTATTCCATATAAGTCTATTTGAAGTTTTCCAAAAAAATTAACATTGTGCCTTATGTTAACGATAACATATGCAACACCTTATAATAATACATTCGATCATAAATATGTGACAAGAGGCAAATCTTGCAGAGAAAATATCACTAGAGGCTCGTGTGTGTAAAAATGGTGGCTTGTAAAATGGAGAAACCTGAATGTTAAATAGGGGCATCCAACCAGTCTAATCAGGAGGTACAGGATTCAATGCAGTCATCACTGGGGGCTACACAACGACAGTATATCCTGTTAAAATAACAAGGACACAAAGTAGGTTGATTACAATCAATGCTGTCAGTTAAGCAAACACGATTCAAATGCGAGACCCAGCGCACACCAGCCAATAGGGCTGCATTTAAATCGTGTTACATTAGAAGCACACAGTCGACATGAAATCATTTTAACAAAAATACGCGAACATAATAACACCCGATTTACCCGATCAACACCTCAATACAAATTAAAAGACTGCGCAGAAAGCTTGTGTGGCCCGGGGCCTGTGGAAGTGCAGTGCAGCCAGCTAACGGCTAACAGACGAAACCGGGCAGCTGCTCTAGTGTTAGCACTTAGCATTAGCTCGTCAATAGCAGAGGGAAAAAGCCGGTCACAAAGTCGCAACTACCTATCGATTACGAAATGAGCCCATAACGGAAATGGACAAATTCTGACCGTTTAGAAATAATAAAATGTTTTATATGACGGATGGTACTCACACCTGGCACAGCAGAAAGCCTTGAAACATTTATTTCATAAAGCTAAAAAAGTGCTAAGCTAACAGGCTACTTGAGTGAATAGCCTGCTGGCTGGCGAGGAAACTGGCTGACAACGCCTTTAAAAAACATCATACAATCGCTGTGGTTATGTGATAGAAGACTACATCTGTTGTTAGGCGGATTGCCGGCTTCCCCTCACTCGTCTAAGGCCACAAAGACGATCTCAAAGAGACGACGATTCGTGGTTAAATAACACGATTACCTTTCAGCGCTGTAGGGACGTCAATATGGCGATGATTGGGATCAAGAGCTTAGTGCGAACAGCCTTTCCTACAGAGGGCGCTCTCTCGATTTCGTTTTCTCACAAGGCTTCCTTCTTTGCCACACGGGTCTGATGCAGAAACCGAGGGGAACTTCTTTCTATATGCATCAGCAGGGTCGTAAACTATTCTTGTGAGATCGTGCTTACATTTTTTAAGAAATCACACACAAAAAAACATACACACCTTTCAGCCCCAAACTGACGTCTGAAGTATTATTCCTCATGTTGTATTTTATTACTGTAAAAATATATTCTAAAAAGTAAATAACCGGCACAGATACATGGTAAACAGTTTATAATAATAAGTAAGGCATTGTTTTGTAGTTAGGTAGGACAGTAATTTCATTGTTATGTTCATTCATTTTAATGAATTACTTAGGAATGGAATGGAATTACGGCCATTTGGACAATTTAAATCGACTGTAGGTAAATGCTATTGGAACTGCAATGAACTGGTGTACTGTTTACTCAGTTATTGCAGTGACTGGTTCTAGTTCCCCCATTGCCTTAAAGGCAGAAGAAAATAAACCGTCAACCTACAATAAAACAATAATGAAAACTGTAAAATTCAAAGACAGTGAATGTGGATATCATGTATAATCGACCATCTCTGGTCCAATAAGATGCCAAATAAAGATAAATAAGATACAATGATAATAATAATAAGGTCTATACATTAGGTACACTAGCAAGTAGCAAAAGACATTTTTTGGGAAATATGTTTTCAGTAAAAATGTCTCTACATTACAGGTGTACAAGTGAGGCCTTTACCTCTATACATTGATGATGAATGGGCCCTGTTTTTCTAAAAGGTCTTTGTCTGGACAAGAACACAGTCTATACTTAAAAAGACAATGGAGCACCAGTAACAGAAATCAACACTCGGCCTGTGGCATCTTTTAATAAGCCAACTCGGCCATGCAAAAAACACTAGCATATTCCTGAACAGACAGCACCTATTTACTCAGCACATAACAGACAGACAGACTGATTCTCACAGTGCATGGTTGAATAGTCTGAGTGTTTCCTACTGTTAAAGTGCTGAATGAATAGGTCTTTATAAACCTTTTGGGACCTGCAGCCTAATTGTTGCTCTTGCTTGCACACACTGTTAAACACAGACACAGCCTCCAATGTAATCCCAGTTTTAAACACATTGTCAAATTTTGTAATTAACCTGTGCAAAACCTATAGAATGTCAAAAGGCAGGATACAAGGCCGGTATATAAGGAAATGCACCAGTGATGAACAAACAGTGAAAACAGCTGCTGTTGGAGTGGAGACTGCATTCAACGATGAAGCTGTGAGTGTGGACGTCTCTCCTTTTCCATCATCATTCCTGACATTGTTATGTGAAGTGTAATTGTTGTGATGCTACATCTTTGGTTAAAACTTTTAATTCACTGTGATTTTGTTTCAGGTCCCCGCTTTTTCTCATTCTTCTTCCTCTGGTAAAAAAGTCAATTCACTGATCACTGATTTTGTTTCAGGTCCCCGCTTTTACTCATTCTTCTTCCTCTGGTAAAAAAGTCATTAACAGCCACAGTCAGAGGTAAACAACTTCATTAACTGAATGTTTGTGAGATAGGACTGTAGCAGTAACACATTTCCCTCTTTCCTTCTTTTCAAGCACGGAGAGAAAATGTGTTAAGCTTCCTCAACGGTAAGATGTGTAAATAATAACCCATACCCTGGTTTTGTTGTTGGGTTTTTTCTGGACCTTTACTTTTCAAATACTTTTTAAAAAAAATGTCATCTAACTTTTTTTCCCACAATCATTATTGTCCTAGATGCTCTCAGCCCATCTGCAGTACCACAGACCACAGGTTTGTTTTGTAACTGTTAGTATTCACCACAGTCAATCAAAGAGAACAAGAAATGATATTGTGTAAAGTTTGTCTCAGAATTATATAGAGAAAAAGTATTTTTGATATAAACCTTGTTGTGCACTACTTGAGTAGTATGTATTAATGTATGTAGTAAGTATTTCCACATATCTTCAGAGTACAGAAAACCTCAGAGCAAACCAGTAGCAGAAAACAACTCCGAAGGTAAGTTTTACGCTGTTGTTGATCTTTTTTTCTTCTTCTTTTTTTTAACCTATGTATACATTCATAATATGGACAACTTCGAAATGGAAAATTCACAGATGGGAATGTTGTCATGTTACAGATATCTCAGATGCAAATTCTTCAGAGATTTTTTACGCAACTGGATTCAAAGGTTGGATCTATTTCTAAACATGTACAGAAAAACAACTTCAAGAATTTGTTAATAATTTAAATACTGGGATCTACCACCAACCAGAGGGAAACTGACTAGTGATGTTTCAAATATTTTAATAATTTGACTTTTACCAGATACAGTCAAAGATCTTGAAAGCCATGAGACTGTGGTGAAGAATGATAAAGAACCATCGGGAAGAAAACCAGGAATGGACCGAGACGCTGTGGGTCCAGTGCATAGCAGAGAACGCCCTGGTCTGGACAGTGAAGAAGTAATGACAGCAAATACTCAGAAAGATGGACACTTTCTCCTAAGTCAATCCGATGACCAAAGAAGAGAAGAAAAGGTAAACGGCTTGAACGATGATTTGACCCCAGACCAGAGCAAGGATGTCCCAGACTGGGACAGTGTGGAGGAGAACCAAGGCAGACTGGCTGCAGCCAGGAACAGCAAAGGCACAGACTATGATGGTACAGTAAGAGCACATTTTAATTGTGTTGTGTTGTTGAGAACAATCAAAAACTAAATCACAGTGTCTTCAAACTCTAAAGACACCAGGGAAAATACCAGCCTGGAAACGGGCCCAAAAGGTAAGATCAACTTCAAACCATGGCACATTATTGATTCACAAGGACAAAAAGTGTTTTAAAAAGCCTGTGTCCTTTCTAATTTCTGATTCTAATCGAATTTCTAATTTCACTTCTCTCATGTTGAAATTAGATCAGCTGCCAGGTCACTTCCCTGTTCCAGCCAAGAGCAGAAGTTTCAAATAATTCTATAAAGGTGAGTTTACCATGTATTCAACAAGAAAGGTTTATTCTAGGGATGGCTAATAATATCAGCCCGATATCAGAATATGATGTAATATGTAAGAATCGTTATCGGTTTTTCCTCCAATAATGAAAACACAATGCTAGGGTTTCGCCAAATGACGTGTGCCCTAAAATAGTTGTGGGGATAATGTTGTATATTGAAGTGAAAGTCACTAGATGGTAGCATTGCAGCTCATTTAATTAATCTCATACTAATACAGTGGTTGTATAGATAAATAAATAAATATTACCAGACCTATCTCGGTATCGGTTGATATGGAATCGGAAATTAAGGGTTTGGACAATATTGGCATTTCGCATCCCAGTTTATTCCATTCCTCTTTCATTGTTTTTAGATATATTTCTTCTGACTTAAAATAGAATTGTAATTTACATTCTATTCTGTGATAAATAAAACCAACATTTACCAACTGTCATGACTATCTGTTGCTTTTCTCTTTTTTCCAGAGTCCACATTGTTGTCATCATGACTAATGTACCATCTGTTGACTCAACGGACTCAGACACATTACTTCCAAATGCAGAAACCTGTGGGACTTTTTGATCCAAATTTAGATTTTTACATTTATTTCTTATGGTGTGATTATGTGTAGAAATAGAGGAAATATGTTTCCAGTTTCCAGGGAACCAAACACCAACTGGGCTGTATTTAAGGGAACTGGTCACAGAGAGCAAGTTGTCACAATGAATGACAAAGGAACAGGCATGATGAAGAGGGGAACCTGAATGGACCTTATAGGAGTGTTTGACAATGAATTCTCAACAGTGTCAACAATTCTCTTAAATATAAATAAAAAAAGGAAAAAAAAGTGCTTTTGAATATCCTTTAGTCATAATTAAATAATACATACTCTACCAACCTACCTTACATAAAAACATTTTGAATATCACATTCAACAAAACACAGTTAATAACACAAAAATTAACTTAACATAATGCAAATATAGTTTACATATACAGTATGTACATATTTTTTTGTTAGATGAGTACCATACCGTGGCAAGTGCACTGCTAATAGCAGAGTGATAAGTCAACTGGTCAAAGCCTGGAAAAGTGGAATTGCAAAACAAAACAAACAAACAAACAACCAACCAAACAAACAAACAAAACCGTGTGCGTAAAAAACAGAGAATTAAAAATTATAGCTCTGTTGTTTCTTTTCTAAAGTGGTGGAGCTCACTGTACACGTCTGACTGGACTCCATGTAACTCCTACAAAACAAAACCAACAATTTAATATAATATAATATAATATAATATAATATAATATAATATAATATAATATAATATAATATAATATAATATAATATAATATAATATAATATAATATAATATAATAATATAATAGCAGTGTATAACATACCAGAACATTACAAACACAATGCAATATAATTTCTTAATGCTTTTAATAATCTAATCTAGTGTCATATAGTACTGTCAAATATAATTGTAAATATTACAAAAAACTTTAACAAAATATAATACAAATATACCTGATAGGGAGATTCTGTGATCTCTGTCATGTCTCTTTTCTTTGCATCCAACGACATATTTCTTCCACACACTGAAAAATGGTTTGAGTTCAAGGTTATTCTCCCAGCAGCAGGGTATGGTCCACAGACAGCTGTGACAAAGTGACACTCACCCTGAGTGGAGTCCCACTCTCTCCTCCGCTTGTGGTACGTTGCGAACAAGAAGACAGAAATAACGATAAGGACCGTCAAGATAATGTCGATGGCGATGATGGC
Source organism: Cynoglossus semilaevis (assembly GCF_000523025.1). Classification (NCBI taxonomy): domain Eukaryota; kingdom Metazoa; phylum Chordata; class Actinopteri; order Pleuronectiformes; family Cynoglossidae; genus Cynoglossus; species Cynoglossus semilaevis. Next base: position 10,817,126 of record NC_024319.1, on the reverse strand, counting down.
CACCACTGACCACATGCTTATCAGGTAACAAGACACACACTCTGTGGAATGATAATGCCAGGGTTAAAACACACATTACAGAGACATGGCGTCTGACTGGTGCAGAGACGTTGACAGAGATTGGGCACAGTACCTTGTTGTTCCTCTGAAGAGCCTGAAAGAGGAGGAGAAAAAACTCAGAATGTTACAACAGAACGACACATTTATACAAAAAACAAAACAACAACAAACAACTCACCAAACAAAGACCCTGCAACACAGATAGCTTCAGACATCTTCACAGGTCGGAGAGGAAATGAGAGTGTAAGAGGATGATGGCCACCGGTCCTTCAATGTGTGCGTGTGTGTGTGTGGTTTTTTTTTTTTTTTTGTAAGGCGTTGCATATGAACTGGAAATAATGAACCAGAGACATGACTTGGGGCATAGTTGCACTAGTGTTAAGGTTTGGCAGTCCATGAGTGTGGGTATGTTTCTACAGTAGGAAGCTGCCCCTGAGAAATCCTGCCCAGTAACTGTTCCCTCTTGACTTTTCTACACATTTATTTTTTTCTGATTGTCTTGATTTTGAATTATTTAAAAGATAAAGTAATGGTTTTCAGTTTGGCCCTGGGACGTATTCTAATATTTTGGCCAGCAACTTTCCTTCTTGGACAACAGTGATTTACCCACATCAAGTTAACGTTTATATTTTCATTAATAAAGTTATTTTTGGGCAAAACATGGTATAGACTTCTTTGCAGGACATTTCAGCATTTTTGCCTTGTACTTATAACTAACCTTAAGATATTTTGGGCCAAGGTTTACATGTTATTTAAAGACATATTTTAAGTTTTAAATAGCATTTATTCAGGGAAAAACATTAAAAATAAAAAAGTGGTTTTGTTATTGTTTGGAGAACCTTCAACTATTATTACCTGTACATCCCAAAAAAGTTGAATAAAATGTAACGTTTTTTTGTCAAATTTTATTTTTCTCTATTACAGTGACAAAACTTTTGCTGTTGTTGCTTCAGCGTTGGCCAGTGTTTAGCTACAACTCTGTTTTTAATGTATGCCTTTTTTGACAATAAACTAACAAAATGACTAAGAATGCTGTGCAGAAGTCTGTCACAACTCAGTTCTACTTTCATTTATTTTTGGTTCTTTGACCAAAGCAGTTATAAGTTTTGTTGTTTTCTACCTTTCGTTTTCTTTAACAGCAGTAGTTTAACTCTAACCTGACCCTCTCTGTTGGGATCAAAGGCATTAGGTGGAATTCAAACCACAATTGAACTATTGAAGAAATGGCGAGTGTCCAACCACCACCACACCTGCCTAGTGTTTTAACCACATTAACAATTTCAGCATAAGTTCGGGGGAATTTCCATATCACCACTGCCTGACAGCTGCTCTGTGGCCTCTTTACAGTTGCTGTCAGCAAATACTGACAGTGATGTGTTGGTCACTTGACTCACAGCCCCTGAATCAGTTTTTTTGTAAATGTCTGTGAAACACACAGGTGAAGTGGTTAGAAGTCATTTTAACCACAGTTTCTGTTGAAACATTACCTTCATTTTCGTGGCCATGTTTTGTTAAAATGTCACACTGAAAAAAAGAAATTGGTTTCTATTCAGGAAAAACAGTCAGAAATAACAGTAGATAATAGAAGAGTAAGATTATTTATTTATTTAATAAACTTTACTGACAATCCTTAACTGGTGATGTTTCTGCTATTTTACCAGGTTGGTCCATGAGCTGAGACTAGATCTGAATCTTCAATCTTTTATGTATTCTAGGATGTTTTTTTATACTCTATATATTCAACCTTTTTCAATATTAGTATAACAAAAATTCTTTTAATTTATTTAAGTGATTTTATTTAAAAAAATAGTTATTTTTATTTGTACTCATATTACTCAGTTATTTTCAATATACAATATACAATTGAGGGTGACAGAGATATAAAGGAACCGATTTCACACTGGAGAAAAGTCAGCACACAGTCAGAACATGCAAACTCCACAAAAGAACACGTTCTGTCTTGTATAAATACTGGGTAATACTATGGTGCAAGCAGCTGCTACAACTAATCTTTTAATTTTTTAAAAGGGCCAAATCCATTAAATTTTTAAAATTTTAAATTAAATTTCCAATGAAAGAGACACTCCTCACACACAAATTGATTCTTTGGTTTCAACTGTGGCTCTAAATCCAATAATTGTCATTATTGCCCCCTACTGGTCATATTTTCATTTTACACAGTGACATTAGAGAACAAATAAATCATTTTTGGATTTATGTTTTTTGTTTTAATGACAGTGCACCCTTCACCATTAAGTGATTTGAAACAGAGGACATTTGAAATTATTCACAATTAACAACTGACTTCAGACCTCGAGATTATCTCTTGCAGTTGGCCCGGACATTCATATACACTTTGTTAGCTGTGAAGAGAGACGAGAGAAAGGTGGGGAGAATTTGTCATCAAATCTGAAATGTGAAAACTCTGAAACATTAGTTTTTATATTTTATTTCAAAGTTTTTGCGTTACATTTTCAGATTAAAAAAGAAAATCCCACAAACATCAACCCCTCCTCTGCAACATTACCGTTTTCTATGTTCCGGTGTCGAATTCTGGCGAAGCGATAAGTAGCAACGACAATGATGATGGTCAGCACCACATCTGCTAAAACAATGCCTGCTATTGTCCAGGGCTCAATCCTGTAGCAAAATGCAGTATCTGCAATGCAAAGACAGACAAGACAGAAAAGGATGTTTGATGGAGAGGGAGAGGTGGATGACGTAAATGGAAAAAATGATGCAGAAGCAGCTTTTTATAGATATGTTTATGGGTTTGTTTGTTTGTTTTTTTTGCTGGTATTAATGATTATAAAGTTAAAAAATGTTCTTACCTGCCAGAGTCAAGTCTGTAAGAGATAAAGAAAAACAACAGTTTTGGTAAATGAAAAACAAAAAACATAACAGGGTTAGGAGTTTAAGCTGTGGTTAACAACAATAATAAGCGACACCTCTGTCAGTTTCCACCGTGCATAAGCAGCTCTGGTGGTTACATTTTCCTTTGTAGGTCCACCGCATTGCCTTGAGTGTGTGCAGCAAAAAGAGACAGAGAAACAAAAACAGGACGAAAATGTACTTACTGCACAGACAAAACAAGACAACAATCAAGTAGATGTTGTTTTCCATGGTACTCAGCAGGGCAATGTTGTTCCTGAACAATGGAGAAGAAACTTCACTGTCTGTAATCACACTTGAACACATTGACATTATTTCCATACACTGTATATAATGATCTGGCATAATTTTGATGTCTTGACATAGGATTTTCAAATGTCAAATTTAAATCCCTTTACTTTAAAAAAAAATCCTCAAGTCGTAAAAACGGAAAACGTAGAAAAATCTACGGCACAGAAAGCACAGTTTTAGTCACAAATGAATTATTATAATATTTTGTTTGGGTGTTTCGAACAAATAAAGCACATTTTTAGTCACAAATGAATATTTTGTTTGGGTGTTTCGAACAAAAGAGATAAAAAGGAGATTTAGCATCGGGTCGGTCATCTAACTCTTGCACTACAAATCAAAAATTTAAATCTAGAAAACTAGACAAACAAGAGAAATCCCTGTTAACACCGTACCTGTTCTGTCTGTGCTCTTCTGCTATCTGCGACTTAACGACAATGTGACACCCACTTCCTGTTAGCATCCACTTTAGGGGACTACATTCTGCGTTCCGTTTGCCACCTCGACTCACTCGTGAAGTTTCAGTTCAGCATCAGGCTGCAGCTGTACAGACATTTGTTGTACGTTGGCCAGTTTGTTTGTATATATTAATATTTAATATGATATACGTTTATCGATGCTTTTACGATTTTACAAAGCTACTTTTTCTGTGTTTTAACAATAACTGGTGGCTTCCCTATGTTTTGTTGAGATAAATATAGGTAAATAATAAATGCTATAAAATAATATTTTTATTTATTATTTTTTTGTAACTCAATCAGAATGAATGGTATTTAGATTTTAATTAAATGTAATTATGGTGTAAATCTCAGAGTATAAATAAGTCAAAATAAACGTAACGAACTAAAACTACATTTTCACCCATATTTATCTGTGCATTTTAATTCACAGCTCCAGTACAGCTATTATATTTAACAGTGAAAGACTTTCTCGAATCTAAACCCCGCCATCTGGTCAATTTTATGTCGTCATCTTTTAGTGAACGCAAAACAAACCATTCATTTTGGTTCGCTCTCGAGTTAAAACGGCTTTTGACTCTATCTAACGGCAGAGGGAGCTGTAGAGCTTTTCCTCGTTGCTAAACTTCCTTTCTTTCAGTTTCCCTTGAACGAACACTCTTTTCTCATGAAAACAGAGTTTAGGACAGTCACACTTTACTTGGTTATAAAGTAATTTTCCATAGAGTATATTTACAACACAACCACCAAGAGTCTGTACATGAAACTATTCATTGCAAATACACCGCAGGTTTAAAAATTCGATGAGAAGTTTTAAAAATAGACTTAATATAAAATAAACATACAGCTTTATTGTACAGTACGAGGCAGGGTTAGAAAATAACCTCAGCTCAGGCTTAACATCCACAGAATTCAAATCATTGTTGCACTTTAATGTCCCTTTAAAATATATAAATAATAATATGTATAATATATAAAATTAACATTAACTAAACATATGTGTTAAATGTTTGAAAAGGCTTCCGTATTCTTAAAATAAAAATAGGAAAATGACAAATTCTAAAGGAGTCACATAGCAACAAAGCCAGAAAGGTATCTAGAATTAAAAAAATATATATCCTGCACCATTTCTAAATACAATCTCAAAGTTTTAATAAACATGTTAAACTTAAACTTATTGAACTAACTTGAACGTTGTTCAAGTTAGTTCAAAGATTACTGATAGGTAAATTAGAAAGAGCAAAAGATCTTCATAAAAAACAACGGAGAACCAGTAACATCAGCAAAGGACAGAACTAAATTTTTAGCCACATTTAGTTTTTAACACATTTAGTTAACTCAAAGTTGTTTCTGAAATAAATATTTTTGACTACAGTATAGCAAAACAGACATGTTACTGTAATTAAGCCCTGAAATAAATACAGCAGGTGAAGGAAAAGACTAGAAAGGAAAGAAAAAGAAAATATGTTAACTTAAAGCTTACAGTTGATCAAATAATGTTTACAAAATATGCCAACATATAGAGGTAACATTTAGTAAAGTTGGAATCCTTGAAATGCTGTAGAAATATTTTTCATATGGGCACAGCAAACACTTTTCCCAAGAGTTTATTTTAACAAAACTCATAAAATAAAACCTGTCTTTGTGGTTGTTTTTGAAAAGTGATCTACGTCACAAGTTTCTTTTGTTCTTTCTTTGCATCATTTTCGCTTCTTCCTTTTTTGAAAAAAGAAAAAAAAAGTCACTTGACTATTAGACAAAAATGTCTGCTGCCCCTCCCCTTTCTGTTTCTATTTATAGACTAACATTTTTTAAAAAATCAAACACAAATGTCTTTACTATAAAACCTTATCAGTTGGGCATTTACAAAAGATTCAGGAAATCAGCTCCAGGTGTGGTTTTTGACCATGAAATACTAAGAATGACTTTAATGTTTTTCACCCAATAAAATGATTGTTGTCAAGTATACACTTTCACCAGTTCTGTGGACGTTAACATTCATCATTTCTATATCAGATCTTTGTGGAAACAAATAGACACTCAACAATTAGTCACGTGGTGAAAATATATTGATCACTGTTTTCCAGTCTCTTACCACTGATATGACGAAGAACTTCCTGTGAGGTTGAAACTAGGTATTTAAGAGAAAGGACACTTAATTTAGCCCAGAGTCTGAGGGAGAGTTTGAGAGAGTTTCCAAACAGAGCAGATCACAGTTCAAAACATATATGACAGATTTGACATTAGTCATATTTGTAAAAAAACATTTAGTTTTCAATCAATAGATAACAACCCCTAAACTTTACAGTTATGAAAAGCAGTTTGTTGTTTTAAATTAACTTGTGTTTTTTTAAACATGTATTATACTGTTGTGTCTTTTTACACAGACAGTAATTAAATGGCATCAATTAATTTTTTTATATTACATTACAAACAATCAAGGAATTTATGGAAACTGATAAAATGGCTGAAAGTTTGATATACTTGAACTGACCTAAGAATTTTAACTTTAAACACATAATCATTGTTAAGAAATGTTGCAAATTGTTGTATAATAGTATAATGTTTTATATAGAAGTACTGTGTAAAATTTGTTAACCACTACTGTACAGTAATGTTACATATATATAACCTATATACAGAAATGTCACACATATCTTCAAATGTCAAATACACATGTATGTTGTGAAATATTGAGAAATTGAAAATCTGACTGTTGCTAATCGAGAACTTTTGTCAGATTTCAGAGCTAAAATGGAAAACAAAGAGTACCACTAAGAGTTGAAATAAAAGATATAAACAAAATGTTTTTACATTAACCAAAAATAAGAATGTGATATATGAAGGTGTGTTAAATATTATCTTACTATAAGTCTGTGATTAGTGTAAACGTAATTGTGGCCAATTTCTGAAAATGATTTTTAACATCAGCTTTATTCAGTTAGCTTTTTTCTTTCTTTTTTTTTTTTTACAAAAAATGGTCAAAAACAAGTTACATAAATAATTAAAAATAAACCATGAGGGAAATAAATATTATTTAATTATAGTAAAAAAATATGATGAACTGAGTAAGGAAAATACCCAAAAGTATTTTAAACAGTAAAAAAAAAAAAAAAAGAAAAGGTTATTCCTGAGAGCAATTTGTTTTGGGTTCTTTTGGACTAGTTATTGTTAAGTGCCAAATATATTTATAATATCGAAAAGGAGTAAATTTAAAAAAAAATCCAGGAAGATAAAAAGGGGTTTAAGGTACATTTAACTTCCAGAAGTTGCTAAGTATTAGCCAAGGCTAAACTAAACTAAAGAAACTATAAGCTAAAATGATCTTAATACTTAATCACGTGAACAGATGGGTAATAATGATCAATATTTACTCCCTCAGACAAAGACAAGCAAGACAAAAAGCCAAAAAGACAACTGAGAATTAAGTGAGAAACTCTCAGTAGAGTTTATAGATGCAAATAAAATATATAAAGTAAACAATTGTATAACAGACGAGTTTACTACTGTGGTCTCGAAAACTGAAAAACGTATATTTTTATTCATATATTCTGAATTCAATTCTATACATTAAGCTTGGTGGAGTTTATATGTAAAAAGAAAAAATATATACTGTATTGTTCATATGTGAAAAATGTATTCATATTTTCTGTGTCTCACCTTCACTTCTATCTAATTTAGTGCCTCCCCTGGTCTGACGATGTGGCTTCCGCTCCGCCTGGTGGGGGGAGGAGCACAGCTGGGGCCGGTGATAGGAACATGTCCTGGGTATACAGGCAGCAGCAGCAGTAAGACAACAAACCAGACACCGAAAGCCACGCTACCACTAAGGCACTGACAACGCTGTCTGTAGGAATCACACCAACCATTCTAATCAGATTGGAGGCTCAGAGGACAACCTGTTGAAAACTCAAGCACAACAGAACCTGTCATGCACTTTGACAAATGTGAGTATGTGGTTTTCATGTTTGTACTTATGCTGCCTTGTCACTGTTTACACGTACACCTCTGTGAACGTTGTTAATACTGACTTTATCTTTAAGTGGCTGGAGGTTTTGTACAACACTAAATACAAAAAATCAGTGACAGTATTTAAATCTTTTATGAAATCTCAACCCTGTCCTGATTTAAACCAGTCTGTTGGAGTCTGTTTTGCTTTGAACAAAAGTGGAGATGATTGTCATGGTCAGAATCAGATTCAGAAAAATGTTTTTATCCTACAGGGGGCATATGAGGGTGGGGCAAATGAGTGATATGCAAATGAGATGATGAAGATTCATATTTTATATATATTATATGTACATATAATATATATTTCTAATTCATCCGAGTATTAAATATGCTTAATATTATGTTAAAGGAAACATTACACAGAAGAAGACTGTCTTGTACCGGTCTTCAGTGAGTTAAACTGTAGTCTGGATGGGTTTGAACATTATCTGGGGAAACCCTGATCCATCTCGCTTGTTCTCATTTCCCCTTTTTATATTTATTATATTTGCCTGCTGTGACAGCTAACCTTACATGACTAGACTTTCTCTGTCAGGGCTTTAAGTGCATTTAGTGCCGAGTGCATCTGGTCGGTGAAACCACACAATAAGGGAACTGGTTTCTCACTACTTCTTTCTTTCTCTCCGCGGACCGAGACAAGAGAGAAAGGTCGCCGGAATCCCCGAGCTCCCACGCACATGACTAATGTCCAGGGGTTTCCACAGGACCAATTTTTAACACAAAGCAGACCACTGCGGTGTGGTGTGAACTAGATTTTCATATTAGAACATAGGTGTTAACACGGTCTTGATTTAGTGCATCTGGAGGACACTGAGGAAGTTTCATTTGAATTTCACCATTTTCTTTGTTTTGTTTTCACTGTTTTGAAATCGAAATGTGTTTTTTCCTTATTGATAAGAGAAGTTTTGTAGGAATCACAGAGATTTTCAAAGTACTCAGCAACTGTATATATAATAATATAGTAATATAATATAGTTCCTCTAATTTAATATATATACATGCAATATGTGCACATACTGTATATAAATGCATATACATTATGTTTGTATATGTAAATATACATATATACATATGTATACATATACATGGACATAAATAGATGTATACACAAAGAGATGTTCCCCTCATATACATACATTACATCTACATGTATGTGTATATTTGATCACATCTATATATAAACATATATGTCTATGTAATATATACATACATATACAGTATATATACACATTTGTATATATATAAATATTTGTATATATATATAAATATATATACATAAATGTGCATATGTGTGTTTATACACATATATCTTAGATTCAGGAGCATTCAGTGGCATTTCAGTAAAGATCAAATGAGTCAGGCTTAGGTAATACACAGAGCAACCTCTTATGAACATGAAAATGAAACTCAGTGCTTGGCTAATGTCATCTATGTATTGGGTGGGATCACACTGTTTGACTTATGAACAAAATGAAGATCCCCAAGACTCAGACTGTGGCACCTGGACTTGCCTGACTTTTCTGGAAATAAGGTCACTATTTAGTCAGGAGAAAAGAGATGAATAGGCAGTTCATGAACTCCTGTTTTCTCCTCCTCTTTACATTTGCATCATTATTTTAACAGTGAACAGATCTGCGTTGTCCCTGGGTGGCTCACCACAGCAGGTGACCTGGGTTGAATGTTAAAATAAAGTCACAAATGAACATGTCACTCTTGCCTTCCAGACATGTAGGTGCACTTGAAAGCACAAGGCACATACACGTGTCAGGGTGACGTGTTTGTGACACACACTGGCAGGAAGATGTGGTTTGCATTTCTGTGATCGTAACGGAGAGCGAGTGGAAGGTGTCACAGAAAATGATCTGCGGCCATCCCATGCTAAATCTTTTCATACGAATCTGTGGTGTCGACATTGGCCACAGGATGTGCGTTCCTAATGGAGGAGGTTCGTTCACCGATTTACCTTTGTGTGGCAGTTCCACGCACACACAGGGCGGAAATATCATTTTATCTTTCAGGAAACTCTCTGCATGTCAGCTGGAAACATCAGAGCTCTGTTTTGTGATGTACTTTCCCAATTTTATTTTTTTAGCAGTGGGAAAATGAAGTCATATCATGTGAAGACACACTGTGGGAGATTTAACTCACTGACATAAATGAAGTACCGTGTTAAATGGTAAATTGAAAATAAATGCGATAACGTCAGAAATTAAGGCAAACTTAAGGCCAAAAAATGTAAATATCTAAAAATCATCATCAGCAATAAGCAATAAAGCAATATTTTTTAAAATAAGCTTAAACTTAATAAATGTACCTAATCCAGGAGGCAATAAGATTTCCCTGTGTACCACAAGACTGAGTCTAAAATCACCAGTTGTACACGTACCATAGTTTGAGAACCACCGGACTGCACTGATTTTTCTGCCAGGACAAAAACTTAAAAATACATATATCTTCGGGATTACAATCAGTCAGCAGTTGAGAGAACCGACGCACATGTCCACACAGTGAGACGAGAGGAAGAGGAAGATGAGGTAGCAAAAGAAAAAGTAAAAAAAAAAAAAGAATATGGAGGACGTGAAAAGAAGAAGAGGAAGAAGATGGAGATTCAGTTAGGAGTCTGAGAGCACGTTGTAGCAGAAGGTTGTAGTAACGGAGGAGAGAGCAGGGTGCGATGAATACAATTCAATACGATGATTATGGTAAGAAAAGACAGAAGATACGACTAGACTAGACTAGACAACACTTCATTAATCCCAGGAAATTGATATTCCAGAGCAGCAGAGTAGACAAACCAATAACAAAAGTTACAAAAACAAGAGATAAATAACAAACAATGCCTTTTTACTACAGGAACGGTAAAGGTTGCAGTACTGATTCGTGTGGAAAAATAGTTATCATCCATACTTGAAAAACATTGATCAATTTTTGATGTGTAACTTTGTTGTGGGGATGAATTATTTTTCAGCGCCAAAGGAGAAGCCGTGTTGCACTCTGCCCACAGTTAAGAAGCTCTTGGAGGAGAAGAGAAGACGTGAAACGACATCGGTGACGTCTTCCAGCTCTGCGGCTACTGCAAGTTCTGATCCTCCACATACTGTTACAGTAAGTTCTGAAGAGTATAACACAAACTGACCACAAGGACGACATCGCTCATGATTTCTCTCCTCCAACAGCTGACCTCTTCAGACCTCTACCCCTGCACAGGTGACGAACCTGCACACATTTCTTTTTCAGTGTTACGAATTCCGACTCAGGGTTCCAATTAAGGTTGTTTCTCCTTCAGGCGCTTCAAGCAGCTTTTCAGAGATGGCAGTGAGCTATGAGCCATGGAACCCAACACCAGAGACTGCACTGACCTATTACCCAAGCGGCCACGCGGGGGCCAGCTACGCTCCAGCCTACAGCCTCCCCTTGACATCGGAATACAGCTCACAGCCTCAGCTCTCAGGATTTGTAGATACGACTCCTCAAGCGTTTGTAAGGAAACTTCCATCATGACGCACATTCAACTAACTTGATGTCAGTAAACGCATTTTAGTTCAACAGCAGAGTGACACGCCCTGTATATCAAATGACCACATGGTCCATCCACATAGTTGATACAAAGGTTGTCGTTTCACTGAAGCACCTCGAGATTAAAATACCACTTCAGTACCCACTCTGTGATGGTGGATGTTGGTGGGCAGTAAATAAGTCAGTGGCACAACTGACAATCATGATTATTGGCACTACATTACAATATCAATTAATCATGACTAATTCATAGCCACCGTGTGATTAATCCCAATAAAAAAACAGAATAGATTTTACAGTCCTGATATTTAACACTAAGTTTCATTAAAATTTAAGTATTTTTTTCCATAAAATGAACAACTGGTTTAAACCATCGTCA
>NC_024319.1:10779435-10805474 GCF_000523025.1 Cynoglossus semilaevis | reverse complement strand
GGCTTCACCCTCTTGGCTGTGTCCCAGTCAGACCGCATCAGTCAGTGTGAGTTCTCTAATCAATGCTGAAAGACTGGAAGAAGCCAGGTTGCTGCTCAACGGCCTGGATCACGGGAGCGCCATGGGGCAGGACGAAGACGGAGACACGTGAGTTGTTATCATACCCGGTGTATAATGTGAATAATTAGGGTTAAACATGATAATGAAAAAAAGAATATCGCACGTCTCTCCCTCATAAATATTTCAAATAATGACAAGAAAACCCCATGAACGCGTGAGAGCCGTTAACAGCAGACACTCTTGTTTGAGACAGTACTGGAAACACCAACACAAACACAAACAGACAACATGTAGACATGTCACCGCACGATATGATAACGTTTGCGAAAGTTTCATTTTCAGTCAAAAGGCTGAGAGAGTGAGCGACACAGGTTTGGTTCTTTAATCCTAGAAAGGCAGAGAAAAAAAAAACAGAGTCGCAGATGAGTCTCAATTATTAGAAATCATTCCAGGGTTAAAGGAAAGTGTGCAGTTGTTGTCTGAGAGGAAACAGAGTGTGATGGTTATTTTCCAGAACTGCTTCATCACTACATTGTCATGTGCCCCCTGTCTCACCAGCATCCTCCACATCTACACTGCCAAAGGACTGAGGGAGTATGCTTATGCTGCTGCTGAGAGACTGAGGGAGGTCGGCAAGCTCGATGCCAAAGAACATAAGGGGAAGGTACGGAAGAAAAATGACAACTTTTCAAGTTGGCTCTCCTGAGTTTCCCTCAAAGATTAATAAACGTGTCATTCCGCAGACCGCACTGCTGGTGGCAGTAACAGCAAACCAGCCGGAGATCGTCCAGGATCTGCTGTTATTAGGAGCAGACATCAATGCTTGTGATGTGCACGGACAGACTGCCCTTCATCTCGCCGTCCACTATGGGTTTCCCAGGGTTGTGCAGGTAAAGCACCAAAACGGGCCACGTTACCCTGGCATCGGCTGTGCTGTCGTCAGCTGACCTCAACGGCTTTGCTTTTTTTGCAGGCGATTCTGTTAAGCAGACCTGACATCAACCTAGAGGCTCGCAATTTTGAAGGTAAATGGGATTCAACAGAAGTCGTGTCAATCTCACTGCGATTTTTTAGGCTGCAATATCCACAATGTGACGAAAAATATAACTTTCTATAAATGAAATTAAATCATGGAGTCGGACCCATAACCTATGTCAAATCTTTGCAACATCAAGGAAAAGTTTGTCCTTCAGGCGGCGCTACTCTGACTGTTTAAACCACAGTTGATGAGTGGATTGTGCGGCCCTAAAAGTATATATATAAGTATATATATATATATATGTACATATATATATATATATATATAGTAATATTTTTTTCTTATGTTTACTAAATATTTTTCCAATAATTTTCAATTTTCAATTGGATTAAAATTTTTGATCTTTGCTCTGGTCTCAGAAAAGGTTACTGTTCGAACTTTTTGGAACTTTTTGACCTATATTTTCAATTGACAAAAGGTTATTAAAGTTCTATTTTTGGCCTTTTTTCATGTAGTATCATCCTCTTACTGTAGCTGTAATACCCCCAAATACCAATATGTGTAAAATAACCCGTGTCCCTCGCAGTTGCACTCAGCACCTTCTCCTCCGTCTCTGTCTCAGGTATGACTGCTCTACACTGTGCAGTCATTTCTCACAGCATCACTATGAAGGCTCTGTTTGCCAGTGGGCAGGTGGATGTTAATCTTCAAACCCAGGCGGCAGAGAAACTCTCCTGTGTGCAGAGGCTGCTCAAAGCTGGAGCATCTGTGTGCAGCCAGGTACTGTACAGATTTTCTGACAGTCACATGATAAAACGCTCTCACAGACATCAAAGTTCAGCTGACCTTTCAGACCACAAACATGAGCTGGGGAAGTGCCCGGGTTTTATCTGTCTATGACAAGGTCACCATAGGAATCATTTCCCAACCTCACTGTCTGTTTTCACTTTCTATGCACTGCTTTTAACTCTGCTTTTCTAAATTCCAGGAAATCAAAAGTAACAAGACTGTGCTTCACTTGGCCGTGAAGGAGGGGAACATTGACCTGGTGGATTATCTGCTGAGGATTTCCCTGCCTAAAATGAAAGAGTTTGTCAACATGAAAGTGAGTTCCACACCGAGAAGACTCTCAGAATTACAGTTCACATCGGCCCACGACAAGTTTGTTTATGTGAATTCACCAAGGCAAAAAAAATCTACGATAATTATTTCACACTGTTGACACTACACAAGCAGCTCAGGAAATGACCTCACTACAATTAGAAACAGAGGAAAGCCAAAAGGAGAATATGCCAGCAGAGGGCAACGCCATGCAAATGAAAACAGCGCCCTCTATCATGAAAGGCCAAAATGCTTTAAGATAAATTGAAAATAAAAATCTTAATCTATACATTATTTTAAAAAAAAGGCTATTTCTCTACATATTATTCACCCCACCACCATCACACTGCACACCTGCATGGTGTAAAACACAGTCTCACTCTCTCACACACACTCACTCAAATTGCCCCAAGAAAGTGCAATATCATCTGTTTCAGTGCAATAACAAGTCGTAGAGCTGTGATGGAAATTACAGCATCTTCCGGTATAAATATGGAAAGTACATATTTTCGTAAAAGGTATTTTGATATTTTTAGTCAAAAACACTTGACCTCAATTGACAAATTGAAACTGATATAGTATTTATAGTGTTTTATCCAACATTTTCTATATATATATTTTCTTTATAATTAAAATTGACTGAATTTTGGTAAAAAATAAATATTTATTTAAACTCAAATTCTGGCCTTTAAACTGTAAAACATCGTCACGTATTCAAGTAGAATATTTTGTGGTTGATAAAACAGCTTTTTTTTTAAAAAAAGTATACATCTCGAAAACTTTTGTGCTATTCTGATATATTTTTATGTAATTGTATGTGTTGTGGTTAGTTTATTTTATTCTAAATGGCAACTACTGACCATTGAGTTTATATTATCTCTATACTATTTAGTGGAGAGACTTGTCTTTCCTTTTTGCCGATGCAACATGTGAATTTCCCTTGTGTGGGATCAGTGAAGTCAACCCTAATCTAATCTTAGATATTTTGGCTACATTTATGCACACACACACATAATCTGCCGTCCCACAAAACAGACAAACACTTTTGAAGTTACACCATGGCAAGAGCAATCAAAGCCCAGCTGGTTATTCTTTCAAAGTTGAAAGTACATGTCGTGTGGCTTTCCAAACCTTGATGATATTATTAGAACATTTTCAGATAAAAATGACTCTTGTTCCTGTCACACAAACACACCCACATGAGAAGGTACGTATCCATAGAAGCAAATACACAAGACAATACACCTACATTCACACACTGAGGGAGGAGCCACTGCTACTCACCATGTATCCACAAAACATGACTGCAAAATATACTTGCGTATATATTTTCAAAACTACAGTCAGTATAGTATGAATATTCCATATCTTGGCTATGGAAATGTCAAAAACACATATATATATATTAGAACTGCCATTATCTGCCATTATCACATTAAATTAACCAAACCCATGATGGTTTAAAAAAATTCTGATTTCACAGTCAATCGATCTGGTTCAAAACACGAGTCTCTCTGTAAGTTCAACGACGTAAACAAACCCGCTGCATTTCCCTCTCTGTGCCGCAGGCTCACGGCCACACAGCTCTACATATGGCAGCTGGTCTCCATGGTAACCCCCACCAGAAGGAGATCCTGCGGCTGCTGCTGAGAAAAGGGGCTGATCCCAGTATCCGCAACCTGGAGAACGACCAGCCTGTTCACCTGCTGCAGAGCGGCGAGCAGGGAGAGCAGGTGAGCCCTCACGGCCGTCTTTTTACTGGGGTCTACACTGTAAACAATCCTCCTCATTCACAACCATGTCTTTTCAATCTAGCTGAAGCTGATGCTGAAGAAGCGAGGAGCTTCCTCTCGTCGACGTAACGTGTCCTTGCAGGACCAGGAATTTAATTAACCACTTGTTATCTTCATTTGGAAGGAAAGGGTCGATAGCAGAGGTTGCCTCTGTTGAGAAGAGGACGGACTGTTTATTGTACTGGGAGTCTGGGGCCTATTATATATATATTATATTATTAACAAAGTCGTCCGGCTGATTAATCTCTGTTTATTCACAGTGGGTTTGAAATAGTTTGCTTTAATACATAAAGCTTTAAATTATTTGAGACGTATTGACTGTCATCACGCTGTACTTTATTTATATAAACAAGACTAACATGTAGCTGAAAATGTTGGATTCTAAAAATTGTTTTTAAAAAACATTTTTTTCTTGGTATTTTAAGTGACTTTTAAGTGATTTTAAGTTTAAAACAACATTATTTATTTGAAAAGGTAAGAAGCTAAAGTTAATCTACAAAGTTGAGTAATAACAAACTGTAGACTACAATTATTGTATTAGGTTTGCCTCCTGGTTTTATGTTGATTTCTATGAAATCGTTGGCGGGACAGTATCTCTGACTCCCCCTCTTGGACTTTCTTGTCCAACCCACTCATCATGATACGTTATCATATTGATACACTAAGTGATGGTATTCATTTTAAATTTTATGTTAAAAAAAACAAACAATAACAGTGATCCATTGGAAATCAATGCTTTTTGAAGAAGTGTCACTTCTGACATTGTTTGTTTAAAGGTGAAACAAAAAGAAAAATAGTTTACTATGTAAAACGACTATGTATTTTAAACCAAATGACTAATGACCTGATGAATCAGTGTAGTGTGGTTGTGATGAGTCACAAAAAATAGAGTAGAATAAAGGTGTATTTTAAACACGGTCTGAATGTTCTGTTATAAAAGTCCCATTCAGACACAGGTACCAGACATCAACACCACGGAAAATACTACAGCATCACACTACTACAAAGTAGTAGACTTCACCACCACAGTTATTCAACATTCACTTATTTACACAGACATTGACTCATGACCTTTAGTCACGGTGAAATTGGCTTCCCTTTTAGCTGTGAAGTGACTGATTTGTTTTTGCCTTGTCTCCCTGACACGTGCCACCTCTGTTATTAGACATTTTGTGAATTCCTGTAAAAGGAAAATCTGATTCATTGCTGAATAACATTATAGTTTTTCATTTTACCTCAACCCTTTCAAGCACCACAAGTCCCTACTTTACATAAATACATTACAAATGCATGGCACACTGGTTATGTTTTTTTTTTTTTAATTTTTTGTTTGTTTTGTTCATTTACCTGGATGTTTTTGTTAAGATTGTTGTCACTACTTTTTTTGGATACTTAATTTGTTTTACATAACACCATGCTTTGGATTTTGTTTATTAAGTTCTCCTGTTATTTTTTCATATTTCTTAGCCACAAAACAAAGAAAAATAAAATTACAATTTTGATTTATTTAAGCTGTTTTCAATATATTGTCATCACAAATGGTCATCTTAAGCAGAACACCATGCTTCTAAGCTGCTGCCAAATATCAAAAATAAATAAATGAAGAGAACCTCAGTTGCATTTGTATCGTGGACTTAATTCTGTCTCATTAGAATGTTTAATTCTGCACCTTGAGTCATGATCATCTTTATAGTATTCACACAATTCTTTGTGGATTCCAAAAAAGACCCTGTAAAACTGTGAGGCTTTGCCAAAACCCTGTTTATTGATCATCCAGTTGACAAAGTTATATAAGAGGAATGAGCGTTCATAGCCACTGTCCGTACGTGTGAGTGAATATTTGCTGCCATTTGAACAACATTTTCTATACAGTTTGCGCAGGAACTGCAAATATGGAAAAGACAATGTAGAAAGTTAGCATTTTTAGCTCATGTAGAGACGACACACATCACTCCAGTTACGCAAACTTACCCTCTGTCTTTGGGATTTCACTGCCAGATGGGTTAGAACTGCAGCGCACAGTTAAACACAGTCAAATTAGTAACAGTTAATTTTCCAAAATTTCATACATACTAAAAAAAACAACAACCAGTGTTAATTTCGTCCACTATGACAAACGAAAACGAACAACGCCCAATCAGCGCTGATTTCGTCATAAACATGAGGGGGGAAACAGATGAAGACGAGAGCCAATCAGAGCATCGTTTGCTTTGAAGGCGGGACTTGTAAACAAGGAACGAAACATAACGAATATGTCCAGGAAGTACGGCGAAGAAGACAATCTGCTTGTGGTTTTATATTATCAAGTTAACGTGACCAAAAATGTCCTGTGTCTTTTAGGCAGATACATTGACCCACTTTACATTTATCGTAACAGTGACGTTTCTTTTCTCTTTCCAATTAATACTTTTTAAATATTATAAAGTGCAATTTTAAATGTGAAAATGAGGGTTTCCATGGGTTGATGTGGTTCAATTATAATGAATTATCAGCAGTTTTTCTTTTACAATTACATCAAACGACTGAATCAAAATTAACACTGGCCACAACTAAAAGTCAAAGTTGCTTTTCATCAACTGTATCAAGAGGCAAAATAAGAGACAAAGCCCCCAACCCAACCAAAGCATTTGTATGTCAGCTAAATGTGGTCGAGGCAAAATAAGAGACAAAGCCCCAACCCAACCAGCATTTGTATGTCAGCTAAATGTGGTCACAGAATTGACTGAAAATTAGGACACATTATGGGTTTATTTGTAGAGCTTCACAAGTCCAATAACAGGTTTCCTAACGTAGGTAAAGATCATATTTAGCTCACATTATTTGACCATTAGTCAATTAGTCCTGGCCACTCTGTACCCATGTGGCCCAATTCATGACATGCTGGCTGAGAGAGAAAAATCAATGTGCAGGGTCTTTCCCAGTCGACTCTCCAATACAAGCAGCATGCGATCAGCTGATTCTACACTTCCCCACTGGCAACACATGAGGAGTGTGACGCATTCATTAAAATGGCTTTTCAAGCACTGATGGCAGAAAAAAAAAAAAAAAAAACCCAGAAGATCAAGGCTCTGCCCACATGTGATTTGTCACATTAGGGTTTGCTGTGAACTTGTCTGTGCTGGAACTTTTGGGGTTTTGTTTTCAGGGAAGACAAAAGCTGTGTTAATCACAAAATTAGTCAAACTGCAACACTGGGGAAAAAATAATCATTTTAAACTGATTCAGTCTTTGTTTTCCTCTTCATGTCAGATTCATTCAGCATGCACAGGCCTGTCATCCACAAGTCTGCCAAAGGAAATCTTACTTGGATGAGGATTTTACACAATTTGTGAATTTTTTACCTGTTTTGAATGATGATAGATTAGTCAGAAACATTCATTTAAGGTTCATGTACAAGTCTGTGTAGGAGAGACACACTGAGAAGAGATGTGTACTTACTCAGGGCTATTAGAATGCCAGAGACAAACATTATGATCGCAAGGACGAGCCCCGTGGTCCGCAATGTTTCATAATCTACAAGAGACAAAACCACACAGGACTTGACTACACAGTACCTCACAAGAACACAGTGGCATTACAACATCTCAGGTTGCGTGTATTTAAGTGTTAACTTACCATAATCAAAGTCACTCCTGTCCGTGAACATCGTTTCTGCAGGTAAAAAAAAGAAAAGTTGAAATATGCCTTACTAGTGTGTTTTTCCATCCCATTAATTGCAATTGTAGGTTATGCAGTTCTAGATCTGCAGACTTGGCTCCACAAGTCCTCAGGAGTATTTCCCCCCCTCAAGTGAGAGTCTCTCAGTGCAGCATCTTTGCTCAGCAGAAACAATGCATCATGAGAAGCAGTGCAGCAAAGACAGCAGAGGTATTAAAAGTAGAAAAATAAAATAAAAAATATATATAGTCTAACAATGCAACTCAACAAATTATCTTAACTTAACTAGCTTGTAAGTACATAGAGTAACTTATTGGATTATCAAAGATATGACAGTTACCTTTGTCACGATCACATGTCTTTCTGTGACACAAAACTGGTCAATTTTATTGAACATGCAAAATAAATATCCTTGACATGCACTTATCTGGGAAGATTTAATTGAATCTATGTTTAAACAGCTTTAAGCACATTTCACACCAGCAACTGTTCACAAAACTAACAAGATAAAGTACATTTACATCCAGTTGCTTTGTCATAACAATCACAAATCTAACAGGGATTCTTTAAAATACGATTGCCTATATTTTTACTCTGCAAAAAAACATAAAAAGGATACAAACCTGTGGTGGCCATGGCTGCACAGCAGAGATTTGAGGAGGTCTCAGTGAAATTAGGCGGGTTGCTGGGTTGCAGATAAAGACGAGCAATGAAAAGAAGGCT
Organism: Cynoglossus semilaevis; assembly: GCF_000523025.1. Lineage (NCBI taxonomy): Eukaryota > Metazoa > Chordata > Actinopteri > Pleuronectiformes > Cynoglossidae > Cynoglossus > Cynoglossus semilaevis. The sequence goes on along the minus strand of NC_024319.1, from coordinate 10,797,161 downwards.
GGACTGTTCTCCGAAGCGTTTAACAGGGAGCCCTCTGGTGGCCACGGCAGAATAAAACGCAACCACAATGGTGCAAACAAGGGAGCGGGTGCTACACTTCTCATAGGGACACATCTGCTAGGGTGTGGACCGGTTGGTGGGGGCCCGGGGGTGACACACAGTAGGCATTATAAGGATATTTTAGCAATGTAAACAGCAAATAATTCACAAAAATACAAAACTGACGAGACAACATTAGAATCATTATTTATAATCACATAAATAAAGCTGGACAATAATTTTTTTTGGCAGTAAACTGTTCAGTTGCTTGAAATGCAGCAGTTTTGTGTCAGAAGTGGAAGCTGGCAGTAAACTGATCAGTTGCTCGAAATGCAGCAGTTTTGTGTCAGAAGTGTTCAATGCAGTGCAGGCAGCCCCTCTCCCCCCTCCCATCTTTTCTGCAGCTGCATGGAGAAAATACAGCCTACATATGCAGCTTCTACATCCAGTACACAGCTACAGCTACATGATCTGTCCCTTAAACAGCAGTGAGCACATACATCTACCAAACAACGTGTAATGTGAATACTTTTTCCTCGCCAGAAATACTGCATAATGCAGCATAAATCATTCACACACCCACAGTCACTGCTGGTAGTTACTTCTGCATGTGTAACCAAACTGTCTGCAGTGTCAGCAGAAGCAGGGATGCAGCAAAAAGGGGCTAGGGGCTAACATTCAGGTCTGCTTTAGAGAAAGAAATAAGGATTAACACAGATGCATGAAACAGTAAACAACATTCAAACGTATGATTTATTTTCACTCCAGTTTGGTAGTCACAAAAAAAAAGACAAATGCAGATAATACTATTGATTATATAATAATGAAGCTACTGAATCTATTGTTGGTTAATATATTTCAAAACAAACACTGACATGAAAACAGGAGTATGATTACATTATAAAATGAAGAATGCCTCAGTTCTTGATTGTCTTCCGCTTTGCTTTGTGGTAAATGGTGACCCCTACTGGTGCCATTCACCAATGCTGTGTAAGACAAAATCATTTTGCAATTGAATTTACATTTTGACAAAAACGAATACAAAACGTTTGATAAAATACTTACATGGTTTTCATTGTTCCCCTACAGTGTTTCTTACACGACAGAAATGTTAAGAGTTTGAGTGGTAGCAGGAACGTTTGACTCAATATTCAAGTACAGTACAATCCTTACTTCCATGCTCAGTTAGCATGCTAACTGCTAGGAGGCTCAAGTAACAAGGCTGGATATGAAAGGAGTTAGCAATTTGTGCTAAATATGCGACATAACTGTCTTTCAATTTGAAAGAGTGGAAACATTTCTGCTAATTAAAATATTCAGTGTATCATAATGTGACAAAACTGACACAAAACCGCAGCACAAAGTCAGTTCTCAAATATTTTAAGTCTTAATTACATGACAATAGATTGACCTATGTCCAAAATTATCTTGCAATATGTTACTATTACAAATGTAGGTTAATTAATATAACATTTAAAACTACATATAACAGTAAGTGAAAATATTTAAAAACTTTTTACTTTCCTGAATATAATTCTTACACCATGGGAGTTTCCATTGAAGATGTTGAAATCTTCACTTTTCTAAATATAACTTTATATAACAATGAATTATTTACCCTGTGGAACACCCGACTCTACATTCTTGGAACTAAAAAAAAGAAAAAAAGGAAGAATTATTTAAAAAAAGAAACCAAAAAACAAAAGTGACATTAAATTTGTATTGTGTCCACTGACCACTGCCACACTTACCGAGACTTGTCTTTTTTCTTACAGGAAACTTTTCTGCCTTTTTTTTTTTTTTTTTTTTTAAAAAAAAAAAAAAAAAGAAAAAAAGGAAGAATTATTTAAAAAAAGAAACCAAAAAACAAAAGTGACATTAAATTTGTATTGTGTCCACTGACCACTGCCACACTTACCGAGACTTGTCTTTTTTCTTACAGGAACATTTTCTGCCTGTTTTTTTTTTTTTTAATAAAAAAACAAAACAAACAAAAAAAAACCCCACAAGTAAATAAGAGACACAACCCAAGCTGGTGATGATGAAAATCACAGAGAATCAAACAGATTCACGTGGACCTTTTAAAGAATGTTGTAACAACATTGATTGGTGCCAAGGTGTATTTACTGACTAAACAACCTCATAATATATCCAACTGTTTAATTAAATAATACTACTGTTGAGAGCCAAACGAACTGATGGTTGAGGCCATAGAATGTAAATGTAAAAGAGAGAGAAAAGCAGGACTAGAGTCCCTCCCTCTTCCCCTCTTTTAGAGAAAAATATCGCAAAGATATTTTGCAAAAAAATAAATTCATCCCACAATGGGGGAATTCACAGTGTGAGTCTGTCCCACACAGGCTGCCACTGGAGGCGCCATTAAGTATGAGGTTTTTCTGGGGCTCAAACCCAGGACCTTCTGTGTGTAAGGCTCAGAGGGTAGAACAAACAATATAATCTACAGAGATTACTGCTCAAAACCAAGACTGTTGTTCGGGAAATACCAGACCGAACTACTGACCTACATACTGTGAAGACTAAAAATAAAGCTGTGGTTATCTTCAAAGCTAACATGTGTCATGTCAATCAGACATTTAGACAGTGAAGTAGACAAAACCACTTTACCCTTTTAAATTTTATTCCCGCTTATGATTTGAATAACTATCAGCTATGCTAATATCCTGGCTTTTCTGAAGCACATCAGAGGCGTTTAGGTTTTTGCTGATTGTTTCTTTCTTTGGCACATTTATATACTTTTTTTTATTAGTTAATTACCAGAATGACTGCTGGTACTGGGAGAAGAAAAAGAACTGACTGGAATACAACAGTCTTTATTGTCATTACAAACCACACCAGTCCTGTTCAACAAATTATCTTAGCCAATTTAGCACAGATGCACAAAACCACAACAATTAAAACTAAAAATTAAAAGCAGTGGTGAAGTTGACAGGTTGGCAGCTAGTGAGCACAGCCACAACTTGTGTTATTTATATCACATACTGTGCCTTTAAATAGAGCAACACATTCTTCTTTTCCTTTAGATTTGATTCTGTGCCCCTCCACTATTTATTGTGTCATCAGCCTACAGCTGCTCTCAGTGTGGAACCCACAGTGTGATTCAGGGAGAGTGTGCGTCCCAGTGAATTATTTATTGGTTTGGTTTTGATTTCAGCGCCACAGCTTGCAGTAGCAGATCCTGTTGGCAGGGGGCAAAACAAAAGCTCCTGGAAGGACAGTGAGAGAGAAAGGTGATAACCTGGCCTGTGTAAAGGGCTGCTGCCTACACTGACATCTACACCAGCAGCGGTGAGACAGTACAAGACGGGAGTGAGAATAACAGAAGCCTGTCTGTTGTACAGCAGGGTGTACCTTCTGGAGACTGTGAGGTCAGCTCACATACACAGAGATCACAGTGTAGTGACATTTACTCTCCATTTTACTCATTTAATGTGTGCGAAAGAACAAAGGCACTTACTGGCCACGAGGATGATGCCCAGGAGGCAGAGGACCACTGCAAATATCAAGCCACCAATTCTTAGAGACAAATAATCTGAAATAAAAAATAAAAAAAATTAATAAAATGAGACAAAATATTAGACAAAATATTTTCTAGAGATGAATAAGGTGTCGGATGAAAATGGATGGATGGATGGATGGATAAGGTGTAAGAGAGCATTTAATTACGTTTCAACTAAAGGGCGGCAGTACAAGAGAGCCCTCTAGTGGTCAAGTTGGAATACGACATATTCCTAAGAGCTGCAGTCATACATTGTATAGATTCATACTGTATAGATATACATGATAACATTATGACCAACCTCGAAAGGATTTTCTTTCTTCCCAAAATCTGATATAAAAAACAAACTTGATTTCAGTTCTTAGAGGATGTCAGAAACATGTTCCAGAAACAAAGGAAAGGAATTCTCTGAAGGAAACACTTCTGCACCAGTGCTTAGACATAAATGAAGGATATGTAGACAGAGAACTTGTTGGCAGAGAAACTGTTATTTTTATAAGGAAACTCAAATGATCTGTGTCTGCAAACCATCTGAACCACAAATGTCAAACTTAAGGCCCACAGGCCAAATGTAGCCCACCACATAATCTTGTGTGGCCCAGTGCAGCTACAGTATTTATGCATATGGTTGTCTCAAAATAAATGTTTATGCTTATAGTTTTTGGATGGGTAAAAAGCAGTGTTCAATAAATAGCCAAAACCTCAGACTGCATTTAAAATTCCAGCCCTTTGCATGATTAAGTTTGAGACCCGGGTTCATTCCAACCTTGTGATTGATGTGAAGATATTTGTGTAGGTTTACAGCAACACTTCAGTACTGTGTCCAGTACTGCGGTTGATTTACTATAGGTGAAATATATAACCTCTTATTTCTTTGGTTGTAATCAGGAGTTAATTATGCCATATGCGTTTCCACAGAGATGTTAAAAGGTCAAAACATTTTGTACAAATGTCAAATAGAGAATCCATTATTTCTTCACGATAATCTTTGACAATAATAATTAACTAAAATGATGTTAATGTGTTACTTCTCGTTTCCCTGCAGCCTGATACTGATGTGGACCCCAGTGTGTAGATATAATACATATGCAACAGTACTGTAAGTGTATACAACTGATGAAATAGAACAGAGTCAACATGTGACTTTAGTAAATGTCGGGTTCTGTTGTCTATATCAAAGAGGTATAAGAAGACAATGCTAGTTCTCCATCAATGCTACAACCTCCTTAAATAAGAACTAAACCACAGTTTGAGGTATAAGAAGACAATTAAAGAACCATTGACATCCGGTGCTAGTTCTCCATCAATGCTACAACCTGAAGGTGCAGACTCTTTCCAGCTGTTTCCTGTGTAGCGTGTGTGACTAAATAACATGTTCATGTTGTCAACACTCACCGTAAACAAAGGGATCGTCTGCGGGGGAGAAGAGGAGAGGAGAGGTTCAAAATGAGAGGCAGGATTATCTGCAGACTCACTTCAGAGAGCACTTACGATATGACAGCTCAGCACTTTTATACTGGCGGTAATTCATTAGCTGGTTTGGTGCCAGCACCAATTTCTCCAGTAAGTATGTAGGCAGCATAAGTGAATTTGACTTTTCAGGCTTTTATTTGAATAAGACCCACCTGAGTAATCATCCGCTGGTGAGGTTGGAGAAAAAGAGAAGAAGAAAAACAATTAGTTTCTAACATATATTCACTTTTTTTTCCCTTGTAATTGAAACTACGTGTCAGCAAAATTCTTGCAGCAGAGAATAATCGCAGTGTCTTCACACTAAATCTTTATCATCGCACATCCTTAAAAAGGCAATTTATTACAGCAAACACTAAAACCCTGTAGGAGAAAATCTGACTTAGTTATGTTGTGCTTGTTTTATTATATATACATACATATATATATATATATATAGTCGATTTGGACTGGACCGTCTGGATGACATTTCACCCCCCCACTATAGTTGTAGACTGTAGTGGAGTGGAAATCATTTTGGAAAATCTGCTTTACATCAAACTGACATCAATGAAGGGAGAACAGAACGGAGGAGCAGGATCTACAGGAACAATGGAAAAAACCTGGTTACCATCTGATTGAGTGATTGTAAAATAGCCAAAATAATGGCCATGTAAACTGTACGAGGTACTGACCGGTACTGCAGACCGGTTGTTGAAGTATCATTAAGGGTCATAAAAATAAAACATTTTTTATACCTCTGTTAGTATTAGAGTCTCAATGATTATTTTTTTAATATTGCCAGATTGTCTTTATAGGAAGTAAATTAGTAAAAAAAAAAAAAAAAAAAAAAAAAGAGCCCCATTGTGGCCCAGTACCAAATTATCTATGGACCAGTACTGGTCCACGGACCAGGGGTTGAGGATCCCTGCCATAATTCACAAAAATGTGACACTGACCAGTCCAGCGGAGACAGAGATTTACCGACTGTTTCTCTGTCAAATGCTGACCTTGTGACACAGACACATCTTCCAGTTTAACACAGGGGAACTCATCATGAAGCAGTGCAGGAGAGGGGTGTGGCTCCCAGTGTAGAGTAAGGAAATAATAACAGGTACTGTAGTAAAAGACACACTCACCCAGAGCAGGAACCACCAAGGAGGGGAGTGCGAGCAACACTCTGAGAACCATCGTTGGACTGAAAATAAAAAAAATAAATTCAAGAAACACAAAGAAAATAACTCACTGACTTAAACTACTTTAACTACAGATGATGAAACTTTTTTTTTAACCTAAGAAACTTAAAGGATTTAACAGTGGGCTGCGATCAATCTCAGGTCCCAGAGCAGCTGAACCAGACATGCAGCAATAGCCTTGTAGCCCTAGAAGTGTCAATGCTTCATTCAAAACATAATTTCAGACCTATCGCTATCAAACTCTTACATTCACATAGAACCAGCTGACTTGACATTTGATGAGTGTTGGTACAATGGGATATTCTGGTGGTTTTCTTTTTTTTTAAACAACAGCCAATGTCTTTTTCTTGATAAACTTTCTCCTATGAGCCTAAATTTAGTTGGTTTGAGGTTCTGTTGGTCTGCTGTGGATTCAAGAAGTACTTTTCTCCTTCTTCCTAAACCCATATTTACTGAGTGTGGAGGAGAAAGGGTCAGATAGCAGTCATTGTTGTGACTGCTTGTGTAACTGATTACGTTTGAGAAACATTCCATCCCATCCTAGTTTGACCTCGGACAAACATATAGTGTAATTTGTGGTTTTCTCTGAGGCCTGGAACTAAAACACTGAGGTTTCATGTAGGAGCCTCGGACAAGAAGAAAATCTTGAAGAAGTGTTCTTAATTAAACCAAAGAGAAGTTTAAATCCTGACTTTTACACACATGTACCACAAATCAACACATCATCAGTATATACACTTATATATACTGATATCACTGCCCCCGGACTGTGAAGGGACAAGGTCTATTTCAGACTCTGTGGCTCAGAATTTAAGGCCAGCAGAGCAGTGCACAGCAAAGATGGTGTCGAGTTGCGATTGGTATTTGGCCAGTTGGTTTGGGTTAGGGTTACAAGGTCGTGGTTTACCCATGCACCAGCCCACCCCCCACCCCCCCACACACCCCCTTGAGGTGTTTTCTCTCCTTGAGTATTACAAAGATCTCTCAACTTTTTATGCTTTACGTACACCTGAGTGTTTAAAGGCTCATGGTGTAATTCCACCTGTGACCTGAGAGGCATCAGTGGGTCAGCAATTGCATTAATCCAAAAGGTTTCTTAAGGTCCTTCTGCTTCTGGCTGTATGATGACAGAAGAGAACAATTTGGCTTTACTGACTATAACAATACAGTGCAGTGTAATCAACAGAAACTGGGCAGACAGTGTTTCAGGATAACGGTGGTCTAGATGGGACAAGCGTGAGATAATGACTGCACTTAGAGAAACAGTTATATGAGCGTCTGGACTAAATGCTAGCTGGGAATTCTGATACTACAACTCTCGGAAAAATGGGATTATCATCTGACTTAAACATTACACTTTTACACAAACTGTTCTCGACATAGTTGGACAAACACAGCAACCGCAACTGCTGACTGTATTGGTGCCTTATTTGACTTGCAGTGGTGCATATTACATGATTGCCCACCCTGGGGCTTTTACCTCCTAACACTATAGGTACAATGAATTATGAATTCAGCTGTCAGGGCATGCCCTCAACTAACAACATGACCTTAAAGGAGAGCATATTTCCCCAAGACAATTAAAAGAAGTAGAATATTTTATAAAGCTAATCCGTTTTTAAAATGTAAGGTATGCTACAGGCTAACTTGCTAAACGCTGGCTTGTCATCCAGAAACTGCCCTTACAAACTACAATAATCTAAATAATTAAAAAAAAAAAATCACATTGGCACAACAGCAGATGTGGTGGTATATCATTCATAATTGTGTACAATTCAATGGCCGAGAGAGGTTATTACTGTAGTTGGCATTATCTGTGTACGTGTACTAGCTTACTAACCACGCAAAATGGCAAGGGTTAGCTTTCATACGATAATTTTAACACAGATGACAAAGCCCTTGTCATAGACGACAAAAACAACCTCAACTCTCGTGATGATGAATTTAAATACATCTTTAGGTCCAAACATGTTTGAAATGTTAGTCCTGAAATTAGACCGTGCATAAGAACTAGCAGAACTTGCCCCTGCTCACCCAGAGCCCTGCTAATACAATCATGTATGAGCACCTGGGGATGTGAACGTGGGAAAAGAAAACCAGGACCTGCCCATCAGGTTGGATTCAACACTTACAGTGCGAGTTCCAACAGGTACTGATTCAATATTGTTAGTAAGATGTTTTCAGTAATGTATACCACATGTCTATTACTAAATCTAGATTGAATCTCAGGCACGTCTCACTAGACTTATACTACAGTTAGAGTCTTTGCTGATGATGCTACGGTCTCTGTCTGAGGGCGTCCTCTGCAGAACATGTTGTTCATCTTACAAATTAATCATAAAATACAAGGGCACGTCACGTGAGCGACAGTTCATCACACACGGTAACGTCATGTTATCAGAAATGTTGTTATTCGACAATGCTAGCACTGTGTGATTGACTGGATCATAAAAAATTTGACAATGTTAGCAAGTAGCTAACACTGTGTGATTGACTGGATCATAAAAAGTTTACAAAATTTTCTACTGAACGAATATATATATATATATATATGTTTATATATATATATATATATTACACAACGAACTCTATGGCGATCATATAGTAGTAAAGTAACTGCTCCGAAAGAATAAGGAGGAACATGCAGCTGTGAGTTTATCAGTAAATGAATAAACACATTTGTAGCAATTAAATGGTCACGTGGTCAGAGAGGCATTTAGGAGCTGTCGGTAAGACATGCGGTGTTAAAAGTCAACACGAGCGTAGACACAGAAAACACGTTTATGAAATTGTTCATAGATTTACCACGCTGTACACATTATTGGCGACATTAGCACATTTTGTTTCTCATTTCTTACCACAAACTTACCGTGTTTTTATGGCTTTCTAAACGTCGGTGAAACTGCTTTCCGCCAAACTTGAGTCAAACTTTTTTTTAAACTTGTAAAAATAAACCCCACGTGACAATAATATAAAACCGCTTCATATGACCATGGACGAAAGTAGACTAAAAACGAAATACTCTCATGCGATGCATTCTGTGCAGATTGTAGAAATGACTGTGCAGCTCGACCAAGTTAGAGCAATAACGTGATCCTCAGTGTTGTCTCAAGAAAGAGGAGAGGGAAAAACGAGGAGGAGGAGAAGGAGGAGGAGTAAGGCGGGGGGCCTGCTCTCCCTGACACCCCACTATTTTGTCGTACACTTTTTTTTGCTATATAATATATATAGTAGACACACACACAGAAACATGTAACATATACAGTATATCCACACACACATATCTAAAGTTCAACCTTCTACACACATATACACATGTGCTTCTCCTGTGTCTTATTGTGGTGTGGGTGAGACGCCCCTTTGTCCCCCAACAGTAACATTAAGACAATGTTTCTTAGCTGCACACAGCATTTTTTTTATTGAGACCAATCCCACAATAAAGAAAATGCATTTTGATTGGATGTTGGTTCCTTTTTGTGGTCATTCGCACAAAAAAGGAAAGGAAAGTGATTTTAAGGTTTATTGTCACCACTAGATGGAGGTGTTAGCCAAGAATGGACCACATTTTCCCTCCTGCTCCATGATGAACAAAGAAATCAGAAATCAAGTAACCACCACCGACCGCCAACACCACATTATGAATCTGAAGAAAGTGGAAGAGATATAATGAGACAATCTGGATGTAAACAAGTCATCTTCAGATGAAAGACTTCACATTCTTCTTCGTCCTGTTTAATGGGAGGTGAAAAGCAGAGGCGTTAGCCACATTCTGCAGCTGTTTATTTCACTTCCTTAAAAAACAGCATTTGGATTTTACCCTCAGAAACAGATGCCTTCCACTGCCACACATCCAGTATCACTGCAGGCCGCTGGAGTGGAAAAGAAACAGTGCAGTCAAAGGGCAGTGAAGCAGAGTAGGTGTAAACTCAACACACGACCAGTGACACGTGTGAAAACGTATTTCAAAGACAGAAGCCCTAACCAGAGAATTAGCAGTGATTCTTAGGCTGCATTTGTTCTTCTTTGTCTATAGTCTTACTACATAAAGCAACTAATTTGACTAAGGAGCAGATACACAAAACTTAATCCTCCAAGGGACTGGCTCAAGGCTGGAGCACAAAACTAAAGACAAGGACTCAAATTAATACCGTACCCAGGTGAGTCTTAAGTGTCCTTGGATGACAAGCGGTGATTGGATTGCAAGCATGGCGGCTTTTGATGGCCAGGCCTGTCAGACTCACCTGCCTTTTAATCAGTAATTACCATAGGGGATTCTCTGGTATTTCTTAATTAAATTGGATCAAATGCAATTAAAAACCACACTCTCATTCCTTTAAAAGGGCTCTGTGGAGTCCTTGTTTAGTTCTAGCTGTTAAGAGAATAAGCGGTTGAATGGTCATAGAGCTGTCCCATCACCGGCTGATCTGTACTCGATTATTTCGCTGGTCAAATTAGGTTTGGAATTTGCATCATAAAGGGCACCTCAGGGTTCGGGACTTAAAGTTTTACTCGAGGCAAAATTGTAACGTAAAGGAAAGACGAGCCGTCGATGTTGCTGTGCTGTTGAATTAATCAGACATCACAGTGGGAGTCATGTGGAGAGGACAGCAAAGGCCCTGGTGTTGAAGGAGAATTTCATATACTCACCACTTGGAAAAGTCTCCAGCGCTCCAGGAGGTGACCACCGCAGACACATCAGTGGTCGTTTTACCATCTGCAGTCACCAAATCATCTTTGGTGTTGTGATTGAAATTGCCACAGGCACCGCACATTTTACCCGACAGTGTGCTGTCAGTCATGACAGTGACCCCCCGTGAAATTGAGTAAGTGACCCTGACAGTAGGCTTTCTCTCGATGATCAGCGTGTCCTCTGAAGTTCTGACAGATAAATTGCATGTCAATTTGTTGGGAAGAGAAACCCTCCTGCCGTTTACCTAGATATAGTAAAAAAAACAAAAAACAACACACATCAGGACTCAGACAATAAGGTATAAAAAGGTAAAGGTATAAAAAAAGTGGTTTGAATTATTCTTCATCCTTTCTCACCCAGGTCATATATTGGCTGTTTACTGTAACCACAAGGTCCTTGAAGAACACATAAACAGTGGCAACAGTGGGCGCTGCTCCTTCACTGCACACCCTGACGTCCACGACCACTCTGAACCACATGATGACTCGCTCGTCACACAGCGATGCCACCTCAAATGCACCACTAAAACCCATGGGTCCAGACAAGCCATCAAAAGATGTGAACTGTCCGTCTTGACTGATGTTGCAATGACTTTCTTTATCGTAGCAACCTCTGGCCCCGTCCTTCACGCGACAATCGTAACCACTGTCACAGGCAACCTGTTGACAACTCAGTAGACCAGAGGCCTGGCAGACACACCTGGACTTACAGTCTTTTCCCGTAATCACTTCTCCCACCTGGTAACATACATGGAATATGATGTAAAAGACTATCCTCAGTACTCAGTGAGGACAAATATCAACCATGGCAGCAACATTTTGAAAATTGATTTTGAAAGAGAGTGAATGATGAGGAATGAGTTTCAAATATACCGTTTACCGAAAAAATGGAAAACCAACCTAAAAAATACCAACTTTCTGATTGCCCGTTCAACAGGGGGCGCCATTGTGGATTCCTGAATAGTGATATTGGACAGTTTTTTGCAACATCTAACAATACGTAGATGACCTTTGTACGTTTTTTAGTATAAAGGTAGCAGTTCAGGGCCTTGTGATTTAGGGATGAGGCAGCAGATTGCAATTGTTAGTTTTTAGGTTTTTTTGTTGTTGTTTTTTTTTACAAATGATCACTAATTGAAAGTGGAGGCTGTTCAGACTCTTATTTTGATATTATTAAGACTCTTATTTTGGTATTTATTAGTATTATCAATATTATAATTATTACAGAGACTATATAAGGTTAAGTAAAAAGTCATCAACAGTTGTTTGTCTACCTAATTAAAACTAAAATGTATTATTAGTGTGTACATATACATTTAAAATATATTTTACTTATGTTTGACTTTGGGTATGGCAGTATATGTGGGTTTTTCCTGTTGTCATAACTTTGACGAGCCATACTAACAATATATTACAGTGACTTTGGTCAGGGCGCATTAAAGCTTCTAGAACATTAATTGTCAGTACTGGAGAGAGCTGTTGCCTAAATTTACAAAGAACTTGTCATCAACAAAAATGCATGTATGTTTTAAAAAAACCCAAACAAAAACAGACGGTACGTTTAAATTACTTTCATCGTTACTACAGAGGACAACAGGACTAATTTACCTTCAGATATTTCCCTTCATACAGACAGCCACAGTTTTCCAAAGGAACACATTGGGCACCGTCAAACACTAAGTTATCATCACACTGGCATCCTTCAAAGCAGCTTTCAGAACAGGCAAACGGAATCATAGGGCTGGCACAGGTTCCAGCACATGTGTCGACACACGCCTCATAGTGACTGTGTGCATGGCAGAAAGCAGCTAGAGGAGAAGAGAAGAAGGAGAAAATCATCTGTAAGTTTTTAAAAATTATTTTAAAGAACAAAGTGGATTAGATGATGTGTGACTCACGGCAGAAGGTACTGTTTCTCCACGGCTGGATTTTCACTCCGACACCCTGGCAGGCCAGGACATAGGCCTGCACACTGTCACACAGAGTTTCCATGATGCCGTTCACGGCACAAACATCAAACACACAATTGGACATATACGGCGCTGGGTCGATCTCGCTGTGGCAGGCTTTGAAAGGGCCGTTCGGTGCACTTATCATGCCGCAGGAGTCTGGAGTCCTGTATTTTGCAGCCTTGTCCTCCTCACACACTGGACACTTTCCTCCACATCCACCACACATGAACCCAGGCAGGTGGAACGCCCATGCCCTTCCGAACTCGTCAACGTCGGTGACTTGTTTGCCATCGGGAAGAGTGAAATCATCATCGGGCTTGTTGTTGTAGTTACCGCAAAGGCCACACATCTTTCCCTTATACGCGGACGGCACAATCACCTCAACATAGTAGACTGTGTCATAGAGGACCGTCAGCCCAAACTCAGTTCTGACAACTATATTGAGACCTTCCTGTGTTACAGTTATAAGCCCATCTCCCAGGGATAGAGGCAGGTTGAGAAGTTCATCATCAACCTTAATTGAGAAAATGGGAAATGTTAATTACTGTGGGACAAATTAGGAAACAAAGGCGTAAAATGTCAGTGTAAAGGACTTACAATGACTTTCCATGGCTTTCTCTGCTGGATGTTAATGATAAAACCATAGGCCGTCACTGAGACCGACTCAGTAACAGCCACTTTACCATTTCCAAACTTCTCATTTCCCTGAGTTACAGTGAATGGTGTCAGCTGACCATCATTATCGTCGCAAACTTTGGCCAACTCATAGACACAAGTGCCCTGGAAGTCAAATCTGCGCCCATCAAAGGAAGTGTAATGAGGGTCACCAGATGCAACACACTTGCCTTGGCTCTCAGACTGGCAGGCTTTTACTCCATTAACAATCTTGCAGACCTCCCCCTGCTGACACTTGGCGTTCTGACATGATACAGCACCGTTATCTCCACAGACACACTTCTGTCCACATTTATTGTCACGGTAAAAGACGTCTCCGTTCCTGAAGTACTGGCCATTGTATGAACAGCCGCAGTCTCTCACAGGGATGCAGGTACCTCCACTCTCCAGGTAGCCATCCTCACACTCACAGGCTTCTCTGCAATGCGCGTCACAGGAGAAGAGGGTTGATAAACTAGCACAGGTGGCTGGGCAGCCTGTGGCACACAAGGAGTAATGGCTGCTGGCTGGACACGCCATAGCTGTGGAAAAGGCATCAGAGAAAAGTTGATACAATAACACCATTTTAAACCGTGGGTTTTATATCTAGAAGACGTAGAAGACAATGGAAAACTCACGACAGTAGGAATTGTTTCTCCAGGGGTAGATGTTGACTCCCAGGTCCTGACAGGCGGTGACGTACACCTCCACAGCCTCACAAACTGAACCAGGGCGGCCCTGATAAATACAGGCGTCATACACACAGTCCTCTAGGTAAGGAGCCGGGTCAACGTGCTTGTGACATTCTCTGAAAGGCCCTGCTTTGTCAGCAATTATATTACAGTGCCTCTGGAGTTGGTACTTTTCCTTCTGGGAGTCTGAGCAGGACTGGCACTGTGCCCCCTGGCAGACTGATGAACAGCCTGGAGTGAGGGCCACCTGCCAGCTCTCGCCCAGCCTGGCTCCATCAGGGGCGGCCTGGCCGTTCGGCATGATCAGGTCATCCTTATTGTTTCCATTGTAGTTGCCACACAGACCACAGACTGCATTCTGGTAACTGCTGGGCAGAGTGACCCGCACAGTGCTCCGCCAGTCAAAGGTCACGGTGATACCAGCCTTTGTCTTCACAACAGCTCTGTGACCACTGTGATATATGGAAAGCTCATTTCTGTAGTCCAGCGGCAACAGAGTCACCTCTCCGTTGAGCTGAGGAGAGGAAAACGAGAGAACGGACAGAGAAATATTATAGGATATAAACAGCACATATATATTAGAGATGTCCAAAATAACTAACAGCGTTTTCCAAACTGTGTTGAGAGCAACCTCTGCAGGGCAAGAAAGGTAGTTACTGGCTACGAATACTATATATATGTAAATGTCTGCATGCTGCTTCTTTAATGCGTCATTTAATTAACCTTAACCTTCATTTACACTCTACAAATGATCACATTAACATCAGAAGGAAACACCGTACCAATGTGAGACAGAATATCTGTTGTTTATCTTTGCGTTCTGTAACTGTGATCTGTGGTGTTATGTTTTTTAATTATGTCTGCCATTCATTAATCTGCCCAACCTCATTGTGTCACTGTAAATAGTAATCCACATCCATACGTACCAGTATTTTGTTGGGGTGTTCCCTGGTGATAGTGATGTTGACTCCGTATATGGAAAACACAACTGTCCTAGTGTAGGACACGGCCCTGCTTCCCCGATGGTCATTCTGCACGCTCACCTTGAACGGCTCAAGTCCTGGCTGCTGAGAGCACAGTCCCACCAGCTGATACACACATGTTCCCTGGAAGTCAAACTTGTGGCCATCAAAAGTGCGATAGTGTGGGTCTCCTGATGCTGAACACGTGGCATGACTGATGGGTTGGCAGGTACGCTCCCCGTCCTTTGTGGTGCACCTCTCTTTGGCAGAGCAGGACGACTGGCGGCATTTCACCATGCCCTGGGTCGAGTCGCACTCACAAAGTTGCCTACAATCATCATCGGCCCAGAAGCGCTGACCGGGCTGGTAGTATCGACCCTGATAGGAGCAACCGCAGGTATTAGCTGGGACACATACACCAGCACTGAGGACGTAACCTGCATCACACACACAGGCCTCCACACAGACACCTTGACAGATTTGCCTCTGCTCAGGGAATGGGCAGGACGGCTGACATGGTCCGACACATTCTTCATAGTGGCTGTTAGGCTGACAGTTCATGGCTGGACAGACATTAAAAGTACATTAATACATTTTCCATTTATGTATCATTGGATTAAAAATGACATACACCTCAAAAATGTTATTTACACTTCCTGAAATTAGAACAAACCAAAAATAATCTGCAGGGTTTTTTGTTTACTTTGCCTTTTTTCCAGCTAAGATTTATCAATTTTCACAGCTCTAACAAATCTATACCATTGCAACATTTTTCAATAAAATACATAATAAATTATATAAAATATTATTTATAAATGTATACATTAAATTTAAATTAAATATTTATTTAACATATTTAAAATATTTATTGAAATTATTTTATTATAAATTATATAAATAAAATTAAATTTATGAATAAGTAATAAGTAATAGTAGTAATATAAAATAAATAGTAAACAAATCTTTCTTTAATTATTTTGTCTGGTATAAAAAGGATATCAATTTGAATAATAGAAATAATGTCACCTGATCCATATTATTTGTTTTTGGTTTGAACATTTCTAAAATAAGCAGAATTCTATTAGAAATGTCACAAATACTTACGGCAGCCAAACGTTTTCCTCCAGCCCTGTATTTGTATTCCTTCTTCACCACACTGCTCAGCATAGGAGGCCAATGCCTGACAAAGCATCTTCTTGTCTCCCTTATTCAGACATACATCATATACACAGCTCTCCATAAAGGGCCGGGGATCCACTTTGTCATGACATGCCTTGAACACACTGCTTTTCTTATAACTGAGTGCGCCACACATGGATTTCGACTCATAGAACTTAATCTGGCTGTTGTCACAAGCTGGACAGTTTTTCTCGCATTTGTCCGAGCACGGATGCTCTTTATCTTGCTCAGGTATTTTCCAGCTCTGGCCCCACTCTGTCACTGACGCAACGTCTTTCCCAGCTGGATTCCGGAGCTCATCACCTCTGTTGCCATTGAAGTTTCCGCAGAGACCACAGACACTGCCGTAGTAGCTGCTGGGCAGCTTGATGACCAGTTTCCAGTTCCAGTCATAGCTAACCACGAGGCCGAAGTCTGTGTCTATCACTGCTGTGCGTCCACTTTGAAACACTGACACTTGACCGTCGCCCAGTTCTATTGGGAGATTAAGACGTTCTCCATTCACCTGATGAACATTCACAAGATTGTTTTTTTCAGCCTCAGTTTGCACATTTATACATATTTGGTTAGCAAACAAACAAATGGAAATCTCACCATAACTTGTCCTATTTGGTTCTTGACTACAGTGATGTTGAACCCATAGACAGACACGTCTACTTCTCTGACAAAGGACACCGCTTTATTTCCACGGTTGTCATTTCTCTCAGTTACTGAGAATGGAACTAGACCATTCAGATTCCCACACGTGTTTGAGATGACATACTTGCAGGTGCCTTGAAAGTCAAAATTATAACCATCAAATGTATGGTAGTGGGGGTCACCCCAGGCCCAGCATGTGCCTGTGTAGTTAGGGCGACATACAGCTTCTCCCTTCTCATCATGGCATGTCTCTTTCTCTCGACATTTGACATCTTGGCATGGATCTGTAAAAAAAAAATTAAATAAAGTATTAAGCATTTACATCAATAACTGAATGGCCAGAAAACCAAAAATCAAATTGGTCAAAAAATAAATAAAAAATTAAGTTCTAAGGTAGTAATCTTGCCTGTGTTGTAGCATGCACGGATTTCTTTCCTGATCATGCATTTGGTTTTCTTAGGGCAGGTGTGTTTTTCACAAACAAGTCCTGTTGCTGGATTACAGGTGCATTTTATGTTACAGTCTTCTTCGTACACGGTCTCACCAGGCTGAGAAAGCAAAGAATATTCACGTTGCAGAGAAAGAACGATCCAATAAAAATAGGCTTAAAAAGATCCACAAAGCATCAGACATATTTTATTGTGTCACCCAAAACAAATTTCAAGTGTCTGCTAGTAAAGCCTGTCAATGAATCCTCGACTTATCAGAAATCCAACTGACTTCAAAGAAGTCAAGAAGGAATTTTTATCCAATGTATT
>NC_024319.1:10766482-10779395 GCF_000523025.1 Cynoglossus semilaevis | reverse complement strand
TAAAAAAATGAACTAAACTTTACCTTGTATGTCTTGCCATTCTCATAGCAGCCACATTCAGTCTCAGATACACATGTTTGTCCATTGAATAAGAAGCCGGCGTCGCACTCACAGCCTTCGGTACATTTATTGGAGGTGCTCTGAAGCATGTCTGTGAGGCCTGGGCAGGAATCAGAAGAGGGGTCTGCACAGACCTCATAATGACTGTTGGCTGGACATTTCATTGCTAGAAAAAAAAAACAGGACCAAGAGGTAGACATGTCAGAGGAAAATGCGCATAAGGTAAGCAAAATGAAGGAGAAAAATAATTTTCATGTCTCCCGACATGAAATGATTTTAAGATTGATTTTAGTCATATTTCTGTGGCCCTGCCTTTCCTGTTTTCCAGTTCATGTGACCTCTGCAACAGTCATAACTCCTCCCCTGATGCTCTTTTTAGTTACTAAGGATACTAACACCAGTCAACTATATATCAGCTATAATATGACCCATGTTTTTTTTTGTATGTTTTTTCAGAACCAGTTAATAATTAATAACGTTTTAACTGGATCCCTGATTCCTTTCTTAGTTACTTACGACAGAATGAAGCTGTCCTCCAGTTCGGCACCTCCGTCCCTGCATCGTGACAGTCAACAACATAGGCTGCTATGCTTTCGCACAGTACATCTTCATCTCCATTAGACGCACACACATCATACACACAGTCACTGAAGTATGACTGTGGGTCCAGTGTACTATAGCAGACTGAAAAAGGACCTGTGGGTGCTGTAACAATACCACAGTAAGAGGTCTCTGAAAGCACAGCCTTTCGAGCTGAGTCACACTCCGGACAAGAGTTCCCCTCGCAGCCATCGCTGCACGCCACACCTGGAATGGTCACTTTCCATGACTTTCCGAAGTTGTTTCTGTTAGTTGTCAGCTGCTTGTCAGGCATTTGGAAGTCGTCTTTTTGGTCACCATTAAAATTGCCACACAGGCCACAGACCTTTCCACGGTAGTTACCGGGCACTGTGACAGTCACGTGGTAGATCCGATTGTAAGTGACACGCAGTCCAAAATCTGTGGCAATAACAAAATGTTTCCCTTCCTGGTAGACGAGGACAGCTCCATCATTGAGACTCAGAGGAAGGTGGTTGAATACTCCATTCACCTAAAGAACAGGGAGAATTTGTTACTTCAAGAATATGATTAACGACAGTTGAACAAAATGATACCAGCAACAATCTTAAATGTACAAATAAAAAGTAAGTGTTCACCAGGACTCCAAACACACTGTGCTTCATGGTGACAGTGAAGCCATAGACCTCGACAGCAACCATCTTGGTGACGGCCACCACTTTCCTATTCCTCATCTTGTTCCACTGCGTGTTCTCAACCAGAACGTTGTACGGCACCAGGTGGGTACCTTCCAGCCCACAGCTCTGGGAGAGTGTGTAAGTGCACATGCCTTGGAAATCAAACACTCGCCCGTCAAAAGACCTGTAATGGGGATCACCCGAGGCACGGCAGACGCCCTTACCAACGGGTTGACATTTCTGGACACCGTTCTCCACTTTGCACTTCTCGTGGGGTCCACACCTGAACGCCTTGCAAAGAACCTGTGGAGAAAAACGTGTTGAAGTGAAAGTTTGTACTAGCACACTGGTATTTGTTAACATTTTATATCAAAAACATGTGCAGCATGTATATGTTGCAATAGGTGTGATTATGTTTTTTGTTAAGTTATTGAAACCGTCTGCAGGAAGTTAAATAAAATGCGTTCCTTCGTCAGCACCAATTACCTCTCCATTTGGCGTGCACTTGCACTCCTCCTCACACTGTCCATTTGGATAAAACACTTGTCCGGCCCGGTAGTAGCGATCGTTATAGACACAGCCGCATTTTGAGAATTGAACACATTCATCTCCACTAAGAATGTAGCCGTCATCACAGGAACAGCCCTCCGCACACTCCTCCCGGCAGCCTTGAGGAGAAGCCAGGTCCTTGCATGTGGCAGGACAGGAAGTTGCACAAACTTCGTAGTGGCTGTTCACTGGGCATTTCAGTGCTGTACACGAAGCACATTATGTAACATTTTAGTCAAGAAATTTATGTTGTGAGAGTTTAGATTGCAGATGAAAAAAGGACAGAGATATACACAGTTAAATCCAAAAGGGGAGTCAAAAAGTCTTAGGACTGAACTTAAGTTTCTTTTTTGGGGGGTTGGTGGGTTGAATTTCTTTAATTTCAGGTTTTTTCATTTTGAGGATTGACCTGATTGAATGTGTTGCAAAATAAATATATAATAAATATACTGGATAAAACAGCTGTTGAAAACGCCTGAGACATGTGTCTTACTGTGTTTAAGTAACTAAAAAGGGACAACACATTCTCTGTCAAACAACTGACTTATCCTTAAATATAAATCATTTATTTTGTAAAAAAAAACCCAAAACAAAACAAAACAAAACAGCAATTCTTACCACAGAACTGACTAGTTCTCCAGCTGTACACCTTGGCTCCTGCAGCATGACAGGCAGATGTGTATTCTGTAATGGCCTCACAAAGCACATTGTGTCTGCCATTGTACAGACAAACATCATAAACACAATCTTCAAAGTGTCCAGTCGGGTCCACTATAGCGTGACAGTCATGGAAAGGGCCTTTGGGGTCTTTAATGATACCACAGAAGTCTTTTTGCTCATACTGAACCTTCTGGTTAATGTCACAGCTGGGGCACTTCCCTTCACATCCGTCAACACAGCCTGGAATCTCCGCCACTCGCCAACTGGACCCAAAATCTGCTGGTGCAACGGCGTGGTCGCTGTTCTTTGGAATCAGATCGTCTTGGGGTTTGCCATTATAGTTGCCACATAGGCCGCAAACGGCTTCCATGTAGTTGCTGGGCAACGTTACAAATACAGCTGATATTCTGTTAAATTGAACTTTAAGCCCAAAGTTGGTGATGACATCAACATAACAGCCACTCTTGTACACGGACACCTGACCCCCTGCTAAAGTAACGGGCAGGTCGACCAGGACATCATCTACCTGGAAATGAAACACATCATGATACTTTTGTATTTATACTTTATATAATATGTTTAATAAATTAGTGTAAAAAAAACAAGTGTCATTTTTACCATAATCTGCCCCCTGTACGTCTCCGTGATTACAATGCTGAGAGAATACACTCTGATCTCCACTAACTTGGTGAACGACACCCTCTTGTTGCCACGGTGCTTATTCTGCACCCGAACTTCAAAGGGCACCAACTCTTGGTTCTTGGAGCAGAGTGCAACGAGTTGGTACACACATGTGCCCTGAAAGTCGAACCGTCTGTTGTCAAAGGTGGTGTAGTGTGGGTCCCCCGTGGCCCGACATGTGCTCTGGGACACTGGATGACACTTCTTTATGCCCTCAAGCACCTGGCACTTTGTTCCAGGTTCACAAGCCTTATTGTAGCATGCTACTTTTCTTGTTCTGGGCTTGCATTCACACAACCGCTGACAGCTCTGGTCGACCGACAGCGACTCTCCTGGAGGGATGTATCGGCCCTCGTAGGTGCAACCACACTGTTTTTCCGGCACACATTTATCTCCACTTAAAACGAAGCCCGAGTTACATGTGCAGGTCTCCACACATGGGTATTTGCATGTTGACGGTGCATTAGGGTCAGAACAAGTGGCAGGACAAGCACTGCCGCACAACTCATAATGACTGTTTGCTGGGCATTGTGGGGCTTGAGAGAAGAAAGAGAATATTTAATAGAATATATCTGATAAATCACAAGCTGGTTAGATTAATCATGATTCATCGAGATCAACATTCTTAAATATGACCCAAAAAATTCTGCATATTTCTTAAAAGACCAATAACTGCAGGTAGATGTACGTGTTTTACACTGTGGCTAGTTCAAATGATGAAACGCAAACACAGAAGCATATCAAGGGAATCACGCAAAAGTCTACCTCAAAACTTAGCTTCAGAGAGTTGGTGGATTTTAGTTGTTACTGTGCAGTTTATCAGTGGCTTGTACAACATATCTTTAAAAAGCTATTCCTCAACAATGTTAATCAGTCTACAGTCACTCATTATCCATTTGTCAACAATCTGTCAGCTTGTCAGTATTTACTGCACTGCACTGAGTGAGGCTGCTCTGACTGGAAGTTGAAGTCTTACAGTGCGAGCAGAGAATATTACATATACACGTATTAGCGCAACAACTACTTACAGCACTTTGTGTTCTGCCTCCAATCTTTAATCTGGATCCCTGCGGCCTGGCAGGCATCGGCATACGTCTCCAGTGCCCTGCAGAGGAAATGATGAAGGCCATCTCCCATACACACATCATACATGCAGTTCTCCTTGTATGTCTGTGGCTCAATGACAGCATGGCAGTCACTGAATGGCCCGTTTGGAACAGTGATAATCCCACAAAACGTCTCACCCTCCCACGTCATCATCTGGTGGTGTTTACAGCTCTTACAGCCACCTACACAATCATCTCTGCACGCAGCATCCTTCACCTGCCCTGGGACCTTCCAGCTGCTGCCAAAGGCCACAGCCCCTTGTGCTTCAGACCCAGAGGGCGTTATGAAATCATCCGTTGGGTTGCCATTGAAATTGCCACAGAGGCCGCAGGTTTGACCAGCGTAGCTTTCGGACAGCGTGACCACAAGCTGGTGTTCCCAGTCGTATCGTACGGTGAGACCAAAGTCAGCCTCGATGACTACAGAGCGACCGCTGTAAAACATGCGGAGTTTATTGTTGTTCAAGGAAACAGGCAAACTCCCCAGAATGTTATCGATCTGCAGGAAGGAGAGCAGAAAAAAACAAATGCATTGAGTGACACCACAACACTTACTGTTTATCTATAAAATATCTAACAAAAAACATCTTACCCTGACACGACCTTTCTCAGATCGAGCAACGATGACTGTGATATCATAGACTTTGACTGTGACCAGGGTGACGTAAGACACTCTAAGGTTACCACGATTCTCATTCTGGGCAAGAACCTCGAAAGCTGGAAAATCGTTCTTTTTACAGTTCTTTGCCATGACATACGTGCAGGTTCCCATAAAGTCAAACCGCCGCCCGTCGAACGTGTGGTAATGAGGGTCTCCTGCAGCCCAGCAGGTGCTGGATCCACCAGCTAGAGGAAATCTCAATATTAATGATAAACCTGAAATACGTCTGCAGTTTAAATACAATTTTTCATTCAACCTGTGTGTTTTTCTTTACCTGGCTGCAAGCATTGGGCCGGCGAACCGTAGCCAATCCTTTGATCAAGACTTATACTGTAAAGACCAAAAGGTGTCTTGGAGCTGGACACTGTGTGTTGACTGTTTCCTAGCGGGTAAGATATTTCTGCCCAAGAGAATTCTGTCCCTGTAACCTTTTTCCACTGGACAGAAGCAGGCAAGTCTTTACCATTAATCCGCAGCTCTGCCAATGCACTAGTCTGTGCCACAATTAGGGCAATGCTTTCAACGATGTCCTGAGCCACGAGAGAGAATGAGGAGCAGAACTGGTCGCTGGGCATGATGGTCATTAAAAATGGGTCCCTGTATTTATAAATTGGGTATGTGATAACATTGAAGAGCAGGAGGACCTGAATGCCATGATCGGCCTGAATCGACAGTGCCTCAGATTTGGAAGGTTTGAGCTCCTTCGTTTCCCCGGCGGACAGAGAAAAATCATTTTTTGTGTTGCCACTTTGAATGACAATATGCGTGGGCTGGGAGGACTGAAGGTAAATGTTAACATATTTGTTCTTAGTGCTTAGAGGAGGGACTATAAATTTAGACCCCCATCTGTTCACAGGCAGTAGCTGCTCATAGAGATGATCACATCTCGAGAACTTGTTGAAGCAGGTGTGACCAGTGAAAACAGCCACCGGGTGCTGGGAGACAACTCTGATGCTAGACAGGTCGTGTTCACTATAGAATTGGACACTCTCGTACGGCTGGAGCTCCACAATTAAATGCTTTAAGGTTTTTTGGTGGAAAACAATTTTGTCTTTTGCTAAAAATTCAACTCTGTTTTTCTCTTTTCCATTTGTAACAGAGAATTCATTATAGTAAAGAGAACTCGGTGTGAACATAAAATAGTCTCGCCCCCATTCAGTGACGGGGTACAGCACAGAGGTTTCAGCTGTATAATCCTTGTAGTTTAAAGCCGTCACGGACACTTTTGCTGAGGCCGCAATAAGCACTGTGTTGGGTGAAGTCTCAGTTCCATGAATCACTGTGGGCGGAAGGATGGCGGTGAACCTTTCTCCAGCTTTAAGAGTTCTTTCTTCCTTAAACTTTAAAGGAAGCACGGACACCGTCACTTTAGTCTTATCCTGACTGGCAGTGATAAAAAGTTTAAACTGGCTTCTGTATTTTAAATTATAATTGGTCAGGAAAGGCAAGGCAAACTCTGTGCCCATTGAGCCAGTACACGATGAACCTGACAGATGGGGCAAGAACAAGGACAAAGATGTAAGGAACAGTTGAAAATGAAACAGTCAGATATGAAGTAGGATTTCACAACACATGTAGTTATTTGGCAAAAAAAAAATTTGATTTTTGGCTTGGTTCATCTTGGGTCACATGACCAGCACAATCAATCAATAAAACAGCAAAGAAGCGGTGACTGACAAAAACCACATTCATTTCGAAGTTACAAAGAAAAAATAAATGCTTTTCTGTGATGGATGTTTTTTTCATAAGCATTGTCAGGGATGTAAAGGAATAGACACTTGACTGCCTCTCAGCAGCACTCAATAAAACACTTTTGCAGACAATATAATTGCATAATGGAAATATTATCAATATCTGTGGCTATTCTCTAAAGAAAAAAAAAGAAGCATTTTTTCCTGCTCAGCCGAGCGCCTGCGGCGTTTAGATTACACCCCTGGTTTGACAATCAAATATAATAGTTGCAACTCAATAGTAGCTGAAGGTAAATGCCCCACAAAAACAAATTTCAATTTAGATAGCCATCCTCTGTGTGCTGCTCTCTGGTATTTATATATATTCTTCATACATTCACACCAGCACCTGGAACGGCTGCACACCATTACACACTAGATGGGATTGACAGCCTGAATTAATTTCCTTAAATTGAGCAATATTTTGGCTTCATGTCCTGAAGTGGAATCCAGAGCCAAGAAAAATGTGAAAAACTGACCAATCCGAATCACATTCTGCCGGGATTATTAACTGCTAACGCATTTTTGTGTGGATTTCAGCATTGTTGTTAAAAATACTCCTTAATATAATATAAACTACAGTATACTCACAGCTGAGCAGAACGACTAAACACACGAGCAGCAGTGAAGTATCCATAGCTAGAAGACAAAATAAAAATTTTAGTTGCAGAAACAGAATATTTTAAATCTATCAATACTTTCACATCAAAGAAACTCTTACCTGCGTTGTGTAAGGCCCGAGAACTGCCTTCAAGCTCGTGGTTTTATACATGTGGATGGATGAAAAGTATATCCAATCAGAAGCCTTAAAGCTCTGGAGCGTCCAGAGCTAAAAAAAATTATCCCTTCTCCTAAAACAACTGAAGGCAGAGCCACGTCAGCGCCACTGTATGTTTACACCGGTAAAATACACAAACTATTAGTGATATACTTAACTTACAATAATAAACCCAGTGTTATACTTGTAGTCGTGAGTGCTAATAAACTGTCATAACATTTACTATTTTTACTATTTTAACTATTTCAAAAATGCAACATGGATGTAATTTAAACTATTTCAAAAATGCAACATGGATGTGACAAACCTGGACCTAATTTGAAAATGATGCCACAAAATAAAATGAACAAAATCTTCCTTTGATTTACATTTTACACTTTAAATGGGAAAGTGAACTCCTTGTCATTGTGACACAGCACACCACTGCACACAACCAAATGTCACCTCTGCCTTTAACCCATCACCAAAGTGAACAGGGGAGCAGTGTGTGGGGACGGTGCCCTGCTCAGAGCACCTCAGTGGTAACTTGGCAGCTGGTGGATTCGAACCTGAAGTGTCCCGGACCTGAGTCCGCTTAGCCACCACTGCCCCAGTTTTAGAGAAAATACATGTAAGAACGGATCACATGTATTTTATTTGGGCATGTATTATATTTGGGCAGAATTAAACATTAGCCAGTTGCGATGCAGTTTGGCTAATCTCATTATCCGTTCTTTGGTTAAAGTGTCAGCCTGTTTAAAAGTCCACAGCACTGTTTAATCCGCACTTAAGTCCGAAGTCCGTGTAAGTTCTCAGTCATCCAGGTCGTGACACCTGAAACTACATCTTAAGTGTGATTATGTCGTAGTGTAAGCATATCCCTTGTCTTCCAAACAGTTCCATTGAGATGTTTTTAAAAGCTCTAACGTAAATATCACCCAGCCCTAAAAACATGCATTTGATATTTATACTAACAGGGTTGAATTAAATTTAAGGCTCAAATATTTATTGGATGATGAATTAACAAAACAAAAACACGCCTTGATGGTTCCATCTTAGTTTGGTTTGGTTTAGAGGCCTCACTCACCAGAAACCACCTTGTTATGGGCTACATGAGGACCAATGCAGCTGATGCAAAAGTAGCTCAATAAAAAGTGAGTTTGAAACCATAGATTTACAAAAGTGTTGAAGTGGAGGTCGTCAGGGTTTGCACAGGAGTACCAGAGCTTGAGCACCAGCAAGAGACTAAACACAATCTTTATCTCAAACCACTCAGGGTTCAGACTTCTGACTTGTACAAGGAAAGTGATTAAGACAATATTTTACCTTGGTTTCAATAGACAGTCATTAAAATCTGACTGGAAATCCATGCAGGGTGTCCTGGAAGGCAGCGCAGAGACAAACGCTGCTGCACCATAGAATTAGATCAGCCTGAGCCACTTCTCACTGTTCTCATCACAGCCAGACGTCACAGCGGAAGATATATCTGGTTTGCAGCTGAGCCGCTGCCCACCAATTCTGGTGATTTGGACGCCGTCCCAGAGCGTACAGAATTCTGGCCCTGTCGCAAAAGCAGCAGAAACTATTGCTTGCTGTGCATTACTGAGCTGGATTGCTGCCCGTCACTTCACATTCCCCTCCACCTAAAATATGGTAACAGCAAGTCTTGGTGCAGTTCTCAAAGACTAGTTTCTGTTCCTACCATTGAAGAGAAATGTGAAATAGTATGCATTAGTTTTCCTGTGTCTAATAAACATGTATCTATAGCCTGAACATTTTGGGGAAAAAAAGAAGAAAAAAAAAGAGACCAGGTCCCAAAATGTTCGATCTGGTTAAAATAAGGCAAAAATCATTTTCACAGTCAATAGAAACTATTTGACATTAATGTGTTGCAAAATATGTAAAAAGCTGGCAATGGTTTTTACAAGAAAGAAAACTCTCCCCTTATGATGCTTTTAGAAATTCAATGACTTCAATAAAATACACAAACACACTTTGTCTTTACAAGCAGGTACTTTGTGCAGAACAATGTCTGGCACGACACTGTTGACAAAAACAAAGTTCCAGCGAAAGATGGGTAAGTGTCTAAGAATTCCAAATCCTCTGCATCACTGGTACTTTCAAATGGACCAGTGATCTGATCCACCTATTTGCGTTGCTCCACTGGAGCCACCGTGATGATCCAGGTGTGGACCACTGTCATCTAAACAACTTTGTTTGCTTGTAGAAACCACGTGTCCTGGTCCAAGGTTCTCTCCCTTGGGAAACAGACACAACCATGTGGACGGACACAGAGAGCGACACTGTGATCTCTGCCCATTTCACATCAGCGGTTCCTTGTGTGTTTAAGCATCTCTGTTGTGTTAATTCTTCAAACAAGCCCGATATTGAGCCACGGGAGGTGGAAGGACACGGTAGGTCTGTGGAGACGAACCCACCGATAACAGTCAGGAAGGACAAGAAGTTGCTGCATTTAATGTGGTTGACCAGTGATGCATTACTACCATCTAGTGGTGCAACGCCATCCCAGGCTTATGGCCTTGGTGGCCCTGAGTCACAGCACATTCCATGCACATTAAACAGAAAACGTATCTGAGATCAAGGCAGGAAAAAACAATCTGATTTGCGTTGTGAATAATCACCCCTCAGTTTTTTAGCGCCGTGTGATCAATATTACCACTGCTTCTCTGCTCTTAATGAAATGTGTGCTTGCAGGGACATCTGCAAACTCTCCAGATTTCATTTGGGGTGTGATGATGCTGAACATCAAACCACTCGGTTTCAATTACAGAGGATATTATTTTAATTTACTGCCACCACATAGCTGGAAAATGAAAGAAAATAATAATTTAAAAAAACTTACAGCAAAATTCAGGATCCTGGGCACAAACGTACGACAGCTGAAAACCAGGCCAGGGAGCGGAGACCTCCAGGAGGATACAAGTCACTGAGGCAGAGCTTGTAAAAGCCCGAGGAGTCCACCTCTCCATGACAGTGTCGGGAGGGTCCATTAGCTTCCAGAACTTTCCCGCTCACCTCCAGGTCAGAGGAAAGAATCAGACTTTCAGCAGATTGTGGACAACTTCCTGCTACACAAGTCACACACACATACACACACTGAGTGTTTTCATAATATCAAAATATCCAGGACTCAAATGTAATTTTCTGCCAGTTATAAAGTTATGGAGAAGACTAGACCAATTGTAACGTGGCGGTTTGTGTCGACGTTAGCTTGCACTCCTGGTGCAGTGACAATAATAACAAACGGCTCGTTCCTCTTCACGGCATCAACCTGTAGGGGGTGCCAAACACAAATTGTTAAGCATACTTTTCCTATTAAAATCAGCAAAGTGTAACACGAGTAGTGTTACAATTAAACCTCAAAATTAAACCTCAAATAACCCATTATAATGTCGAAGCTCCTAACTGTGGTGTGACATTTAAAAGGCAAACTGGAAAAGTTCTTCATTTCATTTCATAATTATAATAATGTTTCAATAATATTTCTGTAGGAAGTTAAAAAAAATTTCTCAGCGTCACAGATGAATCAATAATATTGATGTCGACGTGACGTACCGTTCGTCTGCCTGTACACATACAGTATACACAGTTACACGCCTTAATGTGAAAACAAAATCATATTCATAATGGCGTTCAAAGCTTCTGTCTCCACAGCGTGTATCAGAGCCTCGGTTTGAATCCTGAACTGAACCACATCAGGTGGGAGTCAGGTTTACAGAAACACTGCTCGGTTTACCTCTCACCAGCCCAGAGGTTCTGGTTTCTGTGGCAACAGTGGCCTGCTACAAGTGCAGACACAGTGGGACAAGAGGACACAGGTGTCACCATCCCAGACAAATCCTGGGACACAGCGGTTGGTGTCCACCCAGGTCACACAGGTGTCTGGGGCTTGAAATAAAAGAACTAGTGCAGGTGGCAGCACGTGCTGTGTCACAGGACAAGACAAAATCGAATTCTTAAGGAACAGAAACTACTAGAATATTTTGGAAAAATCCAAAACAAAAAACAAAAAACACTACAGGTGTTAAGAAGACCCTGATTAGAATAGTTCAGTTGTTTTGACATCAAGATTTTTTTTAAGTGACATCTGAGTCGTAAAGCCACACTGAGAATAAAAAAACATATATTATAAGATAAAAGTTGTTAATTTATGAGAATAAAGTTGTAACTTTAAGAAAAAAAAGAAAAACAAACTACCACTTTTTTTTACTGTAACGTTAAGACAATTTTGCTCATATTGTTACTACTTTTTGTTCCTCAATAATTCACAATTTCAATCTTGGAATTGTATATATTTATTCTCAATGTGGCCTCCACACCAAGTAACCCTGCAACAGAATTTTTGAAATAAATATTCCTACAAGTAGAAGGCTACTTCTTTAACTCCACACAGAAATACTGTAGGTCAGGGCTGGGCAAATTATTAGGCCAAAATGAGGTTCAGGATTTGACTGCAGTCAAAGTTTGAACCCAATTACATATTAGTTGGATGTAAAATCTTGTACGGAATAATTTCAATAAAATGTACAAGAACAAAGCCTATGCCTCAAAGATAATTTGGCATGTTTAATGTCTGCTGCCATCTAGTAGCATCAACAAGAATTACGCTCTGTTGTAATGCATGAAACAGAAGGCTTACACCATACCTTTACCATACCTTGAAACAATGTTTGGTGAGCTGGTTCAGAAAGCCTAGCAGGCCGCATCTGGCCCGCAGGCCGTAGCTTTATCAGGTCTGCTGATATTGGTGCTGCATTATGGAGGGAGCGATATCGTTAATGTTAAGGTGACGCCGAACACTTTAAAACACAGTGTACTGAAGCTGACGTGGGTTTTATTAGTCGTTGGATGTCCTCATATCTATAAAAATACATTTGCTGAGCTTACACTTCCTATACCGCCACCGTCATCTATACAGTATAATACAATGTATTATTATTAGGGAATGTGTGGCTGAGGAATCCCGATGTAATCCACCGTGGAGGAGTCCCGTGTAGGACTCATAAAAACTAGTACAGCAGAGAAACAGAGCATTAATCAGGAGTCCATGAACTCCCAACTCAAAAAGCACATTTAGACTGGCTATTACAGTACAGCAGGTGACAAATACAGTTGTGATCTCACTGGTAAAATGTCAAGGCCTTTCCCAAGAGCAATAAATATTATATGAAAGGGTGCATTATTGTCTGTGATTGACAAAGAAACTAAATCATTCCAAAGCCCTGAGGCAGACAGGAGTAGATAACCTGAAAATGACAGGGCAGCGAGAGAGAGAGAGGAAATTCTTTGTGCTGCAGATGAAGTTACAAAACATCCCTTATAGGAAAATCAAAGTGGCATAAAATCTGATAACACAAGCCCAGTGACAGTTAGCCCTATGAGGAATTGTCACCCAACCCAGCAGAACCAGCTGGGCTTACCTTGACTTGAACAGCCTCAGGTATTGTTAAGGG
>NC_024319.1:10696178-10766430 GCF_000523025.1 Cynoglossus semilaevis | reverse complement strand
GCAGTAGCAGAACATCCCTCTCTGCACAATGGCTTCCCAACTTACACAGGAGCATGAGTCATTTTGTTTGTGTGTTATCCAGCGATGCTCATCAACGGAACAAACTGGGATGAAGCAGAGACGGAGGATTACCACATTAGTCATTTGTCACAGATTGAGGTGAGGCAGAAGAACTGTGACTCTGGTACAAACGTTTCATCAGTCACATCTCATCAATGCATTACTTATTTATCTGAAGTGTAGGGACATGTCGGTAACTGAAACTTCAGTGAAGTCAGGTGCTGATGTGTAACGACAGCATCAA
Organism: Cynoglossus semilaevis; assembly: GCF_000523025.1. Classification (NCBI taxonomy): domain Eukaryota; kingdom Metazoa; phylum Chordata; class Actinopteri; order Pleuronectiformes; family Cynoglossidae; genus Cynoglossus; species Cynoglossus semilaevis. The sequence continues at coordinate 10,766,126 of NC_024319.1, read as the reverse complement.
CAGATTTACTGGTGTTTTTGGCTGATATCAGGGGTGGAGTATGACGTTCTACTGCTTCACTGAAATATTAATCATTCATTGTGTTTCGTTGTTCTACAGTGGTTTTTTTTCCTATTTATGTTTACAAGGAAGTAGTTGGATTCCTGTTCATAAATGTTCTTACACACAGTTTTACATACCCCGCAAACACCTCGGGTAGTCCATGGGGGCTACCAGGTGCCCCCGGGCACCACGTTGGTGACCCCTGATTTAGAATGTCCGATCAACCCAATCCATTCTTCCATCAATCCCAGCACTTACTGAGTGAGGACAGCGTACACCCTGGACAGTTCACCAGTCCATCGCTGGACCACATTCTGTGTAAAGATAAACAAACATTCACACTTATGGTCAATAAAGAGTGTATAATGAAAAGGGATTTTGTTTTTTTGGCTGTGGGTGGAAATTAAAAAAAAAAATTATTGAGTCAAGCCTGATACCTCTGCTGCCTGTTAGATGGTGAGATATAGAGCTTATTAATTCAACAATGGTATCAGATCAGTATCGGTTATCGGCTGATATGCAAAGACCAGGATCTGTACTGTTATCACTAACAATTGCCTGAAGCAAATCACTGAAAAAGAACAGAATAGAATTGTATACAACATCATTGAGCTTAAGCTCATCGTGTTAGTTGTGACAGGTAACAATATTTTCCCTCCGTCTCTACTACCGTGATCCTACATTTCCCACCTTGCATCACAGCATGTAAATAGTGCCAGGAACGAAACAACGTGCAGCGAAGTAACTCATGGCAGTGGCCGTGACAGAGAGAGCCACATCGCTCAGCCTTGACACGGCCATTTCCACTCTGCATGTAACCAGAGTCACAATGACATCCCTCATAACAGGCCCATGGGCAGTGGATATCAGATAAAATACCACAAGACTCCAGGCGTGCACTGACACATATACTCCAGTGAGAATTTTAAGGGCACGAGTTTGCTGTGGGAGGAGAGAGAGAGAGAGAGAGAGAGAGAGAGAGAGAGAGTAAACTTCAGATGCCGTGCAAAGTTCAGATGGCCTCACATCAATCTTCCAACTTAATTGTATAGAGCTTGCCAGAGTTCTGGAAGTACAACAGAAGTGTGTGTGTAGACCTGGGTGATTTACTGGTGCACCACAGCACTGATGAAACAACACATGTAGAGTCAACATTAATAACACTCACAGCAGTCCTCACTCCTCCATGATTTCACTTCAGCCCCTGCCCCCTGGCACAGAAAAGTGCATTCTCTCAAACTACTGCAAAAAACAATTCTTCATCCTCCTCGCACGTACACAAGTTCACACGCACGCACGCCAACACGCAGCTCTTAACCAAGCGCCTACAGTGGAGAGGCATCCACTAAATGATCCTGTTGGGGAAAGCAGCATGCCACAGATGTTATCAGATGCAAAATCAGCTGCTCGGCTGGATTTACACATGGAACAGAGAAGCCATTCTTCACCAGAGGACAGAGTGACCAGGAAGATTCATAAATACAAATGCAGTCGGCCAGTTGAAGACGGAGTCTGTCAGCGGCAGGCGCGCTGATAACCCTGACCAGCTGGTGATAGGTGGGCCAAATGAAGCCCACCAAGCATCACCCAAAAAAAATTTTTTTTACCCCCTTCAGAAAACTGCAGTTTGGTATATTTTTTTGCAAATTAGTTTTTTTTTTTTTTTTAACATTAAATAAAGATGTACACATGTACATGTGTCAAACTCAGGCCCGGGGGCCAAATCTGGCCCACAGTGTAATTATATTTGGCCCATGAGATCATATCAAATGTGTACTAGAGAATTTGTAGTATTTGCGGTGTATGTGGTGTATCTCAATGTTTATGCAAAACAAAAATTCTATGTTACATATCTAGAGAGAAGGGACAACATGCACAATTGCCATAACTTTTTCAAAAAATATTAAGTTTGGCCCATGACTTTGTGCACAGTGGACACACGTTTATGACTCAGACACATTCCAGGAAGGTTTAACCTCGACTTATTTGACAGTGACTTGACTTGAGAGTTGCTTTCCAAACTTCGCTGAAGCCGTTGTCCTCAAGCCATCGTGTCAGTCAGCTTGTCAGCTTCCGTACACGTACGCAGACGTACTCACTGCCCTGTGCTCCGTGAGGCTGGTGTGACGGAAGCCTGATTTCTGACCTTAAGTTGAAGCTCCCACAAACGCACACTCACGTTCAGATGGTATTTTAAGCCTGAGGTGCAGCGTCAGCAAATACTCATGGTACACACGGTGTATTAGAGCAATGACAAGTGAGTAGATGGTGGAAAATATATATATATATATATAATGTATATATTTGGTAATTGTGGTAACTGTGCACTTGCAGCCTAGGTTTAAGAATCCTGAATATAAAACGCACTTGGGTATTTTTGTACTCATGATTTCTAAAATCAGAATATAAGTGGGGCTTTATTACTATATATTACGGTAGTCACGTTAACTATGATACTGAGCAGGTTGTCATGGCTGACATGCCCCAACATTATTCTGAATGACACTCACAGTTCCAGCCGGACTTGTAGGAAGTACATTGCAATATGTTGTGTTGTGCAGACACTGAGCAGCTGACAGCCTTCATCAGTCGAGAGGAAAAGGTGAATTTCATGATCGACGTCACTTTAAATATAACCGCTGTCAAAGTGTAGGACACGTTAACTTCACTGTGGAGAAATCACACTAGTGACGGAAACAGGCTTTTTTTTTACTTGGCTTTTGGACACATGCACACTTTAGAACTATTCAGTGCTAAATATATATATATATATATATACTAATGTCTGCTGAGACTGAGACGAAAAAGGGTCCAAATCCTACATTCGACCACAAAACTTTCATTTCCTGGAAGATAGTTGCTTTAGGAAGATAGTTTAGCTCACTGCGGTCTGGTTACCATAACACAGTTCAGTAACATAGTTATTACAGAAACCTCACAGGTCAGCTGTGTGACGACACGTTCAGAATGCTGTCTCCCTCCAGTAAACACTGTGGAAGGTCTTATCTTGGGTTACGTGCCATATCGAGTCTAGTGTGTTATTACTCATGTCCACACTTTTATTTTTGTTATGCCACTGTGTCGTATTTTGACATATATACAGTGCGGATCAACAACAGGAAGCAATTTGCCTACTTATCAAAGAATTTGAGTTTCCGTAGTCTGTCGTTATCTACATGAACAGTTAAAATAAGCGGTTACGACGGAAAATATCCAGTGACCAGACAATTTATGGCCTAAAATAAACACCACCAAAACAAAACTATAAATTTCTGAGAAAAAAAACAAACATATTCCATAACACTACAATACATTTTAAAGGATAACTACATTTTTTTAATGAAAAAAAAAACAAAACATATTTGCCAGACCAAGCCTGTAACAACCTGTGTGTTTCACACAGAAGACAGACTTGTACTCATTTTAATCAGCCAAGGACAAGGACTGTTACATCAAAAAACACTTCATAAAACTGAGCATGTCTTTTCATCAATAAGTCATTTTTTAGCACAAGTCAAAGATTTGGTTTTTGCTCTGGGTGTACACGAGGGCATGTGAAGCCACTACCACAAATCTCAATAAAAGATTCGGCACCACAGCTCATCCCCTCAGGAAGATAAAAACACACAGTCTATAAACACTAATGTCAGCTTTTCAAATATTATTTATGAGACCCACATAGACCTCTACAGTCTCTTTTCAACTCTGGGCCAAGTATGATCTAAGGTAGATGCTTCCGGTTATTCAGGCCTTGGTTGTTGTCCAAAGCAGCAGTGATATTTATACTATTTAAAAAAAATTGTGCTACATAATATGACGGAGTATTAGGGCCATGTTAAGGATGAAAAAATTAGGTGAATGAAGTTCTGAATCTTATGAATAAAGTCTTAACGTTACTAGAACAAAGTCATAAGTTTATAAGAAAAAAGTTGTAGTATTACAGGAAGAAAGTTGTTATCTTAGGAGAAAAAATATCGTAATATTACGGGAAAAAAGTTGTAAGTTTAGGTAAAAAAATAGTAACATTGCGAAACAGAACAGAAACACCAAACTGTTTCAACAGAACTTTGATCAAACACAAATACTGTTTTGTGTTTAACACAACAGAGATAAAAACATTTCCGCACCCTTGACTTTAATTTCTTAATTGTAGGAATGGTGACAGTGTTTAAACACGCCGTATACAAGAACAACAAGAACAATAATCTAGTTATAATAATATCCAAAATAACTAAACTTTTGCCCAAGTATGTACAAAAATGGTTAATTTTAACCCTTAACAAAAACAAGGAGCACAATCGACTCCACAAACATGGGACGTATTTCTCTTTCCTGTTTTGGTAGTGGTGTCGAGATCAGAGGTGATCCAGGCCACTGCCAACAGGGAAATGCTGCTCACTCCTCCCCAGTATTTACAAAGGGAAGGATAATGTAATCAAAACTCTGCATAGAGACTGGTTTCAGCTAAACAAATCCATACAAACAGTCCCCTAGGTGTTTGTTTGGAACAGGTAGAAGTCAGCACAACACCAACAGCTTTGAAGGACTTTGATGCTGAGGTGGAAAGCTGCTCCTCTTGTGGTACACACCATACAGGTTAACCTCTTTATAACCAGCCATTGTTATGGTAAATGTTGGTTCCACATTGTGGTGAATGAGGTCCAAAACATGTTGCTATGACAATAGCTGGCACCATATGTGATGTCACTTTTTGCAAAGATCGTGCCTTTCCCACAAAAACCATACGAGCAAAATTGACTTTGTTTTCTGTGCTTCTGCTAAAGCTTTGTGTCACAGCTAATGACTTTCTTTCGTGTATTGAGATGCTCTGATGTCTTTCCAAGAGGACTGTTCAAATTTTCTGTTGTCATCAGCTACAGCTAGCCTAAGGTTGAGTGTCAAATTAAAGCTACGGGGTAGTTGTTGGTGAGCAGCAAGCGCAAATAATGCGAGTACATTGGAGAATGTAAAATGATGACGGTGAAAAGAGGAACAATTTTGTTCTGTATTACTCCTTGAGCAGAAACATGTACCTCTGTAAATAAGAGACGCGTTGAGTTCCTATTTAGCACATTAGCCTCACTGTTACCTTTCTATCCTGGACAAAAGAAGATGTGTTCGAAGGGAGAACACGGGGCATCTGGAGCTGTAAAGAATCAGAAAAAAAAAGACTATGAGATTCCTGATAGACTTGACTGAAGTCAGCAGCTGTATCAGAAAGAAATAGGAATAGAATGATCAAATGGTGGCAGTAATGTATCCAAAAGAAGCTACTGCAGCGGTTAGCTAGCTGAGGCTAAAGAAGAAGATAAAAGAACAGCGCAGATATGAATCATTTTCAAAAACTTCAATTTACTAGGTCAGTGTAAGGGGATAATAAAATGTAATTAAAAGTCCCTGAATATTTAAGATAGAGGTTTGCAACATCTGTTGCTCAATGTAAAAAAAAACATAGGCTAATTATACTATAGAGTCATTAACTCATTTAATGCTCTAAGTGTTTTTAATGGCACGGTTATTTTGTCAAATTAAATACTATTATTATTAATATAATAGTTACTATGATGAAGATGATTATGATGATGATTATTATTATTATTATAATTATAATACAGATATTACTTAAAACATTCAGTCTCCCCTCTTTTCGGGATTAAACAGCAGCTCTATAATTCCTTGACATTTGCCCAGGGACAAACAGCTGCATCATCAGCTGCACCTGCAAAAGAAATGAACATTTAGAAAATTCAAATGTAGGACAGAAACCCTACAGAGGTTACATGGTGGCAGAGGGAATTAATTCTTTTTAACTCCATGCTGCTGTTTAAAAAAAAAAAATTTAGTTAGTGCCAACTTGATCATTTAAAAAGACTACAGACTAATTTTAACAGCTGCAGAAAAACATAAAAACAAAATAAACAACACGCTAATGACCAAACAGGATTTTAATCCTGAAGGAATATAGGATGTGATAATAAACCGACTTACACGACATGATAACATTCATACTCAGTGCACAGTCAGTCTACTTGTGTAAAAGAGATAAGCGAGGCTGGTGTCAGGTTTCAACCAGCCCGGCAGCCAATGGAGGACATAGTTCCTTGTGCCTCACTGAGTACACCTGTACTAACGTGCACACTCACTCTGGCAGTTTCCATGATAACAAGGATCTCAGCGTGGGAGCAGCAACATACCTGCAGTGTGAAGAGGCAATTCTAAACAGCAGCTCACTGAAATGTAAGTTCACTATTTATTCTACGCACGTTCATATGTCCTGTCAAAAAATACCGTATTGGTGCTGACGGTTTAACCCAAGTTGATAGTGTTGGATTTCAGGCTTGCAGCGTGAGGCTAATGTGAATAAAACTCTAAAAATGGGTCAAGTGTTTTAGGTCACTGTGCAACTCATGACAAACAGGAGAAATGTGGTTTAAAAAATGTGACTGCGATTTTCTGCCAGATGTTTCTGTGTTTACAGCCAATTCAGAAGCGAGGCAAGTGGAGATTTCTCAAGACACAATTACTGACTATAATTCCCTCTAACAGCACACAGATTAGTATCTTTTGTCAAGGCAGGGGCTGACACATAGCCACACCCCATTCATCACTCAAAACTAGACAAATACAACTTCTCAATAAAGACAGCAGAACTGTTGAGACTTGAGTGATGGAGGTGAAAGGAGACGTGAACTAGCGCAAACCGTGAACAAATGTGCTGCGTATGCCTGGGAGAGCATTGCTGAGGAGAGGAGTGAGGAGAAGACAGACATGCTGAAAAACTAGTTTTATTATGCTCCAATGTTTATGCAAATGCCGCGGAATCCAGTTTAATATCCAATCCACAGCCTACAACCAATGGCACAGCACTATGACCCCGACACCGGCCAAGTCTCAGTAGAAAACTGCTTCTAAACGTTTATAGCTATAAATATATACAGTACATATATATGTATATACTGTATACATATGTATATACATTACAAAGGATATGTAGATCATTTACTGTACAGTTAAAATTGAAATTTCATGTTTTAAAACCACACATATATACAGTACATACATATACATATGTGTACATATATGTATGTATGTCTATATACTGTATATATATAGGGAACATTTTCCAACATGACATTTCAATTTCAATTGTACTGAAAAAACAAAAAAACAACATTTTACTTAGGGGCCCCAAAAAATATCTCATGTGACACATCAGTGGGCCCAGACCCAGGCCTTGAGAACAGCCACAAAACTACAGGCCTTGTTCAGGCAACGGTCAACATACTGCTACACTTAAGGCAGATGCAGTAAAGTCAGGCAGTTAGCGCAGCTTCAGAGGACTGTATATCAACGGATAGATTGGTCGTCTTTTCACTGGAAAGTCAAAGGTTTGATTCCTTTTGTTTCTGGTAGTTACATTAGATGCCACCAATGAGGAAAACTTTTTACTGATGAGTTAATTTTCTCACCTACATTCCACTGACACACGTTTTTTTGGAAGACCTTGGTGTAATCCATTATTTTGGTTGATGAGCAGTTTAACTCAAGAAGGACGTAGGCCAAATAATTCACTCATTCAATTTCTTTGTTATAACTTTCCAACTGTAAACCTTTAAATCCACCTGTTCCTGTTAAACAAATTAAAACATACATACATGATGTGAAATTAGTCAGAACGCTCTGCAGGAAATCCCCCCCAAAAACGTATCATGACATTTGAATAACTCTTGTATTTTTCTGTTGTGTTTTGTTGCCAATTCTGAGCAAAAGTGTCACTTCAGCATTTCAGGGTAAATCAGCGCTGTTCTTGAAGAACTGGGGTATTTTCCACTGCAGTCTTAAGGTGCCAGTCTGCATTAGATGATGTGTCTGTAAATCCCCTGCTTCAGGTTCATGTGAACTTGGTGCACAATTCAGCAGAGGCAGCAAGAGCAGGTCTTCCTGTTCTCATCAGCTGGGTCAAAATGTAGAGCGAAAGCGAGAAAGAGAGAGAGAGGGAGAGAGATAGTGAGAGAGGGGTATTTTAAAGCTTTTGTTTCCATAAAAAAACGACAAAACAAGATCACCACAGCTGGCTGCTTGGTTCCTACTACATAGGTAGGTTTAAAAACTTTCATTTTTCTATTTAAAATACTAGCATAGATGTGACACCAACTTTCCACTGGTGGACTGTTTGCTCAGCTAATGAGCAGAGCAGTAGAACATCGCCTCCACACATTTTTTTTTTGTTTTTGTTTTTGTAAATTGTGTGTGTTTATTCAACTTCCTTCCTGTTAAAGTTTACTAAACTGTGCGAGTTAGCGTCTGTCTGTAAGCTTCCCCGGAGACTAACTTTTCAAGCTTTAAACACCCGCCGATCTGTTTGTCACACATGGCACTGGTGGCTGACACCTTTTACACCGCCATCCACTCACATGTGCTGACGTCTCCCTGAAGGAAACAGTAACTGAAGCTCTTTTTGTACCAACAATCTATTTATGTCTTCATTGAATTTAAATGCTTTAAGTAATAATAGAGACGAGATGTGCATGACTGTTGACTGGCTTTTCAAAGGTAAATCAAAAGGGAGAACAGTATGAAGCACTGTGTCTGGCACTAAAATAAAAAAACTAAAAACAACAGTAAACATAACAAACTGGATAAATTAAAAGGAAACATTATACCAGAATATTTATAAACCAACAAACCAAGTAAACCAAGTCAAGGGTGAACAATAATTAACTGTGTTCAGTGCAAGTCACAAAAATACAGTGGAAATTAAAAAGAGAGAAAAAAGAAGAAATCTAGTGCCTGATAAAAAAAGTTTAAAAAAAACTTTTCTGAAAACGTACTTTTCTAAACAATCGTCAGTCTGAATGAAAATGAAAATGTTTTGAATTTGGCCTGAATGCTGACTGGTACCTATGGCCTTCACACTCAAGTGAAAACAGAGTTTCTGCGTTGAACCCTGAGCTGTGGGACAACACCGCAGTGAAGCCTTTAAACTCAGCAGCTTAATGAATCCGTAAACACACAAAAGATGATTTCTACTGCTTAATTTCAAAAGCACTCTTTTACTAAACATTCTAACATTTTTGGGTAGCTTTTGCTAATTTATTGGATACGTTAGGACATTTAGAAAAGTGATGAAAAGATAGAATTGATCAACTGTATCTCAAGGGTTAACCACACTCTGATTCTGCAGAGTTTTCAAAATAGGATGTGACTTAAGAAAGACAGGGAGCGAGAGAGGTGAGGGAGGGGGCGCGCTGACAATTACAGGATATTAAAGAGGACCGTCAGAAACACACTCATATCCTCTTTATTGTTTCACTTATTTTTTCGGCCTCCTACTTAGTAAGTCATTCACTGAACAACTGCACTGGAGACAGCCACTGAGATTTTTTTCCCGTTACCCACTGTGGATTTCTAACTGGCATGCCTGATTCACACCGAGGTACTGTTTGTTGGCTTTATTTCTATTTAATTTTATCATTAGTTTGCTTAGTTTTCAGTCCGCTGACAGAGGCTTTTATAAAATGGAATGGAAACCAATAACACACCATCTGGGTGAATTTTCACTCCTGCTCTCTCTTGTCGTTGTATTCCGAGAACAAACCTTTTATGGCGCTGACACAGTTCCACACTCACTTTTCTCCTAACCCGAATGAATCTGTTTTCCCATGAACTCTGAAGGCCGCAGCAATTCTGATATCTTTTGAATGGAAGCGGCTCCTATCGTTGGTGTCAAGGTGTTTTTTCGAAAGTGTGCGGCGTCGGGTGCATGTTTGTTATCTGTGAGAGATAGGACAGCTGTAGTCTGTGTCTCTGGATGCAGGTCTGTTTACGTAAACGGAGTAAACCTCTGTTTGTGCATTTTGTTGATCTACGCCAGATTGTGCTGCGTGTGTTTGAAGGAGTGGAAAGTGGCCATCATTCAAAGTCAAACCTGGTAAACAAGATTTAGATTTTCTGTGGGCCGGGGTGACCAGGCAGGAGTGAGTTTCAAGGTTAATCCCTCCATTGGAAAACTGGGAAATAGCACCCGGGAAAAAACAAGACTCCCCTGGAACCACGCGGTTGTATATATTTTCCTAGCAGCCTCGCTCTCCAGTGTTATTATTTGCAGTCTTTTGAATTTTTACTGTCAATGATTTTTTTTCAACCTCTGACCGTAAGGCTGCTGATACGTCGAGCTCGCTCTGAGGATGTGGAGCAAATTCAATCAGCGTTCAAATGCACATGAATATATATTGCCAGATCTGTGGAATAATATAAGCGTCAGGAGCCATTTTAATGCAGAAGCAGTAGAGGGTAATGATAAATGTTTCCAAATCGGATCTGCTTATTATTTCACCCAGAGTGACTCTGAAAAGCAAATTGGACACAGTAGAGGACTTTATTTGCAGCATCTTAGCTTATTTGTGTTTGGAGATTCACTGCAGCCGTTCAGGGGCAGGAACAGCCCCCACTACACCCCGATCTTCAATCAGCCTCACTCGCATGATTAACATCTTTTTCCAATACAGTCAACCACAGCAGCTCTTGATCCTGTTCTGCCAATCTACCACGAAGATTATCTTGTTGTGGTCTGTGTTGCACACTTTCCTTTGCAGCGTTTGTCTCGCTTGAACTACAGTGGAATCGAAGGATCGCAAAAACCTTTAGATCAGAATAAATCGATGATAAGTAGCGCTGTCCACATTCATGGAAACGTCTTTGTTGCCTTCCTGCAGAAATGTCAGGAATCACGTAAGTTGCCTAATGAGGCCTTCACGTCACACGCAATAGATGCGGATCGAGCGGCAACTCTACGTTCATTTTGATCCTGTTGTAATACTCTAACCTGTTATCAGTTAGCCTGCACACTGAGGAAGCTAACTTTTGAGCGAACAATTGAGGAGGTAGCAGAATATTTTCTTTTGCAGGCTTTAAATTTTTAATTCGTACATTTTAAACCAATCACAAAATAAAAAAGACTCGGGCCAGTCTAATAGCTGTTGGTGCGTCTTTTTCAGTTTGCTGCAGTGCCTCACAGGCCTCTTTAATAACACGCGCGTTGGCAACGTGGGTCATTTGAGTTCTTTTCAGTCATTAACTGTGAAGGAAACAAGACACAATGAACAGGGCTAACAATGAAGAGGTGCCTACAGTATCGCTTTTGGCACAAAGGTCACTGGGAAAGTTCCCGCTGCAAAGTATCCAACATTAAATGAATGAATGACTATTGGCTCTTGATTCCCTGCCAACACGACGACCAAATCGGACCATTGAGGCATCCTCCGGGACTACAACCACAAGGAAGGTCATTCCCATGTTTCCCCATTTAAAAATATCAGCATTCATATTGTGTTCAATCCAGCTGGGTCTTTGTTTTACATCTACAGTGTGGAGTCTGGAGACAGCGGCTGGTGTGGGCCGTGTGCCATCAGGAAGCCGTGACATTGATCCTTAAGAACAACACATAAAAAAAACGAAGTGATGCAAGTGTAACACTTTTTTATAGCGTAACCAAAGCTGGACATGCGCCAGGAACATGCATTGGATTTTTCCTGCGCAGGTGATATATAATTGAATCCCCACAATGCATTGGGGTTAACATGCTCGGCCAACAGCAAAAACTGGTTTATTTCTTTATCTGAAAGGCCACTGTGTTTAGCATTCACATCTTGTCACTCTGTGTGCGTTTCAAGTAAAAAGGAAAATGATCAAAGACGTTTATGTGAGCGTGAACACATTGTATATGTGGGGCCCCCGCAACTGACAACATGTGAAGGAAGTAGCCAACTGGTTCTTTTTTTTTTTAAGTGAGTTGAAACAATTCAATTCCTCCCCCAAAACAACATACGTTTTTGGTTACCAGTTCTATTAGTTCACAGTGTGGAAGGCAAGACTCAGAGTGTTTGAAAGAAGAGGAGTTTAAGATGCTGCGATATGATTGGTCCACGGTCAGTACATTGTCTGTTCTGGCGGACTGACAGAACCTGTTCTTTTCAGAAACTGCTCTTTAATGCATTTCAGCAAACATTTGTGGCTGTTTACTAAGCACTGGCCATGGGCATTTACAACTGACAAGACACAGGGGGTGCTGTATGCTCTGAAACAACCGTTGAAAACTGTTGACCATTGTTGACTTATTCAAGTTGTACTATTATGCAAATATGGTCAACTGGTGGAGAATGGTTAGGGGTCTGGAACCACTGACATCACTTTCTGTATCTCTGAAACGGCCCATTTGATTGGACATTGTTGAACGTCACGTCTGCAGTGTTTACCCGTATTTCCTGCTGCGTCTCTGTCTCTTTAAATCAACATCGTCTTTGATTGTAGAGATCATTGCATTCACAAACATAGTCAACGTAAGACAATTGTCTGAAGTTCCGGAAACTTCTAATGTACAGTCTATGGTTACGGCCCTGTTGTACCAGCAGGTCTTTTTTTCACTGTAGGTTTTCAGACATCCATTATCTAGACAGTAGTACTAATACTAATAAAGTACTAATAAAATCCAGGGTTATCACTGGTCCTACCAAACCACCCCACAGGGGTAAAAGCGTTACTGTCTGGAAGATAAAGGTTAGCAGGAACACACCTTAAGAAAACAGCCAAGAATTACAAAAACAATAAAGGCAACCTCAACGCCCGCGAGGCAAAACAAATTTAGTGAAATTAAATATAATCGCTCAAATCGTCTGATGCACGCCGGCTTTTATATTTATATTTATTGACACCATAGTTGTGAAAAAAAGTTTCATTTGAAAGCTCTAGTCTGGCAGCGGGTGTCATCCAACCATGTTGTGAAACGCCTGACGTGTCATCTGGGTCAGGACGACGGGAAGGAAAGTGTTGAATCTGCACTTGTTTCAAGCCAACGATGACAGAAATCTCAACACATATTTGCTGAGCTCTATGGGAACAAATTATCACCACTCTCCAACAACACCAGTCTATGATTACAATCTAAGCGTTCTTTAAGATAGGGCATAGACTGGTTGGCTTGGAATTACTTAGTTTTCCGACGACTAAGGAACGCACGTCTTTGTATCTACTGTAAAGAACCAACGAGGTTTCAGCTTACGATCACACTCCAGCTGCTAACCAAAACAGTGAGCTTTCACCAACATTAATGACTCTGAATAATCAAAAGAGATATTTTTAACATCAACCCCCCCATTCTCCCCCTCTTCTCCCCCTCTACAGCATTTTGAAGATGATGCGATTGCTCGTCCCGTGTCTGTTGCTGCTGCTTCATTCCACTGCTGGTAGGTTCTCATCTGTGATAAGTGATAAGCTCACCTCATCGAGTCTACTCCTGTTTTCACCTCACCTTACAGTACGTGTCAAGTCAACACCATCCGTGCTGTGTGCATGGGCTAATGTATGCGGCCATGTTCCAAAGTAAAGTGTCGGCGCACTGAGAAAACTGAAGAGGAAAGAAGACACCAGAAATAATTAGCTGATAGATTTTACAAACTTAATTCAGTTACAGAACTTAAAAATATTTTTTTTATACTTCAACTCCAATTAATCTCTGTATTGTTTTTGTTCGGTAATGAAGTATAATGATCTATACCAGTGTTTCCCAAACAACCACGGCACACCACCAAACAGAAATATAATAATATTCTTGTTTATATTTACTAAAAATGTACTCCTGTTTAGTTGAAGACAACGCTAATATACTGGCAGGAATTGAAGAAAGACACTCACAAAGATCTTGAACAGCTCTGGTTATGGTTTTTTGTTAATTTTCAGAGCCATCTGCTGCCACCTAGTGAGGAGAATTTAATTGTTTTGCTTGTCACGCATTGACGAACAAAAAATAAATAAATAAAAAAATAAATTTATAATAGTTTTCCATTTCATTGAAATTGGATAATTTTCCACGGCACACTAGTGTGCCACGGCCCAGGGGTTGAGAATCACTGATCTATACCATTGCTGCATTGTGACTCTTGTCTCTGTTTTTCGCAGCTGTGTCAGAAGACAGAGAAGGATCAGGCGATGACGGTATGTAAATCATCTCTTGTTCAGAACAAGGAAAAACAAGACCTGGTGTCAAATCTGTCACTCGCTCCGAGCAAATGATTAAACGTTACATTCGACTAAACGTCATTTATTCTCTCTTTCTTTTTACTTAAACATCACATTAAGGACACGCACCTTTTGAAGAAGTGTTTTGTTTTTTTTAAATGACCTCACTGTAATTTTCGTTCTCACATCCTCTGCCTGTTTCGACATGTTTCCTGTTCCAGGACTGTCAGTACCAACACAGCCACGTGTGTGTTTTTAAAAGTTGGCTGGCCCTCCAGACCTGCTGAATCTAACATTAAATTGAAACACCTCATACCAATGCAGCCTACTGCATTATGGGTAAAAAAGCCAAAATTTTCTCAAGATAATTTTCGCTCACCTAATGTGAGAGAGGAACAGAGCCGGAGCAGCCTGACTTTTGTGTCACACTTTGGAGTTCACCCATTTCCTACTTAATGGTTTCCGTTCTCTATTTAAAGTTTTGTTATTTACCAACATTTGGGGACATTTTATACTAAACTTATCGAGTGTATTTTCCTGTTTTAAAAGTTCTTTTAACCCCTGTTGTTGCCCAGAGTTCAGATTCCTCATCTACGCTGCAGGTTTCCTGTTTCCTATATTGATTGTTGTTTATTGGGTTTAGAGTGCCTGAAAACTCTGCTGCTTCAAACTGACCTGACGTGAAACACTCTGTTCAATATTGATACTTAAAGAATTGATGTTTTAATCTACAGTCTAATCTAATCCTTTTCCTAATTTTTTTTTTTTTTAACAGAGATTGATGATGAGGATCTGAATAGTATAGACGGTGAGTAAATGGACAGAAGGGCGGTAGAATTGCCAACATTATTCTCTGTAACTGTGTCACACCCACTTACACAATAATGGCAAACTGAAAGTACGGCCTGTCAGTCAGTCAGTATTGCTGTATGTACGGTGAACGGTGGTTTCAAAACTCTGGATTATCCCAGAAGTTGGGAATCGGACGTTTGTTGGTCTGAACAACTGGAATATTAAATCCCGACCGTGACAAACAGATTAGATATTCGAAATGGACAGAAGTGATGTTCGTTTTTTTGCTTACATCAGAAGAACTGAGAACAGAACAGTAGGGCAGCGAGGAACTTAGTTAGGCTACAGCTGACGAGCTGACAACGACTAAAATGTCTTATTGCTTTGCTTATTTTCCTTGACATTTTCTCCATAATAATAATATTAGTAATTGTCAATCATCTACTCGCTGTTATACTTCTTTCTGATTAATTGTGATTAATCGCAATCGATCGCAATGTATCCACGGCTACCCTGAAAAAAAAAATCCGATGAATTTTTTAAAATCATTTCACATCTCTTATGAATACGAATGGGCAGGAATGTATGTCCATTCATGTCCTCTTTTTACAAGGATCAGGATTTATTGAAATTTACCAAATTCCGACAATTGCCTATTCAACCGGAACCAAACCAGATTTTTTTTTTGCTGCCTTACGAAGTCCCCCCCCCCGCGCGTCGTCGGGGCGGGGGGGGGGGGGGCACGCGTCACTGTGTTCTGACGCGGACTTTGCCAATGACTAATGTACATACAGGCTGTTTTAGTCCAGTGAGATGTGTAAAGGGCTTCGGCCCCTATTGGCGCTCCTTCCTTCCAACCATTACGCTCTGAATAGAATCAATTAGCTCCCCGGAGAGGTCCTGTGAACTGTGCTGAAAGGCCAGTGAACCCGTCGACGTCTCCACCACCCTGCTGATCTGCTAATCAACACTGGCATTCACGTTCTCTCCCCACACCGCCCCGTCGCTCCTCATCTCCACTTTGACTGACGGTTGACAGAACTACAGATCTGCAGCCAGTCGGCTGTCGGCTGTCGGAGCGGCGGCCAAACTGAAAAACAATAATCAGGAGGAGGCGGAGCGGGGTGTGGGGATCGAGGCCAGAAACCGTTAAAATATGTCAAACAACTCTTGTAAAGCAGTATATATGACAATTGAGATTGTTAAGATTGTCTACAGCACATTTAGATCTTGAGGATTTTATGTTGCAAATGATTTCTCGAAATCTTTGAACAAACTAACTACTAATATCATTTCAAATCTGTATAAAATCTTCAGGACTTCCTGCTTCATTTCCTGTACAGGAACTGAACCAGGAAGTAGTGTTTGTTCACGAAACATTTCGCAACCCTGATATTTATTTTTGGCTTGATCGTATATTATTATTATTTGACATTTTAAACTTTTTGTATTCGCTAACGATTTCATTTACATTTTTTTTTTTCAGTCACTGACAACAAGTTTCTTGATTCGACGTTTGTAGACAAAACTACGGGCGAAGAGAGTTCTTCAGGTACACTGGTTGCAGTATCACTCTACAGCTCAATGCAGTGCTCTACATTTCTATACACATTGTGCAATAATGAACCTGCAGCCGTGTCTAACAGCTTGTTAAAAATGTTCCGTGCTCTCAGATCACCTCATCCTGATTATCGTCGTCGTAGCTGTGGTTCTCCTGGCTCTCTGTATCGCAGCAGTAGTCGGTGAGTGTTGACTGCTGTTTGGACACGACGGAGTGAAATGTGAAATAATAGTTGTTTATTCAGACAGTTGATAAATGAACTGCTGTGATAAACCACCTGCCCTCGGACACAGTCTCTTTGTTAACCTGAGCAAATATGAACCATTTCCTGCAGATTTGACCTTTTAACCTGTTTTCTTTTTGGGTTTTTTCATGCAGCTGCAATTTTGTTAAGACGCCGCATGCAGAGTCGACAGCAAGGGTAAGGTCAAACATTATCACTGACGTAGTTCATATTTGTTAAGAATTCTCTGTGTTGGGATTAGAAAGTGTCCTCTGAGTATTCCTCAGCAAGACAAACACACACTCTGTTTGTCAGCCTGCAGGTGACCCAACCAGTCTGATGGGTCTGAACAGTTTTGCCATGCACTTGTAGATTTACGTTCTTTATCCAATTTCAGCATCAAAACTATTTAAAAAAATCCTCTTAAGACAACTTTAAGACACCCATCTGCACCCGTCCAGACTTGTATCGCAATTAGTATCTGAGCCCGAGGCCTGACACCACTACAAAACACTCCCTGCCTCTAGTCTTTTCTCTCCGAGTCATCAAACGTTAGCCTTAGGACCGTGCCACTGGCTGAGTGTGACCAAATCAGACAGGATGTAACCTGTTCCAACGCTTACTTCATGAATCTCAGTTGAGCCTGGAGAGATGGCTCAGCTCAGTACACGTCTGTAAACACCAGACTTCGCATAATCACGACAACAGTCAGCTGACAGCAGTCGTACGGCAGAACAGCCTGAACCAGTTTTACAGAGAGACGTTCTCTCCACGCGCTTCACGTGTTCAACTGCTTTCTCTCATCAAACCACAATTGACCTAAAAGAGGTTTCTGCTAAGTAAGCACTTTTGTTTGTTTTGTTTCGGCATCTGGTAATTCGTGACCTACAGGTCGGGTCATGGAGGTTGCTCGGTTCAAATTAGCCTCGTTTGAGTTCTGGTAAAGAGCAGAAGTGGGAACCAGCAAACACCTGAGTCAATCTGTAAGGGTTAAATTCCTCCAGAGGATTAGTGGCCGCCTCCCGGGGCTGCAGTCAGCTCTGACAGTGGTGCTGACTGATCGCCCTGCTGAAAAGAGGCTTAATCACACAGCAACCTGGGCTGTGTTGGATCAACAGTGCCTTTCCAGGTTTTAAAGTGCCACCTGGGGATGAGGAGGAGTAACTGGGGCGCTGCAGCTGCCACTGTGTGAACCCTGCAGCACCGAGCAGACATGCTAAAAAAAAACAACTTAGACTAAAACCATTTAGCAGTGACTCTGACTTTCTGTTTTCCTCTCTCCTGATCCTACAGGATCTACTCTGTGCCGACAGAGCAGGGCCATAAAGAAGCCATTTAGTTTTGGATGGAACCACCGTTCTACTGTATGACACACAGGGAGCAGAGGAGCAACACGGGGCTAAAAGGAACCTCCAGCTCTGGACCCCAGGACGCCTACAGATATCATTGCACAACAAGCCTGCTACTCACCTTCACTTCACTGCTCACCTTCTACAACCTCCTGTCAGTATCTATGCCATGTGTGTGTGTGTGTGTGTGTGTGTGTATGAGTGTGCACCTTTGGTGTTCTTTTGTTTGTGTTCCTGCCGTATCTACTAAATACACCAAATTTACCCTGGAAGATTTGGAACTCTTTCAACCCTCTAATTGGATTCTATTTAAGGAATCCAAATTTAAAGCCAGTGAATTGATGGCTTAAAGCATCTATTGTTAACAGGGATAATTTAGCACAGCCAGAGCGCTCCCTCACCTGAACGAGACATTATTCCCGGCAGCTACACAGTAAAACTGTATTTGCATTTGAGTCGGTGCTCGTAGGACTGATCTGCCAGCGTGAAATAGTGGCTTGACTTAGACAAATCATTCTAATCCAGCCTGAAATAGCCCGGGCGCTCGCTTCATTCCACTATTCACTCCTCTGACGTCTCCTGTTCGCAGCCTATTAGGACGGACAAGAGGCGGCAGAAAGATAAAACCTGCCTCATCAACCTCAATTGAAAAGGAACACGTGCAAAATGACAGGGCGGAGAAGTGATTGGCCTCCAGAAGTGAATCTCTGTCGTCTCACAGACCATAATGAGCGCTGAATGTTCTAGAGTTTGATAATTCCTCCGAGCTTCTCTGGAAGGACCTCGGAGCCTACGGTAATTGTGTGAGAATCCTTGGGTTATTCTTGAAATTAGTAACAATTGGATGAATGAGCTCAACGCCGCGTTTAAGAATAATTCAACAGAATAAATGGAAAAATTATTATATTATGAAAGCTTTCTTTTCCAGAACCCAGGACAACGGTTTCTCCATGTTCCTCCGTTCAACATCATTCATTCATGGCTCCATTGGTAGAGTCTTAATATAGATTAGCAGCTCTGGAAGCAGCTCTAGCAGTTCCGAAAACAATATTAGAGCGTTGTACTACTACATCAGGTGGGCAGCCATCGTTGGTCAGTGCTGTAGCGTCTTATGTAGCATGTAGCTTTGCCTGCTAAGCCTTAAATAAGTGTCAACATTTCAACGGCAGGACAACAGGAAAAATACACAATAAAAAACCAAAAACATTTCAATATTTATGTTTGTATAGTCCGACCATGTATGGAGTAAACACTCACTCATTTTGCTGTTAAAAAAAAAAACGCTCTGCTCTCATGGAGTCTTAATTTTGAAAATTGCATAAAAAAAAAGAAAATATTGAAAAAAATCAGCCAAAGTTGAGAGCCTTCTCCTCTGCTCTGTGCTTCAACACTACCATACGCCTTCAAACGTTGACTAGCATTTTTGTTGCAAACAACAGCTGTAAAAAAAAAGAAAAAAAAGATGGCTTTGCTGGTTGGGTAACTCATGATGGATTCATGTTAATAGAATTATGACGATAATCAACCTGAGAGAATTTGTGGGAGGAGGTGGTTTATGTCTTTTATAATGTATCCTTTATATTTTTCCCTCTCTTTCTGTTACTGCTAACACCAAAAAAACTTGTGAATACAGGCAACTTCAATGTGATATATAATAATATATTCTTTGTATTTACAAATGTATCTCTCAGTGAATACATTGCGTGTTTTCTTTTGAATTTCTTTTGAGTTTAAGGGCAACTGTCTGTTTGGTTTCCGTACGTGTAGATGTTGTGGTGGGTGGAAGTCCGCTGTTGGCCAAGAAATATTATGTAAAATATTTGTAATATTATTTACCGTCAAATCGCTGCAATTTCTTTTTTCAAATTAGGCCGTAATCTGTGTTGTTGATGCACGTGTGTGTGTGTGTGTGGGTGAACCCATATTTGTATATTATTTGTGCCAAGGACATCAGCGCTAGTTTTTTCTTTTCTTTCTGTATTAATCTACAAAGTATGTAGTACATGACCTAGTACATGATCTCAGAGGAAAACTATAGCCGCAGGAGACCATATATCATCAACTCATTCCATCTGCCCGGCTGACGTTACATTGATTTTGGGATTAGTTTATTATAACAGCTATGCTGAACTTTGCATTTTGTTTATTTTTAACCAATAAATCTGTTCATAAATACGCGGCGTGTCTGTTTTGATGTTCTCGTTCACACCAAAGTCATAAATGTAACTCCTTTATTGAGGCAATAGACAGATTAAAATACTTAATTTGTCTTTTTATTTGAAATGATAAAGTGTGTTTACCTGTTGGCCCAGGTTTATTGGGCGTTGCGCAAGATTGTCAATTATGAGATGCTCTGATTATTCTTAATAACCTTTAATAATAACCCTTGGCTGTGGGCACAGATGTTGAAGAGCGTTGCTATCAGGTGTAAGGTACAGAGGTCATTAGGCGGCAGCCAACTTTGCAGCTGAAGGCGTGATTAAGATAATAAATCAGCTCCTCACTCGTTGTTTCCACACATTGAAGCACACACAGCTGCGGAGTGAGGAAACGACCGCTGTTGTTACTGTTTTCCACTGGCCTGCGTGACTCATGTGCGTGACACTGTTATTAAGCAGCACAGTCAGTTCACATGTGCACACACGTTGCTAAGTTGGGTTTCGAGTGTTTTTCCACCGACGGACTCCTGACACGCTCTGTCCTCGAGTCACCAAAGACGCGCCTCGTCATCCCTGGACCACTCGGTACGACCTGGTAGACGAACGGGAAAACGTCGAAGGAGTCAGTTCTCAGATGAGAACGGAGCGGAGCAGTGAGAGCAGGTCATGTGATTTTCAGTTCTTTCAGAGGTTCTGAACAAACGGCTCCATCATGTTCTCAGTCTATTAATCATCCCAGAGCTTTTAGTCAGCAGTCTGCTGAGCTACTGGATATCTGAAATGACTGATTGTTACCATACATCATCCAGTACCCTCTGATATACACTACTTAATACATTGAACTGCAGTTTTCCAAAAGCATAATACCCTCACAAAAAGGCAACATCACGATGGGGTTTCTCATTCAAATGAAGAGCAGAAATACTTACTTTGACGACCGCCTGCGACACTTGGGCAGCTGGCAGACCTTTCCACCTGAGACCAAAGAAAGGCAGCTGATTACCACACAAACTCTTTACAAGGGACGAAACAGTTCCGAATGTGGATTCACGTGTGACACCTACAGCCAATGACCATTATGCCCATGATGAAGAGTATGGCTGCTATAGACAGTCCAGCCTTGCGCAAGGTGCTGTAATCTGGAACACAAGACTACACTGTCACAACATTCAATCACAGGGACACAGCATGTAATAAAGACAAGTACTGAGTACTTCCTGAGGCCCCAACACCAACGCATACCGTACACGTACAGATTAGAACAAGGAGATACAGCATTGAATGTTGGATGGTTTCCTTTGTGCTCTGACCTTATCCTTTTATTAAGTACAGTACGACACATGGCGACAGGCATTCATGAGTAATTTGGAATCAGAATTTAAAAAAATCTGGAAATATTTCAGTTGCTTTCCAAGGTTGAAAACTACATGTCTTAAGGACATCAAACCTCAAAGATGAGAAACTTGCTTATTATATTTAAAGCTCAGAAAAAGTCAATATAAGACATAAATAACAGAACAGACAACTTCCTGGGTTAGAATTGGAGATATTTCTTCCAAAGTCTTTTTTTTTTTCAATCTTTTTTTTTTTCTTAATCTGACTGATCGCCTGGACTGTCATAATGATTTTGGATTCATTGTGATTAATCTGATTAATCTGATTAATCTGACTGATCGTGGTTGGATGGATGGAACTGTTTTGATGAAACTAGTGTGTGCGCGGTGTCCTGCAGTGTGTGTAAACACAATCTGTGAATGAGAGCATGACAAGTAGATGACCAGTGGAATTATGGGATATGCGTTGTGCCTGGTTCTGCCCATGTTAAAAGACATTATTATTTTAAGGTGGAATATTTTCACAAATTAATTAACATAATGAAGGTGTTGAAGTTCACTGTCTGACCACTGGGTGCAGCTCATTGATATTCTGTTTTCAATGAAATACATAAACAGAACAGAAAACCTTTAATTGTTTACTTTTTTGCCAAAGTTGTAACACTTTGTCGATGCTGAGGTTGCCAGATATGTGATAAATTAAGCAATAAAATGCGAACCATATCATAACATATAAAAAGTTGATGCTCCGACCGTATAAAGAGCAGCTTCTTACCATACTGGAAGCCCTGGTCCCACTTCTTATCTGTAAGAAACAAAAAGTAGTGGATTTAATCTGTACAACGGACGTCCAGGGAACAACAGTCAGACAGACTGGAGTTGAAACACTATCTTCAGTTTGCCACCACTGCATAAAGACACAACATCTTATCTCTTCTTACACAGGGTAGAATGAGCATTAATCTAGTGGCAAAACAGGGAGTAAGGTAGTTTGTTTTACCCCTCTGCCAAGAGTTGTTGAGGGGTGGAGAAACTAAGATAGTGTCAGTCTGCCTGAAGATAGCACTTATACTCCAACATTTAACAGGAGGAGAGAAGTATTACCCCAGACGACGACAGCAGGGGTCTTTTTTTTGACGGTTGTGGTTTTGATTTTGGTCGTTGTGGAAGCTGAAAAACAAAAGAAAACAAACAAAAAAAAACAGATTTTTTTACACAAACATTACACGAACATTTTCCACATTAAAAATACCTTTTACAATAGTAAATTGTACAAATACAGTCTTTTTTCATACGTTTGTCATACGTGTCCACATATAACTCCTAGAAATGTTTAACTCCGTTTTAATTGAATCTGTGAAGTTTCTCTGAGAGGATTTAGCTCAACACTTTTCAAGGCGTATCAGGGCGTTCTCTGTCTCGTCGACTCTGCCTCCCCGGGCTGGGAAGTACAGCAGACCGCCTCATCCTCATATCTCAGCGTAGACAGGGAGTGGAAGATTTTTTCTAATTACTTCATAATTAGTTTTAAAGCTTTCTACGTTCTTTGAGCAAAGGCTTTTTCTGCGCTTCTGAAAATGCTGTTAGGAAATTTAGACTGTGGGAAAACACAGGGCTTTCACCAGACAGACTCAATGGCTCCACCAACTGGGTGGTGACAAGTGAGACATGTACTGTACCTGGAGCGGGTGACTGTGTCTGTGGTCTGGCTGTGCTGCCTTTAGGAGCTGAAGACAGACAGATCACAGAGAGACAGGCTGGTTTAACGTTGGTGATGACAGAGTGTGGACCATGTAACATTAACATTAACAGTAAGAGTACCTGCTGATGAGGTGATGTTGACTTTCACTGGGTTGCTGGTGCTATTCTGCTGGTTTGTGGTTAGTTTAGCCTGTAGAGTTTCCTGAGTAGAAGAAACATCTCTGGTGCTTCTGCTTATATCGTCACTTCCTGTGCAACCAAAAGATATTTAAGTTGTACTGCATACAACAAGATTAAAACCCCCAGCTTATTAATGACAATGGAATGTTTCACCATCGTTTACACCTGCTTCTCTGTCTTGTTAAAGGACCAAAATATGTTCCTTGAAAAAAGGTTCCTACTTAGTTTATTGGCAAACTTAGTGTTTGCTCAAATTTCAAAATGTACAATTTTCTAGGGTTGAAAAACCTGTCAAAATAAAAGCAGAACAAAGATTATTAATTGACAAAAATAATGTAAACAAATGTTAAAGCTGTTGGAGACGCTTCAACATTTACTTTAAGTTTACTTTTGAAAATAAAAATTCTATTAGAAATCATATTAGAAATACAACTATGTCCAACTGTAGCTTTTTGGTAGCTAGTTAGCTAGATAAAAAGATAGCTAGCTGGAGTAGCAAGCAAGCAATAGAGACAGCTAGCCAGTAAGCTAGCTACCCAGATGAATATTAGATAGATAGATAGATAGATGCTGTACCAAATCAAACAGTGAATGAAACAATGTTTGAAATCTCATAAAGTAGCCAGTAGTACAGTACCAGAGAGAACCAGAGGAGTGGGACGTGTTTCATAAATTCCCATGTCGCTGCTCACAGTCTCCCTTGGATCCCTGATGGTGAGAGGCTGAGCTGCTGAAACTGTGGGAGGGGTGGGGGACAAAAAGTCACATTTTATCATCAAAACTACAAGTCATGTGAAGCTTCCCAACAAGGCCTGGAGACTGTACACAGCACACGAGGAACAAAGCGGGGCGTTGTTTGTCCGTGTGATTAGCTCAAACAATGCTGCGATGTGATTAAGGACAGAGGCCAAACTGGAGAATGCAGGAAGGCCAGGCCTGCAGATTTGTATGTACGTCCCAGTAATGCTGCTGCGAGTGTGGGGTGCAGGGGGAGGGAGAGGGGGAGGTGCAGCATCACTTACAAAGATGTGGCTCTCATAATTCCTCCGGCTACAACAGAGGTGGTTTGTTGATTGAACCGTGGGGACAGAGAAGCCTTTGTCTGTTTGCTCACTCAGCACCTTTCAATTAATGCCCCACTTCACGAGACCGCTGCCTTCTTAAGGCTGCCGCGGTGGATTTAAATTCCAAAAATCTGTTCCGAAAATTTCTTGTATTTCCTCATCATTGATACCATGGCGACCATGTTGAAAGACCTCTTTACCAACTGTGCTGAGTCACATTCATTTCAAAAAATTGAAATACATTTCGTACATTTTGCCCTGTGGTGGGTTTTAATGAAAGAAACGAATCAATAACTTTATCAGTCATACAGTTTTTTTCCATGTATAAATATGACTGTTAAACCTAAAGCCTTCCACAAAAAACCTCTTCCTATTTTACATACGATGATCAATTTACTAATAAGGCACAGTGTGACTCAGCCTGTGATGTATGGTTTACTGTTTTCCGTGGCTTGCTCGGGGAAATAACTCTCTAAATGTCAAATATAAACTTATTCAGCAGGCGGTCTGACTGAAACCACCTTGGGTTTTGCTGGGAACTGGAAATCAAGTTATTTTATCGTCTGCTGTGACAGTCCTGACCAGGCTACTTTCAAAAGTACTTTATGGAGCTGAAGGTCTGAATCACATTTTTCCTCACATTAAATATGTCTAAGTTGCCACTTCAGTGAGTCGATGTATAGAAAAAAATAACTCTTTTGGTAAAGACATGTTGAATTCTTCCACAATTACAGTCTTTACAAATGATATAGCATTTTGCAGAAATATTTCTATTGACTCAACAACCTTCGACCATCTATTGAGCTGCAGTGAAGTTAGATTCACAGTGGTCTTACAGAGAAAAGGCTCTTGTCAGCCCCGTGGCCCCGGTGAACAATAATGAGGGAATTACATGCAGCGAAGACATAAGATGATGTCGCACCAGAGAGAGAGAGAGAGCGAGAGAGAGACAAAAAGCAAGATGTATGAATGGCTGGACCACTGACGTCTATAGAAACATTACAGCTACTGTTACAGACACTGGATTTTTAAAAAGATTTACACACAGTAAATGGATAAAAACACCAGCAGGCTGATTAAAAACTATATTCTGTTGCTGTTGTTTTTCCCCCCAAAATTTCTCCAAACCATCTGGATGAAAACACAACTTCCATCCACAGCAGTTATTAAAACCGTTTCCCAATCTGTTTCTCCTGCAGGTATGTAACAGCATCACTATGTTTGTACTATGCACTGATCTGAAAACCAAGCTGGGTGATTGTAAATGATCTATTTTTCTACTATTTAATAAAGTCAGTATTTTTATATTCAGGTGAAACTGAATTTATTTGACAGACAAGTTTGTACAGTAGGCCGCTGTAATTATCAGTAATGATGTGACTGTACTACAGTATTGATTCATAATTTGTGGTTGATCCATGAAATGCTTACCCTTCAACAGGATGACCAGGAGAAAGGTCAGGGAAGCTGAAAACACCTGAAAGCAAAGAGAAGAAACAGAGTGAAGGAGAGGAAATTTGAGGTGTTAAATCACAGATATTCACAATACATTTTTAGCCTAATTTAGCCTCTAAAGAAATCTCTCAAATATATAAATACATACATATTTTATTCTGGGACAGAGACGACACAGGCAGCAAACATTAGTCAACTTTTTGATTTGACATCTGTGAAATAAATCGCTTTAGAACGTGGAAGAAACAAAAAATATCTGGCAACTTCGCCCTGAAAGATGAAATTATTTGTAATTAGGTTTTTGAACTGTATGGAAAAACGACGAGTCACTGAA
The DNA here is from genome assembly GCF_000523025.1 of Cynoglossus semilaevis. Taxonomy (NCBI): domain Eukaryota; kingdom Metazoa; phylum Chordata; class Actinopteri; order Pleuronectiformes; family Cynoglossidae; genus Cynoglossus; species Cynoglossus semilaevis. Next base: position 10,739,919 of record NC_024319.1, on the reverse strand, counting down.
CTAAAATTTCCCCTGACTAATGGTTTATAAGATTGAGTCACTGAACTAAAAACAACATTTCCCCTGACTAATGGTTTATAAGATTGGCTGCCATTAGATACAGCCTCCAAACAAGACATGTTCATAAACTGTAACTAAACTGTTTAAAAAATACTGTTGCCAAATACATGTTATACATACATACTGTATCTACACATATATAAATATATATCTACATATACAGACTGCATGCACTGTATATACATACATACAACACACATACATTTAGACATATACACATGCAAACACAAATATACACATATAAATATATATACATATATACTGTGCATACATACAACACACATATAAACATACATATACACACACACATTAATAATTTTGGTAGAAAATTGTTCAACATCTTCCTCCTCAGTCCTTATTTTTGACATCACATTTTGAGTTTTAAATTTCATGCTAGCTAAAAATCAGGGAGAAAAAACAACAACAAAGAAACAAAACAAAAACGTGTTAATCATCTTTTCCACTGCTGTAACGTTGCCAAAAGTGTTTTTCCGAGGTGTGAGTAACTGTCGTACAGTGAGTGATAAATTTAAGGATCCTCTGAACGACTGGAGGAAGACAGTGTTCACTCAGGAACATTCTGTTCTCTGCAAATCCACCAGACAGGAAGATGCAGTGGCTGAGGTTAGTGCCATGTGGCCACTTCTGCTTCCTCATCCAGCACCGAGGCACCCACACACGCTTCACTCCGAACGTCTAACTTTACGCCACATATCAAAACTAGAGTTTTTTGGTTTTCATTTGTCAAAAATGATTGATCGAACATGGTGAGCTAGCTAGAGAGAGAGAGAGAGAGAGAGAGAGTGGGAGAGAGAGTGTGTTTATGTGCACCCTGGCCGTCCACCCACACGTGTGTCTTCTGAATGTGGCACTATTGATCAAGCTTCATTCTGTTCTTTTTTTTTTGTTTGTTTTTGTGTTTTAACTTTGCTGCTGTCACCAATTAGCAGTAGCACTAAAGGATTCATCAAAACAAATATTTTTAACATAATGGAAAGGTGGCATCCATGAGTGGCATCATCTGAATCAGTGGAAAAACACACTTCTGCCTCCCCCTCACAACACACTGACCCTCTCTTGAAAAACAACACACACATATACACACACACACACACACACAAAAACAAGTAACAAAAACAAAAACATCTCAGCACTGAATGATCCCAGTGAAGGCAGGTGGGGTAACAGATGGAGGTCTGTTCCAGCGGCTTGTTTAAATCCAGCCCAGCAGGAAATGAATCGATCTTTGACCTATCCTGGTGGCAGCTCGTCCCCAGGCCTGGGACAGCGTGACAGGTGAGTGTCTGTGGCCGTCACGAGCTGTGACAGCTCAGATTAGCTGGCTGTTGCCAATCTACATTTAACTCCAGAGCATATGTCAAGACGAGGCCTGTTTCCCCCAGGGCTGTGAAGGCGTCTCGTCTCGGCCTCCCCGTCCCCCATCCCCTCCGAAACCGACCCTCCCGCCTGTTTGTCACATCAAGTCCCCTCACTCACTCACTCTGTCCGTCTGTGTGTTCATCCATTTGTCTGTCAGCCTCCATCAATCTCCTTTTAGTCTGCTGCACCAAAACAACCCTGGGTGCTCTGATACTCAGTCTCCCATCCCCGTCACCCCCTCCACCCTCCCCCCCCCCGGCCCTTGTGCCTACCTTACTATCCATCCTTCCAGGTGCTGAGCTCCACAGATGCTGGACCCACAGTCTCATCATCACCATCATCAATCACACTGTGACTTGTGAAGGGCTGATGGAGTAACGGCTCACTAACCGCACCCATGCACTCATCACTACTTCCTCATCCAGTCGTTTCAACCGTTTCACTCTTTTACTCACCCACTCCTTCTCATACCATGGCCTCCTCCTCCTCTTTCTTTGCACTCCTTCACTCTCCCTCTCTGCCCCGGCCCTCAGTATGAAGCAGAGCTGTCTCTCGGGACGACGGCTCGTCTGCTCTCCTTATTTCGGTGTTTTTACAGTATGCCGTCTCTACCGGCTCCTCGCCTGTGTGTTTTGTCTGTATGTCAACCAGTCTCGTTGTCTGTCGATTTCCATGTTTACACAATCTGTTCATCTGCCATCTTTGCACGAGGAGCTGCCTGAACTTCTGAAAGAAAAAAAAAAAAGAAACTGCAATTACACAATGACACATTGTTGATTTGTTCAAAACGTCACTCAAAGCGACACTACAAGAGAACGGGTGTTTGAATCACAGCCTTTTTGATGAAGAATGTTTCTTCACTAACTTTCTTCAAACCCATTGACATGGAGTACTCTCTGATACAGAGGCTCAAATACCCTTGAATTCAAATGAAAATTTCTGTTTTTTTCAGCAGCACCGACTAACACTGGACTAACAGGAGGGAGAAAAGAAAGAATAGAAATGGGGAGGAAAAGAAGAAGAGGAAGGAAGTAAAGAAGAAGTGAAGGAGACTGATGAAGATGAGGAGATGAAGAGAGGAGGAGAGGACTAAATATTTACAGCTCAGCCTTGAAGTACAGTTGATCTAAACCAGGGAGGTGGAAATATTCAGTTAATTACACATTGGTGCAAAAATGTGTATTTATAAAATATGTATTTGTACGTATACGTGCAATTGTCTGTGATGGATTAAAGTACTATTCATTAAAAAAGAAAAAGATGAATTCCTCACATCTTTTCACATCTGTTGCATTCTTGTTGTTTTTCATCAACTGTGTTGTATTTATTGCCACCGACTGAAGGGCACGCGTCGGTCTGATTGCTCACAGCAGCAGAGAAAAGCCAGAAACATGAATCCTGAGAGGGAAAAAAAAACATGTAAAAATTCTACAAAAGTTTGAATAAAGAGAGCAACAAGAGCAACGACTAAAAACGACTGACATACTGTAGCTCCCCACCAGTGGGAGAGAGTAAAATAAAAATATCACTTTTTTTAAATGATCACAACTCATAATAAAACAGGAAAAACAACCTTTTTTTATTGACATGGTGGCAGCCGGCTCGTCTCAGCTTCCTTGAGCTTGTGATGAACACATTATAGAAAAAAAAATATTCATGATGCATGTGAGAAAAAATAGAAGTTGTCTGGCAGCATTGAGTGATCAAGCCTGAGTCGAGCAGATTACTGCCGCTGCCTGAGCGGAGACGATGATGCATCACGAACACTCGGTGGTATGAACGCGACTGTCAGCTCGACAGGACCTTAAACAATTGCTCAGTAATGAGACAAACATACCTTGACAGCTCATGATGGAGAATAGTGAACCTAATTGAGAGAACGCAGTCTTGCGTCACATTGAGATTTATCTGCAGGCGGTCGGGCCCCCGATGAGGAGAGGGAATTTTTGTAGGTTAGACAAATGTGTGAACAACAACAATAACAAAACTGAGCAAAAATATCAGGGTTAAATAGAAGCTGTCAGAACTGTAATGACATGAAGAAGGGCTCAGTTTGTACCATCTCTGGAGCAAGAAGTGAACACAAAGAAGAAGAGGAAGTTGAGCCGCACTGAGGAAGTTGTAGAAATAAACGGTCAACCAAAGGGTTTTTTTGACAAACTAAAATCCCCTCCTCTATTAAGAAGACAGAGCCGCCAGCAGCAGCAGCAGCAGCAGCAGCAGCAGCAGCAGCAGCAGCAGCAGCAGCAGTATTTAAGATGTAGTTGATCAGTAGAAAACCGCTGTGAAAAATCTCCACCACTTGTAAAACTCACTATTATTTTCTGCCTCAACAATAGAGTCGTTCTGTTAAAGATTTTTTTTTTCATTTTGCACCGTGAATCAAAGTGGGGTTGTAATATTCCCTGCAGTTAAAGTTCTTTTTTTCCAAAAAGACACTCATCACTATTGCAGGTGGAAATAAAGTCCACTGAAGAATAAATCCTTAGTTAGAAAAGTATATATTTTTTGTCATATCTTGTCAGAAAAACAACCGTATTATTGTCAAGACATTTTTTTGGTTAAAATAAATCCTGCTGCCTCTAAACAAAATTGAATTTTCTGAGTCTGCGTCAGTTTGTTTTTACAGTTGTTGGTGGTGAGCCGCAGGATAATCATGGTTCAGTTCTGTCATCACTAAATAAACTTGCAATCTGGTAAACTTTTATCACTTCCACACTTAATAACAAAAAATAACAATTTAACACTTGTATGTCTGTAGCCTGGTCTTCCTCTCAACTCTGTGATCTCAACAGAACAGACACCAAAACCACTGTACTGTAGATGGAATCATTCCAGCCACGGCAACTCAGAGCGTGCATTTTTAAAATACCGACTTTTCGTTTCATCGTGAGAAAGTGTGACCTGTGACCCAGCAGTTAAAGGATCAGGCCTGTGATTGGAGGATTGCAGAACTTGTGTATATGTGAGGTGTATACAGTATGTATGTGTATGTGTTTAAGGTATGTAAAAAGCTTCTTCTGTTTCTTCAAACTCTTTGGGCGAAGAGTTTGAGTAAAAAAACTAAAGAGCTTTGTTGTGTAGCAGCTCTGGAGTCACAGACCATTTCTCTGTGGTGAGGAAACAGGATTGGACATGTGGCATGTGATAAGGTTTTACCTTCTGAAGACAACATTATGTTCTTAGTGGAATCCTGTTGCAGGGATTTCTATGAAGCCACTGTGAGGAACCTACTTGGGAACGGACCGGCTACAGTGGCTGGACGCTGGTGTGACAACAACAATGGACAATGTTTGGTGTCCGTCCATTCTCCGGCCCCCTAACGGCACCGTATACAACTGGGGGACAAAGCAGGGAGGTGGTCAGTGATTAGTAAACAGCACCGGGCTTCAATGGAGAGGATAAAGGTGAAACAACAACACGTGGTCCTGGGAGGAAGACGTGGAGTGAGAAGGAAAAACAAATTACATGACGTGATACAGGCTTTGAAATACTGGTTTTTTTTTCATCTACTTTTTTTCCCCTTGCATTATTTTTACTTGATTTTATTTTTAGCTGGTTTGAGTTTACCAATGGTCAAGTCAGACCCATGAGAACAGAGATACAGTGTTTGATGTTCACAATATAGAAAACAATGCGGTTTTTATACATCATTCCAAAATAAACACAGCAATAGAAACTCTACCTGTGACAGGCAATAAACTGCAAAGTAGAGACGCTGTAGTTATTATATTATTTACGTATATATATATATATAATTACAAACCCTTCAGGAGGCATTGTAGGGTGTGAAATATGGCAAAAAACGTAACGAAATTTTCACAGATCTCGTTTACCCGTACGTACAGGTTCACAATACCCTGTATGTATGTTACAAAATTTTTTAACTGTTTTTTTCTTCTTAGGTTAGAGCAACCTTATTTTATCACAAAAATAATGAGAATATTGAAAATGTAAAAAATTTCATATACTGCAAAAACCTGCGATGGAGCAAAAAAAAAAAAGCAATACAAGAAAACATTTAAAATATTAAAAACCGATGCGATGCACTGAGGGCACGACAGTCGAACCACGATACAGCGGGGGACGACTGTACTTTGAGATCCCGTGGTGGAGTAGATATAAATAACATTGTATTTGTCATGTTCTATGCACACTGCACACCACCTATTGACCAAGCAGTGAGTTATGGCAGCTCCGACACCACGGTCTCACACCAACTCTCCTCGTAGTTCAAAGGGAAGTTCAGAATCTGGCAGAGCCCTCGCTCTTTCAGGACCCTGCTAACACACACACACGCACACACACACACACAGAATTACACAATGCTTTGACATTGACAGATCATTTAAATGCAACAAACAGGAGCTCTTATTATAGGCTGGCCTTTTGTTTACAGACCTGACTGTAGGTTGGTGGTCTCCACTGGTTCCGAGGCATTGTGTGGTCAAACAAGGGAACAGGGGAAGAAGGAGAGGAAGCCAGGATATCCTGGTACAAACCTCCCTGTCTTACGTCTTCATACAAGTGTGATCCCACAGGGGGTCGGTGGACATCTTGAAAAGTACACAGAAACACACACACAAACTGTAAATATGATTAATTAATTCAAGCTGCTTGACTTCCGAATCCGATTAAGGTCTATTTCCTGATTGGCTAAAGGCTGACGTGAGGTGTTCACTGTCGCCTCGATTACTCCGAGGTATTATTCGTGTCTCACCGTGCCTGCGTATTTCCTCAGGGTGCGTGCCAAGCGTCGCCGCGTAGCCATCGGAGGGGTAATAATAATGGGAACTTTCCTGTGATCAGTGAAAGAGCAGAGAGATCATGTGATCAGCTTTGTTCTCAGACAACTTGAGGAAAGCGACGACAGCGACTTCAGGTGTTTTACTGCAGCTTAGCTATGTTTGCATTTAATTAGGGAAGGATCTGTTGAATCAAATTGTTTTTTTGTTTTCTTAATGCTAGACTTATACAACCCCGCAGATAGATGTCGTCTTATTTGCTTTGCTTTGTATATTCATATGGGAGACATGTGGGATATATTTCTTCCTCCCTGCTTGAACAGACTGTGGCTGTGAACAGATTTAATTGGAACTAAAAAAGAAAAGTAGGAAATAAACTTCCTGCAAAGATGAGACACAATTATGTGCAGAGAACAATATTTATATTGTTGATCAACCGTCGTCCGCCTCAGCTGAAGTCAAAACAGACAACGCATACGTTTATAACACGACAAGTCAGCGTTGTTGGTAATTATCCTCATTCACAGCAATACTTTTAATTAAGGCAGAAATGAAGCTTGGTTTTTTTTCTGCTTCACTTCAGGATGTGTTGCGTCCCTGGACAACAGCAAAGACAACTCTGGTGTCTTCTACTAAGCTATTGGATTTTTTTAAGGTTAAAAACAATTGTTGGCCTTTTACAAAATAAATATTACTCGTCGATCAATGTGTATTTTGAACACTAATGGTGAAGTATTGATCCATGTTTCAACAGCTAAAGGGTGCCTGGTTTATCTTTCAATTTCACTTGTTGTGGTCAAATTCCACTTCCTCCTCTGACATGTACCCACTTCCTTCCCCTTCACTCAATATTTTCTATACATTTTTAAAATTCATTTCACTCCTCCTCCTCCTCCATTTCACACTCTTCCCTCTCCCACTTTTACCGCGGCGTAGCTCTCGTATACGTTGCTGTCTGCCTCTGATCCAGACTCGATGAGGAGGGTGCGGTGGGCTGCAGCGTTGACCATCTCTCTGCTCTTGTAGGTGTTGGTGGTGTCCACAGTGGACAGACTGGACCTGCAGGGAGAGGAGAGAGAGACTCAGATTCTGGCTATTTATTTATATATAATTAGGACTGTCATAGAGTAGCTGTGGACTAATCGCAATTAATCACTATAAATTGTGATTAATTAATCACTTTTGAGTACACTGTGTGTAATTAATCATTACTGATGAATCACTATTGATGCCTAGACATCAGGGCTGAACAGGAAGACAAAGTAACAGCAGTTAGATGTATTGTATGTTTCACATCTCTTTTTTGTTTGTTTTGAACTTACATTTGTTCAAATCCAAAATCCCATTTTGCTCAAAGTCTTTTTTTTATTTATTATTTTATTGTAGTCTGTTTAAAATTTCAGCCTTGTGAGATTATTCATAGATATTGCATCATTCTGCCCATGTGTTACAACCTATTCATTTATGATTACATATCGATTTATATCATTAAATTCACAAAGACATTAACACAGTTAACCATTAATTACTTATTAAGTCGACATTTTACACATTATATTCAGAATACACACTACAATAAGCTTTGGTAATTGTTTTTATTTTTTCAAACCACTTTGATAACTGCTTGATGTCACCAGCATGAATGGAATCTCACCACACGGCTGTGTGCGTCAGTAGCTCCTGCCTGGTGTGTATGTGTGTGTGTGTATATAAGTGTGTGTGTTTATTGTTTTTACTATTGGGCCACAACTTACGCCTCCTCTTTGTTCTTCCCTCCACCCACCACACTCTCTCCATCCCCTGCAGGAGGAACAGAAACTGCAGGAAGGAGGGCTGGTGTTAGGAAATTACTTTTTGAAGGAAGGAGCATCCACTCATAAGCACTGAAATAGATCAGAGCAATAAAAAGGACAGAGAGTGAGGGTATAGGTGTGTGTGTGTGTGTGTGTGTGTGTGTGTGTAGCACGGGGCGGAGGGACATAAAGAATGAAAAATAACACATTTAGGGAGCAAAGCTGAAAGTTAGGCTAAAGAACAAGTGAAGGGAAAAGAGAGATAGAATTAATTACCAGACAAAGGATGTGGACAGAGCAGAGAAGTGACAGCGCTGAAAGATGAATGCGGTGGGAGGGGAGGAGCTGAGGGAATGAGCGGGAAGAGAGGAGACGGGATAAATGGATGGAAATAAGAACCTGGAGAAATGAGAGAGTGAGAGGCTGAGCCGACACTTGCATCACGGCTCAGAGTGATTGCTTTTACATTTTCTCGGAGAATCTGAAAACTACCGGGTGGTGCCGGAAAAGCAGTGGTTCAAAAAAAAAAAAAAAAATCAGTTACCTTTCCGGACTTTATTCTTTTTCCACCTGCGTCCAAAGTAGCAGCCCAGAGAATTGGACAGCAGCAGGGCGCCAAACACCGCCGTCAAAACTACTATCAAATAAAAAGGAACTCCTATCGCACCTGGATTAAAACACAACACCGGACACAACAATGCAGAGCAGAACAATAGAAGCGATAAGAACATTCTGGAACATGAAACCTGAGGCGGACGAACACAAAACCACCTTCAATTGCCTTTATTGATTAAATCCCAGTGTGTGTAAAATGTAAAAAAAAAAAAAGGTGGGCACCATGACAACGGTTACCCTGATAGAGCAAACACAAAAAGCCTCGGAGGTGCATACATTAGCATAATTTAGCTAAATGAAGCACCCGCTGCTGTGCTGTGCAAACAGCAATTTCTTACTGGCCTTAAGAGCTTTTTTTGGATTTGTGATTAAGGACTCACTGGTTAGGACCGGGTCCTCGCCTCCTGGGGTTTCCTCTGGCCTCTCTGTGAAGAACAAACACTGATATGAAAAGTCTAACAGTCGCCAACACTTTTAATCATGGTTGGTTTTCTGACGTCAGAAAACCAACCATGATTTTCTCAGCATCAAGAAGACCGTTTTTCTCAGCGTCAAGAAGAGGTGACTCAAAACTGACCCTTGGTGGAGATGGTCAGTACTGCATTGTTGTCAGCATACTCGCTCTCCCCCATCACATTGAGGGCGTTGACGGAGAAGTTGTAGGTGGTCACGGGCTTCAGTCCTGTCACAGTGAAGATTGTGGCACCGGGAGGGAAGACATCCACGTACTGGAAACTGAGAGACTGATCCCAACGGTATCTGTCAGACAACGGGTTATTCTTTAGGTAAATCAATGGAGAAAAACAGATTGAAATTGGCCAGAACTGAGAATATTTACACTTGTATGAAGGGTAATTATTAGACATGAGCAGATCAGAGGGACAGCTATGAGGAGCAGAGTGGAGATAAAGTTATAAAGATATATTATTATATATATATATATTATAAAGAGATGTTTAGATGGTTTGGACGTGGGTTGAGGAGAGAGAGAGAGAGAGGATTTACTGGAGAGTGGAGATGGACTCTGGCAGGAGATTTATGGATGTAGTTGAGGAGGACACAGATATGATTGGTGTAACAGAAGAGCAGAGAGTGAACAGGGTAGAAGAAGAGGATGAAGAGCGAAAAAAAAAAAGAAAAAAGAGGAAAAACAACCAGGTGAAGAAGAAGTAGAGGGAGAGGATGAAAAACAGAGTGGAAGGAGAAGAGGAAAGAAACTAAGAGGAGTAAGAAGTAGTAGAACTTTATGACAGGTCGTTATGAACTACACCCATTTTCTTGGTTTGGATTGTTGCCCTGTGTAACAAATATCAAATAAAATAATACAGTATCTACAGAACAGTATATAAACTAATCTTTACATTTGTTTTTTAAGTGCAGAGCAATTCCATCTTTGCAATATTATATTAGGGAGGGGTCCAACAAAGCGAGTGGATCCCGGAATGAAAAGTACATGGTTGTACTATTTATAGTTTTCATTACTACAACAGTACTTTAGATATCAAGCTGGCAGACATCCCAAGTCCAGACGTTTCATATTATAGTTTCATATCAACAGTACGGCCCTGATGCTCACAGACAACATTAAATATCACAAAATATACGCAAACAGCAGGCAGAGAGAGTGTGCATCTGAATGCAAAAAAAAAAAACAGAACAGAACAGAAAGAGTGGATGTAATGCTGTGGTTCCTGCTGCTGGTCTTCAAACACAAATATTTCTCCAGACCTCCTTGATATTTAGCACTAATAAAACAAGATAAATGTACAAATGATACTGAAGCTGATACTGGTTATTTTCTTTATACGTCACCTTATACGAAATCTTTGTCTCCGACCTCCATCAAAACCAGGGATCCACTCCAGAGTAATCGAGTCATGGCTAATGCTGACTCGACGAAAGGAGGACGGAGGATCAGGGCGACCTTATGGCCAAGACAGAGAAATATAAAACAAAAAGTCAGAGACAAACAACGTTAACTTCTGGATGATTCGTCTGGTGTCTCTGATTACAGCTATAACACTGCAGATGACGCTGTTAATGTGGACTGCTTCCCCTCTTTATAGTAGGAAGAAAAGAGAAGAAACAAATATTGGACATGTATTTTTTCCCATGTATTTTTTTTTTGGATCATGAGGATGTAATGAGGTCTGAATTATTTCCTACTTACTGCTTTATTTTCTCCAGCACACGGGTTGACGCTACAGTCCGAGCTATTTATGTGCAGGACTCTGAGTTAACAACTTTTCTCATCAGAGAACAACGTCAGATCTACCAGCTGTAACCGTAACGACCATTATTTGCAGGTGGATGTGACGACGACCTCCGAGCAGTTAAAATAAAACCGTGCCATGCAGATTAATACATTGAATTAAACATTAAAAAGAGCTACAGTGTGCCCTCCGAGAGTAAACAGACAGGTAACGCAGCAACACCGGCCTCATTGATAACAGCAGTGCACAATCTCAGTGATAATTTATAGCCAACAAACTCTGTTTATGTTTGGTGATTGTGTTTTGGTCTGTTGTTCCGCCTTCTGCCTCCAGTCCAATAACACAGTTGGTAGCACATCAACCCTCACTTTGCCAAGTCAAACAGCAGATGCAGCTATGGGTCAGAAATTCCTAACGTTACTGAACCTTGAAGGCCTCGCTGCCTCTGTCGGCAAAGCCTCGATAAGAGCAGGAAGAGGAAGAGCACAACCAGGAAGGATGTCTTTAAATTATCTACTGTAGAAGGCTGTAAGTGAACGGCACAGAGAGAATTTCTCTGATGAGGAGAAAGAATGAGCTTCAGCTTCTCCATGTCACACATTTCTTCATGTTACACCATACGACTGATATAAATGTTTTCCTGACTGTCAGTCGTCCTTTTTCTAGTTGTCTAGCTGGTTATGCAACTTCTATTCAAATGCAACTTCTATTTCAAAAATAAACTACATATCATCTATGGCCAAAAGAGGGCGCCTTGGCAGCTGAACACTGCTACTGCACCTGAACAATTAACCCAGGGGTTCTTAAACTTTTTTTGGTCATTTTCTAGCTCCACTGAAATGACACCAAGTTACGTCATATTTTATAATTAGGGATGTCCATAATATCAGCCGATCTAATTATGTAATATCTGTAAGAATCGTATCTGATTATGTAATATCTGTAAGAATCGTCATTGTTTTTTCCTCCGATAATGAAAACCTGATAACGCAATGCCTGTGTTTTGTCAAATGATGTGTGCCCTAAAAATAGTTTTGGGGATAAATGGCTGAATATGAAAGTGAAAGTCACTAGATGGCAGCATTGCAGCTCACTTAATTAATCTATTTGAACAATCAGGGGATTGTGTGCAGAATGCTGGTGCCAGCAACTCATACAGTTGGTTGTACAGATAAATAAATAAATATTACCTGGTATATATCGGTATCGGTTGATATCTGAATCAAAAATTAAGTGTTTGGACAATATCTGCAAAAAGTTAATAAAAGTGCATGTCCGTTTGGCCCACGGGTTGATGTGCTACCAACTGTGTTATTGGAGAAGCACTGAATTAACGGAACCTTAACAACTAATCCCTCTAAAAACAAAGTCACCAGTGAGTCCATGTTTGACCAATGAATGAATCAATGACCAAGGATTATTAATCATTTCTATTAATTATTTCACACAAGGTATTAAAGGTGAGATATTCCAGAATAGGTTTTGGGTGGAGACAGACTGATGGACCAGGAGAGGTGGAGGAGAGATAGCCAAGCATCAATATGACACAGTGAATCCAGCTCACTTTGTGGAGGGAATAATTTCCACTATCAGCTCCCTTTATAACTGCAGGGCTAAAGGGTCAATCTTATTTGGATTAAAAAAAAACACTTAGAAAAAAAGAAGCTCCGAGCATTTTCTTGGGTGTGAAAATGATAAGGGAGCATATAAAATTTATTATCACTGCGCCAGATTTAATATGAATATTCACAGTGCTGAAAACAAGACAAGGGAAAACACGGCCAGTGCGGGACTGCATTTTATAGTTTTTATAGTAAACATTAAATGTGCCTAAAGTTGGATGCGGGCCTTTGCTTTGAGCATAATTATGTTGATAAAGTTGGTGGTGCAGGCGCTGACTGCTGGCTCCAGGGATGTGAAGTCTGAAAAGCTGGGAGTGAAAAGCTTATCACTGCTGCGTTATCTGAGGGAGACATGACATATTGCTATAGGCTCTGTGATAAGGTGGAGATAGTGGAATGGAATAAGTCTCATAAATGGCTGACACTTAGGAGCAACAACTCTCTCTAGTTCACAGAATTCTGCACATATTTCCACACTTCCCTCGTTCAACCCTGGACAGGAAGTGATTTAGAAATTAGAAGTTAAAAATGCTGCACTGGCCTGAATAGGAAAATAAGATAAAATAATTAAAAACAATCATTCAATATTTGAAAATAAAATAGAATTTGTAGACTTAACAAACTTTTAGAAGTGTAAGATTAATTAATGCAATAATTCCCAAAATACTTCACCTGTGCCCCACTTGTGGGGATAAAACTACCATTGACCCCTCTCCCATATTGATACGTTCTCATATAATGTTTTCTGTGGATTTAAAAACACTGTAAACACTACAAAATAACACACAGGAAACACAATCACAAGTGCAAATTCCCAAAGGAGCAAAATAAAAATTAAATTATAAGTAATTAGCCTTGCTGGGTGGCACGCCCCACATTTTGATGAGATGGTATGTTGTTATGTTTCCTTCAGGCAGTAGCAGGCATAAAAAATGCAGACAAACAGACTGTGGCCTTTCTCAGACAGCTAACCTTGGTCAAAAACTCTATTGGTTTAGCAGGAAAAATATTTAAACAGAAGAATGAAGTGGGGTCTAATATGACAACGTGCTGATGTAATTTGTTAAATCAAACTCAGCCTCCTTCTGTGACTAGGTTTTTGCAACAAAATGCTGATTCCGTTTTTTATACACGGTCTATGGACTAAACCCCATATATTTCTCCATTTTCACCTAATAACCTAACAAGTGTTATCTCTCTGATTTGGCCCTAATTATTATCCACATGGTGACAAAGGGCTAACGCGTATTTACATTAGAGTCCCTGTGGGTCTCCGTAGGCGGCCACATGTTCACGTACGTACAGTACGTGCAGTAAAACACAGCAGCATGTACATGTTTAAATACTTGTGCTGACGAGCTGGACGTCTAGTTTATCGTCCCCCAGGGCGTTGCGCGCGGTGCAGCTGAAGACGGCGTAGTCACGGGCTGCGCTAACGTTCACGACACGAACGGTGCTGGTGTAGAAGGACCCCTCCCTCACTGTTTGCTCCTCGTACCTGAAGTGGGGGTACACACACACACAAACACACACACAGATTGAACTGTGATGTCCTGCTGATTGCACTAGTTCAACCAACTTCATCAAAAAAAAAAGCATTAAACAGGTATTTGCATAGTGAAGTGTAAAGTACTCACAGCAGCAAGTACCAAATAATATATAACATGATGTCAGAACCTAATGTGTTTGCGAGAGAATTACCAGCTCACTGCAGCACCTGTGAGCAAACATGAGTGCAAGGAAATATTATCTCCCAGAATACTTCACTCTCAGACCTCGGGTTTGCAAAGTCCATGCGAACGCCGTTTTTCTCCCAAGTGAAGTCGACGCGAGGAATACCCTCTGCCTGACAGACCACCTCAGCCGTGGTGGTGCCGTCCCCTCTGCTGGCGACCTTCCTCCACTGCGGCCCTTTGTGGAGCTGTGGTTTGACTGTTCAACACAACAACTATTCACGTACACGTCATGTACAGGCGTATGGATGAAAGAATAATAAAAACCTTCAGGTTCTGCTCCGACACTGGATGAATACACTCACACTGCACCACCAGATGCACATCCACGCTGGCAGGGGGTGCTAGACCATTATTGGCCGTGCACTGGTACACACCAGCGTGAGCCCGGGTGACATCATGGATGGTCAGAAGGCCTGATTCATCATCCTGTGTCGTCTCTCCCATATCCACCTCTTCTTCTCCCTACAGAGAAGAGATTGAGCGGGAATAAGAGAAAAAGTGCCGCAATTCCTCCAAACACACTTCCATCTTCGCAGGCGAGAGCCTGAGTTTGAGCGCCGTTTGAGAGCAGGGCAGGTAGACAATGAGGGAGAGCTGAGCCAGAAACCAATAGGGCTTTGGATGAGGATAGTAAGGGCACGGAGGGATGAGGTCTGGTGACAGAGAAGGATAATGCCAGGGCTGGAAAGAGCCACAGGGAAGGAGAGATGGAGGGCCTGTGCAGGTTGAAAGCAAGAGACACAGTACTGCCAGAGGGTAGGTTAGACCAGAGAAGGTATCAGTAGATATAGAGACCACATCACATTGACGAATGTGCCCTTTGGTCACACAGCGGTAATCAAAGCTATTTTTCTGGATTTGGAGTGAGTGTGAAGCAGGGAGAGGTGGGGCGGATGGGTAGTTAGACCGAATGAAATATAGTGAGTCTATGCATTGAAACAGCACCTGAGATAAATGCTGAAAAGAAATGAAATAACAGTAAAAAAAAAAAGACAAATAAAAGAGAAATTATTTGTGTGATTGTGTTTATTTCTCACCAGCCAATTCCAGGAGAACATGTCAGGAATAATGGGATTGGCATCAGCCACACATATGAGGTCTGCAGTTCCACCTATGTTCACAAACACGGGGTCCTTCTCTGCCTTCACACTCGGAGCATCTAAGACATGAAGAGGAAAATCAAATTTAAATGCAGTAAAAATATTACATCACAAAAAGACTGCTGAGCAGCTCTAATTACTCCTACATGTTCACTGATGATATAAACCACGAATGCAGCGGTGAGAGCATTAGCATCCTGTCCAATCCAGCGACCCGATACTCCATAATGACTCAGGTCACAGGTCAGCAAATGTTTTTTTGTTTTTCTTTCGTCCTCCTATTTCGTTCAGTGTCTCATTATTCTACTGTAACATTTGTTCTGTTACAATTAAATATAACATCAGAGGAGGCGCTGTAGCGCTGGATTCACTGAGTCATTTTTTTTTTTAAATGAGACTTATTTACGAACACCTCAGGTTTCTTTGTTGGTGGAAAGAAGGAATTAGCGCTAATGGGTTTAATGTGGAAACCCTGTTAAATGACCCATTGGTGTTAAAGCTCTGCTCACTTTCTGTTGCCATCAAATAAAAACATGCTCTGGATACAACACTACCTTAAGATCCAACATGATTAAGTATAAGTAACATACTTAGTACCTACTTAGTAACAGCAAGTACAAAAATGAAAATACGTATGAAAGTACTCACTTCAGTTTGTAAAATGTAGTATCTGGGGACAACCCTGGTCGTTTCATATGCTAACTTTCAGAATGCGACACGATGAACAGACAGCTGAGACGACTCCTACATGTTCACTGATGATTTGAACTCGGAACAAGACCATTAACTTCCCTAAACAGTATGGAAGGAGAACCATCACAGATAGAAGATTCATCCATACTTTAGAAGAAGAACAATATATCCATCATTATCCCTGCGTTCTGACTGCATGACTTCTGCTGTGGCCTTCGTTCACCTCTACCTCACAGGCTTTAATTCTTCTCCTGGGTGCCAGTCACTTATGTCGCTACAGCCATTAGCGTCACATTGTTTAAACCTATGTTCATGTTGGAAGAACAGCTGTAGGAGGCAGCAAAACAGCACTGACCCTTAGGTTGGCGGGACGAGCCTTTGTCAGCCCACTAACCGAAAACGACATTATTAAGTGGGCTACAGCGTCACCCACAACGTCTACTACAATCCTCCATAATACATAATGAATATCTACAACTGTCAAGGCCAGTCATGTCAGAGTGGCACATCCATTAGGCATGTACCGTGGGCTTTGATGACACAGGCAGACCTACATTTTCAACACTTCCATTATTAAATCATCAGAATCGGGGCAGATGGCCTACTACTCCAGGCTGGGCCCGGGGCAACTGAGGAGGCACATGGCCTTGCATGGAGGGCTAATGAGTGCGACACAGTTACTGGGTAGAAGCTGGAAGTCAGTGTTGTTGTTGTCTGGGTCTGACAGTGTGTTTTGATGCACAGCTTTAGATCTGTTCAAAATCCTGTGTTGGCAGGCTACACATTCAAACCCAATGCACATATATGCCAATTACTACAATAATAAAATGCTCTGCTTATTCCTCACATCAAGGAAAAACAGCTTCTGAACAGAGATGAAGGACGTAGCTGACTGACGACCTTCACAGCCTTGACGTGTTACGTGCCGCATTAAAATTGTAGCATTGTTATTTATAAACGGACATCGGCCAGGTAGAAATAATGGCTAGAAAAATAGAAATATCGTTGTATTCTCTGTCCTTTTAGAATATAAATGCATTTCTAATTCCAACAATTAAAATCAACCTTCATTTAACAGATAAATATAGAAAATATATTTATTTTCTTGACCTAACTTGACAACAAATTCAAATAAATTGGAAAAAGCAAGGTCGGAAAGGTCGCACAGAAAAGTACATTTTTAGGAAACACTGACTTACACATACATATACTGTATGTATGTATATATGTATGTATATATACATATAAATGTACATATATATAAAGTCCCGTTTTCCCTTCTGTCTGCCAAATCGAGGTTCAACTGCAAATGTTTTTTTTTTCTCTTACTTTTCTGGACCAACATTTCCAGAAACGGGGTCATGCCCCTGCTATGTACATGCCACTTCCTATATCCCAGACATTTGTACTGTGTGAAGATGGTCTTACACTGAACATCCAGGATGATGGAGGTTCTGTTGACACCCTCATCGTTTGTGCACTCAACAGTGTAAACGCCGGCATCTTTTCTGGTCACATTCTTGATCTCCAGTGAGTTGTCTGACCCGTGGTAGCGCAGATTGCCCTCTTCTCACACACACACACGCACAGACAGAAACACATACACACCCAAAGCAATTGTAAATTAAGTATTCATTACATGCTCATCAAGCACATGTCCTCTGGTCACTGGTCTCTAAGTGACATCTAATCCTGCATTATTGATTGGCTCGGCTGACCCCCGCCCATCCCTGACAATAGGCTACGTCAGAGTCTCCTCCATTTCCACAACACTGAAAATAAAAATGTGTGTGTTCTACGGTCAATATGCTGCCCTTTCATAATGGGGGCGTACAATGTAAAAGAGTGTGTACACTGTGGGGTCTTGATGACACAGGCCTGGAGGAGACGCCAGGTTTGAACCATTGTGTAGTATTCAGGCAGACAGCTAGCCTCATTTAGACTGCATACATTAGAGCTATAATGAGAATCACATTTGGCAGGGTCCCACACTGGCTAACCTGCCATGTTTTATTCAGACCCTGAATGGCAGAACTGAGTGCTCACTTGCTGGCTCAGCTCAACAAGGAGCTGGTTTATAGAGCCATCACATAGCCTGGGATCACCTTTGACCAGCTTCTCTTTGTAATGCAGCCAGATGCAGGAGACCTCCTGTGGGTTAGCAGAGAGCAACAGTGGCAGAGTTGCAGTGTCATCCTCCACCACCTGGACCTGTGCTGGCTGAGGATGGCGGAACTCTGGCGGGTCTGGCACAGAAAAATTACACAACTGTAGCGACATTGAATTGGATTTAGAGCAAAAAACCACAAAAACAGGACACAGAGTCTGACAGGACGCAGCAGAAACAGGCACAAAGACATACAAATATGTTGAGCTGGGAAAAAAGAGACACTAATGAGAGTCAAACCAGTAGACAGTCGACATCCCACCAATAATTCCACATCTAACCGACTTCACACACGACAATGGGGGCGGAGGGGTTGGGGAGGGGGAGAGGCGACGCACGAGCGAGAGGGACAGGCATTAAAATGACGAGTGACAGTACTGTTGTCCAACTGCAGCTCCGCACAAACACACAGTGACATCCCTTCATGCTCGTACACAGCACAGGGCTTTGAAAGTGTGTCTGGCTGCTGCCTGTGAAATGGCATCAAAGACAAACACGGCCATGCTGCAAAGCAAATGCACAATTAGGACACACTACTGCAGAGTGCACCGGAGCGAGGAAATGACAACAAAGGTTTCCTCTGAACAAAAAAAAAACACACGATTCACCAACAGTTTGGTGCTAAAGTACAGCAGCTATCTGCAGCCTTATAGATCACCATTATGCATCGTTTAAAATATATGCAAACCACCAACCAAGACACAGAGAGAGAGGAAAACAAAAGAAAGAAAAGAAGAAAAACAAAAGACAAAACAATGTGAAAAAGAATGACGCAGCAATACGAAAAAAGAAGAAAAACAGAACAGAAAACAAAGAGAAAAAACAGATGAAGACGGAAAAAGCTAAAGAAAGAAATGAAGACAGACAAAAAGACAGAAAGACAGATGCATAATGAGAAAGAAAGAACCAAACAAACATAAACTCAAACATGGAAACAAAGCACCGGAGAACCCAAACATTGTTTTCTTACAGAGAACGTTGAGCTGGTAGAACGTGCTGGTTCCCTCAGCCAGCACAGAGCTGTAGGCCTGACAGATGACTCTCTGGTTGTGATGCTGTGAACCCAGATGAAGAGATAAAGAGCTGAGCACTGAAACCCCACCATACTGAGCGTTCGTGGGGGGCTGCTCCGCTCCAGGGAACCTAACAGAGAACCCATCCAGGAAATGGAATCAACACAGGAATCGAACCACAGCAAACAATCCTGCAAACAAACACACTTTAAAGGATAATCATCAGACTCATCCTGACGATGTGTGTTTGTCTCGACACACCTCTGAGAGCCCACGGTCCAGGAGATGTTGGACTTTGGGTTACTGCTTCCTGCATGGCAGTCCAGACTCAATGTGTCCCCTCGACGAAGCACTTCCTGTTTGGTTGTTATTTTCATACTTATGGCTGTGACTGCGAAAATCAAGAGACAAAAAAACACAATAAGTCACATACAAAATCACAGACCACTGAACACACCCTCTAATATGTATTAGACTATTTATACATTTAAACATCCACTACTGACATCTACTGGTAATGAGGGGAGTGGTCTTGGTTCCACTGTAGTGGACTGAATATAATTCTGTTGTAATTCTTGGTCTTACGACAAATTAAGATGTCCGGCGTTTTTATATATTTATATTTTAAAGGCTGCGAGGAAACATAAATTTAGCTTTAGCATTTTAGTTGGCCAAGGAGTTCATTTAGCGTTAGTCAAAATGGAGCATAGTTTGAGAACCACTGACCTAGAATTACCAAAATTTGGTGCAGTACCACTTTGTTCTATGTGTTTAATGGCACCTGGTCCCTGGAAAGGTTGACCCTGGAGTCATACCGCGACAAATCCACTTACAAAACACCTTTAGTGCGGTGGAGGCAGATATGGTCTTCTTCGCTTCATTTGTGGCATCACAGCGATAGGAAGCGTTGTTATCACTTGCTGTCAGGACCAGAACCAGCTCACGAGCCACGCCACGATCAAAAGATGTCTGCCTCTGCATTGAGGTCACTTTGTTTCCGTCCTAAAACCACAACAGCTGCAACTGTCAATGCGCTCTCCACGCCATCGTCAATACACACAGCACTGACTAAACTCTCTCTCTCTCTATAAATATATATATATATAAATATGTGTGTGTGTGTGTGTGTGTATGTATTTTTTTCCTCACATATTTATACATACATATATAAATCCATGTATACAGATATATATTAGAGAGGTCTGATATTATCGGCTTGATATGAGCATAATAATGTGATATGGGTAAGAATCGTTATCGGTTTTTCCTCCGATATTAAAAGCCCAATAAGGCAATGCTTGGGTTTCGTCAGATATGTTGGAATCGCTTTAAAAAGTTAGTACAGCTGCAGGTATCGGTATCGGAAATTAAGCGTTTGGACAATATTGGCACATTGAATATCGGTAAAAAGCTAATATCGGACTTCCCTAATATATATTGATATGTGTTTAGTGCACACACATACAGACACACGTGTAAAACAACCTTCAACCAGGTTAGAGTTCCCACGGGGTTCCCTCCAGTGGAGAAGCAGGTGAGTCGCACTTTGGTCCCTGCATGAATGGGAATGTCTGGAGAAGGAGCCTCAAGCCACACCCTTTGGGGAGGGTCTGTGGATGATCAAATCAGATTTATATATTTTCGATGTTAACACTGGCTCAACGACACTGAGCATGTGCAGACTGAAGAAAAAACAAGTAAAAACTGAAGAGTTTCAAGGGTTAGGGTTACTCAGAAACTCTTCAGACAGAAATGTAAATGGAAAATATTGGGAGTGAAGGATTATATTAGTGAAAGGCTGTAAATATTATTGACTCCCTTCTTGAACCGTGATAGAAACATCCTTGAGAACTCGCAAAAGGCACCTACTAAAAAATATTCATCCTAGTGATTTTAATGCTGGCTGTGTCTATTAAAAAATATAATGCATCGGTTGAACCTCAAACATCCGGACTCACAGTAGACGCTGAGTGTGGCCGTCTGGGTCTTGGAAAAGAATGTGCCCTTGTTGAAAGCCTCGCAGGTCAGGGTGAGACTGTCCTCCTCCCTGGAGACCTTGTGGGTTATGTTGGACATGGTTGTCATCCCACCATGGTCCCCCTACACACACAGAGAGCACACACACCTGTGTGACGGTTCAGTCCAGAGACAGAGAGTCTCAGAAAAACAAGTCTCGCTGCTTTGTCTTCTGGAGAATGCTGATAACACATTAGCAGCCCCGCTAACTGACGTGGTGTTCTGTGATAAATAAACATATTCATCTGACTGGCAGCTGCATACATAATGCCTTGCTCCGGCGTGCACCTGCTGACAGTGGTCATGCTAATGCAGCACATCTGGCCATTATGGCTATTATTGAGTTGATGACTGTAAAAGCCACAGTCAGGAAGACTAACAGACGCAGTGAACAGCAGCGTCAGTCTTCATTAACCTCACACTGTTTCAGATGCATTAAAGCTCACACACAGCACACCGAGTGCCTTGTGTAAGATCAAATGAAAATGCTGCTGCCGGATGAATAAAGAGCTTGTTTAATAACGCTCATCTTCTGTGTCAGCTTTTATTCACTTTGATCTTATTAACTCAGACAAAAGGAAGAAGGTGAGCAGCAGAATACACTTTTGGAATCAGCAGCTGGTGTATTTGCAAACCTGCGGCAGAGCACACAGGGTCACAGCATTTATTCTATTTTTCTTCTGTACTGAAGCTAATTCTATAGGAAACATTCGGGGATTTTCTTTCAGGCACCATTGAGGCAAACATGTAAGTATTTTCAGTAGAAAAAAAAATGTCATTTTTGATTGTTTCTTGAACAATAATAAATACACATATAGACACTGTATACACTTATACACACAATCGAATTGCATCATGTGATTCCAACCCCATCAACGATGAGCTCACAATCAAACTGCTCAAACGAAAACAATTCTAATAATTGGATGTTGAGATTTAAACTCACCTCCTTCACAGAGACAACTGTGTTGTTGAGCTCCTTGTTCCCCAGCCACCAGCGAATTTGCACAGGGGGGTTGCTAGAGGCGGCAAAGCAGCACATATCCAGCTC
Organism: Cynoglossus semilaevis; assembly: GCF_000523025.1. Classification (NCBI taxonomy): domain Eukaryota; kingdom Metazoa; phylum Chordata; class Actinopteri; order Pleuronectiformes; family Cynoglossidae; genus Cynoglossus; species Cynoglossus semilaevis. The sequence goes on along the minus strand of NC_024319.1, from coordinate 10,717,715 downwards.
CTGTCCTTCGACGGCCACGAAGGAACCAGAGAGAGTCACCACTGCAGGTTCAACTGGTACATGAGCACACAAACACAACGTCTCCATGATGACACTGGGCTGAACCAGTAACCATGATGCACTGGAGATGGAAGGCTACAATTGATATGGAGGTTTAACAATAGGATTTGATCCATTTTGACTAACAGAATAAATAAAGTTGGTTCAAATAAACACAACTGTGGTCTTTTCTCTGTGCTTTACCTTCTACATAGGGATCCGTGTGCATTGTCAAATTAGGTATTTTAGTATTTTTTTTGAAGAGTGAATTGACTTCTCTGGAAATGGAATTTAAACCAAAAGAAAAAAAAAGAAGCACTGCAATTATTTCCTCCCTGAACAGCGCATTTAACAGCTCCCATTTCTGATCACAGTGGCAACAGAACTATTTCTGGATATGAAACATGGAGCAGAATCAGGGGTGTGAAGGAAAATCACTTTGAGTGGCAACTTGTTTTCTCAAGAGGCTTTCACTGTGGTTTCTAAAGTCAGCTTAGTTTCAGCCACAGGGGGAGACGCTACAATAGCTACAGGCAAACTGATGCAGCTTCACAGAGCCTTCAGGGTGATAGAAAGCCTGGGGAGTGAGCTGGCAGACACGGGGAAGGAGGGGTCATGTATGCAAATCCTACAGATATTTGTGTCTATCCCAGCAGACACAGACTTGGATGCATTTGTACAAGCTGCACACCCTGCGACGGCTGAAACTGAGCTGGTGCCGGAAAGTAGGTGAAGCTTTTTCACAGTATTCCGTGCCCTGCAGCCTCTACCAGCGCCTCAAGCTCAGAGTGTGAGCAGCTCATTTTAACATCGCTGAATGAATGACTGGGAGGCACGGCTCCGACGTCTGGTGCACGGGAGATCGATGAGTAAAGGAAAAGCACTTGAGTAATTTCACTATCTTCACATTGCCGCAGCACGGAGCGTAATTGACGGTGCGTCTTCAAAACCCGATCATAATTACAAAGAGAAGGTGCAACAGTTCCAGAGCGTTTAAAGCGTCTGGCTCTGTAGTGGAAATCAGGCTATTGTTAGACACAGTGCACCGAGGCTGCTGAATATTAATTCTTATTTGTTTACTTTTCTTTATTGTTGCTGTAAAAAAAACAAGAAGAACATTTTTTATTCCTAAAGAGAAGTAACATCTATTATCCATGTGGTTGATTCTGTCGCACAAGTGTAGGATTCCTGAATCCGACTAGTCACAGGGAGGCTGTGGATGCATCCTAATGGATCCAGATTTAAGAGATTAATTGATCGCTTATATACAGTATATATTGCTGTAACAGCAGGAAGATGTACGGATTTAACACAGGTTTTTATAATCTGATCCAAATGATGGAATTAATCATTTCAGGAATTCATAGCTTTGCTTCATTACTACACATATTGATGTTGACTTAGAGTTTAAACTTTCCAAACTTTTCAATTGTTATTGCAATAGTGTTAGCTCGTCAGTGCAGACTGACTGCCCTGCACTCAGCGAGGCTCGTCTGATGCTAGCTGGGCGTCTGACCTGAAGTTAAAGCCCCCCCACGATCACAGGAAAGAGATTAATGTTACTTCAAGCTTGAGATGCTTTACTGAAACAACAACGTTTTCTAATCGTGTATCGACTGTGTCTGTGTAGTGCACTTCCTTCTACGCATTTGTTAAAATCCTTGAAAATCTTTTATTTAGTTAATTTCACAAACTACTTGAAAACAATTGAGCTAAATTAATGGAGCAGCTGTGAAAGACCATGCACTGGTGCAAACCTGAAGGTATTTAAACATGTGGGCTGAAGCTGTAACAACCAATTCTTCTCAATAATTCTATCAGCATTAGGAAATATTCTGGAACTGTCAAAGGACTGGTTTCTGGAGCTAAGACTATTATTATACAGTACTTCTCCTACCTGGTGTCTACAGCCTTAACAATCTATTACTGTGAGTCCTGCCGTGGATGTGTGTGTGTGTGTGTGTGTGTGTATGTGTGTGTGTGGACTCCAGCGTGGTGCACTGGAAGCATTATTGTCACTCACAGAGCACGGTAATTCTGCGGCAGGCAGAGAGAGGTGACAGGGACACCAGATTGACGCTCTCACAGCACACGTCCACCTGGTTATCGGCAGGGGTGATCCTCAGGTTGAGGACACTGCTGGACTTCTGAGCCACGATGTCCTCTTCCCAAGTCTTTGACAAAACTTCTCCATTCTGACACACACACCACCAACACACACAAAACTCAGAAATACTGAAACCAACCACTGACTAGGACAGCTTTTTTTTTAGCTTAACCGTCACAGATTTTCAAGCAGAAAGTGCAGAGTTTTACCTTACTCCAGTGGAGAGTGGCTAAGGGGTTTCCTCCGTGAGAAACACAAACCAGCGTCAGTATTCGCCCTGCTTTGACCTCCCCTGTCTCCAGACCTATAATAACTGGAGGCTGAGGTGGGACTGTCGGGAAATGAGAAACACCAAAAAAAAAAAAATGTTTTGACAAAGGGAAAAAGCAAAAAGAGCAAAAGAGAAATGAAGACGTACGGGAAGAAAAATAAATGCAGTAACTCTGGGAAATGGAGAGGAGGGATGACGATAACATAAAAAAAAAAAGAAAAAAAAAGAGCAGCATTGCAATGAGAACACTCCAGGCAATTGATTAGAGCGCATCCCTATTTGCTGAGACAGGGCCAATAAATTGGGCACATTTAACATGACTCTGCGTGAAAAAGAGCTTGGGATCTGATGAAAGCATTAAGTATTAAGAGAGCAGTGAGCTGGAGCCAGTCCATAAAGCAAAATAACAGATGTTCAAACAGTAATAAGGTAACGTGAAATATGAATAAATTACAGCCTCTTTGAATAAAATATATGCAGTAAAAATAAATTAGAGGAGGACGGGCCTTTGTTATTGCTGCAATCAGTTTCAGAGAGCGGGCTGCAGACCCAGGGCCAGCATGACAAATTGCCACCTTACTAACAATCTGGCTGGCTGCAAATGGCCACCGCTCTGGCTTTGATGGGCTGGCATGCTGAGTAAGATTGCAGCGGTGGTCCCAAGTTCTGCAACATTAGCACTGAGTACTGAGCCCGTGTTGTGTAATACAGAGTCGAGGAACAGAGAGGAAGGGAGGAGAGCTCGCCGTTATTGGCGATTGTAAACACAGCAGCGGCGGCGTGTAATGTGGAGAGGTACAGTAAGAGACAACATTATGGCGTCTAGTCGGCGTGCGGATAACACAGGGCCAGAGCTGGAGGTACTGCTGACTGCTGAAGGTGTCAGCAGCCCTGCTTCACTTTAATCATCAACATGATTTAGACCTGCGAGGAGCAGGTGGGTAGACTCCCGGGCCTCGGCAATCAATTATTTCAGCTGATCAACAGAGCAGAAAATACTCAGACCTACTGTAGTAAACAGCAGTTGCGGTGAGACAGCGTTTGTGCATTCGATAAAAGTCACTTCCAGCGCTGCTCTGTCACACAGGAGAGAAACAAAGAGATGCCACCAGTATTGTATGTTGACGCTAACTGCTCGCGCCTCATCTCAACACTGTACACTGCGCTGCCTCACCGTTCCATTACACAGTCGCACACTTTAGTTATAATAACATTCAAGTTCTGCCTTAGTGGTTTTTGAATTTTAAATTAGGCCGAGGAGCACCAAAGCTGCCGGGTTATTTTTTTAAGTTCATTATTATTAATTTCGCTGCCCTTAGGTCGGCATATTATTGATTGTAACGTATTATGGAAATTCACTACCAAAAGCCTCAGCAGTGATCCATCTCAGTTTGCCTGGTAGAAAGTCTGTGTTTTAACACAACTACAACGAACGTGTAAAAGTCTACGATTTCTTAAAATTAAAAGTAAATGTGAACTCGGCCTTAGTTTTCATTGTTTGACAGGAGCATAAAGAGCAGGTCATATCAAACTCAGCCCACTAGGGGCAGCCTTGTGAAGTAAAGCAGTCATGCCCCCTGATGTTGAAGTGGGTGTAAGTTTGCCTTCAGGTTGAATCTTCCCTCTCACTCTACCAACACTGACGGAGCGAACAAGACCGGACGGAGGCCTGAGGTTGAGCTCCTCTGTGGTTGAGAGTGTTTTATATACGGCGGTGTGTTTTCTTGTTAGCGCCTACTGTCAGTTCTCAGACAGACGGAGACACTTACAGAGAACATTCATGGTCAACGTGGTCTCCACAGGTCGGAACAGGGCAGCGTTCTTCGCCTGACACAACATCGGTCTCCCATGGTCAGAGCTCAAAGCGGTGAATCTTTGGTTATGTAACGGAAAAACAGATGAAATTATAGAGTCATAAAATGACTCACAATATAACACCATGGTCACATTTAGCCAGAGGTACAGTGGAATCAAATGTAATTAAAGTATTATCAACACTGGGGTTGGACTCAGTGAAGGTTTTCAGTCGTCCTGTTCATTGTTGCCTCAAAGGTTTAGAATCGCTGACGAGTTTCAACTCTCATGAAGGCTAACGCAATTTAAAATAAAGTGGCACTAAACAATAAATATATAAACATAAAGACGTGGTGAGCCCTGTATACAGTTTTACTCGGTTTATATTTCCTGTACATTATATACAGCATGGAGTCAAGGGGAGCAACCACACACTGCCCACTGCTGGGCATACTGGGCGTGAGGAGGAGAGCACAGATACAGCTTCAAACCTCTGGCTGTTCTCCTCCTCCTCAGCACCGACGTTATTTCAGGTTATGACAAGATGTTGTTATCTCTGACACAGTGAAGACAAGCAGGATTAAAGTAATTCATCGTGCTGTTTAATGTATGGGCACCTGGCGAACCGCTCAGGATGGATCAGTCTCCCTGCTGGAATGTAATTTTGTGCTTTTGACAGAAGCTAATTTAATTCTGCTGTGGCAAGTAACAGAAATGTGTTTTTCTTACTGAAACAGAGGGAGAAAATAAGAGCAGTCGAAAAACAAAGAGGGGACGGGGGTGGGGGAGCAAACATCAAACACAAGCCAGACTTGGAAAGACCGGGCCGGTTCATGTGAAGACCGACAGACAGACGGACAGACGGACACGTACGTTACTGTAGCATGTGTGTTCAGCAGCTTGTCCTTTGAGCCAGGCATGGAGAAAGACCCGACACCTGTCAGCTCCGCTCCGTCTGAGAGACACAACAGTGAAGACAGGACACAGGGTGGACATTGTTCAGGGAAAACATCATCATCATCATCATCATCATCATCATCATCATCATCATCATCATCATCCTTCAAAATGTGTGGATCTGTAATACTCTTAAGTACAGTATAATTACCATTTATACCAGAATAATTCTCACCATCTTTCCATTTAAATTAAAACTGCTACGGGGCGTATTGACCAAATGGTTTATTAAAATTGCGCACAATATCGCCAACCTTCAAAGACCATTTTAAATTCATACACTAACAACGTTCGCACACTTACTAAATATGCAATAAAAACTCTAAGCAGCTATTTGGAAACTCACTCTAACCTCCATTTTCTTACTTTGTCAACTTCTTACAGTCAGTCAACGATTTTCCCAGTGTGGGATCAATGAAATCTAATCTACAGGCAAACAAAGCCTGAAAAAGGTTAGAAAAGTGACATCCTGTGTGATGGCTCAGTGGGCAGTTAGGGTGGACGAAGGTTCAGGGGTCAAAGGAGCACCACCCAAGGCTAGGTGTTTTTGACCGCAGAGAATCTGTCTGTTCATGTTCAAAATGTTTCTCATCTACAGTAAGTTAGAATATAATGAGTCAGGAGAAACAGATGGGCAGAAAGGTCAAAGGTTAAGGCCAATGTTGAAGTCTGAATGAATGAATGAACAAAGCCTAACATGATCGGCTGCATCACAAGATTCATCAGATTTAAAAAGTAAGACTTTTTAATCAGGTCTCATCTTTCACACATATTAAAAAAAACACTCCAAAAATTAAAAACATATATATGTGTGTGTGTGTGTGAGACATTTTCATGCTGATAAAATTAACTAAGCTGTTTGAAAATCTTAATTGGGATTTTATGACATTCTCCATTTAAATGTCCCGCCCCAGCAAAGAAACATAGCTCTCATTGGCCGTCACCCCCATATGTTCCTGTTTTTGTAAGGAAATCAGTGCTGACTGACTGACTGACTGACTGACTGACTGACTGACTGACTGACCCTTAATTTACAAAGAGAATTCCAACATTTGTGGAGTCAAGGTCTCAGTATTATTAAATCTTTTACTGTTTTTTGCATGTGTGTGTGTGTGTGTGTGTGTGCGTGCGTGCGTGCACGGCAGAGACAGTAAAAAGGAGAGATTTTTGTTAGAGTGGACGTTGGACATTCAACTGTTACAGATATTTCCTCCCACTCAGAGCGTGCTCTTTTCAACCCGTTACTTTGAAGACTATGAAAACAGACACGTTCTACACTTCAGCTCTGTTTTTCCTCCTATTAAATATTCTTGCTGTTACCTCTGGAAATCCCAGAGCACTGAAAAAATGTGGAGTGTAATTTAGTTAAAGGAGAAGCTTCGGAACAATTTCCACACAGAAAGTGTTTGGAATTTTTGGATATTTCGCCTTCACACGTCAAAGGCCGTCTTACCTTTGAAAAGCTTGATTTCAGCCTCTGGCTTCGCATCGGCGGCGACACAAGCGATGGTATACATCCTCCCAGCGACCCATGGTGTCTCCTCCAGGTCCAGTTCAAAGTTTGGGCTGGACGGGGGAACTGTAGAGGACAAGACAAAAAAGCCCAGCATTTTCATGAACTGATTTATTTAGAGCCTATATTTGATGCACTAATTTCAGGTTAGTGGACGCTGCTGTCAAAAATAGATATTAACTGTACGCAGTGATGTGATAATGAGTACTTGTTACATCGGGAGCAGAGTGGAGTGTTATCTGCTGCAGGGTGTCTAATTTAGAACATCAGGGTTCGTTGTTCTGTTGAGTAAAAGCACCATTTTTTGGACAGGGGAAGAAAAGAAAAAGAAACGACGGAAGAAAATGATTGATTTTTTTCCTCCTCCTTTCGTAAAACCAACCAACCAACCAAGCAAACATCATGGTCAAGTAAAAAAAAAAAAAAAAAAAAAGCACTGATCAAAGCAATCACCACTTCATTGCTGTTCTTCTCTTCAATCCTTTCATATGACCATGGAGTGGAAATGTAGAAACGAAAAACCCTTAAAAATATTTGTTTGGCAATAAATTTAAATATCTGTCAGGTTCTTGTCATTAGAAAATATTCTTCAGATCAGACTTCAGAAGTCTGGTTTCTATTTTTTTTTTGTGAGCTTCTGGAATTAGAAACCGGTTACTGTTATTGTGGTATTTCTTTCATCGTAGCTCAAAAACAGTGCTCCGAGTTTGTGATTACAGGTAGGCTGAGTGTGTGTATCAACAACGGAGAGAGAGAGAGAGGGAGAGGGAGAGGGAGAGAGATGGAGAGAGAGAGAGGAAGAGAGAGAGAGGGAGACGACAGCAGAGATCTGTGCTGGAGTGAGAGCAAAAAGAGAAAAGAAATAAGACAGACTGCAGAGTGGAAGAGCAGCTGGGGGCGGGCTGCGGCTGCTGCTGCTGCTGCTGCTGCTGCTGCTGCTGCTGAGTCCTCACACAAATCCACTGCTAATGTGTGGGGTAAACAGCTGCCCCAGCAGCGACCGGAGCAGGCCGTCATCAGCCCCTCTCTCACTCACGTTTGGCAGCTGAGACAGATTCCCAGCCACTAGGAGGAGCTGTGGCAGTGTGCAGAGACACCCATTGGCTCTGGTCTGCTATTGAGACAGATGAGATGTGGCTGCAGCTTCAAACTGATTTAAAAGAAGCAATTGAATCTGTGTGGACTGTGATGGGTTACCCAGAGCACTGCAGAGGCGCGCACTGCAATAATGAGATGCATTTGTTTGTCTCCCCCACCTCCCCTCTCCCCCCTCCCCCCCCCCTCCTCTTCCCTGCGAAGATGACTGCGCCATGCATCTATTGACAGCCCCTGCACTCTCTATCTTCCCGGGGCCTGCATGACTCACATAAGCACATCACTTGTTGTGCTCCAGGAGTGTCTGGCAGCCTAACAAATCCTAAAATAAGAATAATGATATGTTCGCAAATGAGGCAGGCAGGTATCTAATTTTTTTCCCCCTCGCTCACTCGCTCACGCCGGCCCATTCCTCTTATCTCACATTCACTCCATCATCCCTCTGGAGCAGCCGGTGCCCACCCCCTTCTCTCAGCACACCATCCTTCTTGACCACTGCAGTTAAACTGCAGAAATGCGGGGGACGGTGTGTTCCATCTTGGACCGGGAATTACAGCCAACCATCCATCACATCCACTCAGGAACACCACGTGGGCCATTCAAGCCGGTGGGACGAGCCTCAATCGCTCGTACACATTTGTGCAAGTAAGGTAGCCCGCGTGGAGCGGCAACGAAACACACATTATGTTCAATTTACTTAAAATGTACTCAGAGGAAAGAGCAGTCAGCAAACACGCTGCGCTCTTAATTAACTCTTCCTGCCTGCTCTTTGTCTACCTGCCTGTTGGCTTCTCCACTTACTTTCACTGTTTGTCTCTCTTTCCCCTACGCTCCGACTCGTCTCTCGTCTCGTTAATGTACGCAACGCTACAAGAACACGACTATAGACAGACCTGCTCCTGACACTCAGATGAGAAACAGTGAGCCGCGAAATTCGATTCATCAGACAAATACAGACGGATGGATGGATAAGGCAGATAAGGAGCAGATTAGCACACACACATCAATATGCACCAGCAGCTTTTCTACATTTCCGTCTCCCGCTCACTCCCGTACAGACGCACACAACCTTTTTACTCCATTTCACCCAAAACACCCAAAGATGAACTCCTGTTTACAGTGCAGGCAGATTGGCACAAAGAACACGGATATGGGTGATTAATAATAAAAAAAAAAACCCTCCAAAACCTCGAGTGAGTCATGTGCACTGTTCAGATGATAACAAACAGGGGAAAAAAACAACACTGTAAATAAGAGCTAAACAGCCACGACTCATCAGTGTTATCTCTGGAAGACAAAGATGAGCAGGAAAAATCCACGCAGGAATACGTTTTCTTTTGTGGTTTTCACACACACTGCAGGTCCCAGGTGTGTGATCTGTGAAATTGGTAGCCTCTGAATCCGCGCGCTTTTTCAGCCTTATTTTCCTCTCTGTCTCCTTCCTGTGCTCCGAATCCAGAACCAGCTAACAAAAGATGTCGGTCACACGAAAGGTTAAGTGACACATAACACCAAAGCACCAACATGTTACCAGCTAAGAGCTATTATGGTACTGTTGACGTTAAATAAGTCAAAAATTCTCTCCAATCATTGATTGGATAGATCAATGATCCAGTGATTCTGAGTCCAATCAGAATCAAACAAGACAAAAAAAAAAAACCCAAGAAACTGGTTTAGTGGAGGTCAAAGTCAGAAGAGGTTTTAATCAAATCAAAGTCTATAGTGAGTCCAAGAAAAAAAGGTAACGTCTTCTCCAACACAAAATCTAGTTTTTGACTCCCTGGAAATAGGTGAATCCAAGTCTCAGTCATGAGTCCTGGTCTCCAGGACAACAACAATTTCACACAGAAAAAGCAGAAAAGAAAGTGTACTTTGGTTTTCTTTGTCTTCTTGGAGTGGAATAAATCACCCAGTGGGAAAAACTTCTAGAAAATGTTTCAGATATTATTTTTGTGCCCCAGATTTTCAAAGAAAGTTTTATGTAAATTTATTGGACTTGGTGTGTCCAAGTGAGCATTAAAAAACCCCAAACCTAACTCTGACGTTACTGTTCTGAAGCCACATTTAATTCTTCACCCCTGAAGGAAGCGCACAGTCCCCGGTACTGTTTGTTCCAGAGGGACAGAAATAAGAACGCCCTCTCCCAACAAACAGCTTCTCAACATCTACTACCCCTTTTTTTTTACATCCTGGTGTATTTTACTCTTTGTTTGGATTCCATTTCCTTGCAGTTAAATTCCTATTCATCAGACTCCCGGTCCTCAGCGGACCATTTAAACAGACCAAGGTCTAAACAGTCCGAGTGTTGGATCGACCCTGAAGATAAATTTAAAGTACTTAAAAGCAAACACTTAAGAATCTCACTCTGCTTTTCTTCAGGAGCTGCTCCCTAACTAATTGTAAAGACCCCCCCCCACTCACCGTACCATCCGTCTGGCTGCCACGGTAACAACGCACAACGTCACACAAGCGTGCGTCACGTTGTCCTCTTAAGGAGGGACATCAATTTGTCACAACTTTTTTTCAAGAATAACGTCACCTTGTTCTTCGTTGCCGGTGCCCCCCGTTTTAGAAGTTGTTCAATTATTCGTAGCAGCCAAAAATATGAAATGAAGGCTCATTATATACTCTTCAAGTGCTAAACTCATTAGCCGCCGCAAAACCTTAGCGCGGCGCAGGCTCCTCAGATGTCCTCTAACCTCCAACCAATGCTAATAATAAGCTTACACACACACACACGCACACACACGCACACACCAAACGTGTCAACCCAATGAGTCAGAGTCTCAAACCAGAACAACATCAAATAAATGTTTGAGACATTTGCGAGTGTCGTCCGTACGGGAGGGAGTCGTTCATTAACAGGATTAACTCCTCAGGCTAACGTTATGAACCGAGACACAGGATGTGTCAGGTGTGTGACGGCACGGAAGTTTGAAGTGGGGGGAGTGGAGGTGGAGGTGGCAGGGGTTGTTATTGTTATGGATTACTCAGTGCCACTTGATCTGCCTGTTGCAGTAATCCCCCCGTCTGAGCCCCGCAGGAAGTCAGAAACACACAGGAGTTAAGTTTCTCCAATAGAAACGTCTGGAAACATCTCTTTGTAAGACGGCCGATGAGGTTTATTGACATTTTCTTTCCATCTTGGCAATTTACGGCCTGTGGCGACTCCATGTTGAATTAGCCAGTCGTTGTTCCACTCCTCCTGACCTGAGAACCAAGTCACATGACCTGCTAGTTCTGGTCTTTCTCTCTCTCTCTCTCGCTCTCTCCCATGTCCCCCAATGTATCTCCTCATAAAGAGTTTATAGTGTTTTGATTTGATGCCTGGCTTGATAGGATATGCCTATGGTTGAGTGGCCAAGGGTGTGGGGCCTTGGGAGCCGTAGCTCGGTGATAGAGAAGTCCGCGGGGAACTCATCAGAGACAGTGCTCTTCAAACGAGCGCACACTCTCTGGTCCCAGCTCAGCACTAACAGGAGATTGAATTCATCACCTCATTATCAAGGCCCACATTAGTCACGTATTTTGAATCAGTTGAATTGTCGGTGTGGAACTAATGACCCTTTAGGACCGAGGCTGTCGAGCCACTGTCGAAGTCAGTCAGCTCCACGCGCTGCCCTTCGCAGCTGCAACTGTCCGTCTTAAACTGTCAACAGCTGGAAAGTGTTCCCAGGCCGACGGAACAACAACACCAGCTGTGAGACAGCGCGGCCGTAACACGGGAGCCTCCGGGCCCGGCAAATATGACTGCTGTGATGCAGCACACGCATTTTGACCTTTTTCCGACAAAGCCAAAGGCCACGGCGCCGTCTCTGTGAGTGTGGACGCACGGCACCAGGCATGTCGGAGGTAACAAATGTGGGAGTCCAGCCTGCTGTGGCTGCAGGTGTAGGCCTGCTGTAGACCCACACCGTCAAAGGAGACGTCTGTGGGTGCTGCCCCCCCCCGCTGCCCATTGATGTCAGAAAAACCTGCCTTCTTCCCAGAGGAGAGAGAGAGAAAGTGAGTGAGAGAGAGAGGCCACTAGGACAGGAGTCAGTAACCCCCCCCCACCCCAACACACACACACACACAGCAAAGAGAAGGGAGAAGGCTTGAAAGCGAGGCCGAGTTGGAGGAATTGTGTGGCGAGAGAATAGGGAGGGGGCTGTAAGTAAATGAAGCGCGCCTGGAGAAGAAAGGTTCTTTAGAGTCCCTTCCTCACCACATATGGGCTCGCTCCCACACACTGCAGAGACAGGGGGCGAGCGAGAGAGAGAGAGAGAGAGCGAGAGATACTGGTCGGTGTGAATCGACTACAGGTGGTCTGATGCAGCTCCACAATACGTCTGAGAAGAAACTTTTCAGTCATCCCTGTTATAATTTATTCCTTCCTCCTGCAACAAGGGGAGACACGGATCGCCCCGAGGCCTGCCAAAGAATCGGGAGTTGTACTCGCACTTTATATCGCGTCTGGCAGCTGTCTGAAGCCGTGGAGCTGCTGGAACATCCGCAGTCCTTGTTTAAAAAATAAATACATTCTTCATGGTCCATACATGCATCGGATATCATTTGAGCTCGGAGTTACCGGGAACTGGAGTTTTGCTGAACCAGGGACACATTGAATTAAATCCTTTCTCCAAGCACTGTGTCCTTTGAGCAGTGGAGATAAATAGAGGAATGGTTCCATGAACCCAGGCTTGTCGTTAGAAGACTCAGCATTATGGATGAGAGTTGATGAGAATTACAAATCCTCAGTATTGATTTCGTCAGTTTCATTTCCGTATCAACTCTAATCCAGTGATTCCCAACTGCCAAGGACTGGTCAGCAGGTACCGACCGCTACTTCAGATCATTACATTTTCAAAATAAAAAAATTTAGACTTCTGTTTGTTTCACAGTCTGAATTATTTTTAAATATTACCAGATTATTTTTAAAGAAAGTAAATAGTGAGTGGATTCTCTTTGAATGAAGTAAATTTGTAAAATTAAAATACATATTTTCCGATGTGTCCAACTGCGGCCTGCCACCAAATTTTCTACGAACCAGTACCGGTCCGCAGACCGGGGGTTGTGGATACCTGCCTTAATACATTCTCATTCTCGTACCATCACTACAAGGCATGAAAGTCGGTAGATTGATCGTAAATTAACCACACACCATGTTGAACACAGTTAGCATGCTGCTAACCACGATCAGAGGAATCAGACCACAGATTCCAGCTGGTTCTGGACTCCACTGCTCCACCACTGTTAGATTATTATCATGACAGAGAGCGCCCCCTGCGACCCCTCACTACAAACACTTAATAGTTTCACTCACTTAAAACGTTGAGCCAGGCTTCAGCGGACACGATGGCGTAGCTGCTCTCAGACTGGCCAGCCTGACATTCGTAGACGGCTTCGTCCTCCAGTCGGGCTTTTTCGATTTGGAGATGAAATTGTCCTGCAACAGAGACGGAAGAATTTCATTATTACTGCGAGTTAGGGTTAGGTGGTGGAAACATTATGCACACTAAATACACATGAATAATTACAATACAGAGAAGAGGAGCTGGGGGTGGGGGGGTGACGGGGGGGTTCATTAAGGTTTTCTGTTCACACTCCAGTGAATTCAAACTCCCTGTTCACAGTTATTACGTGTCAGGTGATAGATGTCTCCTGCAGACTCTGTGCCCATGTCACTGTCTCGAGTCATCACTGAAGCAATTTTCAACTTTGGAAATGAAAAATTAACAATAAAGACAATTTGTACGACGACACGCTGCCGTTTCAATTACGATATAATGCACTGTACTGATTTAGATATCAAAAATACACTTCTTTCTTATTTCTGGGAGATGAGAACGACTGACTTGCTGAGAACCTGCTGCAGGCATCTCCTCCGACGTACGAGCGCTTGTCTGTACTCATAACTGATACGTTCCATTTCAGAATGAATTTCAAATACTGCAGGAGAAATCAAATCCCACATTTATGACTCTGACGGAGTAAACGGTCTATTAATTAGTGCCAGGCAGCGTCTCTCTCTCTCTCTCTCTGTATCTCTTCTTCTGAGATTGGTTCTGCCAACAGGGCTTGATTTGTTTGATGCACTGCCATAACCTGTGGGGATTAGACGATGTTCAGAGCGGGTTTTCAATCTCCCGATTCTCTGGCTCACAGCCTAACATGTGCAAAATTGTATCTTGGTCTGACAACCACCCAGTCCTAAAAATGCATACGTCAAGTAATCTGGGAAGATAATTAACAGCAACCAGAAGCAATTTTCATGTCCAAGTTATCACCGAGTGCACAGACAGACAGAGACATTTGAGTTATTAATCAGTTTCCTTTCTTCAGACATCACAATACTCTGGAGGTTCTGTAAACGCGATTCCCTGTCCTCAACATGCAGTGAACACCAAAATGTGTAATTTGGTGAAGAACTCAAACTGTTATTTATCGGGAAAAAGAGACATTTAGTCTATTCCATTGTTTCCCAAAGACTGGGTCGTGACCCTCAGGTTGTGTGACTTGGGTTGCGAAGGGTTGGGTTTGTGACTATTAAAATACAGGTGCCCAGAAAAAAAGTTTGGGAAACTAGTCTATTCATGTCAGTCACGGGCGACCAGGTATCCTGCCTCGTGACAAAGTGAGCGTCTTTAGGACGACGTCCCATCAATGTTTTCCCGCCATGTGAATGGACACTTTATTTCATGTCATTTATATGCAGTGGTACAGACCGGTACAGACGTGTCAGTGTCAGTGTCAGTCACGGCTTCAAAACCAGAGAGACAGTTCCCGATGGAAGTGGCCAAAGGCAAAGGAAGTGCAGCCTTACTGAAGTGAGAGCTTCAGTCTGTGACTTGTTGAAGCCTTTGACTGGTCTGGATTCTGTTTCTCCACACACGGTCCAAAGGCTGTTATAATGTAAAGTGGAAAAAATCTTGCGTAGGTCGTGTAAAAAAAACAAAACGCTGCTAATAATAATTAAACAATAAATAGGTTAATAAAGAATTTCAAATCAAATCTAATTTTCAATCATTCTTATTCATTTTATTAATCAAGTCTGTGATGAAAATAATTTAAAACCTAGCATAATTGTACAAATTGTCTTTGCTGTTTTAAAATGAAATTATCGTTAATTTTTTTCCGTTGACATAATGAAGGCCGTTTGTTTTCTATTCTTTCCTACTATTTGTCCAAATGAATTAAAATGTACTAACTTTAAAAAAAAAGAGTAGCTGTCTGGCTTCTCATTTAGAGTCAAAAAATGTGCATGACAAAGGTGTTTTAATCAAAACCTGTTGCGTTTATAACTACTCACCACCCAATTAAATAATAGCTTCTACTTTATAATAAAATCCTGCTAATGCCCTGGTGCCTTCGACCAGGCGGTTTATCTGTTGTGCTCTGTGCATTCCTCTTCACAAACAACCCACGTCTATCATTTGGGCTCCCGTCGATATTTGCATCACTGCTGCAGCTTAAGGGAAATAAGGGTGCTACATCTGCTCTAAGTATATGGTGAAATCAAAGCTGGCCTCGTCCTGTGAGCCTGGCTTTTTTAAGCATCATTAAACATCCCCAGTGGTGACAATCAGTGGAACTGGTGAAGGAACAAGTGCAGTCAAGTGCCATCTTGAATGATTTTGCAGTGTGGAGTGATTGCATACATCAGCCGGCTGTACTTCCTTGTGGTTTCTTTTCCTGGTAGAGTGTACCTGCGCTGATGGCTAATTTATGCACAAGTGTTGGTTTGAGTGTCAGAATGGGAGCTGTGTGCACGTGTCCATCTGTGTGTGTGTGTGTGTGTGTGTGTGTGTGTGTGTGTGTGTGTGTGGTCTTGTTCTTGTTTAGAGTGCATGTTCTGATGTTCTTCTTCTTTAGGCTGTTTCCTTCCTTTCATCTCACCCTCGTCCTCCTCTGCGTTGACTCTGACCATACCTGTACCTGGTCACTCCCCCTCCAACATCCCTCGTCTCCAGACCCTCTCACCTTCATCCTACACAGGCTAACAAACGTGACCAAAAACTAATTCTAGAAAAACAAAAGTCTCTGGGTTTGGCAGAAATTTGTGACCTCAAAATGGGGTCAAAGGCCAAAAAAGTCTTCCTTTACAAACTTGGTTGGTTGACACCGAGTATTTGAACTTTTACTACGTCTACTCCTGCAGCTCTGTCGTTCCACTCGCCTCGACCACAGTTGACGTACTTAGTAGCATACGGTGGCCTCTGTGTGAGAGCAAGGCTAACTCTGTGTGCTATCTCTTACACCTATCTCTGTGAAACAAAAGCACACGGCGTACCTGAGAAGTGAGTCTGGTCCATTAGCAGCTCCATCAGGAGCAGTTGCTGCTCTCTTTCTAATTGGCTATTACTTTTTATAGACTGTGCTGTAGATTCTGCAACACTCTCTCATTTCGCTGATTTGCTGACACCAGTGACACTCTTGTCTTGTCTGAACGTGAGTGACAGCAGGAGGTGTGAGAGTGTGTCGTCGATCACGGCCCCAGATGTTGGAAATATATATATATATATATATGTCATAGAAAGAGGTGCTATAAGGTTTTCAGCAGAACCTGTACTTCATAATTAGAACTTGTCAACAACAACATCTCAGCGTCTCAACGAACCGATAATTGAAAATGTCATCAGATAATCAGATTATAACGTGTTTTCTTTGAAAACTTTCTCCTTTTATACGTAAGACGGACTTATTTTAACTTCATTCTCGTCACTTGGATAATTTCATCTCATTTACCTTTCATTTATTTCAAACACGTTTACCTAAAAGCATCATCTAGTGAGGGTTTCACACACAAACCTCTGTACTTCAGTGGCTACAAACGACACATTAGCTTTGCTCGGACATCAACATTGAAAAATTCAAAATGCCACAGGCTACATATTCTGTGAACATCTCCATTTACCTCTCTTGGGGTTTCCAATCATACTGTAGCGTGGAAAGCCTGGCAGGCTCTTCTGAGGTCCCAGGAGGAGACCATCTTTGACCCACTGCACGGTCCCAGAGGCCCGCAGCACCTCACACCTCAGCACAGCTGTGGCCCCCATCCTCACAGTTTGGTTCCTGGGCTCATTTCTGAAGACCTGCTGGGCCTGGGTGCCTGGGGGACATGGAAAGAGGACAAAGAAAACATCTGGACTGGAACTGAAGGACAGGAATGATATGCAGTGAGACTCAATGTAAAGCCGTGGACGGGAACTGGAGTGTGAATTTGCATGAAATGTCAGGGAAGAAATGAGAAATAAAAAAATAAAAAAAGGAGCAAGGTTTGTTTGACAAAGACACACCGCAGGGGTCCAGTCATGAGGTCTTTTGTCTGAGAGGACACCCTATTGTGTCTGGCCACATTATTCAGCCTGGCATATGTTTTATTGATGGGAGACTACAGTGATACGGCCCTGAAAATGAGTCAATAAAGTAATTACTGCGAATTAAATCCCCTCCTGGCCGTGCAGATAGTGTATTGGTCAGAGAGAAAAAGCACGCGGGGGTCACAGAGGCCCGGTTCACCTGCGGTTTTTCTTCAGCTTCAATGTCTCGACTGCTAATTCCTCCGGGGAAGAGTAATGATTATCACTTTAATCCCCCCTTGTTTATCATAGGAGGGGTCGGGACATCCTTCAGCCACGCTCTTGGGTGACTTTCTATAGTAGAGTGTGGAGATCCCACAGCAGACCACCCACCAGGCACACATCTTAAAATAAGTCATTACCGCAGCCGGGGTTTTATGAATTAATTCCGTTCAAAGAGTGGAGAACCGACGCTTATCCTAATCAGGGGTCCAACATCTAAATGTGAACCTCATCTAAATAACCCCCTCACCCAACCACCCACCCACCCACCCCCTGATTCTGCTCGGCAGTTTGAATCTTGACCTTCATTGAAGCAGTGACCAAGTTGTTTGTGAAGTGCATGCTCCGGTGCCTCTGACAACATGAGTGAGAGGCAAAGCTCTCAGATCAAGGCGGAACCAGTCACCTCACGTCAAATATGAAGGGCAAGATTGGCCCCTTACGGAGGACGCATACAAACAACCAAACACAGGGGCACATTTGCATCCAGTTTACATAAATGAATATCAAGAGTCATCTTCAGTGGCTGCTCCACGCCTCTGTAGTGTATGATCGTAGAAACAGACAGATGAAGGCTAAATTAATTTGCCGTGGATATTTTTCATTTTGGTCCCCCATCTTTTATCGACTAATTAAAAGTAGTAAATTCAAGTCCTGTGTGGCGTTCAGGGACTGTTGTCCGAGGCCCAGTCTGTACAGCGATTCGTGTCCATGTCACCATCTCCTATGAATTTATTAGGAACGTCTGGTTCCGTTATTCTGATGTACTGCACGGGGAAGACATTTTGAAATGATGACGTCTGATTTTCTTTTTTACTTCTGACCCTTGTGTATTTAATGTTCCATTATAAACCAAAGTGCATTTTCACCACTCGTGACCAAAGAGCTGAAGTTAAACTTCAGTATCACAGACTGTTTCGGTGCAGGGCACCTGGGCTGAGCTAGAAAACAGCTGACGGCTGCAACTGTGAACCTGGAAACAAAGTTGATGACAGCAGTGATACTGAACCAAAACAGTAAAGCAGGCCATAAAACCAAAATAATGAATGACATTAAAACACACTGTTAACGCCCTGTAAAGCTAAGGGGAATTTTAGAGACAGGTGGCGAGCATCCACTTCTGGATCATAATAAGGATTACACTACGTCTTATTTCTGCATCCTCCCCTAACCCTAACTACACCTACACCTGCTGTTAGAGGACAAAAGTGGTCACACTGACAACTGCTAAGAGCAGAAACGATGAACGGATGTAAGTGTTGGTTCAGCTTTGATTAAGGCATGTCACAATATAAGGGTAACAATGATTATAGCAACCATTACTGCTGAGTGCAGATGTATGAAGATGTTTTGTCATATTAAGGTTTTGACGCAAATGTGATTTCTTTTTCATACCATTCTAATACAATACAGTGGACTCCCTAGATACAAGTTTAATCTAAACTTGACTACATCCAATTAATTTGTTCCCTCTGCCCAAAAAATATACTATTAATTAATTCAATTAATCATCTAAACACCAAAAACAAATATAAACAGATACAATGATAATATAAATAATAATTATTATAAAAATGGGTAAAATAACTCAGCAAGGGAGTGAGACTGCGTGACAGTGTCATTTCTTCAAATTTGGGTGGAAAAATGGAGCTTGGTTGAGCACTCGTAACTAGGTACTTCCTCGTATCAGGAGCAAAATCTTGCGATAGTTGTTACGACTCGTAACATGGAATACTCGTATTTTGGGAATCCCGTATCAAGGAAGTCATTATTAATTGAATAAGTGATTTTGCGATTTATGACGTGAAGGTTGGCCAGATAAAAAAAGCCAAACGGTCCAAAACTGGCCCCCGAGCCACGGTTTGCCAATGCCAGACCTAGGACATCTGTGTGTCACCTTAAATGTTTTATATCAATTCATCTTTTTAAGTCAGTGTGAAACTAATTTTCTCTAAGCAAATGAGTCAGTGAAATAATTCCAGATTCATGGATAAACACTGACACAGTATCTCACCGAGGTGTTCTGGTCCACATGGTCTCTATAGTAGTTGAAATGTGGAATAACACCAACACATCTAGGTCACAGGTGACTGTGTAATTAACCGAGGTCAAAGGTTGACGTACCGAGGCCACAGCAGTGTTTTTATAACAGCTGTGTCCTATGAAAGGACCTACTTAAAGCTCCAAACATGTTAGCCTACACTGCCTGAACATGAATGGGACTTGAAAAGGTCAGTCACTGCAACAATCCTTCTGTAGTGGAAAAAAGAAAAATCTCTTACCGCAGATGTATAACGCTGAGAAAAACAGACTCCACGTTGACAGGACGTCCATTCCACCACTGACGCCTGACCTCTCCGACGCTACAAACAGTCAAGAAAAACAAAACGGAAGAGAATGAAATTTCTCCTTATGGTGCTGGAAATACATCTAAAAAAACACAAAATGTATTTCTGCAGAAAACCCACTATATTGTATCTGCAACTGTGTCAGTGATCGGCCACTGGACAGTTGAACAAAATTCCAGGCACGTTTGCAGTGTCATCACAGTAACATTCAATTATTCAGAAAATGACTTAATCAATCATCCAATCAGGCCATTAATCCTGCGACTGCAGATGACATGACGTCTTTAAATAAATCTAATAATGGTGTTATACCAATCTTAAAAAGGTTCTGAATCCATATCACGGCCATTGTGTTGATGATGTGTGATCTGCATACAGAGTGAACGCAGAGATTTCAATGACCTCATTAGACCGCGGCTTCCTGCGCCCGCTCTCGTTCCCTCTCTCGCAGGACATCTACTGTATACGGTAATTAAAATGTACCGTGACATCATCACACTTAATGAAATCATTTAAACTGCAGGACAGTAAAAAACCCATTTTCACACATACTTCTGGGAGTACATAGCAGGCAGAAAAAAAACACATAAATGTCAAGTATCCAAACTCTCCAATTCATCATTTGTACACATTACAGAACCACAGGTTGAGGCTCGTATTTAACAATCCATTTAATTACAGAAGTGATTCCAACTCGTCCTTGTTTCGTCTGTTAGTACATGTTTTCCCATGAATCGTTCGCTGTTAGCAAGAAAGTCAGCTGTTGGATGTTTGTTAAAACGGCTCCGACTGTTCTCTGTGTGCTGTACGATCCACTTGTTTTAGTTTCTTCCTCAACGGTCAACAGCGTTGCTGTTGCCTGTCCGCAGATTCAAGCTACAGTTGGAATTAAATTATACTGTACCTAGTTATTGAAAGATACTTTTCTCTTTGAATTTGAGTTCATTCAACTGGTCCTTTCAGAGTGCGTTTCTCCAAACCGTTGAGTTTCAGGGTCTTCTGGTCTCTGAACCACAGTTACCAAACTGTCAGTTATCTTCTAAACTGATTACATTCACCATTGTCAAGACTCTGCTTCTCGCAATTATGTCACAATGGTATTCTGTTGTGAAGGCTTTTTGACAAGGTCCTACGGTACTTCAGCCTCAGATCTTTGTCATTCCATTTTGGGTTCCTTCTAGGGATTTCATGTTCATAGAAAAAATAAGCAGCAGAATTGGTTGTTTGTCAGTTAGAATTTCAACACAAGTATTCGTATAATGTATGCATTTACAGTATATATTGTATGCAAATAAATATATATTCAAATATATATATATATAATATAGTATATACAGTAGATATAATATGTTGCTCTTATTGACTTTCTGTGACTTTCTTTTTCTCCATGGAGGCGGCCATGTTGGATTGGCATATTTTTAAATTAACCTAAATAACCTCAACAGATTCAGTGATAACTGAAGACTACTACCATTCGATATGATCATTAACCCTTGCATTGTCACAGATCACCTTCACCACTAGGGGGCAAAGACGTCTATTTACTATTGAATGGTCCTCATTTGTTTTACTTTGTCTTTTAGAGATAAACAACCGCTGAAAATAACTGGAAGGCAAGGACGTATTTATGCAATTATCCAACATTAGCAATAAATGGTAAAAAAAACATGGTTCACAGAGTATTAATCACGGTGTATAGATTAGCGTAAGACGCCGGCACTGTTTGGATTATGGTACACATTCATTTAAATCTCATGAACTGAACAATTTGGATGTAATAATGCAGTCGCTGCAGTGCATCTGTACCCACACTGCATCTAATACTCTGCCTTATTGGACTGGGAAGAGGC
>NC_024319.1:10686178-10691178 GCF_000523025.1 Cynoglossus semilaevis | reverse complement strand
TGTTCAATACTGTGATGGATGGATTAGGAAAAAAAATCCAACACATCAAAATACATTTTTACAGCTCCTCCTAAATCCCCCCTTCCTTTTGCCCTACATATGTTGGCCATGTTGGCAGTAAAACAGGCTTTAGATCTGAGTGTTTGTGTGTACGTGCGATTGTGCGTGTGCGTGTCAGGATGGAGGGAGCGGCTTTAAATGAACCAGCTGCAGTGTCCAGATTGGACAGGGATTATTTCCAAAAAATCTCCATTTACCTCCGGGGCAAATGGAGCGCCCACGTTAATTCCACCTATGTGGAAAACGTTCGATCCCTACTTTTAATAATAAACGCTGACAACAAATTTAATTTTCCTAATGAGATTCTGTGCAGATCTTTGTCTCGGTGACACCTCAAACGAGGAGGCTCACTTTGAGCGTGGGCAGATCTATAGTCGATAAAATCCTCATCAGACTAAAAAACGGCAGCAGATACAGAGCTGAAGCTGATGGGGTGCAACTGTAATTAAAAAGAGGAGGGAAAAAAATAAAAAGTAAATGAAAACCATTATTTTTGCTCCACCCGTTCAAAACCAACCAAAGAGCACAAAAGAAGCAGAGACTCCTTTTGGAGTCAAACAGATTCCTGGGTGAAGCCGTGAGGTCGGGGGTTGGACAGGTTCGTTAAAAACAATATTATTAGGTCACCACGGAAGAGGAGCCGGGTCAGATAATGAGACTCAATCTGGCAGAGTGAAAACGCACGGGAGGGAAAGTGCTGACACCTCCCTCGCTCTGGCTCATCCAATTCCCAGCACTCACTCTGTGCCGATGATATTCATGCCGAGCTGTCCATCCACGGCCCACAAACTTTTACGTTGGGTCGTCTCCACCGCCCCATCTATCATCCCGGAGTGGTGATTGGAGAATGGGGAGGGGGCCAGAAACCCAGAACATGCCATTATCTGGGGGGGGGGACAATATTGAAATTTGAGGTCAGAAAGACAATTGGTGCGTCCACACTTGTGTGTCCTATTCACCCATATACAGTAAACGTATGCAAACATATGCATGAAACCAAAAATATACAAACACGTGGGGTGAGCGAGAATCACACACACACACACACACACACACACACAACAGCAGGGCTTCCTATCAAAAGCAATTCAATACAAAGATACACAGAGCCCAGGCAATAACCTGATCCTCATATGAGACGTTATGGGCTGTGACAGGTTGGGCTGAGCCCACACAGCCCAGGCTGTTCTACCAGTGTCACTAACAAAACAGACGGATTAAAGGATGGAACTGAGCTAAATCTGGACAAGCTCAAAATGAGGGCGAAAAACAAGGCATGATACATGACGTGATACTGAGTCAGTCCAAAGACACTGGATGTGATAAAAATAAGACCGAGCTCTGGAAAAAAAAAAAAAAATCCATATTAACAACTGCTTTTTGATCTAATATTATAAATAACCCACATACAGTGTATGGGCACGGAGAATTATTTTAATTTATTTAGCTACAGGAGACATCAGGGAGAACACAGACGATAATTAATAAAACTGTGAATCTGACATCAACAGAATTTGATCGGGTTTTAATTACTGCCACTAACGCAGTTGTAATTTAATAAATCCAGATAACACCGTTTGCCACAAAAACATATTTTTAATAAGTGTCTACAGACTTGGCAACGTTTGATATCTTGGTCAAGCAGGTAGCTCACCACAGAGGTGATGTTTCTGCCAGCGTTGGTGTGTTTGTCTGTGAGCAGCACAACTCAAGTTAAAAATAAAAATCTACTTCAGGTCAATGAACCACTTTCCTCCCCCTGGTGGTGGTGCTATTCTCAACTGACGTGTTGTGCAGTTGTATAACTGTGGAAATCATCTCCATCAGATTCTGAATGAAATGGAAATCTGCTCAAATATCTTTCCATTGCGACACATTTTGACCCAGCTCCACCTGATTTTTCTTTTCTTTTCCCTAAAATCAAAAGCAGGACTGAATGAAACTCAATCTCAGTCCTTGGACGAGGCAAAGAATTTGGATGTGACCTGATGGAAAAAACACGCACCAGAATTCCATAGAAGAAGGAATTCTCTGATGGAAACGACACTTAAATAAGGCCAGACCTAAATTCGAGACAGAGACAGGTAGCTTTGTTATTTTCCTGAAATAAGACTTTCCTTTCACGTGTCTGACAATTTTCAGACACGCTCTTGTTTATTTGAATTTAAAAAGAAAATGAAGTCAAAAATGTGAGCCCTGGGGTCGAAGGAGGAGGGATATAAAATCCAAGGTTTGATAATCAAAAGAGACGTCAACAACAACACCAAATAAGAGATGTCCGATAATATCGGTCGACCGATATTAGCATATTATGCAATATCTGAAAGAATCATAATCGTTTTCTCCTCAGATAATGAAACCTGATAATGCAATACCTGGGTTTCGTCCAATGATGTGTGCCCTAAAATCCTTTTTGGGGAAAAACGGCTGTCAATTAAACTAAAAGTCACTAGATGGCAGCATTGCAGCTTATTTAATTTATCTCATACTAATACAGTGGTTTGAACAGATAATAAATAAATATTACCAGGTCTACATCGGTATTGGTTGATATCGGTATCGGAAATTGTTTGGACAACATCGGCATGTCGGATATCGTCAAAAAAGTTAATATCGGACATCCCTACTCCAAATGTGTCCTTAAAATTTCATGCATAAATGAAAAAAAACCCCATTGAAATTAAGGAATTTAACTCCGAGGTCATGTTAATTGTAGAAATATAATATAAAATATAATAATTACACCAGTGACAGCATTCAGCCTTAGCACAAATAAAATAAAATAAAATAAAATTCCAAAAGAATCAAAAGCCTTTACCTCAGAGGTGTTCCACATCTCGGCCTGTTTACTCTGAGTTCACATCATTAGCTTTTATTACAGCTTTTCTTTTCTTTTTTTTCTCTCCTTTAACAAACTCTGAGGCCTGTGGACATTAAACTGTGTGAGGAAACAGTCCCTGGACGTCCCTGTAGCTGCAGGAGAAACTGGCCACCTGCTCCTACTGTACGTCTCATATTTATTGACTTCACCCGGCCCACGGTACTGACCAACTTTTATTTTAGCTGTGCTGGCTGAAAGCTACGATGGTTTACAAAAAAAAAAAGTCAATATGCTGCTGCGGATTGACCTGTGCACATTACCTGCTGCAGACAAAGCCATTTCACAACATGACAGGATCAGATGTGGCTCGTGGTGCAGGAGAAAAAAGCAGCGTGTCATTAAGGATTACTGCTGCTGCGCATCAGAGGATGATAGATGTTTGATATTCAGTTCTTCATCCAACAACACACACTATCATTATAAACTAAGGCAATGATTTCACACCAATACCAGTACTAACATTTTAATTTGTGTACTTCATACCAATACTAATACTGTACTTCTTTGGTAGAAGTTCAGTAAATATGCGATGAACAAACACACGGTGTAATACAATTACTCTGTGATAATCAAAAACATTCTCAAACTATAAAACTAAGGGTGAAACAAAGTATTTGTTTGGCTTTAACTTCAGGTTTAACCTCACGCAGGGCAGTTAATAACACAACCAACAGTTAATGGCTACTTCCTAAATATTCTCTTGACCTGTGATTGGTTTCCAGCAAACAGTGTCATTTCAACTGCGCAGAACTGTTTTCATAAACAAATAAGGAAACACAATGTTGGTTAAATAAGTCTCAACAACAAGGTCATGACTCAGTCGGATGGAAAGGCCTCATCAATCCACCTGAGACGAGGCGTCGGTGTATTCAGTGCGGTGGAGCGACTTCAGGCGTTTCGGTAAATTGCTCGTGTCGTAACAGCGGATCCTGCAGTGACTCTCTCTGTCCCTGACGCTAAAACTCCTCTGAACCACTGACAGTTTTGATCTACTTAAATAAACAACCCAGGAGAGAATTCAGACACTGAACTGCAGTGGCTGAGTATTTGAATAAACTACCAGGCCCAGTACTGATCCCTGAAGTACACAGAACAGTACTCATGTCAACATGCTCTCGCTGCGTTTTGAATAGAACAAGGAAATTGGCCTGAGAGCCAGGACGACCTCTTCTAATAAACAGCCGTTATTATGGAATATTATTCTTATATGATGTAAAAGTATTTCCTGATTATAAAAACCTGAGAGCCGTCCCCACTTCATTATAAGGACGTGGGCATTAAAACATACAATCAGGCCCAACACGTACCGTAACCGTGCCAACAGATGAGCTACTGGCTTCGCTGAGGTCCGGGTTCGCCTCGCAGCCCATCCCATTTTCCCAAAATCCACTTTAATTAACGTATCAAACGCTCCAAACGAGGCTAAATCTCCTTTCTGCAAACAGTAATCTGCCCAGTTTGTACTGACCAACCATCCGGGCTACACCACCAGACCTGCCAAACAAAACACAGGGATAATCCAGTTATTACTGCTCCTACGGCTAAGAGCTAAAAGCACTGACGTGACAGCGTCAGTGGGAAGTGTTACGGACGGCACTTTGATTCTACCTTAGCATTTTAATGCACTCGTCTGATAGATTTCCTCAGCCATTTTTGCCACAACCTCTGGCACGTGCTCAACCTGAACCACAGACTCAAACATACGGACTACGAGTGGCCTGTGCCCCCCCCCCCGCTCCTGCTATCATTTCATTTCCATCCATGCAACTTCCACCCACACTCCCACCCCTTCACTCTGACCCCATCATCCAGCCCTTTACTGAGTCTCTTGTTCCATAACACTTCATTCCTCAAAAAACTGTTTCTTATTTCCTGTTCTTTGGAGTTTCCACCCAAATCGTTCCACCACTGCCCTCATTTAAAGCATTTATTCCAATCTGTGGGAGTCACAGGAGCAGCGGCACAGTCACTGCGGTTTCCTCCGCCTACAGACCCAGAACCCCCAGAGGACAGCTAAGGGAAAGTTAAAGGGGCTAACAGATGGAGGCTATTGTGTGAG
>NC_024319.1:10638031-10686166 GCF_000523025.1 Cynoglossus semilaevis | reverse complement strand
AGAGCGGGGCGACAGGGTGGCAAAAGACTTAGCGAGTCACGAGAGTGTGCATGTGTGCTCATGTGACTTGGAGTGGGTTTTGAACTCTAGCCTTGTGTTTGATGGCGGTGCAAGTATGTTTTGTGTGTCTGTGCCGCTGTGTGTCTTTGTCTTTGTATGTGTGTGTGAGGTGGGCCATTTGGGCAGGAGGGAGGGCAGTGGAGGGGAGGGCACTTGAGCTTAACACAAGATGTTTGAAACCTGTTGGCCTGACAGCGTGTCACAGGACTGCCTGGTTAATAGACTCTCCTGGAATGTCCTCTCCTGCAGTTTTAATGAACCCCAGGCCAAAAGAGCCAATGAAGCGTGCGCCGTTTGCCAAAACAGTCCCTCGGCCTGACCTCTCCTGACCTCCACCACTCCCACGCCACTTAAAGGTGGGTCTCCATGGTGACCGGGATAAAGAGTCCGCCGGGCCAAAGTTGTCAAAAGGACAAAAGAGGAGGCCGAGTTAAAGAAAACCAGGCAGTTGAGACAAAGGTTAGCACATGTGCTCGCGCACGTTCAAACCTGGAGGTGGTTTTTTTTCGCTGTTTCACATCTTAAATGTTGGATGTTTCCTCTCATCTTTATTATCTTGGCATAGGGAAGCCAGTTAGCAAAAAAGCTCCTGTTTCCTGGCCAAGAAAACATTTCTCTTAACGAGCTCTTCTTCCTTGTCAGCATCCAAGAAGATACACACACACACACACACACACACACACACACACACACACACACACAAAGGTCCTCATCACTGTTTAAGCATTCCTTGCTTGACACAGCGATGGTTCTTATTATTTAGGAAGGTAAGAATGTAACGCAGGTCGCGTTGTGTGATTTTAGGGGAAACACTGGTGAACTTGTGTGTGTGTGCGTGTGTGTGTGTGTTAAATATGAGTTTAGGACTAATAAAGTACAGTGAACCTAATTAAAGAGTTTTTTTGTTTATGGTTGATATCAGTGGTATAAACACAGGGGGCACGATGCAGGGTGGTGTTTGCCAGGTCGCTGTGCTCTAATTTGAAGAAGTACAGACAAAAACAATGAGAGAGAGAGAGAGAAAGAGAGAGAGAACGGGGCGATCGACTTCAAAAGAAATTCCTGCTTAATTGCAAAAAGTGGAAGAAACGCAGAGAAAAAGACAAAGGAGGACGAGCTGATTAAATTTGCTCTGAACAATGTTTGCAAGCCCACACAACTGAGTATTATCTCGTTTTTACGCCAGTACATGGAGTATCCTGAGGGAATACGAGTGTGATGGTTTACATGTAATTTGAACAGAAGTCTTCATTTCTGTTTTCTGACTGAATCTTCACTTTTTCTTTTCTTTTTTTTTTTCTTTTTTTTAAGAAGAATGCGATTTCCGTTGAGGCAGGACATGGAACTCAGATAAGTTTTAGAGCAAAATAACTCAAAAACTATTCTTTTTTTTTTTACACTACTACAGTGAACTGTCGAACAGTGACAAACACTGTTTTGTTTCCAGGACTAAAATATAAAGGAGAAATAACAACAGATAACATTTATAATGCTATTAATTACAGAGCTGCTGTGGTTTAATCATGATTAATTAGGACTAATGAACATAATATGAAAAATTACTTTTTTTAGTAAGTAAAAATCATCAAAATTATGCAAAAGTATAAGACAACATTTAGCTACAAAGGGTGGGTTTGACACCTAGAACGTGTCAAGAGTTTTTTCTAAACTGCGGTGAAGTCCTTGTCCACAACAACAACAATAATCAGGCTACAGCTCCTCCAATCTGATCTAATCATTGCCTCAGTCAGCTTGTCAGCGGGAGATTAATTTACTGCCCCCAACTGGGTGTGGCTGGTCAGACACCTTACCTAATGTTGAATCCTCCACAAACACCTGCTGGGCAATAAAATGATATTTTAATGTCAAGGTGATGGAGTGAAGAGAAAACATTTTCCCACAGCGTGTTCAAATAACAAGCTGTGTATAATATGTATATCAGAACAAGAGGAAATGGTTTGAAGTTGAGTAACCAATAAAAAATGGTATTTTGACAGTCCTAGTCAAGGACTTTACTAACTAGCATGTGATTCAGTCCTCACCAGCCACTCACTGTTACCCAAAACACCGCAACCCCTTTAAGAAAACAGGATGATGAAAACCTGAATAGGTAATCACTGCTGTGCACATGCCTTAAACTCAGCCCTGTAATGGTTCCATTCGTTATAAGCCTTATTAAAATAAGCACACGGTATGATATAACAATAAATAATCCCGACAGCAGGCTGCGCTAATCGGCAGAAATTAAAAGTGTGGAGGAACACTACTTTAGCTCTGTAACCTGTCTGTCTCCCAGTTCGTCCGTTCCCACACACACACACACACACACACACACACACACACACACACACAGACACACAGAGTGAAATAAAGTAATCACGGTTATTTAAATGAGAGTGTCGGCTGTATAAACACTGCAAACCTTAAAGAACATTATGACCAGAACGTGTCTGTGCATTCCTAATCTGCCAAGGTGCTGAGGGGTGGGTGGTTAGGGTCAGTTTTGCCAACAGTAACTCTAAGCTTCATATGCATGTTAGGGAAACGGGGGAACGTGCCGGTCTTTACACACCGACTCAGTGAGAGTAAAATCAACTACATGAATTATGTGCATTTGGAACGCTTTCCTTAATCTGTGCCAAATGTCTTGGTACGCAAAGTTGGAACTAATCTACATACTGCACATAGACAGTGCACATAAATACAGGCATCGGGGGGGTAGTTTGGGGGCGAGGATGAGAGATTTATTGTGGTCTGTGTGTGTGTGTGTGTGTGTGCGTGGGGTGTCTCAGCACCACCAGATGACAATCCAATGACTAATTGATTTAAGGGTTATGAACATGTGCGTATGGAGATGCTGCCGGGTGTGTGCATATGTACACGGCAAACACACGCCATATGGGCAAGAGATTGCACCTCAATTACTGTGAATGGGGCGACTGTGCGATGCATCAGCGCCGCCTCTTTGGCACATACCCCGAGCTTTAATCTCCAACGTCAGGCTCTACAGTAGCTTCATCCTCTGCAGCCAGATGGGAGTGAAATCCAGCCCGTCACCTACGTCACAGCAGAATAAAAGAGAAATGAATGCAAAACAAACACTAAAGAGTCCATTTTGTTTTAAGTTTATAAGTCATTATTTGCCACAGCAATAATGGGGTGTCGGGGGGAGAGGGTTCAGCCTAACCCTTATTTAACTCTGTGAGAAAAGGTACAGAAACATGAACCAGTGAGCTGCATGCTGACAGTGCGTTTTTCTGCCGACACTGTGGCCCAAAATGCAGTGCTGCGCTCTGTAGCAAACAGAGGATCAGGGCCTATTTCATAGTGTTGTGTTTTATTGTAATAAGAGTGGGGGGGGGGGGGGGGGGGGTCTCTTGGATGAATGGACGCTACCAAATTGAACTAATTGCAGTGTTGCCGGCCCAGTGGACCCTGTCTGGGACTCAGGAGAGCAAAGAGCTGGAATCAGGAAAGTACATTACTGAGGCCGCCTAATTGCTCACACCTGTGCCTGCCCTGCTCTCTCCACCGGGGGCTCTGGAGAATGATAAAGAGCAAAGCTTTAAACGTATGGGTGTGGTGATCGGAGGCGCAGGTTCGCAGGCGGTTTTCTGTTGTTTCCAAAGTTATAAAAGAGTCGGAAATAAAACAAAAATATTAACATTTGTTTCCTCTCGTTTAAGTTTCGTTAATTTTTTTTCACTTTCTCCTGGAATTTATTCAGCTGCCTTGAGGCAGTGCTAACAAAGACAAACGTATGATGTCTTATTGTGAAGTAGTCGCTTCCTTTTTCATATGTTTATTTTGACGTGTACATTACTACAAAAGCTACCATGAATGGAATTTAGTGACCTCCAGTGGCAGGGTTAAATATTTCAACTCAATATTACAGCTGAACTGTCACTGTTAAAGCATTTAAGAGACATGAATTTTTTTATTAAAACAAAATAGTATTGCTTACCTACTGCAAGACGATGTAAAAACATCATAATCCAACATGGCCGCCTTGTAGATAATCCTCCCTCCTGAAGTAAAAAAAAAAAAGATTTTAGTAAGTGAAAAAAACCCCAACCAAATATATAATATGACATATTAAACATTTAAGGTAAAATATATTATTCAATTATTCAATTAATGGAAAATATTACTTCCATGACTTGGTACAACAGAGCTTTAAAAATGAAACTACATTGGAACAACAGAGCTTTAAAAATGAAACTACATCACTGAAATGAGAACTTTTATCCATACGTGGAAAGATAAACGAAGAGTTAAATACAGTTTTAGAGAAATACAGTGAAGGAATATTTTTCAACAACTTTTTGGAAATTCATGCTCAGCCGTGATACAGTATGTGGAGGCAGGACAGACGGCAGCCAGTATCAAAGACAGGAAATGACTGCAGTGCTGGACACGTGCTGAACAAATGTGGTTCATCAACTTTCACTGGAATCCAGACTTCTGCAGTCTGCTCCACCTGTGGGTTTTCTTTTATACTGGAATCTCAAGTTGAGAACCTCTTGACAGTTTTCCATATTAATATCCCTGTCATTTGGTCACAAACTAAGTACAAAACACACACACCAAACATCTACCTGCTACAAAAAAACAGTATTTTCATTTTTATTTATGTCGCTTTGCTGAATTATCTATAGTTAATAATAATTAATCCATGTCTACTTTCATTCGATTAAAAATGTAAGTATTTTGACAGCTCTTGTTAAGTTTAGCTTTGCCACAGATATTACATGAACATAAACAAGCTCATCCTACTGCATGTCTGTGCTGACAGTGACAGGAATATAAGCATTAACCTGGGACTTTCAACCAGTAAAAAAAAAAAGTCCACGTTTTTTGTTTTTGTACCAGTCTGAGAGAAGATAAAGAGACAGACCGTCAGACTGTCTAAGAGAAGATAAAGAGACAGACCGTCAGACTAAATGTATGAAATTGGGTTTTAATTGCTCACTTTGCCTGTGGCAAATCTATTGTGCGTGCACTTTTGTTCACCAGCTCAGTCTCCTGGCCTCGACCACTTCCCTTTTGTCAAGAAGCAAATAAAAAGACATTAAAAGGATGGAGGTGACTTTGAAGGTGCACCCAGAAGAAAAAGGATTTCATTTGGACTGTACTGCGTTGTCAGTCAGACTGCCTCCACTCTGAGCTCCATCTGCTTTGACTTACCTGTGGAGAGGAATGCAGCGCGATACTCTATGAAAATGAATGAAACATTCATTTAAAACAGAACAGAAAAAAGAGCAGCTGGCAGAAAAAGATGGGATTAGCATGGAAAAACAATTACTTTTATTTCCTTTAATGGCTGTGTAAATATTCATTGCTGTCACATTATACCGTGCAACATAAATATTAGCCGGTTTCTATAATTTCCATTCTTACGGTACCTTTGATGTGCCACATGTGGGATCATTTCTTCTCCTTTTAACATAAGAATGATTCATAAAGAAGATGGAGACCGACCTGGACCCCAGACCACTGAAGACCACTGAAGACCCGGTCCAAAACCTCACTGCCAACACAGCATGGATTATATGGAGTCTACGAGAGAGAGATTCACATAAACACCAGCACAAAGCTTTGATACAGGACTTTAAATATGCTATGGTGTGCTACTTTATCTTTAATCTTCCCTATTTTGAGTGACAAAGACAAAATCCGATCAAATAAAACAGCTTTTCTACTGTGATTTTGAAAGAAATCAAAAGCTCAGTGTGGCTGAGCTCGGCACAGTACTGTTTGGAACTGTAAATCCTGAGTGGCTGGTGTTTCCTCCATGAGACGTGCAGCCCGGATGACAACGCTGTCAGTTATATAAATAACATGATATACCAGTGTGACACAGTGTAGCCGCACAATAAATTCAATAAGAAAAATGCAACACTGTAAACACTGCGCTGACATTTATCTTGGGAGAAAAAAAATCCCCCCGTGTCAGGAGTAACAGTAAATTTCAAATTAGTGCATTTTGTGTTTTTAAATTTTTATTCCCATAATCCCATGGGAATGGTGGTTTTCCAGCAGCTAATGCATTATTGTGGAAAAAGATGGACGCTACCTTAGACCGTAAATAATGGACGTAAACACTCGGGTACAGACCCCGGTTTAACTGGCATTAGATGTAACTCTGAATGAATGAAAGTCTATGGTAGAAATAAGTACAATTCTACACTTCCCTTTAACCAAAAGTCAACTTTGGAAATTTGCCTTCTGCTGCTGTAAGCAGGCTACTATTGGACGATCAAGCTGTCAGTCAGAAGCAATGTCTGTCTGCTTTGTTTTCAAAGAACCTAAATGACCATAAAACCTGTCAGGTATTCTTTGTCAGGTCAGAACGGTATTTTATGAAAACGAAGTCGCAGCTTATATCCCCAACTTTATAAAGCAAACTTCCTACTACTCCGCCGCACCACACAAGATCTTATAAATACACACTGTATACTGCATGTTATGTAAAGTATATAATATATATTTACACATAAACACATACAAATATACACATGCATATATACATATGCAGTATACATATGAATTTATGCACTCGAGCATGTATTCATATATACACATAGATATACAAATATATATGTACATATACACAAAAGATACACTTGCATATACTGTATATTAATATATATGTATATATGTACATATATTCATACATATATGTACTCATATTTGTACAGACATATATATACATACATACATACACACATATATATACACACATAAATATATATATTCATACATATACAGATATATACCCAACACATTTCGTGCAGCTATTATAGTGCATTTTAAACCCCCCCATAAAGTGAACGGGTGTGGCCACTGCAGTAGTTTCATGGACCTCTCATTATATGGAGGTACTGTTTGTAAAGCAGCAGAGGACTCCTGGTCTACTTCCACTACTTTTAACTCTACTTGTCCTATAAACAACGACTGAATAATATAAATCCATTTTTCAGCTATGGTTTTAACAGTAGAAACACAATCACGGCCCCAGCTCTGCAGCTCCTACAGGTGGAAACTGTTGTCAACCACATGCCCACAGCCTGGGCTGTACTAACAGTAGTCACTAACTGTCAGCACAGCCTCAGGTTCCCCCAGGCCGTCTTAGATAAAAGCGCAGGAGATACGCACTAACACAGCA
Source organism: Cynoglossus semilaevis (assembly GCF_000523025.1). Classification (NCBI taxonomy): domain Eukaryota; kingdom Metazoa; phylum Chordata; class Actinopteri; order Pleuronectiformes; family Cynoglossidae; genus Cynoglossus; species Cynoglossus semilaevis. The sequence goes on along the minus strand of NC_024319.1, from coordinate 10,678,938 downwards.
CTCCTTGTTTTTTAACCATCTGTTCAAGTTTACTGTGGTGACTAACTTTTGTCCTCACCTTACACTTCATACATCTGCAGGCACCACACATCCACAGTGTCGCCTCGTGTTCGGCTTTGTACATTCATGGACCTCGTCTATTGTTGTTGTTTGTGACCCCACGGTCATTATCTCCCCCCCCCCCCCCCCCCCCCTTCTGCTTGTACCTTGGTAAGGTTAACACATCTCTCAAGGGGTGTGATGTGCTGTGTACAAACACAACAAAGAGAATGCCATCTGTATGAGTCTGAGAGAAAAGGAGGTTTAGATGTGTTTTTGTCTGAGCAGGGAGAAAGACAGCCCTCCCCCCTTTACGGCCCATTGTTTAAAAGGGTCTGGGGCTGTCGCTCCACTCCTCTGGATGTTGGGGGAATAGGGCAAAGTCTGGCTAATATTTAACTAATGATTGCACCTCCCAGACTCAACCATCCTCTCACCAACTGCCAGACCTGAGCCATCTCTGCAGTGAATGTCACTGAAGTGTGGCCACGTGAAATAGAATGTGGAGGGACGCTGCTCTCCACCGCCATCAGGGGAGAGGGCTGTGGGAGAAAATAACCGTTGGAGAGCCCATAAAAATGCCGCGAGTGAGGGAGAGATAGATGCATAGTGTTGTGTGGGAGGCCAACGAGTCCAGCAGTCTGAGAGAATGCCATATGCTACCTTGAGGCAGGCAAAGTCTGGCAAGAAGCGAAAGGAGCAGCAGAGTTGGAAAAGAATGGCTGGTTTCCATCAGCACTGATATTATGTGTGTCTGGCCTTTACATTATCCATCAGAAACACAATCTTCTCCCTTCAAGACGGAGGCTGTGCTACTGACGGAGGAGAAACAGGAGAAGGAGCTGAAAGAGGCGCAGGAAGGAGCGACAGAGACGCAGAAAATGAGTGGCGAGGCATTAGGAGAGGATGAGATCTGTAGAAGAGGGCGAGGATCACAAAGACATAAGACTTGGGGAAAAGACAAGGAGACAGCAGAGGAGTGTTAGATGGATACAACATAAAATATGAAGAAGGGCTGATTATTGTTCTGGAGCCAACACTGTGGACTAAAGTCTTTGGTGCTTCCAGGCAAATGTAGTATTAGTCACTTCAATAATTAATCACCCTGGGAGCATGTCGTCGCAGTCATGCACTGACCCATTTCTTTAACATTTCTCTCAACAGTAACACAGCCACGGAGCCTCCGCCTTTTCGTACCTTCATTTAGAAAGGCGGGGCGGAGGGGTGGGGGGTGCCGGCCCAAATCCTCTGGGTCAAGCCTGGTCATTTATTAGCCACATTTCTCCGGAGAAATAAAAGTAAACTCACTGCTCTTTTCAAAAGCCGGGAACCCATGCGGGGAGACAGAATAGCGGCCTCGGCTGTGGCCAAATGGGCCTCGCTGGCTGACTGTCCTGTTGAAATATGAAGCCCATATGTAGGACGGCCATCTGAAAGAGGGACCCAACAGGGCTCCTTCAGGCTTTGATGCTCAACGCCACAAAAGCAGATGGCGGTGTCCTGGTATTTAAACTTTTTTTTTTACAACAACAGCCCTTCTCCTTTTTTCCAATCCTATCCGGCCTATTAGCCCCCTGCTTGTCATGGTCTAGCGGCCGATGTTTAGACCCCGGGGGGGTGTGGGGGAGGGGGGGGGACTTCCAGAGCCATGGAATAAAGTCAAGCTTCCCCATTGACACCGGTCTCACTGGCTGACTTTGAATAGGAGTCGACCGAGTGAAAAGACATGTTAGAGAGGACAGAATGGACTAAGGCGTTGGGTGGATCAATACTTGCAAGGATTTATGGACTTTTGCTCACCGTGTGCTCAGACAAAGCAGAGGTGACTGCAGGTGGCTAAGAATTTTTCCGGACATTTGTCAAAAAGCAAAAAAAAAGTAACAAAAGGTGTTGAATAGAAGGAGAAAACCTGGAAGACTGTGATCAAAGCCCAGCAAAACCTGCTGTGTGTGCATGTGTGTGTGCGTGTGAGTGTGTGTGTGTGTGTGTGTGCTCGGTACCTATTCCTGCCCTCTTCACTAAAATAGTCAGTGTTTGTAAGGAGCAACCAGTGTGCTGATTTGTTGTCAAGAAATTCCTGACCCAGAAAGCCAATCACAAAGTTAAAGTCGGGCACAATGCAGATCAGCCGTGGAGCCCAACGGTCCCTCCTGCACCAGCCCGCTCCTCGTCTCGGCCTCGGCGTGCCACAGGCCAATTAACTGTTTGATTCAGAGCTGGGCGGGAACGCCATAATTGATCAGGAGGCGATAGTCAATTCAATTATCAATTTAGACACAACAAGCTGAGCAGGGATGCAGAGCCCCGAAGTTTGTGGAGAGGGCGCTTCAGTAAGTTGGCAGCACAATTGGTGAGTATGTTTGCTTAAGCGTAGGAATGAGAAGCACAGGAGGAAGGCAGGGAGGTGGAGGAAGACTGACACTTACTGTAGCTTCTGCAGGTTGTTTACTTGGGAGTCTGACTTGCACCTCTCCTCTGCTTCCTCTCTCTCTGCAACACAGACATGGCTGCCGAGAGCACATAAGGAAACACAAATGTGCACACACAAACAAACATTTGCATTAAGACACACACACCCAGGTAGTGGAAATGTGTTGTTTAATTTTTCTACTGTATGAGGGGCAAAAATTGTGCAAAAATAAAATTAACGACGAGAGACGTCAACGTGCATAGCGGACAAAATGAATCAATTTAAAATAACTTTGCCTCGCGTGAGTGCCAATGCGTGAACACACCTGGGTGTTGGAGGATTTGCAGTGAGTGAATCACGTGAAAATAGCTTTTCCTCATCATTCCCATGATTTCGCTTTGTTTACTCTGTCATGGTGGGTTGCTTCTGTTCGATCGGGCTGGAGAGGCACTGGGTTGGCTGGTTGTGCTAACGAAGTCTCAACGTGCTGTTTGTCGGTGGGGTAATTTCCCAGGGTAGCACATGGTTCCACTGATGAAGACAGAAGATCAGCACCTGAGACGAGGGAGAGGAGAAGGAACATGGGTGAAGATTTCAAAAAAAATCTACTGTTTTTCTTTGAAATGTTTTGAGTTATTGACAGCAAAGACAAATATACATATATATATACACATTTATACACATATATTGCCATATATACACATATTGACATACTGTACATTCACACACATACATATACATGACTTGAATTTGATGTTAAAATATATCTAAGCTTGTAGTCCAACGTATAGTGCAAAAAAACAAAAACAAAAAAACCCATTATATCCAGATTACTACAGCCACTACTACAAACAGACATGAAGTTACTCCTTAATGTAAACAGTGAATCAGGTCTAAACTGGACTACAGTGACCTATAAGTTATAGAAGGATCGCAGCTTTGTAAAAGAAAAAAAGAAAAAAATAAAAAAAATAAAAAAAAAAGGTTGACGACATGAATTACTTGTTGCTAGGCTACTTGATACTGGAGCTAACTGGTCAGACATAAACAGTGCCATGCAAACATTGTGGAATAAAATCTACACCCATCTATATATAGACATACACATATGTCTATATATAGGGGGGGATGGGGGGGGGTTGTCTCCATGTTTGGGAATGTTTTTCTAAAGTTGCTGGAGACAACAAGTGTGCCAAGTGGACTTCTCCATCAATCTGACGGGACCTCACTGGCCCAGCCTGCATTTCTAAAGACGCGGTGAATGTGTGAATGAGAGCACACCCCGCAGGAGGTTGCATGAATATAAAACACTGCAAGTGGTCCTCCCAGATGGTTGCATCCTGCTGCTAGTATGGTTTTCTTTAACCCTTTATCTACAGCAGTCAGTGAGTCGCAGCATCCTCGCACACTGCCCCGCTCCAGGCTGGGGGCACACCAGGCTGAAGTTACGCCAGTGGCAGCGTGTTCCACCACAACTCCCAGATTCCCCACAGACTGTTTTTAAACGAAGGGGAACGAGGGGGAGAGAGAGGGAGAGAGAGAGGGAGAGAGAGAGAGAGAACAATCTTCGCTGCTCAGAAACGCAAAGCAGTGTGAATACTCTGTTCTTTGTCAAAAGCTATCTTCGCCAACTGCCACACACATGCTCATGAATGCCTGCACACGCACTCACTGACATGCACAAATGCCCCAGCATGGCTCCTTCCTCTGAGGCTTGAAGCTGGTCCAGAGCATCAGCATTGTTGAAGAGGCTTAGTGAGGGAAAAAATGAAAGTCGAGAGCAAAGAGGACGAGCGTGAAAGACAGCGATGTGGAAACGGAAACACAGACGCCAGGGGACATTTGGCCACAGCGCGGTCTTAATAGATTTCATTCTAACAAAAAAAGAAAAGAAAAAAAAATTCAACATTCTTATCTGGTTTAGGCAAGGTCAGCTGTGGGATGTAGGAAAATAAAAGGCAGGTGAAGGGTGAGCAGAACGAGGGTTTATTTAGAAAGACGTTACTTTTGTTGTTTGAGGGACAGCGTCTCGATGAGGACACTGTGTCTGCTGCTAGCTAAGGTGAATTTTTAAAGTCGTCCTCCACATACCACCTTGTCACCGCTCGCATCTCCAGTAAGTCATTTTTCAAGGAGGCCAGTGTGTGTGTGTGTGTGTGTCAGTGTGTGTATGTGTCATAGCTGATGGAGGTTATTCTTTTATCCTTTGACCCACATTCGAGGGGGGACTGAACAGGCCACATGAAAGACAAACACCGCCCAGTGGAACATGGGGTCATGTGCAACCTGAATGCCGGCACACACCGGCACGGTCAGCCGAGCAGAAAACACCATTAGGCATTCACCGGGGTCCAAACCAACACAAGGCGCACGCTCACAGAGAAGCACCTTGAAAAAACATGTAACACGTATATGCAGTATATCATGATCTACCAAACACAGCATCTCACATTGATCTTTTGTCAAAGACACCTTCCTTAGCTTCACTCCCCTCCCCCTCCCCCCCCCCCCCCCTCCACCCACAACGCCCGAGCCACATGGCTCAAAAAGAGAGGGCGGGAGACGTTACTTTTGTTGTTTGAGGGACAGCGTCTCGATGAGGACACTGTGTCTGCTGCTAGCTAAGGTGAATTTTTAAAGTCGTCCTCCACATACCACCTTGTCACCGCTCGCATCTCCAGTAAGTCATTTTTCAAGGAGGCCAGTGTGTGTGTGTGTGTGTGTCAGTGTGTGTATGTGTCATAGCTGATGGAGGTTATTCTTTTATCCTTTGACCCACATTCGAGGGGGGACTGAACAGGCCACATGAAAGACAAACACCGCCCAGTGGAACATGGGGTCATGTGCAACCTGAATGCCGGCACACACCGGCACGGTCAGCCGAGCAGAAAACACCATTAGGCATTCACCGGGGTCCAAACCAACACAAGGCGCACGCTCACAGAGAAGCACCTTGAAAAAACATGTAACACGTATATGCAGTATATCATGATCTACCAAACACAGCATCTCACATTGATCTTTTGTCAAAGACACCTTCCTTAGCTTCACTCCCCTCCCCCTCCCCCTCCCCTCACTTCCACCAACATGGCCAGAGCATCATGGTTCAAAAGGAGAGGACGAGCAGTTGTACGACAGCTGATTATTAGGGTCAAAAATTACATTTTCCACATGAATAAGTATTACCATAAAAATACTGCCCTCCTCCACACCTGTGCGTTTGTGTAGGTGGCTCTGCATGACTGATTTGATTTTTTCCCCCCCGTTATTCAGACGCACACCAACGGAAACGCCATGTAGAAGCAGCTACAGCTGTAATCGTGACAAAGGTCAAGGAGAATGACCGCCATCTTTTATTTGGACAGATAGACTCCAGATGTGATACAACAGCCGGCACTGATAGCGATGTGGTTGAAATGAATGGGTTGCATAAAAAGGACAAAGGTCTGTACATTTGTACATAAACAGCAGAGTTTGAAAAAGTCAAAGAGCGGGACTGATCCACCTGTGACACAGAGACAGAGAATGGACAAATACAGCTGAGAATCCTGTAAAAAAAAATGACCTCCACCCTGTGTCTGTACAGATGGAAATGAAAGGAAATGGTGAGCATTAAGTGCATGCTGATTTAGAAGGAAGAGAAAGAAGAAGATGAAAAAAAAAAACGACAGCAGCAAAACAAACAGATGTAATGACAGGGAAATTGGACAAACTCGTTGAAAGGGTCCTGGGTGTATCAGAGAGACTGGGCTTCTGCCAGTGTTAAATATGGTTCCCATCCCCACAACCAGATGGTTTTTCACTTTTGACCATGACTGCCACTCTGCCTCCCTCACTCCCACACTCAGTTTTTGTCTCGTTCCGTCCCCTGAGGCAGAGAAATAGGTAAATGCTGTCATTCCCCCAACTCAACTCAGCGCCAGAGCCAATTGTGCTGGAAAAGAAGGGGGAAAAAAAAGTCTTCGCTTTTGATATGAGTGACAGTCTTTGGCCAGGCTAATGCGACTACTCCTTATGACCACTGAAATCCCTTCAGGTGCACTGCTTGTTAAAGGTGACAAGTCTGCTCGGAGAAGAAAGCCATTACCTGAGAAGAAAGGTATCAGGCAGCCTCCTGCTGCTATAAATTGAAAGCAAATACAATAGCTCCGAGTCAAGGAAGTATTCTGGGAAATCTAATAGCCTTGATGCTACTTCCAGTGAAGTTTTCTGTACCACAAGAGAGGAACGTCTCTGGCAGGACGTATTCCTTCAGATTAAAAAAGGATGTGTGTCATAAATTATGAGAATCCAGCGTCTAACACACCAACAGTACAGTGTCCCATTGACACGCTGCCAACATTTCTGCCGTCTTATTACATTTTTGGAAATTATTTTTTTTTAATAAAATCCCTTTCTACCGTTCCTCTCTCCCTCATCTCCAGTCACAGTGAGTCCTGGGAGCTCGGCCACATGGTTCAGGCCTGGGCTACAATACACAAGGACGAGGGGGACCAGGAAAGTAGTGGGGTTTCAGAGGGATAAAAGTTCCTTTCTTCTCTGCCCCCGACTCTTTCTTTGAGCCAGAACAGAGGGTTGCCACGGCGATGAGGTTGGTCCGTCTCCCACTGCGTGGTCTGGGAAGAGCAGCAGCTTGCTCTGACATTTACTCAGGCTGGAGGAAACACATGAGATAGAGACAAATTCTCTCACACACATACACACACAAGAGTGTGTGTGAAAAGAGGGGGAGACATGTTAGCAAATGGAAGCTGGAGAGAGTGAGTGGATTAAACAATAACACCTGTAACATCAGAGGGCTGACACACACACACACACACACACGCAGAACTCTCTCGACCCTTTCATCTTCTGCTCCGAGTCCATTCACCCAACTGCTTCTATTGCAGGCTTCCCAGTTTTCATTTGCTCTCATTTAGAGGTTGCCAGTGAGTCTGGAAGCCAACGCATATTTCTGTCCTGATCACAATCACGGCCAAATTCAAACACGGCACAAAAGCAAAAGCAAATTCAAATGAACGAGCAAACCTGGCAGTTTGGACACACAGGGACGTGCAATCCAAACCACGGCCGTCTCACAGACAGGGCACCCATCGCCGCCAGTGCGGTTGTGTAGCTAATAGTGAAAAACACATTCAATTGTATCCTGATCAACATTGTTTTGGTTTTTTGCGAGCAGCAGAACAGCTACAGAACAGATTCAATTAAAGCCTGAGTGTGTGTTTGAGCTCCACAGTGGAGTGTGCAGTCGAGTCATAGTGTGTTTTGTAGCATTGGACCTTGAATTCTCACTAAGCTTCATTATGGGATGTTTGAATGCTCTGAAAGCCTGACATTGAAAAGCCACAGCAAGTCATAAACCACTCACAACAAAAAAATACACTTCTCAAAAAATCAATAAAAAACAAATTAATGTTTTTACATGGGTTTGTCTACTGTAATTTATTAATTTTGTGGAATTTACAGAGTTTTCATATAATTGAGGAAACATCTTGCAAAACCATAAGAATTAATAATTAATATTCATAATACACATTAATACTAATTAAATAAATAAGTTTCTTAAATATTCATTTTTGTGGTTTGTTATAGTAGTAGTGGTTCCTAAAGTTGGGGGCGAGTCCCCCTAGGGGGTAATAGGCCTCTTTTTTTTTTTTCTTTAAAGCTTTCTTGAAATTGGACACATAATCAGTGGAGTTTTGAACCACTGGGTGGGCAATTATACAATCTATTAAATGGCGCATTCTGCAGAAAAAAAAAAATCTAAAACTACTGATATAGATTTCTTCATGGGTTAGAGGCATTACAAAAAAATTATTTAAAATAATTATTCTTTTATAATTGACCAATGTTTTTGGAATTTGGGTGAGCGGGTAAATTTAATAAATGGCTGCAACAATTTTTCCAATTCCAAATCTAATCTAAAAGGTTGGGGGAACCACTGCTCTGAACACAGGCTGCAACAGAAGCTTTGGTGTTCAGGCTAATGTATTTATATTTATGAGAGTGAAAAAAAAGAATGACACTTCGCCACAATGCAACTCATGCAAGATTTGACACCGATAAACACGTGGCAGAATTCATGAGATACTGTATGTGTACACGCACCACTTGGAACGTCAGTAACACTATGCTAATGGGTCTGTCACTGAAATACACTAGGCCCTCTGTTGGCTGTGAATGAGCTTTGTATTCCCCGGCACTGGGGCTCCACTGGAAAGGTTTACTCTTAGCCTCCTTCTGTCACTTTGGAATCTAAAATAAAGGCAAGTTCAGTGAGAATATTCTGTGTTACATTTACCCACATGACCTCAGAGCCATAAAAGCACAGTTTTCCCCCCAAGATTTCCATTTTTTTTACCCCCATTCAGATCACTTATTCATCTACATTTCCCACAGATCTGCCCAATACAGTCGAGCCGTCAGTCTTCAAAGTAGATCAAATCAAATAAGAAAGGCGGCCATTATGAAGCAAGTCACTAAAACAACCAAGTCTTTTAAATCACATTACCACATGTGAAAGCACTGTCGACAAAACCTACTCCTTTTAAATAAAGGAAAACAAAATCATTCATTTGGCAAAAAAACAAAACTAATACTAAGTTTAAACCACAACAAATAAAACAATGATTTGTATAGTTATCCTCTCAATCAACAACAACTTTGGAGATGTTTTCTTAATGGTGTTTATATATAAATATATGTTTAGATGTATATATATATATTAGTTTATTTATGCACACAGACTTTATGGCTCCATCTTATTTTTTAGCATTTAAGGGAAACATAAGCTGAGCCGAGTACTGATAATTTTATTTATTTACAGTATGGGATTAAGGCTAATGTTCATTTTGAACAACTTCCACACATACTTCTGTATCTCAACCAGTTAAAGCAGTGAATCAGCGCTGAATTAATGCAGTAAATGTGTTCCATCACAGTTTACATAACACTGTCAGAGCACTTGGCCACCACTACGTTCACAAATCAAATCTGCCATCAGTCTGAGGAACAGCTCTTACACAGAACTACTCTAACTGACTGAGAGAGTAAAAAAAATATCGTATATTTTTAACATGTGTATCATTGTGCAATTCCTGCAACTGGGTAATTGAGGTTTCATCTATTGTACCAGTTGTCAATGCTTTACCATCTATTTCACTCTAAATGGGAAAATAAACAATAAAAAACATTCAATTTTTAAGTTGTTAAACAAGAGGTCAAACTACAAGAAAATGCTCAGTGGTTTTAAAAAAACTCAAAAAATCAGCCAATCTCACTGAGAAGATTACTACTGTAGCGTTAACTCACCACAGAACGCACGTTTTAGGACACTTGGCATACTGCTGCACTTCTCCAAAACAACAAAAGCCCAAGGCCACAGCTGGGTCCAACAACAAAACGTCTCTGTCTGTCTCTGTGTTTAGCCGTCTGCTGCTGAAGGCCCTCCATGATACTGCAATTATCAGGTAACACCTGTGCCAATCAGCTCACCTGCAGCTGCCTCCATGCACCGTCACCACACCTGCACTTCCTGTTGGAGCTGAATACAGGTGCAGGAAAACACTGACCATGTCAAACTCAGTGATGTCCAATGATGTACTTACTGCTGCCGTGGTGTTTAAGACCACAATTATCACGACACGCTTTACATCACTAAATAATATGGCAGGCTATGAAACATACATTTTGATAGAGATATTTTTATGAGGAGATATAGAGAATTTTCTTATGAATATATATATATATATACATATATAGACACATATATAGACATATATACATACATATATGCATATATATACAAGTGTGTATATATTTGTGTATATACAGTATGTATGTACATATATGTATATATATATTTATAGTATTTAGGGAAACATTCTGTAAGCTGCACACTGTAATGATGTATTTTGTATTTACTCTATGGGTTTAGGCGTATGTTCAGGCTATACCCTTTTCAGTCACTAGGGCTTTTCAAATGGCCATAAAACTATATTACAAATAATTAAAAGTTAGCCAAAGAGTAAAGCCCAAGCAGCTAATAGTATAACAGTACGCCCGGAAATACCTTGAAGATAAAATTACCCAGGAAATAATAGAAAATGACCCAGAAAGACTTTACAGAGTAACAATCCACTGTTTAAAATGGTTGACTTCCTTTTCTAACTACGGGCCATAAAAAGATGGAAATGAAAAGGCCACGCTGCACAACCTTCACTTGGCTGTCACCAAGGAAGTATCTGGAAGGTTATGTTGTTTTTCTAATAAAAACATTTACCGAGAAACAGAGAGAGACGCGGAGCTGTCATCAACACAAACAAAAGTGACTGTCGCTCCTGGTAACATGGACACTTCACCTACATGAAGGAAAGGATAATGGATTCAGACGTCAGCCAGCGTGAGTCACTTTCGCTCTCTGTGTCCGTCCGATGTTCTTGTCCTCGTGGTCGGACGTGTCCATGTTACTGTCTGTGACTATTAAACTCCCCGTTGTCTTGTTTACGTTATGGAGGTCAGTCACACTGTGTTACATGAACCTTGTTTGTTTGGGCTCAGCCTGATGTGTTGTAGCTGCTGTTCACACACAGTCGGCAGAGGGGGGTGTGGGGGGGGGGCTTTCCATTCTCTGACTGACTGACCATCAGTCGTTCAGTACAGCACAGTGTACCGTTCACAGGTTCTAATGACTGTGGTCCAACATAAGTCTCCAGTCGCACCTTATATTCTCATTTTTACAATCCTGAAATTCCCAAATCGGCTCAATATTCCGATATATTTACTAAGGAAGGAGCTCTGACATTTCAAAAGCGAGTTCCTCTGTTTATTATTTCCTTCCTCTTTGCTGCTTCTGTGCTGTTCGCCAAAGTTATATACATTATACTGATTAAACTTTAAATCTGCTTAATCGCAGGGTAGCTGTGGATCAAAATTAATCGAGATATATCAACATTTCCATATGTCATAAAACATATCTGGAGAGACAGATAACAGCAGGTAGATGTTCAGGTTTGTAGATGTTCAGTAAGGTTTCACACCTGGTTGTGACCAATTAAAATGATGAAATTATTCATATGGAAAAATGTCGACAAAAATATCCAACACTAATACACGGGGTATTTTGGTCGATATCGTGAACAGCAAAATATCCAACACTAATACACAGGGGGTATTTTGGTCGATATCGTGAACAGAGTTGCTTTTCAAAACTTCAGCCAAGCCCTTGTTCCCAACCATTTCAATCAGCCTACAGTCTCTCACAATCCATTTTCAATTATATCAGTCAGCTTGTCGGCCGTACACTCACTAACTGCCCTTCAATCAGTAAAGCTAGTCTGATGCAAGCCTGCGGTCTGACTTGAAGTTGAAGCCTCTACAAACACATGCTGGGGGTTGATGGTATTATATATGGCTGGAAACCTGGACACAGAGTGGCTGTGGTAAAATACAAAGCCAACCAACAGGTTTCTTTTTTTTATGTTGTTAAAAAAACATGTTCATGACAAAAACCATGACTCTTACACCCTGAGCAGAAATTCCAAGAATGTTGACTTGTATGAGGAAAAAAACTCCAAATGTGATTAAACCTTTTGCTTGGCTGTGTTTTAGGTGTCAGAAATGTCATCACAAATCCTGACAACCTGAATTTAGTTTTTCTAAACTTCAATCAAAGTGTGCTACATTTAAATAGTGTGCAATCTGTAACAAATGTAGAGGTTTCCTTCTACATTATATGTGTGTGTATATATATATATATATATATACATATATATATATATATACAGTATATAAATCTGTATATAAATGTGTATATATCTACACACATATATAGATATAATCTGTATATATCTACACACATATATAGATATATAAAGTACATATATACACATATATAAATATACATATATAAACTACATATATGAACATATATATTTATCCATATACACATATACACACAGTTATACATATATACACATAAAGTAAACATATATGTACGTATATACATAAAGCTAACTTATACTGCTGATAAAAGTTAGACCTATTTCCATAAAAACTTCATTTAAACAGTGAAAATGATGAATAGTACTATTAATCATCGTACATGCAAAGTATTTCTTTGTTTTTTTTTTTCTTCTTTCTTCTTCTTGTTTTGTAAAGCTGAACACATGCTGACGTGGCCAGAGTTTTCAGTGAAGCCTCTCTCGTCTCCAGTGGGCTCCACGTGGTCACTCCCACAGAGTGTTGGGGATAGAGGGAGACCAAATGATGCTTTGTAGTGGATTTATCCTTCTTTGTGTACGATCTTATCATTTGCCAAAGGCACTTTGCTGCAGCCCAATGGGGGTCTTCAACTTGCCGCGGTCTTTATCACGTGTCGTGTCTACCCCGCACTCTCGGGGGGTCAGTTATTCTGCCGAGGCTGAACTCAGAGGGATGGAAGCAGCACGAGCGAGATGAGCCTGGAGGGGATCTCCTCACCCTGAGACGAGTGATTACTTCACTGGGACTAAGTTATGCTAATGTATTCATCTCCAAAAGCACCGTGATTATTTAGAGTTCCTCACCAACTGTTTTAGATTTCACTCGCTTGCTATTTTATGCAAAGATGCAATTTCTTTTTTTCTTCTAGCACTCCACTGTCACGCTGCTCGCCGAGCTGAGGGAGATAAGAGGCTAGAAAAATTCAGAGGAATGTTGAATTCTTCGCCCCGGTTTTAATGTGCCCTTGATTTATGAATGAATGCAAATCAAAACATGTCTTTATCCCTCCTAAAAGCTTGGTGTGTAGCAATTTTACAAAACGACAGCAAGTGGAATAGAGCGGATATTACTTCAAACAGTACATATGGCCAAATCACCCTATGTTTTATGTAAAAGGTTTATTTATTTATTTATTCATTTACTTGAATACATCCGGTACAATCTTGGTGTATTTACTCTCCTCGTCTGAATCAGAGCTGAGCCCCCTGTCGTCTCATTGCGTAGTTTTTATGCTCTATTCCACCTGCTGCTCAGCATGGTGTGTGGCACGTTGGTGCCCCAGTCTGGTTATGTTGCCCCAGAGAAACAGCACCAAAGGAGAAATCAGCATAAAACAGCACCAAACACACAGGAGTTTATTCTCTCTAAGTCCACACACTGTAATCATAACAGATTTACACCACTGTGACCGCACTAATGCTTTTCCTCACGTCTGAGCGGCGACAACTTAAGTCTCCACTAGCATCGGGCTGCGTAAACCTCTTACCAATGTATTTACAAATCTAAAATCTGGAGTTTGGTAATTGACTTCTTATAACAAAGAACGTACCAGTGTTTCTTGAACTTTTCGATGAACTGATACCAGGTCTGTTAACCAGACGTTAGTATAAATGGAGTATCCACTGACACCTGAGTCTTTGGAGTCAAGGACTGGTTGTTATAACGCACGCTGGACGTGGAGAGAAGAATCACTTTTGGCTTGTGCCTTCATCAGAGCTTGGCAACAAAGACTTGGTGGAACACGACCAAGAACCTTCTACAGAAGGAAGTTCTTTCCACTGGATTCATGTTGTCTTAAAACAGATAATCAAAACTTGCATGCTTGAACAGTGAGGTCCAGAACATACGAACAACAGGAGGTTCTCACCATTGGAGACCAAATAACAGCCATTACATGTGGGGTTTTTATGGAAGACCAGGAGGTTAAAGCCATCATCTCGGCACCAGAAGATCATCAACGTCAAAAATGGACAGACAAGAACGCAGGGATCATCTGAATACAACAGACACCACTGGAATGTACTAAAACATAAAATCCACAGGAAACCAACCCACACAGAATACATATTTTGGACGTGACCAAGCAGAAGAGGAAGGAGAAATCTAAGAGCACTGAGTCGATACCTAAAATGGGGAAATAGAAAAGGCCTAACGTCAGATTCAAAATAAATAAACCACAGAACGAATACAGAGATCAATACACCGGTCACACATATATAACATCCAGACTCCTGCGTAAAGATAAAACACCTCCTAAGTATAGTGAGTGTAACTCATTTATGAAATACAATACTTCTACTGTGAGGAATTACTGCACATTCTTTTCTGGATGTTGCAGTTTTTTTTTCCTCAGCTGCATCAGACGCAGACGAGGTATGAGCAGGAGCTGGTGGTCAAGAAATAAACGAAAATTAGAAGAAGTCACAGAGGGATTGAAAGGGTTCTCAAGGCCTGCAGGGATTTGGAGAGAATTTGGAGAAGACTTCTGAAAATGAGAGCACTGCCCAGATGCGCTGCAGAAAGCAGCATCTGCAGCATTAATTATAATACCCCCCACCACCCCTCATCCCCCGCCCCCATCCCTCACCCCCTCACCCCCTCTGCCACCTGTTTCCTTTCAATGGCCCTGCTATACGTGAGTAAAATCCAGGAATCCACGTCCGGCACTATGGGCTGATGCAATCACATACAACTTGCAAGCCCTCTCCCACCACTCTATCTCCCTACTCACACACACACACACACACCACAGTCACCACAGTCACCACAAACAATTCCCCGTGGGTATCTCCATGTCTTATCTATTAGTAAGTGAATGTGAGAAAGATAGCAAATAAAAGCTCTCTGTCACCTAAGATGTCTCGTCCGTGCGGTTTGTTTCTTCCTCGCTGCCGAATTGATTTGGTGAGTGAACCGTTTCATTGATGTAGAGATTGTCGGCCTCGAGAGGACACGTGCACATTCTCTTTGTGGGCGTGACAAGCAGGTTGCCGTGTCAGAGCTGTGTTGTGCCAGTGCTATTGTCACTCCGTATCACCGCTATCTGGAAGCCAGGATTACATCTGCACAGATGGGATTCTTATCATACTGCTCTCATGTAAAGATGATGAAACTGCGGCGCAGATTTAGCTCAACTGATTTCACAGCAGGCTGACTAATAGTGGGCTGTGGTGTGGGCTGAACTTGACCCTTTATGAGGTCCTGCGGGGGGGGGGGGGGGGGAGGATATAAAGTTACACAGATTGTAATACAGCATGTCAATAGTCTTTAAAAGATCGTCTGCAAAAAGGATTTGAGAACAGCAGAGGAGTTCTCAGTGTCTGCTCAACCACGCATTAAAGGCCTGGGCTTTTATACCTGAATGTGAAGGATTGATGGGAATGCAGGAGGAATAGTAGCCTCTTAAATTGAAGATGTTTGGCACAGCGCTCCAGCACGATCACGTGACTGACCACGCCCCCCTGCTTAACCCACAGGCTGTCAGATCTACTGCCCATTTTGGCTCAAATACGGCTGGGCCTTTCCAACTAATCAATTAAATAATCTAGTGGCAATTTAGAAAATTCGCTGTTTAGATGTTGGATCAATGTCATGGATTTCAGAAAGTAGAGCTGCATCTGAAACATGGTTGTCAAACAGGCTGTCTGCCTGTACTGCGAAAACCAGCTCTCTTATTGTTCTTTTTTTCTCTGTAAAATCTGCACACACACACACACACACACACAAACAGAGTACATAAATGTGTGTGGGGAGGGGTTGGGGGGGGGGGGCAGCATTGAGAAGCTCAGCCAAGAAAAAAGATATGCATATAGAAGGATGAACAAGTGAGAGGTGAGCAGCAGAGGAAATAAATCAGTTGTTCCAGTGCTAATGAACACCAACACAAAGACAGAAGAGAGAGAGAGAGAGAGAGAGAAAAAACTTTATTTCCCTTTTTTTCTGCTTGACCTCCTGCTGAGATTTAGAAGCTTTAATTCTCCTGGTGATGCTGGGATCCAAACAGCTACAGTGAATAAACAAGATTACCCATTTGAACATGCGAGAAAATCTTATCATATTGGAGCAGGGAACGGGATGGGGAGCTGGACTGAAGCAATAAGTCTGACAGAGGCAGAGACACAGACAGTCATGGTTGGTCAACCCCAAAATCATAAAAAGATATTTTTATGTTTCTTTTTCTGGTCATTTTTACTGACCCTACAGCCTCGTTGTCCAGGCACATTGATGTCCCAGAGCACAAATGATCAATCTTTTTAATTGTGAAGAAGGTGGTGTGTCAAATAATATTTTTGTGAGTTACAAAACAGCATCAGATATGCAGGAAACAGTGGTATTTTTATTTATTTTCCCTTCTCAAAACACAAAATCTATGCAAAGTGGAGCTTTCCAAGGGTTAAAGGCTGCTGAGAGCTGTACAGTTTCAAAACATGCTCTCATCACCTGGAATCCGATCTGGTGAAGACAATGTCTTTCTGCATCACTATGTGCTTTGATTGGATCCTAATTGTTTTTGTCTCCTTAAAGAGATTCGAGGCAAAGAAACGTGCTGCGGTGGTGCCGTAGGGCCGGCCAGGATGGAGATATAAACCACTGAAGGACAGACGGAGGGGAGTCAGCGCCACAGTCAGGTTAGTCGGAGAATGACTTTCAGTTCTGCCGTGAGCGTCATCACGATCAATCCGTGCGACTCAGATCATCAGAGGCAGTTTTCACTGAACCTGAATCCGTCAATAAGACCAGTACTACTGCAAACCTAAGGCTGGGGGCCCGGCCGTGACACACGGCTGTGTTGACACAGGACAACAGCTGAGATAAGACACAAGGGGCTTATAGGTTCACAGCAATTGTTACTATTTGACATAAACATGCAGAAAGATTATAAGTACCATGTCTTCAAACCCCCCCCCCACCACCACCCCCACTCTGTACTCGATACTGTAGGATTTTTTTTGTCTATCACTGAACAGACACTGATCTTTTCTGATCCTTTTGCATCCCAGTAACATGGGTTCAATGTAGATTAAGACCAGCTTTATCTTCATCTCTCTCTCTGTCTATTTTTATATCCATACAGTATATTTTCTGAGTTCTGAGCAGGACGGCTTAAAGTGTCCAGCTGAAGCCAACACTCTAAATTTACATCTAAAGAAAGCTTGTTCTTTAGCTAAAAGGGCTTTAAATAAGTCAGGCTTGCTAATGGTTTGGTGGTTTGATGGATCAATGCTGCACCACAGCCACAGTGGGACTTTTTTGTGAAGACTTATTTTTCTCCGACTAATGAGTTTCTTCATGCATTTATAATAATAGCAAAGTACCAGGACTTAAAGCCATTTCAAAGAAGTTCTTCTATAAATATGTGTGTGGAGGGGGGAGGGAGAGGGAGGGGTCGATTATTTGTCTTTCACAGGTTTTTAATGGTCAATAGACATAAATGTTTGGGTCTTATATACAGTATGTTTTTTACTTCTTCATTTTGCATTTTCTGGCTGGTGTGACATAAAATATGTTAATCCAAAAATGATTTTACCTCTAATCACTTTGGTATTCGTGTGAATCGGTCCTTTCCTCACAAACCGACTGAGCTGTGACCAACAAAAACAGGTCATACATCTGAAAAAATGTGGTTTAAATAATGTGGAAAACCCCCGTTCAGGGCAGATACTGTGGGAGTAATGACACACGTAGTATTCTAGTATTCTTCGAGGCAAACATCATAATAAATAACATTGTGTCCCAGCCTCGCCACATGTGCTGAACACCTGCTGTATGTCGTGTGGTTTGCAGAGTCCCAACCCGTGGTATTTGCATCTCACAAACAAACAGACACAGGTGAGAGTGGGGTTTTCTTCTGACTCCACCAGCAAACAGGGTTCAACCCACAAAAAGACCCAACAGCTGTTGTGTGTAAGTGAGCATACGGCTGGAGTAATGAAACTACTAAAATAGAATGATTAAGGCTTTGAAGACCTGCGTGGAATATTTTGTATAGATATTACAATGAGGACGGAACTCACTCCTTCTCCTGCCTCTGCTCCTGCTCCTGCTCCTGCTGCTGCTCCTGCTCCTGCCTCTGCTCCTGCTGCTGCTCCTGCCATCGCCTCACGCTCTGTCTGTGGCTCGTGATCCCAGGTGGAGAATAAAGACTGACAGCTGTACTGAAATCAGAAGTAGGAAGGCTGCTTTAACTTTACTGATCTGTACTTTGGAGTACTTGTATAATAAATATAATCATTTTGTTAGAATTACAGAATTTTAAATAAAGGTCAGTGGAGTTTTGAAGCAAAGAAAAACGTGAATGTGTTGATACCTCATCAATACTCCTACTGACAAAAAGGTGGCGCTGCTGTAGAGGTTTGAGAACCACTGGTATTTGTTTGAGAATTTTCAAGGTTGATATATTCAAAAACAGTATTTACTACCTAGTACAGATGTACTTATTACCTTAATGTCCATCGTGTTGGACAGCCAGTGTGAGTATTGGACCAAAAATGTCCAATTATCTCACCCTTACATACATCCTACACACACACGTACACATATGTGTAGATGCAAACCTGCCCAGAAGTTTGTTGATCACGACTAAAAGTTTCTACCACGTGCAGGGAAACAGCTGCTTGAGTCAAAATAATAAAGGAATTCCAAAGATGTTTGCAGTCATAAACACAATCACAGCAGCTCATACACAAAAACAAAGCACCAAGAATGTTGCCTTCTGTCAATGTCTCATTTGTCTAATAGCTAGAGTGAAACCAAGGCATCAATAGTAAAATCCTACCAGTGTGTTTGTGAACATGGATTATTTTTCTGAGACTGTGGGAGAAATTGAGCGGTTTGACTACAACCAGCGACTCGGTGTCGGCAGGAAGAATGACCGCTCCCGCCGAATGGCTGCCTTACTCTAATGAGGTAATATTACCACACTAAATGATGAAAAATTCATAGTACAAGTTGGTGTTGGTGCAGACGGCGCTCAGAAAATTTCATTTGCTGTTTGATATTCTAACTTGCCAGCTCAGCAGGCACTATTGTATGATTGGAACAGAGGTGGAAAAAAAAACACACTTAGGTCTGAAAGCCCAAGCTATTACGGTGAATAGCCTGTAGACACAGCAGCACAAGTGGAAAAGTGTGTTTGTGTGTTCCCCTCTGTGCTTTTGTGCATGCGTTCACAGCACTCCAATTGTGTTTGTGTGTGTGTGTGCGTTTGTGGATCTGGAGGCAAGAGTGTGTGAAACACAGGGCGGCGCAGGTGAAGGTATGCATACTGAATGCTAAGTGATCATTGTGCCCATCTCATTGGCAATGGAAAGCTTGTACACGCCTGATAAGAGCGTTTATGGAAAAGTCAGCACAGCATTATCTCGTCATTGCAGGTTAGATCACAGATAAAAGGATTGGACTCTGAAAAGTAAATAAAAAAATATCAAGCCCCTGATAAGACTCCAGCTCCTGAGCTCTAGCAGCCTGCCTGTAGACTCACGCCGCATCCTGACTCCCCGTCACTGTGGCCACATCACTGAACAACAGCTCTGTATGAGGCCTCACTAGGACTGGGAGGGAGAGGTGAGATCGAATTCACTCAGGGAAAATACTGATGTTGTGTTACTTATAGCTGAGCTTGTTTTACCCTTTAGGCTACAATGAAGCAGACGCTTTAGAGCAAGTGTGTCAAACTAAAGGCCCGCGGACCAAATGTGGCCTGCTAAGTCGTTTTTTGTGGGCCCCGGGAGCCTAAATAGCTTTCAATTGTTTTTTGTGGCCCCCGGGAGCCTAAATATCTTTCAATTGCCTTATAAAATTGTATTTCTTATCAAGATAAATAATGTGATATTAAATATGTAAAAAATATTTTTAACATAGAGCAACATACAATATTTGTAACTTGAACAAATAATAATCAATTGCAGAATGGGCTGATTTGTACATTATGGAGTAGTTGTCTCTATACAGTCTTCAATTTACAACCAGCCATTTAAGGAGAACTGATAAAGTGGCCCCGGGTGAAAATCTGACAGCCCAGGTTAAGGGGTAACTCTGCTCTTATTCAAATTCCGATGGTATCACGCTACATATATTTTTAAGGACTTGTTGCGTTTTCTCACATCAGTCTCACCTCTTCACTATCCTCTGCTTCCATATGTCTACCAGAATTCCTTTTCCTTATCCTGATTCTTTTCCCCAAAACCTTTCTCTCTACCGCCATAATATCCCCATCCTTCCTACTTCCTTGAATCCCTCTATCCCTCCTTTCCTTCATGTTTTGAAATGAGACTCGAGCCGTGGACCCTCAGGGTGATTGTGATGGAATGCATTTAGGGGGGGCAGCCACTTTCTCTCCAACCTGCATGCAAAATCATCCCGACGGGGGAATCACTGGCTCCTGCTAGAACACCGAGTGCGGTGGGAGCACCATGGAAACACCGCTGCTCTGCCTGAAACCCTTGGCAGATAGGTCTGCACAATCACCCCCGGTTAAAACGTTTTACTGTTGGATAAAGAAACAAACTGCTGGCACAAAATCCACTCACTGTGGAAGTCTGTTTTCTAATTCCTGTTTCATGTTCCTGGACTTGGAAATTAAATTTATGAGCATGGCAAAACAAAATGTGCTTTACGCCTTTAAAGTTGCATAAAAGCAAACGCAGTAAACACAAATCCTACAGGAATCAAGTCAGTCAGCGCAAACGGGAACCCTCGGAAATACAGTGGACTGTGAGGGGCTCAGAGGAGAAAATCATGAATACACAGTCATTCAGTCACAGAGACACACAGAGACCCCTCCCCACTCTCTAACCCACACTCACTGCTGTCAGGAATTGCTGTCTTTACTCCCCGGTCGAGCGCTCAAGAGATTAAGCTTGGGGTAATTTATAGTTTGGGGTAGTTTATATTTTCAGTGGGACTCAACGCTTTACCCAGGTTTCCATTAAAAAAAAAAAAAACTATTGATTTTCACTGTGTATTTATTTATTTATTTTTTATATTTTGCCCAGTGACCTCGGCAGTTAAATATTCATAAGCCATTAAAAATAAAAGATGCACATTTTGTACGTTTGCCCTTTGTTATGCACTGTGCAGTCCATAATCTGTTCAATCCAGAATACTTTCCCACTCAGAGGTGAAGCGAGCGCTGTTTTGCAAACACAAAAACACCATTAGTTTCCACACATGTTCGGCGTTGATTAGAACTGGATGAAAGAGAGCGCAATCTCCTCATTTGGCAGATAGAGAGGCTCGCAAATGTCTTCATAACATTATGCTGTTGCTGTTGTTCCAAAAAACGCTGTTTTTCTCCCCTGATTTAGAAAATTGCTTTCCATTATAACATTTAGATAAAGATAACCAAAGAGGAATACAAACTGAAAATTAGAAAGGCCATAAAACCTTTAATTAAGATGTGGATAAGTTTGGGAAGAGAATTACAGTGTATCCTAGAGTGTCCCTTTATGGAGGAGGAGGGAGGAGAAGGAGAGGCTTGAGGAGAGCAGGTGAGGCTGGAGACAAGCAGAGACGAGGAGGAGAAATACTGAGCTCTTCTCCATCAATAATGTGAATTTATTAGTAATTCACTAAATTGGTTACTACGCCTGGAAGCGTGAAAGAAAACGGTCCAATCTTGGTTTTTTGGTTTTTTTCTTCTTCCCTCATCTGCTCAATACTGTCTTGTTTAGTTGGACAATAAGCTTTTCACTTGTCTCCCATTGCAGGACTGTGATTCACAAGCTCAGTGTGAGTCCTTCCATCTCCAGAAATTATGCATTGGCTGCAATGCTCCCTGCTGAATCCCTGCTGGGGCTGAGCAGTGTTCTGGGATGCAACCCAAGTCTAATCATCCGCTACAAGTTTAGAAGTGGATATGGGGAGAATTTTCAGCGGTGGGGAGGAGGTGACCACCAGGAGGAAGGGGGGTTCGGGGGGGGGGGTCTGCAGAAGCAGTGGGCAGCTTTATTCACTCGCCGTTGCATGAAGCAGGACAGGTAATGACAGGCAGAGACATGGATGAGTGGTCAGCCTGCAGGACTCCCCTGTGTTGATTAGTGCTTTTGTGCCGCTGTGTCCAAACTGTGAGAGTGTGATTTGTCCCCGCTGTCATTCAATCAGTCCACAATAAACTGCATTTTGCCTAAAACGCTGACAGTCACCACGAGGCTCACAATCATTTTGGTTTCTTCCATTTCTTGTAATTCGTTCTGTATTCACACACATTTTGAGCCTATTAGAGTTTCTCTTTACACTGCAGCTGACGCTAGGAACAAAGGTAGCGGGGCATTAACACAGATATAAAGGTGTGTATTTATATCTGGGCCGTGAGGCATGAGCTCAGCACAGACTTAGCAGCTTAGCGCAGTCCGAGCGGGGCGCAAATGTGTGGTCTTTGAACATGCTTTATGTGGCCGCAGACCTCCGCGATAAACAAACAGAACTGATTAATCATAAAAGCCCAACTTTTAATTCCTCTCATGAGACAACCAGGAGCTTTTGCATCATTTCACCAGCGACGTTTTCAAAATAGTAATGAGAAAAAAAAAAACGGGCCTATGGGCTGAGTGTTTGAGAATGTGGTCGGTTTCAACAGAACTTTCATTTCTTTGAGAGGTTGAAGAATATTTCTTATTATGAAAACATAAAAGGGAAAATGAAGCAGCACAGCAGGGGATGTAAAAACACAGACAAAAATATATATTTTTTTTTTACTGCTGATCGTTAGACTCTGCTTTAATGTATCTTAAATGCTCAAAATGTCATAACAAATGCAAGGCAACAGGAACCATTATTCGAGGGTACATCCTGGACAGTCCACCAGTAAGATGGACGTACAGTTGATTTTCATCTCGAAAGACAAAGGCAACTCAACTACCCATTGAGTACTAGTACCACTACTAATTGTTATGGAAGTGAGTACTAGCCAATCTGGAGGACTGTTAGATCACGCACACCATTTCATCACATGCTCTTGTTTGTGCCGTTGCTGTTGGACATTACAACCCGACACACTCGCTCCTTGGTATTTTCATTTAGTGGACTAAGGTTTTCATGACTGTGTCTGCTGAGACAGTAGTCCCCAGCACAGTCAGTCAGTACTGGTTGGTACCACGGACCATTAGCACCGCGCCAATCAAAAATAATTATTATTCCTCTGTTAGTATTTAAATATGTCTGAAAAAAGCATTATTTTGAAAGATTGTCAAATTAACTTTGATAAAGGTTAATGGAAATGACCGGTAAATTGTTAATTCTTTCTCTGAGTCCCGAAAGTTAATGGAAATGACCGGTTCTCTTTAAATAAATAAATTGTTAATTCTTTCTCTGAGTCCCAGTATCAGGTTTCTCATCCCTCAAAATGAACAACTCTAAAATCAGAGCAGACAGATTTAATAAAGGTGGGTAAGACATCCTTCAGAATCCTACAGAGTTCGATTAAGGATGTCCTGATGTGAACACTGCAAAATGTTACGATTTAAATAAAGAACATGGAGCGAAATAGTTTTGGGTTGTTTTTTTATAAATACTGTAGGTATTTCCTTCATTTGCATAAGAACTTTTGGACCAAGCCCACTTTTGAAATACGATCCAGAATTATACTCAGGCAGTAAATATCCATAGCACATCCGAAGGCGGAGCAGGTAAATACTAGCAGCTTGAGTAAGTACAGCGAACCCATTTATTAAACATGAAAGTATGTCATTGTCACAGAATTCAGGACGTCAACCTTTAAAAAAAGCTGAGAAGGGATTAAAAAAAAAGCATCAGACATGCAACGGCGGCACTTGTACAGACTTAGAGTGGGGTGGGGTAGTGGGGGGGCGATGTTGAGGAGGAAGGTGGGGGAGGGGTGCGGTGTACAAAAGCCTGCTTAGTAAAACAAAAAAAATAAAACAAGTCCGAGTCCATAGCCGTAGTTAAAGTCCCCGCTTATGTCCTGTGTCCAACCAAGAGAAGAACATATTCTTACAGCAAACAATGCTTTATTTGGTGATTTTGGACTTTTAATTACTTGGTCCATTTGTTTTGGAAATGACTAGAGCTCTTTAAATACAACAGCCGCCCAGTAAAACTGGTAAACTGTGTGCACGGGCTAACCTTGGTGTCAGACTCTGGCTGTGTGCTCGTCTCGTTGGGTGCTGTGTGGGTTTTTGCATGTACGACAGTAACTGGGCATCCCATGAACGAGGCTCAGAAGGATTTGCTTCCTGCTTGGAATAAGCCAACATCAGGACGATACACTGGTACTGGGTGGTTGATGTTAGCATGTGGTACAGCAGGAAAGAGCAGCATTTACTGAGGAATAAAGACTTCACAGCACAACCTGGGAAAGTCCCAGATTCAACCATCTGTCCTAGACATCAACTGCATCACCAGAGTGTCCCCTGGCAGAAGACCCATCCCCACTGCTCCATCTCTGCTATCTGCTTTATCCTCTTGTCATTTACTCTTGATCCCTGATTTCCTTGGTAAGCCGACTTGCGTTGGATCAACCCAACAGTCCTCTGAGATCCTAAGAGGTTCTCATCACTGATTGTGCTTAATTACTAACAAAGCCGTTCACGGTGATGACATGCAAAATCAGATAAAAACAAAAGGAAAGGTAAACAACAGACAGAGCACGTAAGAGCAGCCTGATGTTTTAATTAGGGCTGTCAAAATCAACTCATTTTTTGAAATCTGTAAAATTATAACAATGTCATTTGGTGGACTGACAAATACTGTATATCCAATATCTCCACTTTTCATGCAGTTATGATTGCTCTTATAAACATTGATAATCATTTCTATTATAAATGGCACATGCTAGTCAATTACTAATAGTCTAGAATGTGTTTGTGGTAGGGATGGCGATCTGATAGTCGGGATCAGTTCGTTATTGGTCAAATCTTCAGGATTGAATATCATAAAAAACAACTGTAGTCCACTCAGTCCGATACCTAAACCAAAATCACTTCCGTCATGGAGAGCCAAATTATTTCGATGGGCACCCTAAGCAGCCAATCATAAGCAGCCAATCATAAGCAGCCAATCTCGCAAGGAAAGACCAGGATCATACCATTATGTAAAAGAAGGAATGGAGACTGATTTAAATAGTGTCATAATGTTGTGGACAAACAAAAACCTTAAAACCAAAGCCTTAAAAGCTGCAGCTCTCGCCCCGTTCTCTGTCAGTACTGACTAAAATCCATCAACTCTATGAAGCTGAATTTGGACTCAAACATTTTTCCATATTAATAATTACCTTATTTTGTTTAGTTACAGAAAAACCAGGTGTGAAACACATACATCTATCAGTTATTATTTGTCTATGCCTTTTCTCACACTTTGAAACAATGATTTATCTCAGTTATTCCTGATAAATCGTGCAGCCACCGTGTGACTCATCAGATTAAAAGGGTTTGACAGTCCTCGTTTAAATCATTGTCTAACAGCAAAATACTGCAGATCCACTAACACTTTGGAGAGTAATTGGTGCCGTGTTTTTGGCTAACTGTGTTGTGTTGTTTGGCACAGTCTGTGCACCGTGGCTGGAAATTGGTTAGACGTTTGATTCCCGGGACTCCCAGCCCCCAAAATACATTTTTAATAAAGCTGTAGAATCCAAGTGTTACCCTCCATCCCTGACACTTGCTTCCTAACTAATCTCTGAACCTCACTGCGTGCTGCGTTGTGCTCCGCCTCACAAAGTCAATAGAAACATACATCGAGGCTGCAGGGATGTGTTGAGAATGAGAGGATTGTGATTGGCCTCCCTGAGCTGCACTGTGTTTTCTCCTGCACGTTTCCAGCGGAAACAATGTTAGCTGACAGCAGAGGCAACAAACAACGGGTTCAGGAAAGGCCACCTATAAATTCTCTCCTGTAATTTTCTCCTTTGAAATTGCGTTAAAATAATTACTATTTCGTCTAGCAATGCTTTTAACTTGGCTAAAAATATTTCCTTGCTTCGTGTGTTGTCCTCTTTAACAAAGAGAATGCCGGAGTACAAACATGATTAGTTCTCCGATGCAGAAGCACAACAATAATGAGGCACATCACATCATCCGTCCTCGTGCTGGTGCAGCCAGTGAACGTTACATTCTGTGCTCACCTCATAATTGGATCAGTGACAGAGAAATCCGGTCATTTTCGACGTACAGCTCTGTTGTCAGACGTGTAGCTGCACAGGAATATAAGCTGCAAATTATTCGTCATCACCGGTGGACAAGGAGCTGAAAACTAACAAACGTTCTATTCTTCTTTTAAAATTAGAATTGTTAAATGTTAAAATTTATAAAAAGAAAATAAAAAAAAATAATACATTTTCAAACTGCATCACTAATGGGAAAAAACTGTCGATGTAGCTTGTGCCTGTAGTGTGATCCACATTTTGGTTTTCAGGATTAATTTTTTGAATTTAATTCAAATTAAAGTATCAAAATATTAAATAATGGAAAAAAAGATCACAGTAATAATTATTTAAATAATTAATAAACATAATTCAGTAGAGTTGTTATAATAATCTGAAGGAAACAGATGGTTAGTTGTATTCCAACAAATGTAAAGCTTTAAATATTTCACATGAAATACTGCATAAAATTCAAGATGCAGTTAAACAAATATATATATATTATTTATAGTCACCATAAAAAGAAAGGAAAAAGTTTGAAACATAGCATGAGATTTATGGGTAAAGTACTCAGTATGGTACTAAATTTGAGCTACACACGCACAATGATATATTGTTATATAGCAGTTCATGTTACGACATGCTGGCAGTGATATTTTGAGCATGTTTCGGTCACAGTCATGCCTTTTATGTGTCACGCAGTATGACAACTCCAACTCTGATGTATCATACAGTACGTGTTCTTTCTTTATTATAATACTAATAATAATAATACGTTTTTTTCATTAACAAAAACCTCCACCTACGGAGGTGCCATAGAATTTGAAATTGTTCTTTACTAGTTTCTCAAAAATCATTTGTTCATTTCAGCTCAAGGTTGTGCCTCACAAATTATTTCACTCCATTTGATCAATCCTGTTTTTTTCAGCAGCTGCTCTGACATATGGAGCCGCGCTTGGAAGAACTAATAGAAAGTTAATCTGCCACCCATTCCCATGGCTTGGCCGCACTCCTCCCTTTTAATAAACTAGGTCACAACTAAGCAGATCCAATCTTGGAGAAGAAAAAGCCCCGCCAACTAAAAATAAAAACTGTGGTAGAAAAGAGGAAGGAACACAAAAACATTAAGGAATCAGATTTGGAACTGTTTGTTCTGAATCTGGATCGCGCACAACCGTATTCGTACGCATCGGTACAAAGGGGCGGAAACTGCTTCAAGGCCAAGAACAGCATTGTATTTGGACTATAATAAAAGAAGAAAGCCTAGCATGGCCCACAAACACAAGTCAGCCTGCAGCTTCACACAGGAAAACCGAGCTGCTGTAATCCACTATAGACATAAGCTGCAGGATGTAATTGAAACAGTGCTGACAGGGGTGCAGAAGATGAAAACTACACAACTGAAGAAGGGTGAAAATGACAGTGAATGGAACTTTCCCGTGCCTTTGTGTTGCTGTGAGAAGCGCGTATTTACTTTTTCTGGGTCATCTCTTGTGTTGGAAACATGGTGGAGACGTTTCCTCCGTCACCTCTGACAGCCTGATCGTCAGGCCTGTGTCTCTGCGACCTGTGGCCATCTCTGCTGCTACACTTCACCTCAGTCTCTCCTGCACTCCTACCCTGCAGGCATGCCATCTCTCCTCCCGAGCTCAAAGATTCTGCACCACCTTGGATGTCCCTCTCATGGGAAAGGTGACGACAAGAGATGCCTAAAAGCAATAGAGAAAGTAGCGCGGAACAGGAAAGATGGAATAGATTGGGAAAACGACTTGTGTTTTCATGTTGGCAGTCTGTGCTTTTGAAGTACACACCAAAACAACCAGAGGCCCACAGCAGCCGCTCCCAGTGGCTAACATGACAGTCGGCTTGGCAGCCACTCTGCACGCCTGAGAATCCGCTCCTCCTCTATTCCCGCCCTGTCCTGTCAGGCCCACCGACGTCCCCTACACATCTTCTAACGACATTACATCCCCCGCACCCCGTTAGCCACCCTGCCGTCTCACATGCTAAAAAACATTTGGCAACCTGCAACCAAACCTTCAGTTCCTGCCAAGTAGTTTTACTGAGATGCCAATGGTTTTGGGAACAACACGGCTTCATAAAGCTGGCGAGGAAATACTGCTCACTAACCCTCAACGTTTTAAGTATAAACAATACGCTGCAGGAAGCCTCTGTTTGAAAAAACAACTATTGGAATGTAGCAAAAAGGCGGAAAATGGACGAAGAAACTTTGTCTTTAGTCTTAGTCCAAAATTAGTCGACACAACTGTATTGATTTTTCCTGAATAAAATACAGAAATTATGTTAATCAACAAAATGTTCATTGGACTTAGTCACAAAGTACAATTACTTCATATTTCAACATACAGTAGCTCTGATTGGCCCTGCCTTCTAGCCGACAAACATACAGTAGCTCTGATTGGCTCTCGCCCACATTTGCTTCTCCAGTTATATACCACGTGTATCTAATCGACTAATAACCAATACATTTCTTCATCATCATTTATCCCCACATGACGTCCAATTTAGTTTTGGTTTAGATTTGTCTCAGAGAGGAAGTTCACTGATTAAGAGTTTGACAAAAATTACGACGGAATTCAGATCGCCATTGTACTGAACGAGAACTCGATTCTGTTTCTCTGCTTCAAACACTGTAGTGAACACCTGCCTGACACTGATGCACGCCGCTGAGAAGGCACGGGAGGAATTTTTCACTTTTATTACCAAATTTGTAAGTAATAAAAACAGCACTTAAAAACAAAGGGAGAACACCAGAGAAAGAACAACAATTAAGATAAGGATAATCGTTGCACTGGGTTGTGATCATCACCGTTATTGTTTTTATTATCCTTTATTTCCGTTAAAAGATTATGAAAATCAATGGCTGTCTGTCCCTCAGGTTTAGCAGCCACTAACCTGCTGCAGAGGCTGGAGGTGGCTCTGCTGGAGCTCGCTCCCTCTCACACACACACACACACTCACTCTACTGCAACACAGACACATTCACATGTGTGTACTTACTGTACAATACACACACACACACACACACACCAATCTCTGATGCAATTGCCTGCTGCAGAGGGAGATTGCTATCAGGGTGAGGAAGGGTTTTAATTGATCTTGGTCACAGTTTAATGTGAGGCACGGATTAGCTGTTATCTGCTGAAGGAAAAAGGGAGAAGGAAGGGTTTGGGGAGGAGATATCACAGTTCCTGACGTTAAAACCCATTGCCCTTGTTAAGAGAGTTTTTGTGATGGGACCCACAGAGAACTGAAAGAGCTGCTGGGAAACTGCTGGTGAGAAGCTGGGCAGTGGAGATGAGCAGCATCGAGCTCAGATTAATCTCAATTTGTCTGTGCTATTCTGGGCCAGATTGTGTCTTTTCTTTTCCACAGAGATACTGCCAAATTTTCAGCCGTGCTTTTAAATCCTCATCCTATTAATAAGCCCTAGTGGAGGACACAGTACATGGCAGGAAAGGAAGACATGTTGGATTTTTGGCACATCAATCAGAAGAGAGCTTACGGTCGGGCGAGAGCTTTTTGTTTTCCCAAAGAAGAGGACGCCGGCCCCCGACCCTCACACACACGATGCCATGATGTTGAGTCCCCACCAAAGACACAGATCCAGAGTTCTAATTAAAATGTGTCACTTACTAAAAACGTTCAGGAGCGAAGAAACATGACTGAAGCCCTTGTTGGGGCAAACTTCTACTGGCTGATTAGCAGACGTGGGTCGAAGCAGCTGTTACGCTGTGGGCTAGTCATCCGAAATTTCTGACGGCTAGACGGTTATTTTTGGTCGCAGGACGTTGACAACGGCCGTCCTTGAACCTGTCCAAGTGTTTTGAAGACACGACTAAAGATATCTCTAGGTTTTTTTTCTACGATAGTCCCCTTAAATACTTCAATAACACTTTTCTTCCTTATCCTGCTTTCCACAGACACCAAAGTACCGCAGTGATCTACGCAAAGGGTCATTTCAAATGTCTAACTTTTCGAATCCCTAATCTGTCTATTTTTTCAGACTCTGAGAGGAACTGAGAGTTTCTACAGGAAACAAAACAGACACACGTGGAGAACAAGCAAATAAACTAAAAAACCATCTGCCTTAGTCAGGGCACGAACCAATGACCTTTGTGCTGTGAGGCAACAACGCTAACTAAGAGTAATATTTTGAAAATCAAATCTAAATATTGTCTTGAAATATTAGGTTTAGTACTTAGTAGCCAGAACACCCAAGTATAATACATTTTAAAAAGGTTTGATAAGGCACAAACAGTCGTGGAGAGTGGCTCCAAACCATGCCGTCACTTCACTTCATTATCCTCTTTTATTTTCAAACATAATCTTCTGCTTTAAATGCCTTTACACCTATATTTTGTTCAGCTTCTCATCTCTCCATTGCTTTTCTGCAATACACTTGGTTCATTTCCATTCACGTAGCTATCTATTTTCTACTAATTAATCCCGCTGGTACTGTTCACCTCCAAGTACTCTGTACGACACGCACAGAGAGGTAAAGTGGTGGCATCCTTACACTGACCACTGCATTATAGACTTCCAATGACACGGTACAAATGGAGGGTTGGAGCGGTTTATATTGAAGGCAGTCCTGCGTGTGTGCCACTCAGAGTGCCATTAAAATGGGTAAAAAAAACAAAAACCAAAAACAAAGCAGGAGAGTTTGCCAGTTGGCAAATCTTTAAAATGAATAAGATAAACAGAAATCGCCACATTGTTAATGTTTTCTTCCAACGAGAACACGGTGAAACGCCTCAGCGTACGAAGAGAAAAATGGAACTGACAGAAACTGAACGGCACAGAGAAACACTCCGAGCAGAAAACAACGATGCATTTGGCAAGTGTTGAAGCAGTTTTGTTTCCTCCGTCCAACGATGATGTGCACAGCACGGAGCTACGCTTGCTTGCTTTTCCTCAAGAGTATTTCCATAGAGTATTTTGGGGGGGAGGGGGGGGGGGGGGGTGTAGACGAGCAGTCCAAATCATCCCAGGCACGGAGCTGTTGCTTCTCCTGGTTCTCTTTTCTCCTCTTGGATAGTTTTCTCGTTCGGCTCCCTCTCCACTGACAGTAGTCTATAGTTCAAGAGCCTCTCAACAGTTCCCCTCACCCCTCTCCCCCCGTAGCTGCCTGCTTTTTCTGAGTTCCCAAGACAACACTTAACCCCAAAGGATGGATGAAAAATCATTGGCAGCCGAATGTTCAATTTTGCCACAGAGGATCCAGTAAATGGGGCGGGATTTGATTAGAGAGGGCGGTTTTGTGGTTTTGTATTAGATGTGTTTGAAACTGTGTTGTGCAAATGGTCAATAGAGTGTACAGTTGGAAAAAAAAAAAAAACCTTCTCCTGCAGGACACGGCCAGAAACATTAAATCAGTCTGTTATATATATTTATATATATTGTACTGTACTGAACCTCTGATTTATTAGGGGCAACAAGGCGAACCTGCGATGACATTCTGTTTATTTTCATTTTGAATGGGCTAATTAAATTAGAAATGTTTTTACCTGCGAGTATGAAGTATTATACTGTGTACTCTCATACCCTCTCACACCTTTATGAGCACCAAACATCCCTGTGCCCCAACTCATTCAGGGCCATAAAAACATATTTATGAGAGCATCAGGCCATTGAGCCACAGCAATGTTTGCCATTTTCTCCGTGCTCTATGATTCCATCCGAGCGTCAAGATTGATTCCGAGAGCGCCTACTGTGTCACCCTCCATAAGGAGTATATATAATTCAACACCCCCACCCCCCCTTCCTTTTTTAATAAACATACACTTGTACTATTACCAGCTTTGAGCGACAAAGCCACCGGAGGAAAAAAATAAAATGACTTTGTCTGCTCTGGTGATGCTGGATTTGTGCAGCTTTTTATTCCCCTCAACGGTGCTGAGAACATAAGTCTCATGTTGTGCTTCATGCCGGGTTACTGCAGACTGTCACATGGCAAGGCACTGCCAGCTGAACAATCACCAACACCGATCCTGCCTGGCAATTGTCAACCTGTCAGTTCTAATGGCAACGGCAGACCAGATGCTCAGAGCAGAGGCAGGGCAGTACCTGAGCCTCGAGGAGGAGCCACTGCTGGGCTCTTGTCTCCCAGACTCTGAGTGCAGGCGCCGCTGTGCACCGTACCGTTTAGGAGAACAACTGACTTTGTCAAATAAAATCGTTGTTTATTTCCGAAACAGCGTCTGTTTCGGTGTGTGCGTGCACATGTGACTGAACGCGTCCACGCATGCATCCAGTCAGTGAGCGTTCCTGTCAGGCGTCTTCCCAACAACCGAGGGCTCACTGGGCCAGGCAGGACTATAGTCATTACATACACACTCGCGCACAAGCAGATGGCAAAACAGATGATCCTCGCTCGTCTCACTCATGACCGTCCATATTTATTTCATGGTTGCTGGCCCACACACTCCCCATGCCTATCACTTCTCCATGAGTGCCTTGGCACAGAGAAGACTGCCGATGCACACAAGTGTTTGGGAAACAAAATAGGCATGAAAAAAGAAGCAGAAAAACAAGTGAGAATGAACACAAGGAAAAGCTGTGAAACCGATCCGACTCACCCAACGGGCGCCCGTCAAAGATGCTAAACAACTTGACATTGATCAAAAACAACAGCAAATCCATGTGTTGTTTGTGAGCCTGCGTTCATGACTAAGGCTCTGGTCGATGACGGCTGACGTGATTTATACCTCTTCTTGGAGTGCCAATAAATTCACCATCAGATTGACCCGGTGTAGAACCGGACAGAACGCCTCTTCACTCACCGGCTTTGATCTGCTGCTATTTACCCGGGAAAATGTGCGCTCTATTCTCCCACAAACACCCGTATATTACAGCACACCTCTATGGACTGGAGCGCGGCCGACGCTAGAAAAGCCACACACACAAAAAAGCTCTGCGCTGCTGGCGTTTAATGAGAGGTGCTACGACAAGAAGCCATTTTTAAATCCACTTGACCGACTCAACACGGACCGTGTGACATCAAAGCGTCGCTGCTTTTGCTGAGACGGTAAAGTTGGACCTTTCACCTGCTGTCTTCATTAATGCTCCACTTCTTCCCCTGTTTTATGTCCACATGTGTGCATTAATTGGTGGCTCTATTCTGCCACCGTCATCACATCTTACCTGGGTCTTCAGCTCAACCCGTTCCTTGTCCTCTCCTCTGCTCCTTTATTCTTGATGTCTCCACAGATCCTCCACGGCCAGGCTGCAGCTCTGGCAGCAGTCCTGCACGGAGGAGGAAATTTAGGTTAATCATAGGAAGTGACAGAGAGGTGTCCCCCAGGGCCAGTGGCTGAGTGAGCAACTCAATTAAGAGCAAACAGTCACAGACAGGGCCACCCATGCAGCTCCATCTGAAGCTTTGGGGGAAGAGAGGAGAGATATCAGCCAAGTCCTGTCTGCCCGCTCTTTACTGTCCCTGGGCCGACGGTGGATTCAGCACTGGCTTCGACAAGGTTCAACTGGGGGATGAGGAGGTTTGGGTTGTTTCACATGATTCTCCATAACTCCAGGAGGGGTTGAGGCACATACAGCTGAGCAGATAACAACTTTGTCTCCTTTACATGTGAACCCAAAGGACAGGAAAGGGCGGCGACGGCAGGAATCATAAACATCAGTTAAACCTCTGATTCCTTCACTCGGGGCGGGAGACGGGAGGCGGGGTGAGTTTAGTCACCAGGGCAGATTGTGACCTCACTGTTAGCAGTTTCTCAGAAAGAGCCAAGAGGAATAGATAGCTAGCTTTATCAAGGTTAAGAAAAGGGCCCTTGAATCAAGGTGCTAATATTTCCAATAGCAACGAGCAGATAAAAACAGCTGGTGCTTGTGGCGTAACACAGCTTCTGATTTGTTTAACTCAAGGACAGAAGACAGGTGAAAAAAGGTGTGTTGCCAGAGTAACAGAAAAACGTGGTGTTCACTCTGACCCTGGGTTCCTTTTTCTCCATGACATGGTCACATGTCTGTGCACAGACTCATATATAATTGAATCCCGAGAATATTAAAAAAGGGTTTTTTTGTATGTTTTTGTTACAACTTTATGCCACTTGGTATGTAATAATTGAATATTCTTCTGCTTCTGGCTGAGCAGAAAAACAGTTGAGGACAAAGGGCGTCGTCGTCAGCCGTCTGTTTTCTTGGGGAAGTAGATGTGACGGACCATTAGGAGTGACGGTGTGAAAGGAAGTCTTCACCACAGACCATGAAGAGAGATGTTTTAACGGAGGCAGAGGTGGATGTTTTCAGACGACGGGTGGAGGTTTGTGATGCACCCGAAGACAAAGACCAGGATTCTGAAAACCCCAGCTCTGGATGTGCTTTGACAGGTGCATTATACAGACGGTGCAGCCACTCCATTACATTTCTTTTCATCATCTGTAAGACCATAATATTAAGTTCCTTGCTGTGTGGGCGAGACTCACGGGAACATTATCAGGGCTCTCTCACCCATTACAGCCATAAACATGCTCACAAAGTAGAGCCCCACCGAGGCCGGAACCCTGGAGTGGAGCGGAGTCTGGATGGTGGTGCAGTTGTACGTCTTGTAAATCAGTCTGCTAACATTTGTTTGTGTCGACACCTGTTTCTTCATCACACTGATGATGTGGACATGAGAGCATTTCAAAAAAATGTTTATATCATTAAATATATGTGGCCAACAAGCTGTGTACAGTTGTGTATTTACATTCAGATCTTGGCAAACGGGACGATATAAAGAGTTGGTTCACACTAATACAAAATGAATTTAACTTGAAGTCATTGACATCTGTAATATATGTTGACCCAAACTTGTCAGGTTGAACCACCTACACAAAAATAAGAAACTTAAATGTTGACCCAAACTTGTCAGATTGAAAATACTTTATTTTTTAATTCCTTCTTATTAAAAAATGTGACACCTACAACCACCTACACAAAAATAAGAAACTTAAGATAATTGTTTTGTTTTTTTTAATATTTGTTGCAGAAAGAAAATTATAGTCAATTCTTGCTTTAAGAAAAATGAAGGTGCTTAAAAATGTCTGTGGTCTGTGGTCGCCTCATCTGGTTTCTTTATGCACCATGTGACAAACTTAAAAAATATACGTCAGATCAAGATCAGACCCTCCGAGTTTTCCAAAGACCACGTGACTTTAGAATTGTTAACAGTTTCAATAACCAAAAGGAAAAGTGAGCGTTGCTCAGTTCCTCGCTGTTGTCAAAATACCACTGAATAGTTGTCAGATTGTACTGACATACACAGCCGTACACACAAAGGATGAAGTAGCCCAGTCAGTAGCTGCTGGGAGATCATGCAAAATCACAATAAACGTATTTAAAAAGTATGTTCTGTTTATATACGTAAATATACATTTAAGGTTTTCAGTGCAGACAGATTACTTTGGCCTGGTTCCGTTCACTCTGCCTTGTTTTTCCCAGCACTAGTTGAGGTGAATTCAGAGCAGTGTTTAAGGATAAACAAAGTAAAACAGCATTAAAATATTTTCGCTGATGAATGTAAAAAAATGACTCTGATTACATGGAGGGAGGTTGAATCCATGTGACCTCCTGTTACTTATGCCCTTATAATCTTATTACTCCGCCTGATTAGCATTGACCATTTACCCTCACCTACCATTTCCTGACGCCATTTGCAGGCAGTTGTTCAACTAAAACCAACGTTGAGGAATATTTAGACTCTAAATGACTCCGTGGAGGGTTGTAAACACCATTATCCTCTGTTGAAATATGATTTTTTGGAGACATGCTGCAAATATAATAACAACAAAGGCAGTAATATGTCAACGCACGTCACCTATGAGTTCAGTGGGTCCTGCTGCTGTGGCAGGAAGTAGGTCACGCTGCCCTGACCTGAAGATTCTCCAAAAAGGATAATGAGCCTGATGGCTTCCCAAATGAGTGGCGTGGGCGGCAAAGGGTTCAGTACGATTGCAACATAATGAGCCACGTTCTTTCAACAAAAAGCCACAAGAGTTTCCTTGTATTTTCTGTTTTTAAATTTACTTCCTTAACCAAACTAATTTTAACCAAGGAAGAAGTGCGTAGACAGAACAGAGTTCAAATGTGCAAACAGCCTTAAGCGTGAGCACACACACACACACACACACACACACACACACACACACCCACACACCAGGAGTGTGTAAGAGTGGTAAGAGTGAGCATAAACAATAAGAAATGCAACACCGGCTGACATTTTGAGGTTAGCATCGTTCTCTTCTTTATCTCCGGCGTTCCCTGATTCGCTGCGGAGGCTCAGAGGGTCAACGTCTGTTTGTCCGTGGAGGTAATTAAAAGCGGCGCACAGAGCAACAAACAAGACAACATATCTGCCGTATTAAATCTCTTCTGAAGGGACAGGCCAGGAGGAACGTGTCAATCACCCTACAGCCCCTGTCCCCAGTGTTAGTCCTGCCCAGGACACACAGGAGGTGGACGGTGGTTGGACATGAGTCCATCAAAGACGGCATCTGCCCCGAGTGAGCAGCGAACAAAGGAAGGTCTGAGGAGGACACCTCTGATGGGGGAAGAAAGTCTCTTTGTATGTGTGTGTGGTTTGTGTTGGTGTGTGTGTGGTGAAGATAAGAGGTGGACAGGAAAGAGAGGAGAGTGGACCACATCACAGGGGTTTTCAAGTACATCCTGTCAAGGCCGCGACACCGAGCTCGTGGTGACACGTGGTGTCCTCCACCACAGGCGTGTTGTAAACTCTCCACGACGACAAGGAACTAAAATAAGAGTTGTTTTGTGTACTGTATATGTTTTTTTTTCTGTGGAGTTTTCTTGAACTGTGACATCACGAGTGGCAGAGCCGTAGAAGAAGGGCAACAATAACTCCATGGACAGTGTTACTGTCAGTGTGTTGTTGTTGACCTTCTGTTTTTTTATTATTATTATTTGACAACTTCTGGCTTTGTTTTAAACCATAGAGAAAAATCAATGTTCTTAAGGCCCCACTTGGACAAAACCATTTGAAATTAATGAGATAAATGCAAATCACATGACCTACAAAGACTACAAATGGTAATTCAAACAAAGGGGATTCTGACTAGGTGGGAATGGAATGTAACACGAATACGAGGTGTGTATTCTGGTCATGTGATTTCAGCCCCGCAGTTAAACAACAATCAACAACAGTCCTCCGATGACGACGAGTTGAAACTGTGTTTATCATAACAAAGGAAAAACCTGCATCCTCCCAGGATACCTTCAGGGTCACTCCCACCTCCTCCCACCTCATCCACAACCAAAATAAAACTGGTGAGCACTTCCCCACGTTGTAAAAAAAAGTTTGTCTGCCAATGATGCCGACAATTAGAGTGTAAAGAATGATGTTTTCACCCAGATCTTGTCTTCACTCCACGTCTCTTCAGAAAGCCTGTACCACGCCGTGTCCTATCGCTAACACAACCAAACGTAACAAACCAGTGACCCTGCACATGCTTTGCTGTTTGTGGTACTGCGAGGGCACCGGTGCTGTACACAGACTGTATATACAGTATATTCACCCAGTGACAATGTCTGGCGCCTCCTGGACCGTCCAGCTATCAATCACATTCCTGTCCACTTACGTGTGTGGCATACTGTTTGTTCTATCTAAAAGGACCTGGAAAGTTTCGCAGTGACTCCTGAAGCCAGCTGGGTACTTCCAGTGTACAGGAGGATAAGGTCTCGGTCTTGTGTCGTGTATGTTCGTACAGGAGTTGGTGATTCATTTTCCCATAGGGGCCGCATGGGAAATTGGAATTTAAGAGGGCCAGAATAATAAACTTAATTAAGTTCTGCCCAACAGTGTGTGTAAATAACAAGGTGTGTATTAGAATAGCAGAAGGACGGTGGAATTATTGGATGTACAGTGTGCGTCATTCTGCCCCACTGAAGCCCCAAACTCTCTCTCTCTCTCTCGACCCCGTCTCATTATGGTCCGCCCAGAGAGGGACATATTTGCAAAGGGTTTTTTTCTTACGACATTGTTTTAGTCCTGCGGCGTCGAACCGAACGTTCTCTGACAAACTTCCCACCAGAGAGTGTGGTAAAATACAAAGCTGCTCCAACACATTAGCTGACACATCTGAGTGAAGTGGCATTAATGCACTGATTGAACAGACGTAAATACAGAAACACAACCAAAGAAAATGCCTTCAAAATAAAAGCTTTGCAGTTGTATTTTCTGCACCCACCACACTGTAAGAGGTATCAATCAATAAGTTACAATTTATTTTGATCATTTAACAACAATCTCACGCCATAAAACGCCCAGTTC
Organism: Cynoglossus semilaevis; assembly: GCF_000523025.1. NCBI lineage: Eukaryota > Metazoa > Chordata > Actinopteri > Pleuronectiformes > Cynoglossidae > Cynoglossus > Cynoglossus semilaevis. The sequence goes on along the minus strand of NC_024319.1, from coordinate 10,640,325 downwards.
TATGCTAGCGTTTAGCCGATGCCTACCCTTCTAAACCATCAGGTTTCTGAAATGTGAGGCTTTACTCATAGATACAGTGTCTTCTGAATTCCAGCCATGCCATTTTATATTAATGAGAGAACTTTTGTTGTGTGAACAATGTGATTCCACACGTAAGTGCAAAACAGTTCAAGGATAATTCCAGCTACATTACATTTTCTCTCTTTCACTCCTGTTCATTCTCCATTAGCAAATAACTTGATCACAAATGTAAAAAAAAAAGACTTTTTTTTCCTGCTGTGAACCCTCACTATTCCTACAGCCTTTTAAAGAGCGTGACTGACAAGTGAACTACAGGAAGCACTAAATTAAGCAATCTGTACCAAAGTAATAGCCCCAAGTGTCCACCACTATAATTTTCTCTTAAGTGACTTTGTTCAACTTCCTGTGCTAACGTCGATGCCTCACCACCACTACCACTTTTAAGCAGGATTAAAATTGTCACACATGTTGAAAGCTCAGGTAAAACCAAAAAGAAAACATTTTAATTTGACACCAAAAAGAAAAATCAACGAGTCCTTGAAACAAGGTGCAACAACTCACGCTCCATGAAAACAAAAATAAAAATAAAAAGACTTTAGAGAGGGTCTCATGGAGGCAACAAAGAGAAATGGACAAAGAGCTCAAATCTTTATATTGTGTTTAACAATTAAAGACAAGTTAAAGACATCTAGGAAGCAGGGAATCAAAAAGAGACGAAGACTGATGTAAGACATGACAAGGAACAGAAAACCTAGACTGACAAATGAAAAGAAAACACAAAACACCAAGGGACCTGGAGAACAAAGAAACAAATCACAACAAATAAGTCAAGTCTTTTAGAAACATAAATCCTGTGGATGTCATAAAGGGAGTCGGGGCACGTACGATAGTCCAGGGGACTCAATTTGATTGGACTGGATTTTCTTACCTTTGGTTTGGTTCGCTTTCATGCTGTATGTTTTAAACGCAGACCAAAACGTGTGGACAATGTTATGCACTTACAACTCTTGGTCACTTGGGGCAGTACTGCCTCAAATTCTCAGATAGAGAAACACAAATTGCGGGAAGCAAAATACTTTACCAGCTTAAGTATCTAAGCGTTACAAATGCAGGTTTTATTCAGTCTTGAGCTCATTAGCAGGGACATTAGGCTGTTTTTAGGCAGATAAATCTGTGTTAAAATGTCTCCAGGATTTAAATCTGACGTTTGTCAAACAGAAACAAAAATACTGTAAGTTAAAAATTAAATCTTTTGCTCAGAGAATTTAAAACCTCCAACTGAAGAGAGTGTCGGGTGTTCATTAAATGTTGTTAAAAGTGGATTTGATAATTAGTGGGAGAAGTTTCATCTTAGGCGTGAAGTCACTTTACTTCTTTGAACAACACATGTTCTACTACTGACGGTGTAAAGACAAGACACCTATAGCACAATGATATAAATAACTAATGTGAAACCAACACGAAGTCAAACCGCCCACATTCCTCATCATATTGTTTGGCAATTAGTGTCGTAAGCAGGAGTGAATTTGGCCCAAGGGACTGAAAACTATACACTGCTGCAGCGGCAGCATCGGTCTGCAGGGCACTGTGGAATCATGGGAGATCTGAAACCTGGGCTGGAGACTCTCCACAGCCCTATAATGACAGCTCTCAGCAAGTCTCTGATTTCATTGAGGCCTATGATGTGACCGCTAATGGCTGCTGACAGATAGTCTCACACCCAACTCATCACGCTGCGTCTTTCTGAGTGTATTTCTCCTGCCTCGCTAGGACCAAGCACCGACTTTACCAAGAATTGATTTAATTTGACCTTTGCCAGAGACGTGTTAAATCCATATTAACCCATCCAGGATTAATGAAGAGAGTGGAAAAGAACCGATTAGAACGAGTAATCCGACAACAACGACTCACACTAGTGACACCAAGAAATGAATGTCATATCTTGTAATATTACAAACTCCATTTCCAGAGAGGAGGAGCGAGTTTTTAAAAACAATAAAAAACACATAAAATAAAAACATTTGACTGGTAGAAGTATAGAGTTTAAAATTGGATTCAAAGGGAATATACACAAGATATTTGGTGGTTCCATGGTGTAGCAGTTAGCACACCTGCCTTACACACAGAAGGTCCTGGGTTTGAGCACCAGAATAACCACATATCGTTAATGGCGCCTCCTGTGTGGAAGCTTGTGAGTTGCAACCACATACTTAACGGCGCCTCACGTGGCAGCCTGTGTGAGGTGCTAATAATATTAATAATAATAAGAATAT
>NC_024319.1:10621789-10637984 GCF_000523025.1 Cynoglossus semilaevis | reverse complement strand
TAATAATAATAATAATAATAATAATAATTTGTTATTATTACTGTATTATGATGTATTTTAGGAGATAATTAATAATAATAATATATTTTATTATTATTATTGTTGTCATCATTCTGCCTGAAGGCTTTCTATACATTTTGGCTGAGCTTGCCTGGAGTCTAGTTCTGTCTTCTATTAATAATGTCTGTCACATCATACAGAATCAGATACTGAGGTCCAAGGACTGTTAAATAGTGGAAGTATTTCATCGTAAACAACAATAAGACATCAAACCCTGGTTCAAGTGCACCTGGTGTCTGGGACTACGACCTGTCCATTTTCATTAGGATAATGAAACTGCGTCTGTCTCATCCTACAATGAAGCAGTAGGTGTAATGCCATGTTAGGGTAGACGTTAGAAAATAGTCTTGGTACGTCGTCTTTGATTATGTTTCGTGTCAGGCCAGACAAAAACACCACAGCCTACCCTGAACTATTATTTCATGCATGCGTTCGCACATATACAGACCCTGCACACACGTGCCTACGCTGCCAAACATGGACATACACAGTGTCACACACATCCTGAATCCCACGGACCTCTGTTTGTTTAGAACTTCCATTTGAGCAGAGCCTGGCCAGCCAACCATAACATTTGCCATGTGGCAGTCACAACAGGTTTTGCTCTTCGCTCGGCCCCAGTCCCAGCACATTGAGTTAACAGGTTTCAGCTGCAGCGAGGGCATGTCAGCCCAAGAACGCGCTAATCAATCATATTTCACTTCAAGCACACTCGGGCTAAACCACAGAACAAGCATCCTTCCTCCCCCTCTCTCCCCCTCCCCCCTCCCCCCCTATAGTTTCTTTATTCTTCACATCTCTTGAGCACATAGTTCAGAAAATGCTTAATGAATCAGACAAGCTGTTCACATGTGAAATAATAAGCAGGTTTTGGCTGAGGGGAAGAACAATTCCTAGTTTTCACCCTGGCACTTGAGCTGGTGTTACAACAATAATGAAGAGTACTACAGGGATTTTCTTGATTAATATACTCCTATTCAACGGTCAGTGCTACAACTGACTTGCAGTGGGGGGAGTGTTTAGCTCCATACAGCACTTTGTGTTACTAACCTGATTAACTTGAGGCTTGCAGCCCACAGATAGTAATTCCTAGGTTCTGTTGAGGAATCACTTTCGGCCCACTAAATTAGGTTACACAAAGTAAACAATGGAAATGCATTTGCGGAGCACTAAGCCCTTTTAGGAGGGCTTTTGATGTTTTCATGGATAAATCACTGTGTCCTCAACCCCCGGTTCCAGTTGGCCCCCGGGACAGTATCTGAACTGATATGAATCGGGTTTCCTGCCACTGGTCAAAATGTACTTTTTCACATCACAGAACTTTGGAGTGATCATTTATCAGCAGCACCAATCTGTTTTCCTCTCAAAACGAGGGCGTTTTTTTTTTTTTTTTCATTACTATTCATGCGTCCACTTAATTTGAGCACGACCTGCTTTAATACAACACATATTATGTGGAACAGTTGTACCCTTGAGCAGTGTACTTTACCTGCATTTCTCTAATGCAAAGCTCAGCCCAGCAAATGGGTTCCAGAGTTTGTGGGCCACTGGGGAGGAGCGCCTGTGCCAAGCCATGAAATAATAACACTAATATTTATATAAGGTCTCAATTCTTCCCGACTCTTTTTATTTTATGCCAGATATAATGCTTGAAAAACTGGTTGACGACTCATGTAATCCTGGTATATAGTTGACTGTGACAGGCCGTCTCCAGTGTAAAATATAATAAAACCACACTGGTAATATTTCGGTGAAAGTTGTGTTTAACAGCTTTGGATTGGCAACGGCGTAGTGATCCTTCTCTAAAAAGGACATAAAGTGCGAAATTGACTCTGTCAGGGTTCTGGTCTGGGGAGGGTCTGCCGACACATTAATTACCAGAACAAAGTAGATGTTTTACAATCTACTAAAATCTGGAAACGTTTCTTTAAAATGTAATGAATTACTAACGCTCCCTGCTTTGTGACATCACAATTATAATATCTTAATATTAAAATTATAGTCGTTCCATCTCCAGCAGTACTACTGTTATCATTCCTACTCATTCATGAATGCTGGATCATGTACAACCCGAGAGCTGTGCACAGTTACTCAGTGTTAAATTAACATTAGCCCTATTATAAAACATTGGTAGCACTAGCAGTGGAGTGTCATCTCTAAGAGCACAGGGGGAGCAGACGTACAACTTTGGTAAATCTACGTATTAAGAGTAAAAAAAAAAAAAGACGTAAGTCAGGTTTTAAACAGGAAACCGTTTGGTTTTCTTGACCAAAGTACTTCAACATTTCATACAAACATCAAAGAACCACATTTATCTGCATAAGTAGTGTAATTTATCTAAAACCTTATTTTGTCCCAGCAGTTCCAATGAAAATGATGTGTTCGCAAACAGGAAATACCAGGCAACGTTCATTTAACGAAAAATCCTAAGATATGGTCTTGTCAGGAGTAAAAAATGTAATCAGGAAATGCTGAGAGGAAGGCAACTGCAGGGAGTGAGTAGCTGGCTAAGAATAGAGCCGATAACAGAGCTGAGTAACCCAAACAATATGTAGAGTAACTGCTTTAAGTCTGGTCCTACAGGAAAACCACTTCATCATTTGCACATCTCTAGCAGGACTGGATACAGACGAGGATGAAAAATCCCCAGTTTAATTACATTTTGGGTGATTTGTGTCCTAATTTTAATAGCCTGAAACAAGATTACAGCATCCACATAACAACTAATCCAGTTTGACACCGTGAAAACGATCGGAGATACAGTAAATGCTAGCCTGGTGATTTCTGTGCCGCAGAAAACATACAGCAGTTACGACAGACAATAACAAACTGTCGTTTCATAATCCCAAATTCAATCATCCAAGGCAATATGCAACGAAAATCCCAATTTGGCATCAAATCAGCTGGGTCAGGAGATTAACAGCAGGCTTATGTGGTAAATCATACCTTGCTTGGAATCAAAACAACCGATTCCTCTTCTTTGAAGCAGATCTGCTGATCTTCTGTTCTGCAGTAACAGATGTCCACACTGAGCCTATTTAACAGAGATGAGGGGATGAGAGGAACAGAACCTGTTCTCCAGATGTGTCAAAACCAAACAAGGGCCATGTTTTCAAAAATCACAGGTCCACTAAAGCCCCCCCCACTACTCTGTTACGTCCTGACATCTCCAATTTAGGCGGGAAACAACACAATCTTCAAATGTACGGGATGCTGCTGTGATAAATTAGCAGAGAAACTAAAACAGCCATCTGACGCTGTTTTAGTTGGTATTGTGTGTCATAACATGGATTTGCCAGCGGTGGCTTGTCTACAGCAGTGCAGTGTGGGTTGTGGGCTCATTCAGTGGGAAGGAAAGGATCTATTGACCCCTTCGACAGCTGAGGTACACTAGTGGATCTTTCGCTGCCTTTCTTGGCAAGTCCTTAGCCTCCAACACAAGGGACCTTTTGTGTCTCCCTCTCTGCCTTGGCTGGCAGCTGTGGGGTAAGCACTTATCCAAGGATCCACACATTTACCATTTGTAAGAGGTAGAAACCACAACAGTCCATCATTTTACTTCGTCCTTTATTCTAATCCTGGAAACACGGGACTGAGAACCTGCAGGGAATTATCACTGCTGTATTTGTGTGATTTCATTTCTGGGTTTTTTTCTTTTCAAAGAGAGTCAAAATAGCAGGAATAGCCAAAATAAAAGAATGACGGGCATTAACGGAGATACAATCTGCAGAAATCCAATGGATTCACTTTCCACCGGAATGTCTAAATATTCATGCATGTGGAAGTACTGTGGGCTGATTACTGCAAATGTGAGCGGTTATGATAATCGCGGGGAAGTAAGATCCATATTTATGCTAAGAGTAAAAGGAATGTGGTATTGATTCAGTGCATGTGGGTATTAACTTACAGGCTTTTTTGACTTAAGTGGGGGATATGAGTATACTGTGGTATATTTTGTTTATATCTTTGCTAAATCCATACAGGGCCATGAAGGTATGTTGAATAAGTATGTCAAAGCCATTCCAGATGTGCATTTAAATCATGTCATTTCCACTCAGTGGACCAGCCCAGGACCTCCAGTAAGAGCAAATATCACTTAAACGAGGTAGTTTTGCGGGGCATTTTATGGGATCAGCAGTCTTTGATCCACCCTCCTCCTTCCTCCCCCCCACTGGCTCACCTGACCTTTGGAGAAACCAATGTGACATACAACTTTTGAGCAGAGACAATTTGACAAATAAGTGATGACCGTTCACATTTTAAATTTAGGAGTATGATGAAAAATTAAGCATGGCTGACCCGGGACCTTGATGTTTGAGCAGGTCTGCGTCACACTGCTCACCTCCCCCCCCCCCCCCCCCCCCCCCCCCCCTGCTTTTCCTTTCGCTTTTCCTTTCCTTGCCATCTATCACTTCTGCTCGTACTCTGTCCCTTCGTTGCTCCCACCTCTGCTGATTTTTTTTTTTTACTCCAGTCTCCCTCTCCTCCTTCTACCCCTCCTGCCCCATAACTAATCCTTATTAAGCCTCTCACATAAACTCTGGGTCTGGCACTAGGCGGCTAGCCACACAGGCCAACAGAAACAGGGTGGAGAGAAGCGTGAAGGAAGAATCTGAAGTTGAAACAGGCCAAGTGGCACAAAAGATCCTCCACACTCCCCGTTTCTTTCCCTCAATTGGCATTTTTTCCATTATATTACTCTGTCATCCCCTACTCAGCATAATAACTCCTGAAAGGTGGATAACTATTAATAGAGTTCGCACAGCACTGCAGTCATATGGATTGCCCCGCAGCGCTGTGACTAAGTAGAACTGATGTCTCCTGTGACAAGCACTAGTGTTGCTGTCATCCAGGACGTGCAGACACTCTGCATACATTACTGACTGCTGGCTTCCCCCTCTCCATCGCTCCTTTTGGATGGCACCACAGCTGTCCCAAAGTGAATCCCAAATGAGAGGATCTGTCAGGGTTTGTTTGCTGCAGGCCTTGATTAGATGCTATTACTCTGCAGTTGGAGAGAGGTGCTCCGAGCTGATGGTGGATAACATTTGCCTCAGGCCTGGCCTGGTAAAACCAGTAAGGGGGCAGAAATGGATTCCACTCTTCAACAACAACAACTCGTCTGAATTCCTTTAAACCCCCAATGTTTACAGTGCAAAGGCCAATTGACTGCATTTTTCTTCTATCTTTCTCCCACATCCCCCCTCAGCCAGATGTTCCTCATTCATTTTTCTCAGACCCAGCTGTAAATGTAAATAATCTATGATTTCTCCGCCAGGATGGGTGGGCTGTAGGATATTCTGTATCTGTATAAATAACCACTCAGCAGCCAGGGGTGGAGACCTGTTTTAAAGTTTAAAGTCTGTGGGCGACAGAAAGTCTAACTTAGTGTGATGAGGTCAATCTCCACCCTCATCCGTGGCAGCACCTCAGCATACGTTATCCAACACCGGCAGACTGATGACATCTTTGCTCCAAGTGCCTGGCTACCTGTTCCAGGTCAGGCCAAATTTCATGCTTTTGCTATTCTAGCTGAGGCTGGCCGTATCAACTGTCTTATTTCTGGACCCCAAAGCATAACTTTCTTCTTTGTGGAAACTGTCATCTGAATCAACCCAAAGAAAGACCGACAGCCGACCCACCAAAGAGGTGTGCCGGCAAGTCAAGCAGAACAATAACAAAACTGGAGTCAGAGGCAGAGAGGAAAGGAGGATAGACCCTAATAATGGCCAGGCCGTGCCTTGACATGCTATGAAAAGTGACAGTGGACGAGTCATCCATTATTTATAGCACTGTACAGCTGGGTTATTTATTTTTTTCAGCAGCCTGAGCAGCAAGGGATCATGGCACAAAACAAGCAGCCGGTCGTGGCCTATTCATGTGATTGTCAGCAGACAGAGCCAGCAGCCAGCGGTGTAGAAAGCTGTGACTGTACTTAAGGTCGAGTGTGGACACTGCACCGGGACGAGAAATAACTATCTCAGGTGTGTGTTTCAAAAAATGTGAAGCATATGTTCTGAAGCTCGTGGTGCAAGTCAAATCAAGGCGAGGGCAAATCTTTTTTTCTTTTACCAGTTGACCAAAAAACAATATAGATATTGGTTTCGACCGCTGGCAAATTTATCAAAGCTATTAGAATAATGGGCAAAGGTTTATATATTTTTAATTTCCAAGCTTACTGTTAATAAAGTTAATAAGAGATCATGCTTGTTAGAAGGAGAAACTAACTTTTGACCCAAGTGTGTTTACATTATATTAAATAATGACTTTTATGTAATTAGTCTCAGTAAAACTAGACTTTTGAAATACTTAAAAAGTGTCAACAACAGGCAAAAAAAAAAAGCAGCACAGGCTAATATATTGGTTGCGCTTCAACTAACTGTGCTGTCAACTTTTATAATATCTGCAATGGATATCAATCAATAATCAACTGGGCGCTACCTAAACCCTCCTATGCTTAATAAAGTAAAGGGTAGTATATACTTTATATATATTCTACACCCAAAAACCTGCAACTATGATCAGTCAGTGCTGCATCTCTGGGCGTTGACATGGAAGCACCAAAAACTGCACTGTTAGCCCTTAAAGTGTTCCCAATATGTAAAATAAATAAAGCAACAAAGGATTTTTTGTTTGTTTTATCACTTGTTGATAGCTAACACACTAATGCTAGACAGATGTTAATCAAAGACAGCACCGAATCAGAGCCTCGAAGGGAATACTCGTGAAATACCTCTGTGAAAATCAACCCTGTGCTCCAATACTGAAACTACTACAGGAGTCATTTTAAAAGGCACAATTAAGCTTTTACCGCAGCTTGACATAAATGTTCTTAACATCGAATGGAATGGTCAAAACACGATGTCTACTTGACTAGCCTAATTAACCAGTCAGAAACATGAATTCCATTAGCCTGCAAGAGCTGCATTTATAAAAGTGTAATTTTAGAATATAATTAGGAGACTTCCTCAACACAATGTCAACTGAAAGCGTTGGCAGCTCACTTAAGTATTTGCAGCGCCACTCCACAGTTCCCCTATGTGGTGAGAGACTCATAATATTCACCAAATAATCATGAACTGTTGATAGAGCCAGCTGACACATTCATCAGAGAATGGCAGGATTGCTGATCTCAGTGTGAGACGGCAGCGGCTAAATCTATGAGTATGGATTAGCAGAATTGTTCAATAGTTCTGTCCGGGCGGCTGGATCACTAATGTTGTCTGAGATATTTATCGCAGCTGAGTGGCGCGCCGTGTGACTGGACATGGCCGACTACAGCAGAGTTGCCACTGACAACATGAGAGGATTTCTGGCACACAGGAATGCATGGCATCAGGAACAGATGTTACACATGGAGAGGTCCATCAGGGGACGGCAACTCTGCATCAGTGCATAAATATTTTAGACAGCCTACTGCTGTACTTATCTGCAGAGAGACTACCGGGCTGGCCAAGGACCCATCCAATCTGATCTTAAATTTTTGGGATGCTATAATCACTTTATTGAAGAGGTGGAAGGAAATGCACACTGGATTGATGGGATGCCGGCAGGCACAAAGACAGGAGGGGGGGGGGGGGGGGACTGGACTGTGTCTTTACAGTCGGTGTATTTTCATAAGATGATCATTTTTTATTAGAAAAAATTTGGCAAAATATTAAAAACCAAAATGCATTGAAGTTAGCATGCATGGCAATTTGGTTGTGAAGACTTTTTCAAACACAGAAGCCAAATTTTCTAAATTGAAATTATCAGCGGTATTCCAACATTCCAACCTGCAAAAAATAATAATATAATATAATAATATATATATTATAATAATAATAAAAAAATTACTGCAGACAGTAAATTGTAGACTTTTTTTACATGTTGGAATTTGAGATGAATTTGGTTTTGGCTATTTGACTTTAGTAATTTGGTCCAGCTGTAAATAGATTAAAACCACACTGAAAACTGATTGGTGACTGACTTAGTGCAAACCGTCCAGTCAGGATGCACTACATCTAATTAGCACTTCGTGAACATGAACATGAACACTTGTTTTCCTCTTGCTCTCTGTCTCCTTTTCTATCGTGTGTGCACTATTTAGCCTTCCTGCTACCTCGCTACAGCATCCAGGTCATTTCATTTTTGGGCGTCAGGGAGCTGCTGCCAATACGCCCAGAACTTAACATAATAAAGCACAGTGTGGACTCTTGGTCTGACAGCAAAAAAAGAGAATCAATGGGTGAAACTGTAAGTGGTACTAGAGAGCTCATCTAATCATAGAACAAACAGACACTGACTTGACAACTGCAAATATGTTGACTCCATAAACTTCAAACAATTATATTCAAAGCAAACAAACAGACACAAAGGAAACCATGTATGTGTCACTGTCACTTCTTTTTGATCAGATTCTATCACTGCTGTTTGAAAAGCAGAAAATGCATCAAGGAATTGCAGTCACCTTGCATTTTGAAAAGAGAATAATTTTTCACCAACCCGCTCACTCCACCCTCCCCCCTGTGTGCAGCGCTGTGTTTCAGTCTTTTGCTTGGTAAGCATTCCCCTTCAAGTGCCAAATGCATGTCACTTAAAGCATCTGTAGAAATGTGTTGATGCAAAATAGTGCCTGCCATAAAACAAGCGCAGAGGAAATATAAGAGCTTTAAGTCAAACTATTTTTATCTTTAGGCAAGAAAAATACACAATCTGGGTCTGTCCAACAACTAGGATATCTGTGGATGAGTCAGGATTCATTAATTAACCAGGGTTGCCATTGAATAATCAAGACAAATCAACATTCTTTAAAACAAACCTGTAAATTGCTGAACCAGCAGGTAGATGTTGGTGTTTCACACCTGTTATTAGAGACTAAAGCGATTGATGGAATTATTAATATGAAAAATGTCAAGAAATACTTTGTAACCGTAGATCACTGAAAACTCAGCTGGTCAGCCGTAGACCGACTGACTGTCCTGCGCTCGGTGAGGTTGGTCGAGCTGAGCGTCTGACCTGAAGTTAAAGGCCACACACACAGGGTGTGGAGGAGGTCATTTTAGCTTCCGGCTCAACAAAAATGTTTTCCCTCAGTATGAGCAAAAATATGTATCAGTATATTACACACAACAACAACTGAATGGATGGTGGAATGATTGGATATAGAGTGTACGTTATTTTGCCATGTGCTAAATGTGATGGAAAGTTTGTTCTGATTAATTTAACAGATTGATAAATTAGCATTAGCTTTGGTTTTTCTTCACAGTAGATTTGGACGGACTTTGTTTCACAATGACCAAACCATGGTCATGTGGACTCCATCTTTGGTAAACTCTCCTTCTTCGTCTTCCGTCCACGCTAATACTCACCATGACGTTAGAAGATATTTTAATCTAATTCTGCCTCCTTCCCAAAATTCTGAAGATATACTAACTCTTGTGGAATAAGATTTATTTTACTGCCAGTTTATATAAACTGAACATCATGGCCGCTTGGCAGGAATTGGGCTGATGGACAGAACAATTCATACGAATCATTTCAATGTCATGAAGCCTTTCTGACAGTAGAATGGAAGAACGTGGTCCTTAAAAAACGACTTCTTCTGAATCTCGACAGCAGACTGTGTCCAACATTACAGCTGCGGCGTCTTGGTTTCCTTACGGAACTCCTCCAGATAAGTCTGCTGGCAGCGGCTACTGTAACGTCAGACTGAAGGTCTATCCTATATTTCTATAGAGTCTGTGTTAAAGGGAAACATTCCTGTAATCCACACCCTTTTCTGAGCGCAGCTTGAACCAGAAGCCTCAACCTCTCCTTGACCCACGAAGAAAAGAATCCCTCAACCAGATCCCCAGAGGGACTTTCATTACAGACAAAAACAGAATCCATGGGTGGCCAGAGTCATGTTCTGATATTAGGGCAGAGGACACGGATCTGATACGAGCCTGGAAATAGTCCTATAGACCATAGAGCGAGCCCCAGGTCCACGGTGAGCTTTAATGGCCCTCCTCACGATCGTCAATCACACATAGAGAAAATGCTTAATTGCAAATTTCAGAGGAGTGCAGTGGACTGACGTCATGTTATTGGAATGGGAGAGAGGAGACAGGTTTTGAATTGCTCACTGGCTCGGCAGATGGATACCACTGCCCAGCAAAGGTATATGTCCTATGAGTTATGAGCTGGTAGCAGCATTTAGAATTATGGTTGACACTGATCAGCTCAACGTTCAATATCACAATTACAGTAAAAGCTGGTGTAATGTTTCTCATATGGATGGCAGCATAAACCTTAGACCCCTCCAGGAACCCAAACAATTTAACATGGACACTGTACACCACAGTGTAGCGAGCCGGGGAGTTAATTTTCATCAATCCAGTGGGCTGTATTTCAAATCCCAGGACCGGGTTTATTAATTACGATACAGATCCAATTAGATCAAAATGAAAAATGTGTTTTCTTAAATGAGAGCCAGCGCTCATTCCACATACCTATATGTTTGGAAAATAATCTCACAACAGAGCCACATAATCTGTTTTGTCTGAAAGTGAATTTTCCCACAGCAGTAATGGCTTTGGAAACAAAACAATCCTCCATTTCCTGAACTTTTGGCTCCTGTTACATAAAGTTCACCGCGGAGAGAAAAGGGACGTCTTATCTTCTGTCAGCAAATAATGATTATGACAACCAATCATTTTATTCAGCTTAATATTCATGGAACCCAACGCATGACTCATGTCAGTGAGAATACATTTTCCTTCATCCTTCCGACCAGGCAAAGAGAGAGAGAGAGAGAGAGAGAGAGAGAGAGACTTCGCCTCTGTCAGTTTTATGCCCCAGCATGCCGTTCACCGCGGCTGCCGTCTCTTTTTTTTAATTGACCCAGGGTCAAATAGGGACCGGGATAATATTTTGTTAAATTATTCTCATTTCCCTGGGAATCACATTTCCATATATCTCTACCTCATGCCTTATTTATCACAGCTTTACAATTACCATTCAAACTGTGTCTTAACTGTCACCCCTCTCCCCCTCTCAACAGTTTAGTAAATATCAAACCATATTTATTATTAATAACCCCTCACTTTTAACCCCCTCCTCCCTTTTTTTATTTATAAATTATTCACAAACTGCATCTGATGCCACCGAGGCCGGCATAATTAAGACTATTGGCTCAAACCGACGCTGGTGCACGGACGGACGGACGGACGGACGGACGGTCTGTTTGGTGCTCGTCACTCCGTCCATCTGTGCGAGCCATAGGAGTTCATACATTTCAATCAGTGCGTCATGCCTGCTGACAGACTTCGCACAATGGATGTTGATTTTATTATCACAGCAACAACTAGTGGAGACACCCTGCTGTTTTACTGCTCACCCGCACACCCTCACCCCCCCACACCCCTCCCGCTTCCAGTCACTCATTGATGGTTCCACATGTACACACTGGAGCCCACAAAACACACACCAAAGAGGCTGCGATTCCTTTTGATTATTGGCTGTCTCTCACTCTCACATTCAAGTGTTCGCACACACAACCTGAACTGCAATCAAATACACAGTATATATATATATATAAACATCAATCTATTCACACACACACACTGAGGCACACATCACACACACACACCACACTGGTGCACACTCACTCTAAACCTGGTTTGGCTTCCCAGCTGTGCAAGCTGTTTCTTCCATCAACATGTGTTTACTGGCAGGGGAGCCTTATGTTTGCATTACAGGGAGGCAATAAACAGAAAGGCCGACCCCAGGGGATGGAACTACTGTTTGGGGGTGGAGGGGAGGTGGTGGTGATGGGGTGAGGGGGGGAGGTGTCACGAGGAGTGAGGCCTAATCATCATGTGGTTCAGCTTTTTAATTAAATTCAGCCAGAAAATGTGGAAATGAAAGACTTTTATTATTGTCCGTGACGTTTGCTCAATCCTTCACACACGACCGCTGTGTCCAGATCTACGCACTTTGATACATTTTCACAGACTCACGAAGCACCAACCATCTGGACCATCAGTGTGTGTGTGTGTGTGTGACAGAGGGAGAGGGAGTGAGAGACAGAGAGGTGTTAGGATGAAATTAAATCATTGCTGAGTTCAATATACAAGTGAAGGACTGATTAACCCAATGGCTGCAGGGCCTATTATTTTAGTTAATCAATAGATCTTTGAATAACTAATGAGCGACATCAAAGAACAGGTTTATAAACAGCCGGGGGGCTACAGACAGACTGCAGTGTTTTAATCCTTTTGTGAAAGCTTTTGCTTTTGTTGAAATATGATAATGATTCCATTCTCTTCATTTTATTGCACACTGCCTGACCACCAACAACAGACTCGCTCGTTCCAGATCAAACCACACCTGAGAAGAGAATGTTTTCACTGAACTTCAAAGATGATAATTTGGTTTAAAAAAAAAAAAACAACAAAACAATAAGTGCATATGAATTTATACAATATGAGCCTCAAATATTGGCTGAAACAGAGCCACAGGATAACGAATGTAACATTTATATTCTAGGTGAATTAGGTTTAAATGAACAGAACTTATTATGGGATGGTGGGAGCACGTAATGATCCAGCACAGTTGTTGTTGTCTATTCTGTTGTAAAAGCAGCCATGCAGTGTAAACAACCCTGGAGCAGGTTCTTACACCAATGGGTTTTTCCTTTCAACGTGCTCACGTTACTAAAACCAGTACAACGCAACATGAACCAGTGACATCAGTTAGTCACACACTCCAACAGCTGTGACTGGTTTTGTCGTTATATCTTTGTCACGTGTCCCACTATGTCACGTTTTACTTCATTAAGTTTTTCACACCTCAAAAAACTTTTTTTTAAAAATCACGATGTTTATTAACTTATTTCTGAGCAGTTATCTGAGCACTGGTGCATAAATAACTTAAAGTCAAAAACAGAACAAACGTGAAATGTTTCCACTGTTTTTCCTAATATGAGCTGCTTGAATGTTTTGACAGGTAATAGAATAAGAAAATAAATTAAAGTGACATCTCTGTGGTGTCACTAATGGCTTTGAGAAGTTTGATAATTATATCTATGCCAAGGGTTGAGTTGTTTTAATATTTATTTGGTCTGGTTCTATTCCCTTGAAAATATTCAAATTTAAAATCATGGTAAATTTAGAATTTTGTTTCCATCCTCACCACAGTCTGCACTTGGTGATATTTGTTTGTTTTTGTTTTTTATCACCAGATTTTGTTAAGATATATTTAAGTGTGTTATCTGGTTAGAAAGAGAGTTCATGTTACATGACACTTGTTATGATATTCTGAGCAGGTTACAAGGCCAATGGCAGAGTCTGACATGTTGTTAGGTTTTTGTTTGTTTTTTAACCTGCAGGACGACTGGGTGATCATGTGTCACCTCAGTTATTCATAATGACGCCTTTTCACCTTTGAAAACAGATCTATATGAAGGAGCGCTCCTTTGACAGTCTTTTATACAGTTACTGTCACTGATTTGTTTCTTTAAAAGTGTTTGCTTTGAACTGATCATTACACCACAACATCTGCAGCCAAACACGCACTAATGTAGCTACTTACACACGATGCGCTTAATTAATCGCTGAATCTGTCGGGTAATAAAGGCCAGTGATGGAGTCCGATAGTAATTTCTAATTGTAACATTTCTTTAAATTAGAAATTGATCCACATTTGGAAAGTCTTTCTGCGAGTCCACTCGGAAAATAAAAACAATCAACAAATGAATTCCAGCACATTTTGGTGCTGTTCTCTGCAGAGCCTGATTCAGATGTGTTTATAAATGAATTAAGGTCTAGTCATACTCTGTAAATAGACTTGAGCTCATCACGCAGACTAACACTGGCTTGGTGTTCTATCCCGGAACATTTGATTTTTGTTCCTAGTTCTTTTACCTGGAGGTGGGCAGTAAAAAAAATAGTCACAAGTTTGGGACTTGAGACTTCAATTCAGACAATTAAGAGTCGAACATTTAGGGAAAACATCCAAAGTCAACATACTCCTACATTTCCTGAAGGACAGATAGAGAATGTCTATCTATCCATCTAGACTGAAAATCAATTTGCACTGGCTATTGAACCACTGATCTTTGAGCAGTAAGGCAACACAACTAATCACTCTTCCACCACACGTCCCTAAACACAACACACAATAACATTTTACTTTTACAAGGCACCATTAGGATGCTGTTCATTTCTGGTCCATGTGGGCTTCATGCATTAGCAACATCCCAAAGTTGGGTCACTGTCATCAGACCCACATGGACCTGTGGACAGTTTTCAGTGCAGGTTTCCAGGCTACGGTACTTCTTTGTGTTTCAGTTTACTGTATGGGGCATTAGATCATGTGAACCACAGATTACATCAGTGGTTCACATTTCCTCCAACCCATATACTGAGTGTTAGTCCATTACATTTTTTATTGAAGTGGAAATAAAGCCTCCGAGCAGACTCCGAATTGTAAAGACAGTTGTTTAACTGGGGATAAGTGTTTTAAATACCCTCCCCATGACGCCAATTCAGCCAATAGCGGTCCCCTGAGGGAGGGGGCTGCTGGGCCCCCACCGGCAGAGAGAGAGAGAGAGAGAGAGAGAGAGAGGCTCCTCCGCTACAGCCCCTGCCAGGTTTGAGGTAAGCTACTCCCCCTACCAGATGACTGTCAGTGCGCATTTCCTATTGGAAAGAGGGAGTGAGAGGTACAGAGTGGAGACCGGCAGAGGAGAGAGTGAGAGAAAGGGGGTGAGTCCACACACTCTGAGAGGGGGAGAGTAGTAGAGAGAGAAGAGCAGCAGCAGCAGCAGCAGCAGCAGAGGAGTCAGAGACGGGCAACTTCACCAGGGTCCATCACTGCGCATCGCCCAACAGGAGAGAGAGAGAGAGAGAGAGAGAGAGACCGCTGTCGGACGCAGCATGATCCCATTGTGTGGAAATTAGACTGTGGATGAAACGCACCGTCCACTGATGGACTGCCACAGAGCGTGACAGAGAAGGGACAGCGGACAGAGCAGAGCCGGTGCAGCGGGGAAAGTTACCAACTATGGAGAAGCTGTGTTGACTCAGAGTTCACCGTACGGAGCGGTCACAGCCACAACCTCAGAAGTGGATGTTATTATAGACGAAACCCTGTGCACTTGCCGTTTGGCTGATACTCCAGTGCCGCGGACCATAACCTGACCAGCAGCCCAGTGACGGAGGGGCAGCATTCTACCCAAACGATGTCCGGAGCAACTACGATGCCGGCCCTATACCTCATCTTCTGCCTTATGGCCACAGGTACCACTTTTTTTTTCTTTCTTTTTTTTTTTACTTTTCCAACCCATCCATTACGCAGAGCTCCGGTGTTGAGGGCACGCAGCGCGCCCTACTCATCCAGTGCGCAGGTTTTAGTGGCGCCTCGGCGCTGCGGCAGCGCTACAGTTAATCGTCGCTTAGTGTTTAATTAGTTTCAAAGGAGCGGTTCCATTTACGGCTTCCATTGCTCCATAATAAACCAGTGGATGTTGTGAACGGCTGAGAACCCGCTGCTGTTCTGGTTCAAAGACCATTCTGTGATGGTTTAGCGGACGAACCACGAGGCTCCGGGTTCAGACGGCGCACGGAGGGGAACGCGAACTTCCAGTAAAAAGATGTTAAAAACCTGAGGGAGTCGTTTCTTAAGACTGCAGTTGGTTCTGACGTTGAGTCAATTCATAGATTGTTCCCACATCTGTGTTTTAAAATTGAGAATTTAATGTTTGGATATTAACGCATCCTGGAAGGAGGCGAGTGCAGAGCTGAGGAGGCAGCTCGGTGCCGGGGGAGCTGCTCATCTCAGTGGCCCCTGATTTACAATAAAAAAAACACACGTTACAGAAAAGTGTTTATCCCGCTCTGATGGGAGGAGATGCCGCGGTGAATGGGTGCTGATTTGCACGGAGCTCCCGTGATTGTTACACTGGTGGGCGATCGTGAAGAGCGCGTGAACGGATTAGTCTGTTTGAGGAGCACATGTTGCTGTGGATGTGGATGAGATAGTGATGATGATGATGATGATGATGGACCCAGGCAGAGGGCGCGGGGGTGAGAGGGAGAGAGTGAGGAGGAAAAGCAGGGAGAGAGCATTTGTTTGTTTTTAAGAGAAGGTTCGAAGAAATAACACACCTGTC
>NC_024319.1:10619751-10621729 GCF_000523025.1 Cynoglossus semilaevis | reverse complement strand
CTCCTGTCTGTAGATGGAGGATGTTTATGGCAGTTAGGAAACACAAACACACAACTTGTGCTCAGTGTTGTAAATGAACACGGGCCGTGAATGTGACTTTTTTTGTTTCCGTTCTGTTTTTTTTTCTCCCACTTCAGTAGAAAACAATAAGCCACAGATTCATCTCTGATTGTTTTCTCACACGTTGTGAGCAGATGGAGCATCGTTTTTCCTATTCATGCTTTACTGCAGATGTCACAGCATTAAAACCCCCTAAATAAATAACACATAGATTTAAACTGTTGCATCAAGAAAGAAAGAAAAAAACTTTCCACGCCGTCTTTTGTCTGCTCTAAGCTGACACAGATCTTCTCAGGCTGCGTGGCACATAAGGAATTAATGGAAAACTTCAATCCTTTCCTGGCATTTTTTTTTATCTCTCTGCTTCGACGTTGACTACGGAATCACAGTGCGTGTGGATTCCAGGCTGAATCACATGCCGTTTCACGTTGCTCTCCAGATCATAAATGGAGACGTGAAGCCATTTGTTGTGAGAACGTCTTCACCTTCAGGCTCGGTTCCGCATGGTTTTGTCATTATTCAAAGTTGAGGGGGAGGGACGTGACACCAGCAGACCTCTGCTCCCTGACAGACTAACAACAGCTGGAAGAGAAGTGGCGGTAGCCAGCCACTGGCATATTTTCTCCTTTAACACACACACACACACACACACTAGCACACAAATAATGAAAATGGTAACAGCTGCCCTAATTAGAACCTAAGAGACCCTAGACCTCATTTTATGTGCCAGTGTTTCTGAGCCACTAATGCTGAAAATTGGTTGCACTCATAAAGGCATTTGCTGGATCAAAATTTGTCCACAACACATGCTACACTGTCTTTTTTTTTTTTTTTTTTACATCTAGCACATAGTTAATATTTGACATTTTTGTTTTTGTAACTCATTTCTGAAAACTCCCAAAAACAAGTGAGGGAGGGGAGTGACGTTGTCCGACTGTGTCACGGCTTTGTTTCCTGTTTATTTTTTTTCAAGTGAGATGGACAAAAGTGGTCTTGGTTTCACTTTTGCCATATTACCGTCTTAGATTTCCTTTTTTTTTTGTCCTGGCTTCTTTCATTTCTTGTGTCTCAAACCTCCCTGAAGGGAATTTTGGAGCGAGAGAACGTTGGTTCATGAAGGACTCCATATTCAAACACAGCAGCATCACCTGGATGTTTTCATCTTGGGTACATGTGGGGGGGGGGTAGTTGTCTGTCAATCAGACTTACATGTTCATTTGTAAATGACCTACGTCCCTACGTCCAACAAACACAGCGGCTGACGGTATTCCTGCTCGGAAAGTCCCTGGTCTCCCAAAGGAATTGGATTCCACACCGCATCAGTATTCTGAATAATCTTCACTCAGTCCTTTGGAACCTTTTGCTTTGGGTCACTTGTGTCTCATCGGCGCCAGTTCAAAGGCTGCGAGCTGACATTAAAAGTTTCTCTAGCTTCCTCTCAGGTTATGCTGTGCCACGCACGTCTCTCACTAGTCTCCCGCCGTGGACATTTTCCACCTTACCTTCCCTCACAGCTCTCAGCCTGCTTATGGAATTTGGGTCTAGAGAACACCGAGACATGAGAGCGTTAATGAGCCAGAGGCGACCTGCAGACTAGCACCAATAGTTGAAAGCCTGCTCTCTCTCTCTGTCACACACACATACACACACATCGTATAAGGCAGTACTGCACTTTCCTTTCCTTCACTACTCACTACTATAACTGGAGATTTGTCTTATTTTGCTGAAGCCATTTTTGGGTGGGGGGTGCAGTGGCAGTGTGGCCCGTGTTGTTTGTGTTAGGGAAATATGCAGACTCTTTGAAAAGCAGACGTGTCAGTCTTCGAGTTCTTGTAAAAAAAAAAAAGTTAGAGATAGAGAAAAGCTGGATAGAGTTAAAGACGGGAAGAAGAGGTGGAGGGGAAAGGGGAGGGGGCTG
>NC_024319.1:10605890-10619745 GCF_000523025.1 Cynoglossus semilaevis | reverse complement strand
GGAGAGAACCTGAATGTGTCACCAGTGTCTTGATGATTAAGCTGAAGAGCAGCAGTGAAACACTGAGGAAGACCGCTGAGCATCGTTAACCTTTTCTCCATCTTGTTACTCTTTTCAGCACGCACACACACACATACACACACACACACACAAACAAACTCTTTCTTTTCTACCTTTTGCCGCTGCACTCTCCAGTGCACCTTCTGTGATACAAAAAGACTGAGGATAGAAGCGAGTTTGGAGGCATGAAGCCCAGCCAGGAGATGAGTTAGATACACAGTGCGAGGAGGTGCCGACGCAGCAGAATCCCAACACAAGTGTCTTGCATTATTTAGGAGACATAGTCATGGCAAAAGTTATAGATGAATTTTGGCCTACTTTGATTTTCCGGCTCTGGGTAATGGTTCTGCTGCGGGGGTGTTGTACGAGGGTATGAATTTATAATACCTCGCGGCCGTAAAGCAGACGTAAACACCTGTGCGTTCATCGCAGCTGACACTGAACGTTAAGATTTCCGTTGTACTTAATCATTCCCAACAAACATCTCCCTTCCCAATTTCTGCGCACGGCTGAGTATTTCCTGTAGATCGCCTCCAGATTTGAAACTAAACAAATCACTTGGTCGTGTAGACACACACACGCACACCACACGGACTCACACACACACAAACACACACAGTGACGAGTGATGAAGAATCTAAACAAAGGCCGCTGCTTCCTCTCATCCTGAAGACGTGTCATGCCTCCACGCCACTGTCTTTCTGCCCTTCTTCATAAACAGATATCCTCTGCTCACCCCCACCTCACCCCGTACACACACACACACACACACACACACACACACACTCTGTACGTGCAGAAGAGGAGAAAAAGAAACAATGGAGCTTCATAATGTTGCCTGTCTCTAATCAGCTTTGCCACATGGGTAAACACAGACAAAGAACTTGGCAGTGCGTCCTGAGGCTTTGCTATCAGCTGTTAGCATCTTAACTGGATGTCTACGCTGCTATGGCTCAACACAGGAAGACGAAGTAGCCAACGAGTAAAGCGTGGATGGCACTCTGCCTCTTCCAGTATTATTTTTACCTCACCCTGCTTATCCTCTTTTTGTTTTCGCTTTTTCCTTGTGTCTGTCTCTGCACATCCTCACCTTGTCTTCCTCGGGGGCAGTGAGAGGATCCGGGAGGAAATGACAGGGAACAGGACAATGGAGAGGTCGTGTCAGCTTCCTGCCATTGCCTGGAGTCTTCTTCCCCTTGCTGGTGCACTTAAGGCTGTATCACAAGCATCCAGGCTAGCAAAAAAAAAAAAAAAGCACAAATATTAATGGAAAAGCGAGCGAGAGAGGAAAAAGTCAGGGTTTAATTCAGCTCATGTAATTGAAACAGTCCCACCAGGCACAGAGTCCCTTTTAGTGGCAGCTATTTGGTGAGAGATTCCGATTACATTTATAAGCCCTAAAAAAATTCAAGTGTCACTTCCATCTTGAGCCATGTATCACAATTTCAAAAGACCCCGAGAAAGGAAACCGACGTACAACGCGGATAAAAATTGCAGACATACTAGACTGCACATTTATTTTTGTTTTCTAATCAATTCCTGCCCTGCAAGACAAGAATTTCATATCTCCTGCCGAGACACAGGAACCAACAGCAAATTGAAATTTATCTTCTGCGTAGCAGCAATATCTGTTCCTGTGTTATCTCCACCAGCCGTGTTCCTTAACCTTGTATTGGAGATAGCTCGGGAGAAGTGGGGGGTGGGGGGGGGGGGGGGGGGGGGGGGGGCTTAGGAGGAAAAAAAGAAAAAAAGAAGTTCAGTCAGGAATATCATCAGACGGCATCTGTGTGACAACAATAAGTCCATTTGTTCGTACATGTTGTTTTTCTATTTAGCCTCAGTCATTGCCACACACAGAAGGAGGAAGTATTCATTATGGTGTGCGGAGCTCGTGGCTCAAACAGAAATGACTCATGAAGAACCCAAAGATGGAACACCCTTAACACATCTGCACATGCTGGCAGAGGTCAAGGGCACTCACTGGGGCAAGGCATGATGAACTGAGATGAGTGTTCAGCATCTTCAGGGCTGTGTGGCCTTTCTGGACTGATTCGTCAGAGTCCAACTGTCTAATTAAATGATGCTTCTGTTGTCGGGACATGTCATCTCCTTGTCCGTCTCCGGCTAAAAACACATTAGAGCAAACAAGAGATTGCCTGCCTCCTGCTGGAAACGCCGCTTTCCCCTTTGAGACGACACACTCTAACTGCTGCCCTCTTTCCTCCGCTTTTCAGCCGTCCTCTCCTCCCCCTTCAAGTTGTCAGAAACGCCTGTGCTAATATTGTGTTAGTGACTCATCCATTAAACAAAACACAGTGTTTATACCACGGATCTCCTTCCTCTGTCAAAACTAAAAACTTTTTAGTGTGTCTTGTCACAGGCTGGGTAAAAGGAGAGATTCTTTTCTTACCATTTTACATTATATATTTTCTTTTCTTTTTCTAAGGGTGTGATAGATTAAAGGGGAGTGGGGGTGAGGGGAGGGTGTCTTTTACACAAGTCTGAGAAACTCACCCTCGGAGGTCTATCGGAGAAAGCAGCCAATTTGTTATCAACTGAGGTATGTCAGTCAGAGCGTATCGACCAAGCTTTCAGCTGCAGCTCCCTCCACAGCAAAACATGTTAATGTTATTGAGCAGCGAGGAGACGTGACCACAGTGAAGTGTGTGGGCGCTGCGCAGACCTGCCAGAGGCAAAGGTGCGTCTCTCTTTTGGTAGCTGGCGGTTTGGGCGACGAGCACCGATGCAGAGATGGCAGTGTGCTCAGCATGAGAATCAGAGGAGGGAGGGAGGGAGGGGAGCAAGGGGAGGGGGAGAAAAGGAAAAGGGAGGCAGAGGGGTCAAAGGGATTTACTGCCAGGAGCCTAGCATTTCAGGTAATGGATACGCTTGTATTGGTGTAAACCAAACCTGCTGTTTTTCTTCCAGCGTGCCAGAGGTGAACAAAACACCAAAGGTGTAACTGACAGAAAGTCTGAGGGGGATTAATGGAGAGCTAATATTTCAACACCTGAGGATAAACATTAGATCTCAGGTGCTCTCTCTCGCTCTCTCTCTCTCTCTCTCTCTCTCGGACACTCTCTCTCGTCTCATGCCTGAGTAGAAACTCAGACACACGGTAAGGTGGCAAAGAATAGAGACGGTGGTATAGGAGGCTTCAAACTACTTCTGCCACTTTCCAGAGGGATAAGAGCCTCCCAGTTGGTTGAGGGGAACCCATCACCCCAGCAGGAGGGGTTCCAGCACATTGCACCCGTCTGACTGAGGCATCCTAGTGCTGCGCTGATCCCAGGGGGCTCGAAGAGAGAACGAAGCGGGAGAGGACAGGGACTGATTGTTCCCTGCTCAGACTGTCCACAGATGGGACTTAGACACAGGATGCTGGGTGTTTGCTTTAGAAAGTCCCAGACGTTTCTTTGCAGTAGTGGTGTAGAGAAAGCTCAGGGGGATAGAGGAGAGGAGCATGCCAGTGGAGGCAACAGCAGGGAACGAGAAAGAGAGCGAGAGTGGGCAGAAGGACAGGAAAGAGGAAGGGAGATGGAAAGGAATAGAAAAGGAACCTTGCCTAATATGATGTCAGTGTGAATGTAGTGTCAGTGCCAAGAAGGGAAGACAGATGATACAGCCGTACAATGATAGGGTAGTTGGGTGAGAGTCCTCCCCTGTTCCTAAACAGAGACATATAGAGCCGGAGATAACAGCGAAGCGAGGGAGAATAAAGAGACTAAGTGAGGAAGGGAAAAAAGGAAAGGGATGAGATGCAGGAACCCGGGCTGCATCCATCATGTGGTTTGGTGCAGAAGCCATTTGTACCTATTGTTCTCCATAATTTGTTTTCTCAGAGAGTGCGAAGGGAGGGGTGACGGGAAGAGTCAAAGCTACAGAAGCCATTGATTTCTCTGCTAATTACATAAGTGAGACAGTATAATTAGACATAGCTAAAAAAAACAAAACAATGGGCCTAGAGTGAGATGCACAGACCAAGATAGACAGAGAGGCACTGCTGAAGCCCACTGATGTGAGGCGTCTTCTTTCACATCGTGTGAGAATATGTTAGCAGAGGTTTAGAAATATAAAGGACAAGGGAAAAGATGATGTAAAGATGGGTTTCAGGTTTTGTTTTTTCAAACCTTGTTTATTCTTTACCAAAATTTGAATTTGTTATTCAAAGTCACGAGTTTCTGGGTTCGGGAAGGCAGTGTTGAACATCGCGGTGCCTCGTCGGCTGTAAACAAGAACAAGAGTAGAGGAGATGAGTCGATGGAAGGGAGAGAAGATGAGAGGAAATGGGAGAAAAGCCCTCTTCACAGATTGCACTCTGAAGCACAGGGCGACGGCACCGGAATAGTCACCTCATTTAATACACCTCCTCAGAGGGAGGGCGGGAGAGGTAAAGGCAGATGCTGTAAAAAGAAGAGAAAAGGGCAAAAGGGAAGAGACGAGAGAGGAGACAGATTGCATCTCTGCCTCCTCACATCAAAGGCATTGTGGGTACTGAGAGCTGTTTGGTGTGGTGTGTGTTCTGTCTCTGTGAGGTCACATTTTGACCTGGCCTTGCTACTGCACACAGGTGGTAATAGGCATTGTTTCGACCCTCCTGAGGCACTCTGGCCTGGATCTCTGCAGCCCTCCGTCTGGAGACTTTACGGTAAATTTGTGAAATTACTCAAGAAGTCCGGCAACCTCACTCAGATGGATTATTGCTGAATTTTCTAATGCAGTTCTGCATCTGCTCCTGTTCACGTGAGGGCAGTGGGGTGGGAGGGTTAAAGACGTCAGCTGTCTTTTATAACTTTGATACAGGCAGAGATAAACAAGTCCTTAATGAAGCCACTCAATCACAGCCTGGTTAAAACGACAGCTTAAAGACCGAGGGGCAGTCCGGCCAGATTGAGGGTCTATTGAAGTCCGACCAAGGGGCTAATCTGAAGTGTGACGGCTCAGGCAGACCCTGGTCAAACTACCCTTCTTTCTCTACACAGTCCCCTGACAAACTATAGTGACCCAAGTCAACTCCCTGACTGAGCCATGGAGTTCTTTAAAAGCCAATTTAAACTCAGGCTTTTGTTTAACTCCCCAGCAACTCAGTGTGTGTGTGTGTGTGCGTGTGTGTTTGTCCTTTACTGGGCTAAAGTTCAGGTTTTGCGAGAACTGTCTCAGCATGTGATGTTTTGTTAGAAAGAACTGATTGTAACAGAGAACTGGCACAGACCAGTTTGGGTTTTTTTAAGACGTGGAGAAATCAATGGCCCGATTGAACCTCTTACAGCCATGACTGTTGCTGTAATGGTGTGGAAATGCACAGTGGTCATGTGGACCCTTCTTATACCTCCAGGCTCGGATCACAACTAAGCTCAGATTTATTTCTTTAAAGCTTCAATTTAAAAAAAAAAAAGAAGAAGAAGAAGAAAAGTGCTTCAAGGATTTCATCGGACTATCACATGGTGGTGTCAGGCCAGAAACCCTTACTTTTTTATGTGGAGGAACAAATGGAAACTTCTTTTCTGATGGATTTTTGCAGATGACCAGCGTAACACTGTGCTGCAGTTTCACCTCAACAAATAATGGCTCCTCTGTTCCCTCTCACCTCAGCCTACACCTCTCTGATCCCTGATAATGTGTTAACGAGCAACAGGTCCATGGAATACACATAACAGCAGTGTGTGTGTGTGTGTGTGTGAGCAGATGTGTGTGTCTGTGTGTTTTCTCACCAATTAATGAATTGCTTTACATGCCCACTGAGGCAACGGTGACCTGTCTCTAACAGGGCACTGCCCCCCCCCCGCCCCCTGTCTGTGCCATGGGCCTCTGTCACACTAACACATTAATGAGACCAGTCTAATTAGTGCCTGTGGTTCCATACAGGGGACCTGAGAAACCACAGCATCATCGTGAGCCGGTCTAATCAGAGGACCCTCGTGAATACTGAGGATTCTCTGCACCAACGACAGATTCACATATTGGAAAAATCTACAGTGACTCAATTTCACTTTGGCATCTTTTTTTTAAAAAAAACAAACCAAACAAAAACAAGGAGGTGAAGTGTTGGTCATAATCTTTTGGTTTTCTGATCATTACGGTAAAGCCCTTCTCTCTCGACCAGTTAACTGCCCTCCTGCCTTTTGCTGGAGGTCCAGGGGCAAATCAGTAAAAATGACATTTGCTCTGCCTCCCCCTCTCCTTCGCAGCAGATAATTCAATCTGTTCAATATCAAATAATCTGCCCCTGTTTTTCATCTCATTTTAACCTTATCGCTCAAACAGCTTCCTCCGGGGCGTGAGCCTCGTTCTGCCTTGTTAAAAACAGCAACTGGGAGAAAGAAAAAGGGAAGAGGTAGCCCCGGAAAAGACGGATGGCAAATAGCTCTCCGAGGAGTGCTTTTAAAAGCCTGGTTGCCAGTCTCATGGGTGATATGTGAAACAGTCGGCGAATAGATAAAAAAAGAGAAAAGAATGGTAAAGGAAGAAGAGACGCGGAGATTGGTCGGTGACGGTAGACAAAAGAAATCTGTGTCGCGGATGTGAGTTGTGTTACTTGAGGTCTAGTATTCTAACTTGTCTCCCAAAGCACTTAACGTGCCCCCAGCCATCTCTCCTGGCAGTTAATTAGAATCCAATAAGGTTGCCGCCTGTTGGTCATTGTTCCTCCAGTGTGTTTACCCTTTCCAGAGGCTCCATTCGCTGCTTAATCTGCCGAGAAGCTGGATGTCAATAGGTCAGACCAAGACTCCAGACCCTGACAGACAGTGGGATGGGGGGGGGGGGGGGTCCGGGGGGTGGGGGAGGGGGGGGTGCCGGTTCTGCACTTCTCAATATCTTTCTATGCCGTTTCATCTGTTGCCGTTGTTGTTGCTGTTGTTGTTCTCTCCCTCTAACCCCCATCTTTCCTGCATCTCTCCTTTTCTTCTCACTTCTAATCCATCCTACTGATTGTTCTAAGCTGCTTTCAGCCAGCCCCTGGGAGGGCGGGGGCTTTGGAGTCTGTTTTAATTAAGATTTAAAAGAAGACTCCCTCAAGAAAGGAGATTTAAGAGCAATGGACTATCCACAGCAAACGAGTGCAGGTAGGAGAGAGATTATACAGAGGGCTCCACCAACATCAGATCAGATCAGTCCAGTAACACATGTTGACGTGCACACTCCCCACCCAGACGCTGGAGCATTGGGTCAGCTAACACAACAGAGACTTTTTTTTATTTGTAATCAAGCAGCACAACCAAATGAGATGTTTTGTTTTTGTTTTTGTAATCAAGCAGCACAATCTATATTGATTGATCTCAACTTCCTGAGATTCATACCATACCCTGGGAGGTTGATGTGGAATCGCTAGTAGCCACAGGCTAAGTCAGGGAGTCGCTCTCAAAGTCTAATGATCGATCATCGCCCCATGTGCTCAAGAGGCCGTGACGCTCCACTTGCTTTTTAGAGCTTCAAGTCGGAGACCTCTCAATAAATGTGACCTGCAACAACAGTCTCGTTTTGTGGATAGAGACCATGTATTGCTAGCAGGTGAGAAATGGGCTCAGAGCTGTGTCCCAAATCTAAGCAGTCTGTGTATTAACGTTTGGAACAGAGGAGTTGGTGTAGCCCAAAATATGCCATGAAAATAACCTTTTTTCTTTAATTGAGTTCATTCATTGATTGTTTTTTTACAACTAAAAAAAACAAAGTTGGGTGTAAGTGACATTTGCTCTGTTAATCTTTAGCATTGTGTTCTTTCAATAATGCACGCAGCACAGGTGGCAGACAGATTGTGATTGTGTCCATTTCTGTGTCAGTGCGGCTGGAGAAAAGGCGCGTGCTTTACATTTGGTAAACCAGTCACATAGGTCTCATCTGCCCCTCCAGAGAACCACACACACACACACACACTCTGTGTCCAGATTTACCCCGCAGAATAACACCCACCCCACATTGAAGTGCACAATGATGAAGTGTTTAAGTTCATCGAGCCTTGGATTTCGGTGCAGACGGAAAATTGTAAAAGGCCAGGCGAGGGTCAAGAGCCCCGCCCGTGGTATTCTCTGCCATGAAACAATCCACCACACAGCCACCATATGTCCAGGGTTCTGTGGTGAATGAGCCCACCACCCGGCACGACAAAGACTATTGACACCATCCACTCTGAGGAAATCTGCAATGCCATGGTCTAATTAGGACTCAATGCAGCACTAGTGTAGTCACTGACCTTCACCGGGAAAAAAAGAAACTTGTAGAAATAAGTTTCATGGAAAAGGACTAGTAAAACAATGAGCTTCACACAGCACTTTGAGCAGATAAACATTCAGAAGAATTTTGCCTTCAGTCTGCCGTAGCTCCATGGTTTTGCCTCCATCAAAGCCCCTGAGACTCTCCTAGCACACTTTGCCCCGTCACTCACAACTCTGTTAATAAGGCCAGCAGTAAACGCCAGGAAAGATATGCAGGGATGAAAGATCCTTCTCTCATGTTCTCGCTTTGAGGATGTTTTCGGGCGTCGAAGGGGGAAAGGGGGGAGAATGCAACTTTATACACAAACGTTGCATTTTAAAAGAAACAATAAAGCCATCAGCTTATAAAATAATATTTCGTCTCATATCCTGTTGTGTTGTAGCTCTGGGGACATTTGGCAGGCAGGAACCCCCCCCACTTCCACTACTGAAGGTTTAGAAGAATAAAGTATGCCGGATTCCTCTGGGGCTGGGGGGATCATGCATATATTCTTTAACAGCAGTGATTAATACCAAGAAAAAAGGTCAGACTTGACTTGAAATGGTCCAGTATATCACAGTTGCTTCACACAGCCTGGATTTTACACATCAATCCCAGTTGTAAAGTCTCATCTGCCTGGTCACACAGGAGCGACCCGTGTTGCACATTATCAAAGATTGATGGGTTGTCCTAGTTAAAGACAGGGGGAGGAGAGACCGCTGTCTTCAGAAATCTGGATTTGTGGCTCTTTCCTTATGTCACTGGAGCCAGCGTTGTGGCAGAATATCACCTCACCTCAGGACCTGACCACAGTATGAGCACAGAGATTCTGTCTGTAGATGGTAGTAATGCAGCTAAAAGTCATCTACAACCTGTCAACACCAATGAACAAAAGGTTAAGTTGAAGGGCTAACAGGACTAGCTGTAGCTTAGCCAAATTTATTAGAAAACTAATAACTGTTAGGGAAACATTTCCCAAATAAATTCAACATTGTATAACACAATTCTACAAATTTACAAATTCTACAGTTTTGTGGGAATAAAGTTATAGCCATAGTCAAATCTGTAGCTAATGTCTCAAATAGAGCAATTAAACCGCTGCCGAAAACAAACGCCTGACTTTTGTGGTTATTGCAGTGTGTAACAACTGTGTAACCTGTAGTTGGAGGACAACATAAAGTCACGGGATGAGATTGTGGGAAAGCAACAAAAAAGGGCCTTGAAAGTGCACCTACAGCACCCCCGCAGGAAAGGTGGCGGTACTACTTTCTCTGTGGTTACAAACCTTGTAGTGCTTGATTCATGCATTCTTTATCTGAAGATAAAAAAAACAGCAGTTTTTCCTAAAACCTGTTTTCTTCCCTCACAACCAAACGGTTCACCCAGTCTGTGTCTTGTTCGAAGTGCTTGTTTAATAATTAACTGATTAATTAGTTTGCTCATTAATCATTCATTTGTTAATCATGGCTTGATTTTTCTACAGGAAGCAGCACAATCGGGGGGAAAAAAATCCTGACTTTACATTTCACTCTAATTATGCTCCTTTGCTAATCAACGCTTAAAAATGGAGTTTCAGGAAATTACTTTTCCCCTTTTCTCCTTTCTTTTTTTCTTTCTTTTTTTTTTTGCTTAATATGTCCACGGATGTCGTGAGGCTTGGCAGCTAACATTTCCACCCACTTACTCTCTTGTGTTCTCCAGGAGCTTAGTCATCATTACTTTTTAGGGAATGTTCCAAGTTATTGAATATTGGGTGGCAGAGAATAGAAATTTGATGTCAAATTAAGAGCCGTTTTTTTTTTTTTGTCCACGTCTGGATGAAAGGGAACAAAGATGCTGGTCACAGACAGACCGCAGACATTGATTAATAAATGGCAATTTGAGGACCATTTGTACCAGCGGAGAGGTGGCAGCACAGTGAATCACACACATATTGTTTTCACCGGATCCACGGCTCTCCTGGGAGAGGAGGTAATTTGTTTAATCGCGGGGAGTTATGTTCTCTGGACAGAAAGGGAAAGACAGAGAGAGGCAGAGAGAGATGGGACGATAGCAGAGTTTGGAAACGTCTCCTGTAATGTGGAGCTGGAGATGGAAAGTGAGGAGAGACTTTTTGAACAGGTTTAATTAGAAGCGTTTGTGTGGCTGTTTTCCTGTCGGTTGCAGAGTTCATAACAAAGCTCGGCTGCTCTCTCTGAAGAGGCTCTTGTCAGCTGCTGACAAAAAAGAATTATGCATCAAATTAAAGAGAGCTTCAGTGAAATGGAGGCAAGTCGAGCATTAACCTCTAAGCTTTAAAAAGCACACATATTAAGCAACACTAATGAGAATCTCATTGAGTCGACTGTGTTTTATATTCAGGCGCGCACAAAAGCACAGCTCTGACTTCAATGTGCTTCTGCCGCCTCTGAATGAGCTCCTCTCTCTTATTCATCCTACGAGCAGCAACAACACTGCGGTCGTGAACAATAACAGAGATGGCCCTTTTACTCTAATGAGATGCATACATTTACAGCATTACCAGCCTCATTAAAAAATAATAATAATAATAAAGGAAAAAAAGTATTAATTATGAAACGCACTGCTTCCTATCGTGAACAGCCAAAGGGGGCTCCACTGGGCTCAATTAAGAAGAGTAGGCCACAAATCCCTAGACTAAATTAATTGACACCCCGGGGCATTAGGACAAGAGTCCCAGCACAGTCTAAGAAGAGAATCCCTTTGTTTTCATTCCCACTGCCTGTTAGAAAAAAAGGCAAGTTCAACATCATCCCTTCTTGTTTTAATGGATTTTTAATTAATTCTTTATATACATTTATTTGTCTAGTTTGCTTATTCTGTCTACATCT
Source organism: Cynoglossus semilaevis (assembly GCF_000523025.1). Lineage (NCBI taxonomy): Eukaryota > Metazoa > Chordata > Actinopteri > Pleuronectiformes > Cynoglossidae > Cynoglossus > Cynoglossus semilaevis. Next base: position 10,608,646 of record NC_024319.1, on the reverse strand, counting down.
GGGAATTTTAAAAAAAACATGATATATTCCCGGTGATGGAGCCGTCTTTCCGTCACATGTTGCTTACTGTTGCTGCTTTTCTCCACTATGCCAACTGTTATGCACACACTTAAATCTGGGTTTTTTGCAAACACAACAAGAAGTTAATGATTTAAAAGCACAGTAAATTATACTGAAAGCTCTTCCATCCAAACCCTGCTGAAAAGGGGAGGAGGGGGGAAGAGGAATTGCAACAGAGAAAAAGGAGAAAGCAGGGAAAAAAAAAAAAACGGGCAGGCAGGGAGGAGGATGAGGGGAGGCAGAAATGGGCAGGAACTGTGTCACAGATCCAAGCGGCAGCTGTCTCGCAGTTAAAACACCAGGGGGTGAGGAGGAATGAAATGACAAGACTGGCTCAATCACCATCTTGTCAACACTGCTGTCTGATGTGTACAGACAATTTCATACTGCCACCTCGAACTCCCTCCTCTTTTCTAGCCCTTTTATTGGCTTTTTATTTCCTCTGCTCCTGTAAGCCAGCCAGTGACTATCTGTCTGCATAGACTCAGCTCTCAGCTCTTTGGCTCCTGGCACCGAGTGGGGAGGGGAGAGGGGGGGGGGGGCAGTTTAAAAAGCTGCACCACAATTACACTCATAGAGACGCTTCTGCCCACTGGAAACCCAAAAGATGTGGGACTGTGACAGTAAGTGTGTGCATGAGTGTATGCCTGTGTGTGTGTGTGTGTTTGACTGGCAAGTGTGAGAAGGCAGTGTGTATTTATGGCACATTGTCGGGCACTGCAGCATAGTCACTGCACAAACCCTCCGTATGTGCTCACACACAGACTGTGTCACATCAGCACTCTCAGCCTGTACGCTGCAGACCATTCTACTGCTCCATCCACTGCCTCTGTCGTAGCAGGTACCTGGGGAGGAGCTGTGCTGTTGCTCGTCCATGCGATCAGCCTCACCGCCACCCTGATGTGTGCGGTGCCCTGTTCCGGCACACAGACTCCCAGCGTTGACAGCCCTGCAGACAGACTGATTACAGCGTTCCATCAGTCCCACTCTCTGGCTGGCTCCTTCAAAAGTGGAAGCTGACAGGAGCCCACCTTTTTCCATTTTTACTTTACTTTAGCTTTCCTGTCTTTTCTTACGTGTGATAGCTCGTTTTTGGCTCTGTTGTTGCCCCAGCCTTGTTGAATGTTGTGTTGACAAGCTGACGCAAAGCTGAGACGCCCTTTGATTCCCCTCCACTGAATGGGAGACGGGGGAGAGAAGGTGCAAGCCAAGCGGGTGGCACACAATGACAACAGACATGAATCTGCAAACGCTATGAGAAGGCAAAGAAGAGCCTCGAAGGAAGCAAATCAACAATTAGCAACACCCCTGTAACAGTGAAGCAGCGTCACAGGTCCAGACTGGATTGCAGACGGACGCAGAAAATTAAAGAAAAAGATCTGGGTAGGAATATTATGGTTGCAGTCTTGGGGGTGAGGTGCGGGGCAGGACGGATGAGCGAGTTCACTCTCTGAAAAGGGTCTCGGTCTGAGCCAAGTTTTCCACAATAGAATAAAGGCTGAAAGGGGGAGGCTTGGAGGATTAAACTCTGGCAAAACAGCTCTTAAAAAGCTGTTAGACTGCAATTTGTGCACAAAAAAATGTAGAATGGGAGAAAAGATAGGGAAAGTTGGAGGGAGGGAAGGCGAGGGAGGGTGAGAGAGAGTGGGAGGGAGGAAGTACAGTGAAAATGCTTCGTGGGAAAGAAGGGATTGCCGACGAGCAGAGGTGTGAGAGAGGAGGTCATCAGCAGACGCACAAACTGAGGCCTTTAAGAACCAGAGTCAAAGGAAAACACGAGGGTGGTGCTTCACACACCCAGAGCTGGTGTCGGAAACCACGGGTCGGTGGGTGGCATCTGCTGTCACACCCCTGCAAGTCCTCAGATGTCCAGCAGGAGTCATGGTAATGAGCTTAGCAGCTCAGTCACCATGAGATGGGTGAACAGACACTCATGGGACACAGTCATTGGTGAGGCTATACATCAGCATCATTTTCTTCTTGTGAGCTTTTGGAGCACACAGATTCACACAAGAAGAAGAAGAAGACAAAAGAGCCAGACTTTAAACAAAAGGATCATATTTCCATAGAGAGAAATGGAACTCGCATTTTCCAGCCCGATTTAGCAGCCTTATCTAGACAAGGCACAATGGATGGCATTTTGGGAAATGGGTTGTTTATACCATGCCTGACACTTTTTGCCAATTGCCCAGTTTTGTGCCTTTTTTTTTCCCCTCTTCTTGTCCTCGTCTCCTCCTCATTTCCTCTCCTCCTGGCTTCATTGTGGAGAACCCACACCAGCTATAAGCTCGGGGTTTTGCCTATACCTCAGGGGCAGAAGCTAGGAGAAATCAGGCACTTTTTTTTTTACATTTTGAATTATTACTGCAGGGAACAAATTGTCCAGTCAAGTTGAGAGCACTTATATTTATAGAGCCCACAGGACTGGATGTTGCAGTCTTCGCAGAGGATGGGAATGAGGACATGGAATAAAATCAGGACTAAAATAGAGCCTCTGCGAATGCAGCTTGGAGCCTCTTAGAGTAAATGAACATATGCAGTTGAGTGTCATTGTAGAAGCACGGGGAAATGGACAGAGTGCATCGTCTGATTTGTCACAAACAGCAGCGTCGGACTTGATTTTATGTTTTATTTGAAGGACTTGACTTCTTGACTGCTGCGTTAAATTGACTTACTGCCTGGAAATTGGTAGAATT
>NC_024319.1:10577281-10605880 GCF_000523025.1 Cynoglossus semilaevis | reverse complement strand
TTGTCTGTGTATTTGCCTGTGTGTGTGGGGGGGGACAGGGGGGGGCAGATTACTATGATGCTGTAACATAGAATGACTGTGTCGTGCACTGTACGGTGCGTGTCACAGCTGCATTTTATCTAAAGGTCATTGGCAGAGCCATTAACTTTCTGGGTCTTTAGCATCATCACACCATCACTTACACAAGCACATTTATGGTGCACACACACACACACACACACACACACAGTGGAGTGCGACTGCGGCAGATGCCCAGCGGTGGACAGATCATTGCTGACATCTGTCCGTCTCCTCCTGATCCTTCCTGATCTAGATGCCATCTCTGTCACTTTAGATGAACCAGAACCAGCGCGGCCTCGTCGGTGGCTTTGACTCAAAGCTCTTTAGTCGGTTGTGTGCAGGTTGAAGCGGCAGCGTTGAGCACTTAACTCCGACCACGTGACAGAAACGGAAAAGTCACCGCGTCAAAAGTATTTTCTAACCGTGCCCTCCTAAGTCTGCACTCCTAACACCGCTTCATCCTCCTCGCTTACTCCAACTGACACAAACATACACAGCATAGAGAGGCAATTACACAAACTCTACACACACACACACACAACGTGAACACACACACACACACACGTGTCCATTTGTAAGAAATCCGGATTATAATGCATCAGGCCAAATGTGTTTTGACCTTGTTACTGGTGGAGGGAAGACACACACACACACACACGACAACTTGGAAGTAAAAACCCTAAGTGCATTCAAGGCAGAAAAAAACTGGTACAGCTAACACGAGTTGTACTGCCAAACATCCCGGATCAAGTACCAGATAAATATAATATTACATTTTCAGCCTGTGAACAAACTTTTAATTTTCAAGTCTGGAAAACAGAAAACCAAAAACTTCAACATCTTTGGGTCACATCTCAGTAGACGGCACCACAGCAGATCAGGAACATGAGCGTTCACCCCCACGGCTCAGTGGTCCTCCTCTGCCTCTCCTCTCTCTCTCTTTGTCTGGTTCCGCTCCTCCCTCTCTCTCTCTCTCTCTCCACCAGAAACGAATTCATGTAATTAAGCTGCTAATACACCGTCAAAGAATTATCTAATTCAGCAAGGAGGAATTAAAGGAATCTGGCATGAGTCATTAGCCAGTGGAGATGTTCTGTTGAGCATTTTCAATAAAGGATCTGGAGAGCAGTGAATCACTCACAGTACAGTGAGGAGACGACGCCATAGTACACACTCTCTGCTCTATATTTAAATGACTGCCTGTCCGTGTGTGTGTGTGTGTGTGTGTGCACACGCCTTTTTTTAATTGCCATATGTGAGCATGAGAAATTTCATGTGGGCGAAGTAAAGAAAAACAATCCGCGGCATGTAATCCTTCTAAACCATCAACCAATGCCAGTGAATTATTACTTATTGTAAACATTTGGTTACACTGAACAAGATGCACAATCAATGTTTGTACTCTCACTGGTACAAGGAATGAAGGGGTTCGGGGGGGGGGGGGGTTCTAACCCGCTCGCCTGCTCTGCAAGACGAGGCACATGAAAGTGTTCAATGGCTCATAAAGGCAGAAAGTAAAGGACAGACGGTAAAACCAGCGTATCTGAAGGTACAACGAGGAAATGACGGCCTTTAACGAACACATAACAGTCTGAGCGGGAAGACGCTGACGCTCCTTTGATCTGCTGTGCGTGACACATGAACACGACCTGCGTCTCAATAAGAGTTTTGAGTAAAATGACATAAAACTAGTGATTATTGCTAAAGAATACCTAATGACCCAATTACTCCCCCTTTCTGAGCATTACCTGTATTACACCTAGCACATTAAACCCTCTACCTCACATATATACACTTGGAACTGGATATATTTTCTAATTAAGATTGTATTTTATCGCAACTCTTTTTGTATTTTTTATCAATTCTCAATTTCTTTTACTTCAGTACATTTGTCTTACTCTCTTTTAAATATTCTTGCCAGAGCAACTGTTACTCCAACAACACATGAGGATCAATACAAATATTGACTTTGATTCCGATATTCTCCAAACACGTGAAGTCGATTATATTGATGAAGCCCAAATTCACCTAACATATCTTTGTCTCATTGGACTAAACAGTCTTTTCAAATAAAAATGAAATTTTAATTATGCTCATATATTATACATGTGTGTTTGTAGTCAATACGATATTGAAATTACATCAACAAGATTAAGTTGGTCGCTAACTGCTGGCAGAGTTTTTATCTTTACGAACAGCAGACAGTTGCCTTGGAGGCTTGGCTGACTGACTTTGCAATACATCATCACTGCTAGCATCATCGCTAATGTTCGCACGACAATATATTTATATTTGTGGCTTGGTAAAAAAAATGAGGAGAAACCTGTACTTTTCTATGGCTCAGAGTTTTTACGATAGAAATTCCTGATCAAGACAGTGGTTGAAAATACCAACGGTCCGAGTTGCGGAGATGTCAGGTTGATGAGCTCACTGTTTGGCTGCTGTAATTGTGCTGTTGTTTGGTGACAGAAGCGGCGGGTGGGATTTTTTTAGACGGGGGTGGGGGTGGGTTCAGGGTTCAGTTCATGGTGCAGGCCTGAGATGAAGTGGATAATTGAGTGAGGAGTAAACACTGCCAACAACCACAGAAGACCCTGCTTAGAAAAAAAAAAGAGAGAATGGAGCGAGAAAGAGGTGGAACAGTCGTGGAGAAAGAAAAAGGGGTGAGAGAGGGAGGAAATCCCAGCTACCCTCTGGGGGGTAACACTGCTATTGAAAAGCTATTAAACTTGCATTTAGCAGGATTGATTGGAAATGAAGAGGCCTATTAAAAGAGAGGGACAAGAGGACAATAGCACGTCTCTGGCCGCCGTATGTTGCCCTCCTTTCACCAGCTTTCTTTGCCATGAAGGGGGGGGGGTGAGGGGGGGGGCAGGCCTGTCTGTTTAAGCTCCCACCAAGAGAAGCAGTTCAGTGGGGGCTTAGCAAAGTCTGAATAGAACTCTCTTTATCTTCCTCTGCCCCCCCCCACCCTTTACTCCTTCAACAAAGACGGAGAAAGAAGAATGAGGCAAGGTTTTTTTTTTTTTTAAAGTCCTCTTCCCAACTCACACAGACTCCCACTTTGATTACCAACCAACCGCCTCTCTCCCTCTCCTCCCTCCTGCTCCCTGAGATTAGTTACCTCTGGAGTGTTGCCATCTCCCCCAACCAGTTGGGTTTGTAATACTCAATCTTTACCATACTGACACAAACAGTTGGAAGCATAGATCCTTATTTGCACAGTTTTTGCGTGAACGGGGGCCAGCCAATCCGGTGAGGCCCTGCGCCCATACTTAAACAAAGCAGCGAAACGGTGACAGGTGTCTGTGCTGACTTTCAGCTGGCTCATACGAATGGATCCCCGGGGAAATTTAATGGAGTTTTGATTGTTTAACATCCATTTTAACAAACACCCAGTGAAAGAGGGGCAGATTTTTCCTCCCCAGAAATGTGTTTGCTTTATGTCAACCAGCAAACAGCCATATGGTCTGCTGAAAGAGTTAAATAAGTTATGAGGCACAGCTGACTTTCACTCCTCTACGCCACAATTCCAGGGCAAGGGTAGGAATATTTCCACACATCAGTTTTGTCATCTGTCTCAGCATGGGCCATCAAAACAGCAGCGAGAACGGACCATTCATGAGAGTCTGTTCTCACTCCCCCCCCCCCTCCGCCCCCACCTCCTTCGTGCAAGTTTCCCTTTCCTTTCTCTCCATCTCTGCTGGCTCTGCAGAACGGTGCTGCCATTACAGTCTAAAATGCCATTAGCAGCGTCCTGAGCAGAGAATAAATTGTCCATCCAATAGATTGAAAAATATTAAATCTAAAAGATGTAATATTCACACTGTGGGGTTTTTTTTCTTCTCTTTTTCCTTCCAGCAGCCACTCAAGCAGCCTACTTCTCTCAGCAGCCACAGGACCAGGTGGTTGTTTCCGGGCAGTCAGTGACTCTACCATGTGTCATTGTGGGTTACCGGGGAATGGTACAGTGGACCAAAGATGGCCTGGCACTGGGCGGAGAGAGAGACCTTCCAGGTATTCCCATCGACCTTTGTTTTTCTGCCTCCATTCACTCTCTGCGTTTTTTTTTTTTCTTCCTTCGTCTCTGTCTGTCTCACCACGATCAATGCCCGGTCTCATTAGAGACCCAGTCTTCCTCTGTCAGCCGCTGGGGTTTTACACAAATGAATGGCAAGACAACAATGTACTGCAGACAGGCCAAACTGCTGCAACCACCAAACTTTAATTTGTTGTTTCGCTTTTTAACGGCCTTGTAAGTAGGTGGATAATCAATTGGCTTTTATCCACACGCTGACATTTAAATGTGAAGTAGAGCTGAGTGAAGGTGGAGAAGCTCCCTCTTGACCTTAGCCTCCACATCTTCATCGTGTCTGCTTCTCATGCAGCAGCCACGTCACGTGTTGCATTTCCATGCCCGGCGCTGCCGTGCTAACCCTGCAGCTGTGCCTGTGCAGTCAGGTGCTGTGGCTTTTTTCTGCCACATTGTTTCCCCCCCCCCCTTCTTTGTTCATGACGCAAGTCTGTTGTTTTTAGCCCATTTCATTTCATGTTCCTTGGGTTGTTTGTTTATCTCTGATTGTGTTCACTCTGCTGGCTTCACGCAGGCTGGACGCGTTACTCCTTAATGGGCGACCCGCTATCAGGCGAGCACAGCTTGCTGATCGATTCGGCAGAGTTGGCGGATGATGCTGTGTATGAGTGTCAGGCTACACAGGCAGGACTGCGCTCCCACCGTGCCAAGCTCACTGTACTAGGTAAGATACACAGCTTATACATGATCCTCACCACCAGACCTTGTGCCAAGTCCTGCAGGCTGGTGCTGTGTCTTCATCACAGAATACACAAACTACAAAGGTGCAAAAGACAAAAAGACTTAATACGTCACTAAAAATAACCTTTATCATTACTTGAAAAATACAATATCTGCACCAACTGATAACTATATTGTAAACGTACTTTTTTTCCTTACGAATCACGCCCTGAATGACTTGCGTAGATGCTTTTAAAGTCAAGAGTTTGCAAACTTTACAGCTAGCAACACTATTTGTCAACCTGGAGGCAGTTTTACATTAAACTGGGGGGGGGGGGTGGGGGGGGGGGACTGGCCTGGGGTAATTGGTCAGCAGCCACAGGACCAGGTGGTTGTTTCCGGGCAGTCAGTGACTCTACCATGTGTCATTGTGGGTTACCGGGGAATGGTACAGTGGACCAAAGATGGCCTGGCACTGGGCGGAGAGAGAGACCTTCCAGGTATTCCCATCGACCTTTGTTTTTCTGCCTCCATTCACTCTCTGCGTTTTTTTTTTTTCTTCCTTCGTCTCTGTCTGTCTCACCACGATCAATGCCCGGTCTCATTAGAGACCCAGTCTTCCTCTGTCAGCCGCTGGGGTTTTACACAAATGAATGGCAAGACAACAATGTACTGCAGACAGGCCAAACTGCTGCAACCACCAAACTTTAATTTGTTGTTTCGCTTTTTAACGGCCTTGTAAGTAGGTGGATAATCAATTGGCTTTTATCCACACGCTGACATTTAAATGTGAAGTAGAGCTGAGTGAAGGTGGAGAAGCTCCCTCTTGACCTTAGCCTCCACATCTTCATCGTGTCTGCTTCTCATGCAGCAGCCACGTCACGTGTTGCATTTCCATGCCCGGCGCTGCCGTGCTAACCCTGCAGCTGTGCCTGTGCAGTCAGGTGCTGTGGCTTTTTTCTGCCACATTGTTTCCCCCCCCCCTTCTTTGTTCATGACGCAAGTCTGTTGTTTTTAGCCCATTTCATTTCATGTTCCTTGGGTTGTTTGTTTATCTCTGATTGTGTTCACTCTGCTGGCTTCACGCAGGCTGGACGCGTTACTCCTTAATGGGCGACCCGCTATCAGGCGAGCACAGCTTGCTGATCGATTCGGCAGAGTTGGCGGATGATGCTGTGTATGAGTGTCAGGCTACACAGGCAGGACTGCGCTCCCACCGTGCCAAGCTCACTGTACTAGGTAAGATACACAGCTTATACATGATCCTCACCACCAGACCTTGTGCCAAGTCCTGCAGGCTGGTGCTGTGTCTTCATCACAGAATACACAAACTACAAAGGTGCAAAAGACAAAAAGACTTAATACGTCACTAAAAATAACCTTTATCATTACTTGAAAAATACAATACCTGCACCAACTAATAACTATATTGTAAACGTACTTTTTTTCCTTACGAATCACGCCCTGAATGACTTGCGTAGATGCTTTTAAAGTCAAGAGTTTGCAAACTTTACAGCTAGCAACACTATTTGTCAACCTGGAGGCAGTTTTACATTAAACTGGGGGGGGGGGTTGGCAGGGGGTACAGGTCCTGTGGTAATTGGAATCTCCACAGTGCTGCTGAATATTAGGCCATTAATTAGTCCTGTCATCTGTCTGGGCTTCATTAACGCTCAGAACAGCGCAGGATTTGGACCATAAATCTTCTCACCTGAATCAACCAGTGTTTGCGTTCTGACCACAAAGCAGTGAGACGGTGTGTGGCGCCGATAGTTTGCCACAAAATGGTGAGCAAATTGAAGTCACAGCTGAAAAGTACAATCAATTCAACGATTTGATTCAAATGGCTCGCCCACATCCATCACCGGTACTCTGTGTCGCCACGGCAGCGGCGCAGAACTGTTTGGTCATCACACGCCCGCCTACAGTCACAAACAGGTTGGAAACAGAGTCCCTTCAACATAAAATACATATATATAAAAAACCAACAACCTCGTAACCGTCACTGCATTTCATTTATCATTAGAGCTGAATGACTCAGGTGCAATCACCCACAACTCATGTTTATGTGTGGCCATATGGACATACGTAAGCAGTGTGACATTTCCAGGGCACACGTGTGTGTGTGTGCGTGTATGTGTGTAAATCACTGTGGCCAGATGAGACCAAAGCAATCCTGCACAGTCAAAGGAGTCAACGGCGGGAGTGCAGTCAGGGGAATCGGCATGGAAATTAAAATCACCTAGCACTCGGATTCCATTAGTGTCCGTGCCTCGGCAGCGGAAGGACCTCTGACAATTCAGATACACACAGTGAAATTGGTTTGGTGGAGGGAGCGAGAAAGGCCAGCACAAACCCCATGTTTGTGCCTTCTCTTATTGGTTGGGGAGATGGACGCCTTCATCAGGTGTGGCACGCTTGAATTGCCAGTGGTGCTCGCAAAAGCATGCAAATAAATGAACAAATAAGCAATTCACTTGAAACATCTCTCTGCACCAGTAAGAGCAAATGGAGTAATAATGCCAGTCCCAAGAAAGGAAATGAATAAGGCCGTGTTACATTATTTGGACTTGGCTGCTTCTGTTGCCTTAAACCACAGCTTGTTAAACAGAGATGGCCATAAGACATTGTTTGCCTCTTTGTGTATTGATGCAAAGCCAAAAAAGGAGAAACTTTCTGCTCACTGTTCTCTGGCCCTTGTTTTTGTTTTTGAGCGGTTTGTTTGTTCCGGTTTACAGTTCCTCCTTCAGACCCTGTGGTGGAGGGCGGCCCTGTTGTTCGTCTGAAAGCCTACACGCCTCACAACCTCACCTGCAGAGCCTCCGGAGCCAAACCTGCTGCGGAGATCACCTGGTACAGAGATGGAGAGGTCATGGAGACTGCAATTTATTCCAAGGTACTGGAAGAACATATCCGAGTCCAGCATTATCATTCAATCACTGACGCCCACGTGAGATCACCAAATGTACCAGTGAGCAGCAATAAGGGCAAAGCCTTTCAAAACAGAAATGGTTTTTCTCCCAGGCTGAGGTTCTTCTTCTTCTGCTCTGTTATTTCTTCCTGTTTCTTCTTTGGTTCCTTTTTTTTTTTTTTTTCATTAACATCTTTCACAAGGTTTCTTCACACTCTCTCTGCAGTCCCCCTCCTATTTTCACTCACCAGCCCCCTCCACTACCATCTCCCCCACCCTGCTGACTAGCTAGGACTCCTCTCACACCCCCCCCCCCCCCCCCACCCCCACCAACCCAACACAATACATGCATCCACTAATGCAACGACCCCACAACATAACTGGAGCATGCTAAAGCTCAGACAGGCATGAGTGTTTCATACAGTAGACTTTCAGCCGAGGAGAAATCACCCACAACAATGCGGAAACACAATTGGGATGTGCCGGAGCATAAGCCAGGCACGGCTGGGAAAGTGTCACATTTTTCATGCTCTCTGACCACGCTAAATGATGCTAAATGCCACATTTAGGGAGGCGGGAGGCTGCAGTAGGAGGAGAGGAAAGGGGAGGGGCGGGGGTGAAGAATAAAAAAATGAGTGTGAACTCTTGGTGAGGCCATTTAGTGAAAACACAATTTCCAATGCTACGAAATGAAACAGGGGAGAATAATGCTGTGTCCGGGTGACAGGAGGCAAAAGGGAGGGAAGTAATCTTAGCAAAGAAAATACTTTTTTGTGTCCGGCTGAGGGAGTGAAAGGCCCGGCCCATTGATTTGTCTGTCCAGTGGAAAGGCTCAGTTTGGTTTGTCCTTTCTCTCTGACACTTTTCTCCATGACTGTTAACACCCCTCGTCTCCAACTGCCGTACACAGCCACACCAGGCACCTTCATCATCACACTTTTCCCCTTGCATGCCTATGTATGAGAGGACGAGATAGTAAGTGAGAGCGCAGTGAGCCGTATCCTCAGAATCTACACCTTTCCTCACTTAGGCATATTGATTTCTCTGAGCAGTAAATAGATTTAAAAGATGATGACAAATAAGGACTGCTGACATGGAACACTCTCAGAAATGTGGGAACAGCACAATATCCCCGCTGCATCGTAAAAAATATGATTTAACTGGCGTGCCAAGGAACAGGATGGAAATTTAAATGGCTCCCAGATGAAAAAAAGAAGACCTGCAGCGTCATAGAGATATTCCTGAGTGGGATCAGAAATGGCAAATAATTTACTGGTGCTGCAATGGGCTGATATTTAGCTGCACTACCAACCTGGTGGAGTCAGTTTGAAAAAACTGCTTTAAGATTGTTGCTGGTACATACTGACAGTCCTACTACGATGTCCCCCGACCCTGCAGGCTTTGATGGAAGATGGGAAGAGGGAGACAGCTGTCAGCATGCTTCCAATCGTTCCGGAGGACAGTGACTCTGGACGTACCTACACCTGCAGGGTCCTTAACCCAGCAGCCCCTGCTGGACGACAGACGTCCATCACTATCAACGTCCAGCGTAAGAGCCCATCGCCACATCTCCTGGCTGTGTTCACATCCTAATCTGCTCTATTGTTTTTGCTGACAAATACGTTTTCTTGTGCACAGACCCCCCCTCGGTGACGCTGTCAGTGCAGCCTCAGACTGTAACCGAAGGAGCAAAGGTTCTCTTCATCTGCTCTGCTTCGGCCAATCCTGAAATTACAGGATACAGGTATAAAAGCCCTTTATCTTTGTCTTTTAATGTTACCTTCAATTCTCAATAAAACAAAACCAGATCTGAAGCAGAAAGTAGTTTCTAAAAGACATAAAAAATCTAGCAGTAGAAATCCTACCAGGCAAAGCAGTTAAAGTATGCAGAGTGTTTAACGTTGAGATTAATAGGCTGTTTGATTGGCAGTATTTGATTGTGATTGGCACCACTCATTAATCAGCTAATAGCCACTTTGACACGCATGGCTAATTACCTTCGCTCCACTAATTTGCCTGTGAAACGTGATTATTTATTTGTTCCAGGTGGTCAAAAGGAGGAGTCCCCATCCCTGAAGCAAACGGGGACAGCCTCGAGGCCACGGTGGACTACTCCTATTTTACGGACCCCGTCTCCTGCGAGGTGTCCAATTCTGTAGGAAGCACCAACGTCAGCACTCTGGTCGACGTTCAATGTGAGTTTAAATCAAGGCAAATGCTGTGTTCACTGTGGCCGGCCTGTGTATGGAGGGATTTTCTGGAGGTATACAGTATGTTATATTGAAAGCACTCTTTCATTGATTTTACCTGGCTGTCTGTGTTGTTTTACTCTAGTTGGCCCCAGACTGCTGTCAGAGCCAAAGCCAATGACAGTGGATATAGGGATGGATGCAGCTTTTACTTGTGCGTGGACCGGAAACCCTCCTCTGACCTTGGCGTGGACCAAGCAGGGCTCCAGTGTGGTAAGGAACACCGCCCCCACAAACAACTCATCTTGGTGCTAAAGCCCCCTCACCATCTTGGTTCTCCAGAGAGAAATGTTCACACATGGCCTTGAGGCATGAATTCCTCACACTTTCCCCCCTGCACGTTTTTTTTTTTTTTTTCCGGCTGTATCTTCAACAACTCGACTTAGCATACTCCCCAAGGGCTGAAGCCTCTGGCAGAAAACTGTCTGTCCACTGAAAGATTCATTCAGCATCATCAAGGCACTTGACAGGCTGTCATCACTCAAACTCAATCAATCAATCCATCCACAAGTTTTCTAAGGTGTGGTTCAGACAAATGGAATTACAGCAGGTGCAGTTCCTGTAAGGTGACATCTGGGCTGCAGTGATATTAAAAAAGGCCTGATGGCGCTCAAGTATCCATTTCCTCAAAGTCAATTACAGAGGTGGAACAAATGAGACATTTCCACCTTCAATTTATATCATCCTGATAAAAGTCTTTTAGCGAGCACACCTTCAGTGATGACGTCCCATAGGAGCCTCACTTCTGGCAACTAATATAATTTCTGAAGTGAAGCTGCAGCAGGCTCCACCAGTAAAGAAGGCTGCAGGGTGGTGTAAGTGATGCTGTCGTCCCTGAGAGGGTATGCTTTTAGCCCCTCTTCAGGGGGGAAACACGCAGACATTTTTCTAATCCACCGACTGCTGCTGCTCCTCACACAACCACAGTAATGGATTAATTGGGTTACTCTGTAAGTGTGTTGAAATAAAAAAAAAAAATTGGACAGAGGGAGAGGGGGGCGGGAGGGGATGAGGGAGAGGTAAATGGATTAATCACAGCTTGATGGAATGACAGGATCAATGAGCTAAGGAGTGAGTGTGTGTAGCCGCTCCAAAGGCTGGGGCCGGCGCACACCGTGGACCGCTCCATTCTGTCCCTACTGTTTAATTACAACAATCACCGCAGCAGTGCGGTCACTCCGAGGTGGTAGGAGTTCTTAATGTTGTGATTAAAGCTCTTAACAATGGAATTAAACGCCAACCTACAGCATTTGTTACAATGGTCAGCCCACCGCGCTGCCGCCTCCACACTCTCCTTTGTCTGCAGCCTCTCCCCAGTGCCTCCTCCTGTCTGGCTCCTTCTCTCTCTAACACACACTAATCACTTGTCTCTGTGGATCTCTCACTAGGTGCTCAGCAACGGTAACACCCTGCACCTGAAGGCTGTTACCCAGGAAGACGCTGGAACATACACCTGCAAGGCCATCGTGCCTCGCATCGGAGTTGCAGAAAGAGACGTCACCCTGACAGTTAATGGTGAGAGTCTGCTCACGAGAGTTTGTTCAAGTAGATAATGAAGAATAGATGATGCCATCAGACCAGGCCAGTGAAAGATAGCACACAGCACTCATTCTCTGCTGATTCGTTTCCTTTTCAAAGAATTGGAAAAAAGAAAATGTCAACTGAGGGCAGCATCCTGCAGATGAATATATTATATGCTTCCTGGGGACCAGTAATCTGAGGGGATTCTTTTGGGTTTTTTTTAATAGTCCAGTATGGAATTCTTTGCTTGTCAAATAGCTTTAAAATGTTGTTGCTTTGATCCTCATATGACTCTGTTCTTTTTGTCTTTCCTTCCCAACACATCAGGTCCACCCATCATCACTGCAGATGCCATGCAGCATGCTGTGAAGCACTCCGAGGGCAAGTTAGAGTGCCGAGTGGGGAGCAGCCCTCCACCTGACAAGATTGTAAGTTAAACTTCTTTTTTCGTCCCGTGCATTTCGTACAGATGCTCCACAACGTTTATGTTCTTGTCATCTACACCCACCTGAGAGCAACCACTCGGTGTAACTCCACCCCTGACACCAACCTTCACCAGCACATCACTGTGCCACTTGATAACAAACACGTCTCCACACATATTCACAACTGTAACACAGACAGTGGCTGAACATTTGGAGGAGCTGTGGGAGTTCTGTTCTTTCGGGTTTCAGCCAAACCACATTCAATTAGCGGCCCGGGAGGCATCGCTCAGCTGACCCTGTTGAACTGCTGAATGTACGCTGGGCTGAGAGAGGATAATTAGGGTGTGAGGAGGAGTGAGAGACAGGTGCCCTGTTGGCCCTGTTGGCCCTGAGCTCGAGGCAGCACAGAGGAGCCTCATTTCCTTGTGCAGCTACCTAACCCTCCTCAGGCCTCACCTGCAGGGCAGACGTGGGAGGCAGCTTAAACATCAGCCTGTGAGCTACGTCAGCCATGGAGAACCATAAAGGTCGTCGTAGAGAAAGCAGAACAGAGAGAGTTCTCTCAGCTGCAGAGAGGGATCTAAGGAGGAGCAGCAGAGATGGACTGAGACTGGGACTCTTCCAGGAAGTGACCTAACACCCTCTGGTATCTCTTCTTGTTCCTCTACACAGGTCTGGACCTTTGGAGACATGAGCCTGTCCTCTGGTTCTTCCGGGCGTTACTCGGTGCAGACAGTCGGCAGTGACCATGGTGTCCTGTCCTCTCTGGTGTTCTCCGAGACTCTGGCACAGGATTTTGAGATGCGGTACAACTGCACCGCCTGGAATCGCTTTGGTACTGGCACCGTCCTGGTCACACTGAAGGAGCAAGGTAGGAACCGCCTGAAGCATTAACACTGATCCTGCACAATCATGAAGAGAACTTTAAGTGACTTTTTCTAAAACTAAAATTAGAGGGGGAGATTAGGTGAAAGCCACGCTCCTGGTTTGTGCTTATCTTAATTATGTTCCTTCAATCGATATGATTTAATCAGCAGATGGTTCCTTTAATGAATATGTTTGCCCCATAACATAGATATTGATTAGGGACAAAAGTCAATTAGAGGAAGCCACACGTGTTTGTGGTTGGTCTCATATCCTCTATCAATGTCTCAAAGCCAAGCTCAGCTCATTTCCGGTTGCCTCCCCTGTAAGTGAACTTGGGATTAGGCACAGTGATCATTATACTGATGTCAGTGGGAGCCTTTGTTGCTGCAGATTCCAAAAATAAGGTGCTCACCAGTAATTTACATCAACGTAGCAGAGGGTGTTCTCCAGAGAGATGGGCAGCAGTATCTCCTAGAATCTCTAATTAGATTACTGTCTATTGCTTCACTGCATGTCAGGCCTTGTTACCCTCCTTTCAGAGAGATTAGAGACAATAGCCAGGCTGTGGGGCGTCGGATTCCCCGCTTGAGCATAGGTTAGCTGTGCGCAGGTCAGGGCTCGCCAAAGATGAATTTGTGTCAACGCACTGACATTCTGGGATTAGCAGGACAAATTAATGGATTAGTTTCCGTCTTTTATTCCGATCTGCTTCGTCTTGACACCAACACTTGCCGTCGTCTCCTTCACATCGTGTCCTCAAACCTCGATCTCAATTTCACCGTCTCCCTTGTCTGTTCTTGTTCCAGAAGCTCTGCCTATGCTGATTATAGTTGGTGGAGCAGTGGGTGGAGGCTGTGTCCTGCTCATCTGTGTCATCACGTTGGTTTCCCTCTGCTGCAGGCACACAGGCAAAGGTGAGCTCAACGGTTAGTATGGGCGAGAGGGTCCTCGGCCACTTCTTCACGTCCAACAGATTGAAATCACTTTCCTTTATCGGCTTTTTCAGCTTCTTTGACCAGTATCGATGTTAAAAATCCCTCTCAAAATCTCCACAGGTAAACGGTGCACTCGTCTCTCTAAAAGTGACATCAGAGTTCAGATCGTTCACAGCGACCACAATGCTACGCGTGGCAACGATGACGAGGAGGACGTCAAAGAGCCAATGGTACGTTTTCATCATATGACCAGAAGAAAAAAGTCACTTTAACGCTGTAACATGACATTCAGAATTAATTCTGCGCTCTAAATGAGGTCTTGTTACTCGTAGTAATTATTCAAAAACGGCGGGTCTTTCCTCAGGCTCCAAACAGCAGTGAGTCTCCGGGGACATCGCGCACAGAACACAGTGACCTCCTGGAAGAGGAGGACGACGAACGATCGGACATCAAGGTAAAACTTAAAAATACTTTTCTGGGCAACATCTTTCAAAATGACCAGCGTACACTGTTCTTCTACTGTACGTCTGTGTGTTACTGTAAAGAGGCCATTCACATGCAGCATTGCTATGGCAAATTCCAGTCATTGCATCATCTCTGTATCTGAAGAACACACCTGCTTATGGGAGTTATTTCTGTGGCAAAATTATTAAATTATCTTTTTATTTGCAGTTAAATCACCTTCTATCGTCTGCATAAAACCACGTTTTACCATAACTGGACTCTTAAAGATGTAGTGCAGAACTAGTCTGGCTTACAGTACTGTTTATAAAACGCAGGCAGCTCACTCACCTGCAGGTGGTGCTGCAATCACAGTTCTAATACCCTGATCCATAGGTTTACTGCATCAGTACAATATTATTGTTTTCATGGATGCATCTTCTGCATCTATGAAGACCAAGATTTAACCAGTCCCACTGAGAGGGGACATTTGTGATGTTAGAATTCAAACCCGAGATCCTCAGATTACAAGACCAATCTTCTTCACAGTAGCCCACGGGCTGCACACCACAAGCATTCACACTCAATGATCCAAAAAACTGTTTTTGTGTGGGAGCCTGAGTATCGGGATCAAACTGCTTACTTCATGCTGTAAGGCATGAGCTGAAACCACTCTTTTACAATGTGGCTACATTACTGTTTTTCACCCCCACATAATCTAGAGATAACTACAGACCTGGTATCAAGAGATGGCCCAGATGAACAGACTACATATAATCTTAAAATGTAAGATCACATGAACTGATGTAACATTTTTAGTTCAATGTCTATTCTTGACAACAGTCTCCCTTCACTGATGGATGAACAGTTCCACTGCGAAATCGCCAGGATTTTTTTAATCACTAAACGCACCTGTTTACAACGGCTGCCAGGGCTAAATTCAACTCAGGCCAAAGAAAACTATATTCTAAAACATTTAAAATAATTCTCTGCTCTTCACATCATTCGTGGAAACTGCACGTCAGATTTACTATGATGTAACAGAAACTTAACTTAAACTTAAACTTAAACTTATCTTTATTTGTCATTTGTGACATAGCACAGTGGGGTAGAAGAAACCACATCAACAGTTCTTGTGAAACGCTGCTCATCAAACCGCAGATTTAAACGATGTTTCACCATAAAAATACAATTATAATTAAAACACAATAAAAACTTAAAAACAGAGTCAGAATTTCGTGCGTTGTCACGTAACGATATAGAGAGATTTAAAACTTACCGAAGAACTTTTGCTGCTCCTCTTGTTTTTGGCTTCCATTTGAGCTGTCGACCTTGGGTTGCCAGATTTGACGAG
The DNA here is from genome assembly GCF_000523025.1 of Cynoglossus semilaevis. NCBI lineage: Eukaryota > Metazoa > Chordata > Actinopteri > Pleuronectiformes > Cynoglossidae > Cynoglossus > Cynoglossus semilaevis. The sequence goes on along the minus strand of NC_024319.1, from coordinate 10,590,364 downwards.
TAACACGCAACCAGCTTAAAAGGCAAACGCCGCTACCTGTGACCATGCGTTTTTAACGAATTAATTGATCTAGTTTTTTTGGGTCATTATTGAACATACTAAAGACAATTATTAGCCAATCACATATAGCCCAGCTTTAACAACCTATGGTAGGGTTTTGTTTTGTTTAAATGTAAACGGTGTTTCCATATTTTCAAGAACACGTTAAACACAAAGTAGCTTCTAAAAAGTGGACCTGGCAACGGTGCTGGCCACCTGCATCTGACCAATCAGAACTCTTGCAGAAAGCTCAATCCCTTCAGGCTTTGCAGGTGTTTAAATTGCAAGAATGTAAAATTTTTTATAGCATATTCCAGAATTATTTTTGTTCAGTTCCTACAGTGAACACCGTTAATGCTGCTAAATGCTAAAAGTCTCCTTAGTTTTGACCATGTTTTATATAAACCACTCCCAGGTTTAAAAGGCTCATGTTTATTTCTGCCTGTCTCTCTCGCAGGACCCCACTAACGGATACTACAATGTCCGTGGCCATGAAGACCGCCACGTCCGCAACGCTGGCTTCTCTGAGTATGTGCCCAACTCACGACCCGTTTACACTCCGTCGCAGCTGCCCTCGCCGAGCCCAATTTACGGCCAGCACGGTACTCAGCCCCGAGTTTATGACTTTTCCCACCGATACGCCACTACCACAGCAGGCAGAACCGCGTACGAACAACAGCAGGCTGCCCAACAGCAGCAGGCCGCCCAGCCAGCCACCATTTACCCCACTGACCCCCACTACAGCGGCTCCGCCTACTTACCTGCTACCTACGGCCGTGCCTTCACCAGCTACGTCAAGCCTGCTTCCTTCGAGAAGGTAGATTCGTACGACCAATCAGATCAGGCCAGCAAGGTGTCCAGCTCGTCCCGCTTCTCTTACGCCTCGTCACAAGTGTCCTCCCAGCAGTCCGACTACGGTCGGCCCTCACAGCGTATGCAGACTCATGTCTGAAAAGACACCCCCAAAAAAAGTCAAGCGAACACGAGAACTGGAGCAGAGAGAAGAACTGTTGTCACCTCCACATACGGGAGGTCACACTAATACGAACTGATACATTCTTAACACGGACAGTCCTTGAGGGACATGTTTGGACAGTGAGTCATGGGATTTGGGTTTTGGGATAATCTACCTGTTGTGACCCAATAGGAGGGTCTACACTACTAATGCTAACTGTTCAACAGCTGGTGATTGGACAGACTGTGGCGTCTGCCCAAAGCAGTGGACAGATTGTTCCCAACCAGAAAATAAACCAAGTGCATCTCTGGAATTTGTGCGGCGGACAGCGACAGGAGATATGACGGTCTAAGACGTATTCGACAAGAAACATTCTGAAAAAACATTCTTTTCATCCTTTTTTTATATTCCGTTGGCATGCGAAAGGAATTCTAAGCACATTTGAGTCTCTATTGTCAACATGAGCCTGAGCTGTACACAGAGACAAACGTCAACTACTCTGCACAACCGTCCAGCTCTACTGACCAATGGCACTGAACGGAGGAGGCATCAGTTAACGTTAAACACCTTTGGCCTGAGGTGTGAAAACCCCATGACCTGTTGGATGGTCTGACAGCATCCATGAAAGAAGGAGATTTGATAAGAATGTGTATTTCGGCCTTTAATCGTATGAAGGACTGTGTGCTGTGACCAGCAGTGACAGAGAGAGGCCATGAAAACCCAAAGATGGTGAAAACTGTGTCGGGAAAAAACAGGTGCTGAGGCGGTTGGTACCGCTGTCCGACCTGGACATTTGTTTTTCCGCTGTATTTCCCGATTGTAAAATGAAGAGTCGGCTCTCACCTGAACAATCAAAGGGGTCGTTTGGAAAATCGGTGGCAATCTAGACCTTGAAATAAACTTGAAAAATGAATGCAGCGTCCTCAGCAGGCTCAGGTGGTGTGTGAGGCCGTCCCAGTGTGGACCGTACACTCGTCAAGTTTTACAACTCAATCAAAAATTGTCTCAACATGTTTACAAAAAACAGTACTACCCTGAAAACACCGAGTATCTGTACAAATGGCCCAGCTCATACTTTCTCTGTGTTGCATGCAAATGATGTGTCTAGTGAAACTCTTCAGCATTTGTACTCATGTCCATTTCATGTGTGGCACATTGACCTGTGACCCCGGCCCGGGTGCTTTCCTCCTCCTGGATGTTTCATTGTGAATGCCTGTACTGCCATTTGTCTACGAAGCTGCTAGCAGGCAGCCGGACGAGAGCGCTAACGTCACTCAAAGTGAAGAGGCAAACATCAACGCTTGTCTTTATTTTTCTATTTTATATAAGCCTTAATGTACAGCGTGTACGCTGCTCTCTTGTGAAGTATCTTTGTATTCATGTGTCTCAACCTCGGTTGATTTTAAATTTTTTTTTTTTTGGGGGGGGGTCCACATCTGAGCTGTTCTTCAATCACTGAATGCCGTTTCTTTGAACACGACTAATTGCCATTTGTTTGTTGATTTCTTTTAATAATGTATTAAGAATTTTATTTGCTAAAACAAAATGAGCTGTTGTTGCTTGTACCTTTGTACACATATTTATATTTAAATAAAACCATTTCTGATAAAGAGCTGCTTCGGCGTGAGTGGTGGGTGTTAATAGGCCCGGTGAGGGGCTCGGTTGGGCACGAGGAGCGGTGACAAACAAAGCTTCCCATGTAGCAACAATGATAAATACATAAATTAGCAGCACTGTCTGTGTTGATTTTCCCATTCCCCCAGTGGTGGGACGCTTTTAATGAAGACAGATGAGAAAGCAGAACCCCCGCTGTAGCCGACGTGCCCGTCTTGTAGTGTAATAGGATAGAGCGGTAACACAGGCAGGTATTATCTGACAGTACAAGTTTGTCTTGTCACCTCTGTTCACCAGGTAGGCACGGCGGGGAGGAGAGGTATGCGCTCATTACAATTCCGCTGTGAGAAGGGACAGGGTCTCACAAGACGAGCATTTATTATTCACGATGAGACATAAAACCGCAATCATGTGCCGTGCAGTTGGTTAAAAAGGTGTTTATTGTCACTTCTGGTTGTATAAAAAAAAAAAAAAAATGCAAACAACATATTTGTGGACTACAAAATGTCCATAATCCTAATCACAGTCGGGGTTCAGTGCCTGTGGCAACACCTTGTAAAAGCTGTTTTTACTTCCAATTATCTTGAAGGAGAAACTCAGTGGCTCTGAACACACAGTGCTGTGGTTGAGGTCACCGCAGTCAGTGGGAGAATAAAGAAGAGCCTTTGGTTCAAAGCGTGTTTTCCCATTACAGCCTCGCTGTTTTAAAATGTAACAAATGGGTTTTAAAAGAAAAAAAATCTCTATATATTTATGTAATATATAAAATATATATTTATTTTTATGTCTTCATATGCTCAAAATGTTTTTCCAAATGCCATGCAACATGGGTATATTCCTAAACAACAATAAATGTACTGACTGCTATGCGAGTTAAGGTGTGTCTGCACCAAAACACAGCAAAAAACAAACAAAAACACCCCAAAATATATACATACAAAAACAAAAAGATTAGACTAGGTTTGTATCTGAAACACCACCATGTGTTTGTTCATGTTTTTATCGTGGGATGCTCAAAGCATTACGGACACAGGTGTGTAGTATTGCACTTTCTTTAAAAATACACATTTACAAACACTTTGGAATTACTAAAGGAAAGAAAGCCCACAAAGCAATAATTAAATGCCAAAATTTGATTTTTAAAAAATTATTTATTATATTTATAATTCTACCCTTCAATATAAAAACACTGGATCCTATCTCTGGTTTGCGTCTGCTGGCCGTAACACTTACAGGCGAAGGCAAACAGACTCAAAGAAAACGCTCTGTTCAATCTTAGATTTCAACTTAATTGAGTTGGCTGTGACCAAGGAGAAGGAAATTCTCACAGGGAGAAAAAAACTCATTGCATTGCTCTGGCAACTAGTGACAACTCCATGGATTCTGAGCGTGAGTAAAGACTTTAATCACCCGCGGCTTAACTAGCGACCTGGGCAAACGAATCGGTGGAGGTGTAATAAAAATACTGATCTATGAGTCTCATTTAAATCAACAGCAACTTAAAACAAAGTCGGCTTCACTTTAGTCTCGAGCTCTATATTCCCACGGGGACAAAGCTGGTGTTTTTCACCAAACTTGCTATAGTTAACATTAGTGTCAGCCGCTCTCTCTGGTTAGAAGTGGACTTTTAGATTGATGAATGCGATATCTTGCCTCCAGGATGTTTTCAATTTTCACAACTTTTAATAGAATACAAAAATAACTCCCTGTGTTTCTCCACTGTTACAATCTTTGGCCTTACAGTTGTTTCAGCAAATGTGAGTTCATATTTAACAGATAAAAAAGGGAAACTAATTGCTACCTGGGAAATTAGAAAGAGCTAAAAAAAAAAAAAAAAACAACAACTCTGCAGTTGATTTTGGAGCAGAGACACTGTTAGAGCAGATAGAGTTCTCCAAGAAAATAAAAGAAACGATGAATAAACCTCCCCAAAATATACAGCTATCAAATGCAACAGCCCATTAGCAAAGTGCAAAAATGTGCTGCAGCCAAAAAGGACTGAGGGCACGTCACCAAGAAATACATGATAATAGATCTTTTAAAAATGTCTCAATGGTTTTGGGGTGAGTTTAAGTTTTTAAAATGTTTTGCGTCAGCCTTATATTGTTATATATTCATTATATGCTAAAAAAATGTTGATTAAATGATTCTGAAGTTGGTTGGTTTTAAGGAGTTACACACGACATGATTAATGGGATTTAAAGGCACTGCAGAAATTTACACTTAAAAACTGTACACGGTGTTGGTCTCTGTGTGTGGTGGAGGTGGGGGTGTGTGGGTGGAGGGAAGTATGTGCGAGAAAATAAAGTGCTTCAAGTCCCTGATGTGAGTAGTTGGTCCATGTGTTCAGATTCCTCTGGTACATGGACAGGTTCTGGGAAGACATGGACGTCTCGACTCAGACACAAATGTTCTTCCTCCGTTACGTTTTTTTTGTGCACTTGGACATTGTTCCCCGCTCTGCCTCCCTCACTCGCTCGCTCGCTCACTCACTCCCTCGCTGTTCCTCGTGGCATCGTCAAATCCCTGTCTCGTCCTTGATCCACTGTCTCAGCTTGGTTACGCGTGAATAGACGCCGGGCTTGTTCCGACGAGCGCAGCCCTCGCCCCAGCTCACGATGCCAGCCTGAAACCACTTCCCACTTTCCTCGAAGCACACCAGGGGGCCTCCGGAGTCTCCCTGGTGAGCACATTGAGGAGACACGTGTTTTCGGATTGGTTTTGGAAGTGAGAGCAAAAATAATTACAGAGCTGTGAAAACCCTTTTCGATACTTTTCTCACAGAACACCTCGCACGGTCTCACCTGACATGCATCGACTCCTCCTGCTAAGAATCCACTGCAGAGCATCCTGGAGGTGACCTGGCCCTCCGTCACCACGTTACAGACGGAGTCGTTGATAATTTTCACAGACGCCTTCTGCAGCAGTTGTGCTTTCTGACCTGCAAGAGAAGCAGCGGGTGCGGGGGGTCAGCGCACCGTCACACGACCTGCGTGTTTGTCACCGATAACAAAGGCGTTAATGGGCAGGATTACTGTCGGCTAATGAAGATGTAAGAGGCTCCACAGGGACAGGAAGTCCTTCTTAATGTACAGAAGTTAAGGCAGGCTTAATGGGGAAACAACAGATTAAAGCGAAACGAGACCAAAGCAGTGTGTCATGACTGCAGAGACAAAGAACAAAAAATAAAAAACAGAATAAAAACAGAAGGTGATGAAACTAGTGAGATTGAAGAAGAGCAGAGATGAAAAGAGTGTGGGATGTTTTCATTTTGACTCGAGTTCAATGTAAAAAAAAAAAAAAAAAACCAATTGAGAAAAAAAAAAAACAGGATGCAAACGTGGTCAGTTACAGCAGGAAACCAAATGTAGAATACCTCCTTCTCGTTGGGCACCCCAGCCTGTGACCCAGCAGGCCATGCCTGCAGGGAAGACGTGGGAGGAAGATGGTAGGCAGATGGGTTGGATGGTGTTGGTGAACTCCAACGGCTCGCTGAGCTCCAGCAGCGCAATGTCATAGTCAAAGGTCATCTGGTTGTAATCTGGATGGGATATAATCCTCTTCAGCGGGAGGCGCTGCACACCATCATACTTGTACTGGTTCTGCATGCCGCTGTACGTCTGCCAATTGGACGGAACGTGGTTCCTGTAGTAGGATGTAGAGCAGGATGGGGCCAAGGTTACGTTCACTTATTTAGAGGCAATATGAGCGAAGGCAGTTTGTGTGTGTGTGTGTGTATGGAGTGTAACACGAGCTTGGCCTTGATGCTGAAAATTCCACAAGTATAGTCTTTTCAATTTTACATGAAGCGAACCCAGACAGCATTAAGTGAAAGTAGAGACAGACTGGACTCAGTGATATCTGGAGATCATGACTGGGAAGTGGTTCATTTCACAGGAAACGACCAGAGGAACTATTTTCGGCTTCGGGTCGGAAGGAAAAACAAAACACAAAAAGATAAAATAACAGAGAGACGTAGAAACAACAATAAAGATATAAGTCAACGCAAAAAGGCTAGTGACGAGGACGGGGAAATCACACGTAAAAACACGAGGTTTAAATGTATAAACATTTAGTTAAAACACAGGGTGTCCACACTTTTTTGGCTTGGGAGACACTGCTCCATCATGACCAGGCTGAACTGAACATACTTAATATACATCATATGTTTGAGTACTGATTAAATGCATGAAGCTGTAAAGCACAATATGATCCAACTCTTACAACATATAGTCACTACTAAACACTACACAATTTGATTTTATATATTACATCCATCTGCTTTCTTCTGCTTCCATCTCTATGACCGCCACCCAAATCACACTGCACCGTACCAGCCCCTCATGAACCCTCCTGCAGGTGGTGAGTCCACTGGAAGGTACCAACCGCCCTAACCAGGATTCAATCTTGCCCCTGAGGTGAACCCTGGGGTTCCACACCGCTGACAGAGACACGGCCTCTGGGCCAAAGCTCCACATATTATATAATATGTTTTAATTTTTTAATTGCTCATGATCTAGCAGCGCTCCCTTTGTGATCTACAGTACTGTTCGATTCCGATCTGCTTGTTGGGCAACTCTGAGTTCAAATACTGCTCTGTGCGACCAACTGATTTTGAATCTCCACATTGACGGCAGCTTAAAAAAAAATAAAAATGGAAAAGAGAGTTTGAGCTCAACAGTTAATTGCCGTAGAGTAGAGCTGTCCAAATAAAAATGAACACCAAACTACACACTGCTGCTACCAACGTGAGACGGTGAACAGTGAGGGAAACACCTGCCGTCAGGTTCACCGTGACACCACCGTGTCTACAGAAGTACAGTCGGCGGCGTGTGTCTGTGTGTGTGCGGCGGAGAACTGTTGGTGTATGATGTTTAATTCTAAGAATGTTGACAGATAAAGTGATGGCTGTTTGTTTTACAAAAACACAGCAGCTGTGGCACTGTGAGGAGTAAAACGTTTCCCCATTCAATCACCAGGAGCGGCGGCTGAGGGGCGAACAGCATGGTGAGTGCTCCACCTATGGGTCACTTCTGAGTATAGCACCGTGTACGCATGAATTGGTCTGTGATCATCCTCGCTGATCTAAAATAGTGGAAAAGCATCAGATGAATAACAGACGTGTGACCACAGAAATCAGGAGTCTGCCGTGTAACAGTCACTGCCTGATCCGCGCCCGTGTGTATGAGTGGTGCACGTGTCTGGATGTGTGACTCACGCCGGGTTGCTGGTCACGAAGCAGTGAGAAGCTGAGAGCAGCCACCTCTCTGAGAGGATGGAGGCGCCGCAGACGTGGCCATAAGTCATAAAGTGAAGGCTGACCTGCCAAGGCCACTCCCCCAGCTCTGCATTCTGGCCCCCGCCGATGCGGCTCAGCTTATAGGGCCTGGGGCCACCGCCCGACATGTAAAGAGACACGATATAGACAGAGGGGGGAGAGAAGGGAGGAGAGAGCAGAGCACAGGTGAGGTGAGGCTGGCTGGAATCATCTGAATATTAGGGGTTACATTTGAAAAGCATGTGAATAAAAACAGACAGCCTGAGGCCATGAATGAGAAACAAATATTTCAGAGATGGCAAAGGTGTATTTTTTTTTTTAATCAAATATGGAGCAGCCAAGGCCAGGGGCTTTTATTTTCTACCTAACTCGGCTTCATCTAAATAACACTAGACAGAATAAATTCAATTGTTGAAAACATTAAATGCCACGAGTGAACTGAATTAGAAATCACTTACTGCAGTACTCTTCGTCAGAGTTATCTGAGCAGTCTTTGATGCGATCGCATTCAGCGTTCACCTTGTTGACACAGTCATTGTTATTGCACTTGAAGCTGAAGGCAGAGCAGATGCCTGGAGCTGCAGTGAGGCAAAAGCACATCCCATAATCAAAACAGAGCATTTCAATGGTAAAAATAAATAAATAAATCTAAAGTTGAGCCACAAAAAAACATTTCTGTTTTGGACAGGTACTGTCAGTTTCAACAGGAGGCTGAACACAACATGAATTAAAGATAACAGAGGGCGGTGATGACGTGCCACAGGTTTAATATATTTCATTTTTTTTGATTGATGTATAAAGTTGCTGTGCAGAGGCCTTGTTGACAGGAAATACATCCTTCACAGTGATGCTGCCCCCTGCTGTGTTTTTTTTGTTTTGTCTACTCTTTCCTAAGCGGTTGTTCGGCCCTAAATATTGAGCCACTAGGTGGCACTAATGTAATTTAATATGTGCCAGCATTAAACCATAGAGAAGAACCCATAACAATGGAAGGTTGTTAGGATTAGCTTCATCGAGATGAGCCAAAACATAATAAGTGTCATTGGATTTTCTTTAAACTTTACTTTAAGTGGCACTGAATGGGTTAAATACGATACTTTCTAATTGAAGCATCAAAAAGTGCAGTTACAAGTTTGACAAACGTTATTGGAGGTCAGCGATTATATTGGCAACCAGAGAATAGAAGAAGAAATAATGTAGTTAAATTAACTAGTGATATCAAACTGTAGTATTAGCACCCCCTGCAGGATGGAGATTTTAGAAAAAATTAAAATTGCTTTTCCACAGACCCCACAGTTTCCTGTCAGACTCTCCCTGTACATGTGTAATCGGCCGCTTACAGTTTATACACGAGGCCTCGTCACTTCCGTCCTCACAGTCCTTTTTGTTGTCGCATCGGACATCCTGAGGCAGACAGACGCCGTTCCCGCAGGACCACTCATTCTCCTCACAACCTGGAGGCAATGAGACGTTATAATGACAATCATATGATAATACGAAGGTGAAAATGTGAATAAGGAGGAAAGGCAATAAGCCTCAGAAGGACATTAGCGGTGCAGCCACGGTGGACATTAGCATCTGTCTCCATTCTTCTTGTGTGTATCACACATGATTAAAGGTCTGGACAGATGCAGGGCAAATTGGCTGAGGCTTCAAACAAACTCCATTACGGAATAGAATAATGACTGCACACAGCCCAGCAGTCAGTGACCGGAGCATTAGCAGTGATGTTTCTTTAATGTTAGCACAATTAGCATAGCATTAGAAAGAGGTTGTATCCCCTGAAGAGCACTTACACAGACAGGGATACTTACCACACCCTTTCTCATCGCTGCCGTCTCCGCAGTCGTTGACGCGGTCACACTCCCACAGCTTCGGTTTGCACAGGCCGTTTTTACAGGCGAACTGGTCCTTTTCACATTCTGAGATGACACAAAGTATTCAGATTTATTTTATTTTATTTGACAAGTTATGTGAATTAAACAATGGAATGGATTGAAATTCAAGATTATCCACAAATGGGCAAAAGAAAACCAAAAAAATACAAAATAAACTCCTAAACCAGTGGTTTGAAGCGGGAACCACCAGGGGGCGCCTCAGAAAAATGGAAGTAAGAAAATAAAAAAAATAAAAAAAGAGAGAGAACTGTACAAGAGCCACCAAGCTCAACCCTCCAAATAGTGGTAAGTCTGTCACTCCAAAACACACACATGCACACACACGCTCAGGGGCACAAGGTTTGATTTCTTTTTATTCTTTTTGTGAAAAATGAATAAAAGTAAGAAAATACATTATAAGCGTAGATTTTTAAAAACATATATTGTAGCATTGTCTGGATATTTCAAAGGGGTCTTCGGGCCAGGAGCTAATGCTCTTTGGGGGCCCTTGGTATAGAAAGGTTTGGCCCCCATCCTAAACCACACTCTGGACCACTACCAGAGCCCCCGTCCTAAACCACACTCTGGACCACTACCAGGGTTTTTTTATTACTGGTTGGGCATTCAACTGGTGGATAACAGACCTTGTAGGTGTCATATGCAACTCAAAGGAGGTCGGATGCTTTAACAAAATTATATATATATATAGCAAACAAACAAAAAGTCTGGGGAAAGAAAGAGGTACTGGTCCACCTGGGTTCGATTCCCAAAGGGACCATCTAATGGTACCTTCCCCACTTGAAAATCTGTTTGGATAAAAGTGTCTGAATGCATAAATATAAATGGAGTGTCAAAAAAGTGTGGGATCGTTCTTCAAAAAAATAAAAAAGGTCTGACTGAGTGACAGGATTACATTTCTATATAAGTGTTATTCCACATTAAAGACTGAAACCAGAGAACAGTCTGTGGTCTATGCTATTTATAGTCTACGTTCGCTTCCAGTTTTTGCATAGTTGACGGACAAATATCAAATTTTATTTTCTTAAGCCATCCCTGACAATGGTATATAGTAAATCAAAAGAACAGTAAGGATATAAATACGTTTGGGTCAAAGGTAAACTTACTACAATCCATCTCATCGCTCATATCGCCACAGTCGTTCCAGCCGTCACACGCCATCTCTTTGCCGATGCAGATGCCCGAGGCGCAAGCAAACATGTCGGGGCAAGCTGTTCACAAGTCAGAGAATAGAGCATAAAAAGCTGGGAGAGAGGATGAAGACAAATCGAGCGAAGGCGAGTGGCAGTGTTCTTTTACAACATCTGTCATGTAGACAATGCCTGTCCCTGTTGATTTAACCAATTATAAATCCATTTCAGTCGAACCACTAGACGGCATAAAAAAAGTGCAGGCTATAGTGAAAGCAGAGTGCTGGTGACTGACAGTGGCAAATAAAATGGACCCAATAAACAAGCTCGGCAGTGATTAGCCTCACTCTTGAGTTTCACTGCGAACCGTGTCTGAGTCCAAGGAAACGGCTCTATTTGACTGTCAGTCAGCCGCGTCCTGGAGTCCCTCCGACTGCACACTTACTTCCCCTGTGTTGCTCTGTAATGGCAGGCTATGAGTGTCACTGTCACATCACAACATGTCAGCCATCTAAGCCAGCGTTGTGTCAGCGTGGGGGCCCTGTCACAATTTTCAACTCACGGTTTGTCGGATCAAATGCGCTGTATTGAACGCTGAAGCCTTTGTCGGTGTAGGACTCGTCAGAGTGGAAGGTCAAGTCCACGGCGTTGGTGCTGCTGGTCAGAGACAATGACGACATTTCTCCACAGTACCTGTGGCAAAGGAGCGTTGTTTCAAGTACTATTCAAGTACAAAAATGACACATTATGCGTTGTAAATTTAAAAGCACATACAGCAGCAAAAAAAAAAAGAGGAGGTAACTGAAGAATTTAGACCAAAACATAGGAATGTATTCAAATTTGGAATGTTCTCAGTAATCAACACACTCATCGTGAAAGAAACAAATTTGGAATTTAGACTCTAATTAGGATATTCCTTGGTTCACTCTGTATTTCTTTAATGACCAGTGGTCATGTCGCACATGGCCAGCTTGTTGAGGATAAAGTTACAGGAAAAAAAAAATCGAGTCAAGTGGCCATATTTGTTCATTTTGTGTTTGACATTTCCAAACACAAATACGAACCAACCCTCAAGTGACACAACTACGGGTTGTGAAAGGGCAGGATAAACTTCATCCAGACAGTGGTCTGACAGAGGTGGATACTGCAGCTGGTTCAAGTGAACCAATGGTGGCAGAAGAAGGAGGCGGGCCACAGACAATCACTGTTTGGATGAAGAAAGAAGGCATCAAAGATTTCAACAGGTTCATGGAGACATCAGACTGATGGGTGTGGAGCAGACCTGCTGTGACCACAGGTATGACAGGACAGACCCACAGTGGAAATCCATCCAATTACACAACAGCCTGTGTAAACACTAATACATGTCACGAAAATAAAGTCATATACATGCAACTTTATTCTCATTCATTAAGACGAAGTTCATGTTACGCAGCATTTGTAATTATCTTTTGGGCGTACTGACAAGGCAGCTAGCTTATTCTGACAGCCTGCCCCCAAAGGTTTGATTTACATGGGCTGGACTGCATTTTCCAACAAGAGGAATGAGAAGAAAACCCATGTTAAGGTGGACGGTGTGATTGCTGGATTGCTCCTTTAAAGGAGTGAAAGTTTTATTGAGTGAACGGGACCGGAGGTCAAATGTAACCAACAGAACAACAATCAAACATAGGAGACAGTTAAAGTTATTATATTAACATTACCATTTGTTTCTGTTGGACATACTCTATATTGAACTGAATGGTTTTCTCATAACTACACGAGCGGCTCTGCCATTTGCTGCTGGGATAAACAATAAAAAGAGATAAAGGAATAATTTTCTTTTTCTTCAATCGGGGAATAAAGGAGACAAGGTGAACAATAAAGATGATGAGGGTCTTACTTGGTGCCCATAACCTCCACATAGTCTTTGTGGCACTCACGGATGTCAACCCCTGGCTCTTTCATGCGGAACATTGTAAACTTCAGACGCACTTTTTTCCCAGCAGGCACCTGTGGTACAGAGGCAGAGGTGACTGGTTCATAAGGTCCTTGTTTACAATACACGAAAAAAGAGGCACAGACAAAAGTGAGTTGAATGTATTTCATGTTAATGCAGTTATACGGGCAACACACCATAAAAGGTTTCTGCTGCACAGCCATAAAGGTGCAGGTGCACACACACACACACAC
>NC_024319.1:10476489-10577035 GCF_000523025.1 Cynoglossus semilaevis | reverse complement strand
TTTCCAAAAAAAAAAACAAACCACCCCCACGGCAGCAGACAGTGGAAAAAAAAAAAAATATATATATATATATATATATATGTATATATATATGATTTCAAGTGACACAACTACGGGTTGTGAAAGGGCAGGATAAACTTCATCCAGACAGTGGTCTGACAGAGGTGGATACTGCAGCTGGTTCAAGTGAACCAATGGTGGCAGAAGAAGGAGGCGGGCCACAGACAATCACTGTTTGGATGAAGAAAGAAGGCATCAAAGATTTCAACAGGTTCATGGAGACATCAGACTGATGGGTGTGGAGCAGACCTGCTGTGACCACAGGTATGACAGGACAGACCCACAGTGGAAATCCATCCAATTACACAACAGCCTGTGTAAACACTAATACATGTCACGAAAATAAAGTCATATACATGCAACTTTATTCTCATTCATTAAGACGAAGTTCATGTTACGCAGCATTTGTAATTATCTTTTGGGCGTACTGACAAGGCAGCTAGCTTATTCTGACAGCCTGCCCCCAAAGGTTTGATTTACATGGGCTGGACTGCATTTTCCAACAAGAGGAATGAGAAGAAAACCCATGTTAAGGTGGACGGTGTGATTGCTGGATTGCTCCTTTAAAGGAGTGAAAGTTTTATTGAGTGAACGGGACCGGAGGTCAAATGTAACCAACAGAACAACAATCAAACATAGGAGACAGTTAAAGTTATTATATTAACATTACCATTTGTTTCTGTTGGACATACTCTATATTGAACTGAATGGTTTTCTCATAACTACACGAGCGGCTCTGCCATTTGCTGCTGGGATAAACAATAAAAAGAGATAAAGGAATAATTTTCTTTTTCTTCAATCGGGGAATAAAGGAGACAAGGTGAACAATAAAGATGATGAGGGTCTTACTTGGTGCCCATAACCTCCACGTAGTCTTTGTGGCACTCACGGATGTCAACCCCTGGCTCTTTCATGCGGAACATTGTAAACTTCAGACGCACTTTTTTCCCAGCAGGCACCTGTGGTACAGAGGCAGAGGTGACTGGTTCATAAGGTCCTTGTTTACAATACACGAAAAAAGAGGCACAGACAAAAGTGAGTTGAATGTATTTCATGTTAATGCAGTTATACGGGCAACACACCATAAAAGGTTTCTGCTGCACAGCCATAAAGGTGCAGGTGCACACACACACACACACACCAGCAAACAAAACCAACACACAAGATACTGCAGCTCTGCCAGAGTTGCGGCAGAAACGGTGCCCTGACAGATGAAGATAGAGGAGGTACTGAACAGCTTGGCTTCTAAAGTGCTGGCTCAGCGTTCCTCCCATGGCAAGCTAAGGATGATGGAGGAGGAGGAGGAGGAGGAGGTAGTGGAGGGGGAGGAAGTGGTGTAGCAGGAGGAAGAGAAGACGGGGAGCAGTGTTGCAAACCTTGATGCTCCACTTGCAGTCAACGGCAGGAGGATAGAAGCTGGGGTAAAGTGGGGAAGTTATTACTCCTTCTGTGGCAATAAGGACACCGCCGCAGGTTTTCACTGTGAGACGTGTGAGGGGGGGAAAAAATGTCAAATAGTCACATTCAAGTACATTATAGCTTACATTGGAATGTAGCACTCCAAACTCTAGAGATATTGTAGCTGGAAATTACCCATGGAAGAAGGAATGGCTTTGTACACTGCCTGAAAGCCGGGCCTCTGGACATCAGTGTCTGTGATCAGGTTGATGAGGATGATGTTGCCTGACGACACCACCTCTAAAGGGTTGGAGGGAGGCCTCTGACCACACTTGCTGTGAGTGAATCAACAACATGCACAGATAAAGTACCACCACAGGTGCAAAGTCAAGATGTTTCTTTGTCTTATTTAACAGAAACAATAGATACATTTTTTAAAATGTTTTCAACATGTTGACAAACTATTTTCTATTTTTTTAATCAAATTAAGGAATGAATGAATATCACACATTAAAAAAAACTGGAACAGATGTGAAGACTGAAAGTTAACATATTAAAAAAACTGGAACAGAGGTGAAGACTGAAAAGGTCACAGTACAGTGTGAGGTTCTTCATTAGGTATGAACTGATGGCAGTGACTCGCAATCTATGGTGCGTGTGCCATTGGTGGTACAGAGGCTGCGGCTAGTGGCTGCCAAATTCACGGAAACAAAACTAAAACCTAATTTCACCACTGATGATAAAAACAATGTTTCTAATCGTAATACATAAATGGTCTGAAGATATTGTGAGAATTTTCTGAAAGTTAACACAAATCTTTCTGCTTTAAGGCTAAGGCAGTGTACATACAATACATTCAAGCTCTTGGGTTGTAACAGGAAAACAACAATGCTACTGTGATGGAAATGACAACGATTTAACAGCTGGTTCTGCATTACCCTGGAAAAGTAATGAAGTAAAAAAAGTAATGATGATTTCTGCAAAAGTATGGTCTTGTAAAGCAGGGAACCAACATAAAGTTTAAAGTCTTCTGGTCAATTTTGTCCACAAGCTGTACCTATGTTTTTAGGAATTATATTTCTAGTAAATATGTAATAATATGTACAGTTCCTTATTAGGTGCCAGGAATTCAGGACTTCAAATATAAATGCACTTTATTTAAGCCAGAGCCACTCAGACACCATTCCAGAAAACAAATTTAAAATGCTCGGAAAATAATTAAGAAAAAAAAAAATCAATAGAAATGCAGAGAGAGGCAGAGGAAGAAATAAATAAAATGAGATGTGTCAGCGATGGACAGAAATTGCCAAGGCGGCGCTTCAAAGTCAAACATTAAAATATTAGTGAGGAGTTTCAGCCCTGCTGGGGGGCAGAGCCACGGAGGTGTGAATGACACTGCAAGAGCAGCAATACATCCACCTGAATAATGTCATTATAGACTATTACATTATGGCTCACATAAACCCTATGTCACCTTGGATAAAACTGATCGCTCAATAGCATTATAAAAATTGTACGCATCACTGGTGAGCCATATTTGTTTAGCAATGATTCCTGGGTTCAAACAAATGTCTGTGGCTGTACACCATGTTGCAATGGGTTTTTGTTTCTTCCAAATAGTGAGTTAAATTGCACGCAGTGTTGTAGCAGCATTCAGGTTTTCACCCTGCGCAGATTTAATAGGAGAGGTGTTTTTGAGCCAACTCAATCTCACTGAGGTCTCAAAAGTTACCAATAAAATGGGACGTGTAGCACTGGAGGCTTCAGAGCCAAAGAGGAAAAAGAAAAAAAGTCCCAATCAGAAATGCAGTGAAGGGAATGAAGTGAAACACGTTTTCCACCTACATCAAAACTGCTTTTATTCCTAAATCCCTCTGCAGCTTTTCTGTCAAACACAAAGTGAGTCCTAGCAGTCGTTCCCCTGGGAATCATGTCGAGCTTTATTTCCCCTCTCTGATCTTGAAGGTTTAATAAATGAGACAAACGTTGGTTGAGCCCGATCTAAACCGAGGTTTGAGGTGTGACAAAATTCTGAGTTGCGTCAAATCTAAAAAAGATGATTCATTTTAGTGTTGTTAAAATAAAAACTCCCCCTTGGGGAGACGTCTGCGCACTTACTTTGTGATTGCCTGAGATTCGTCTGGGCTCAAGGAGTCATAGATGAAGACAAAGTCATCAGAGCAGTCATCCTCGATGTGGAAGAAAGGGAAACTGACAGATATGGCCATGTCCTCTGAGGCGCGAATTTGCCACTGACACCTAGACTTGGGTGGGTAGCCATGAGGGTATCCCGGAGATGAAAATTCTTGCCCATTTTCTGTAGCCTCCAGGCGGAAGAAGCAGTCCCCTATAAATGACAACACTGGTTATAAAGGCATATACAGAGAGATGGGAGGAGGTAATAAAAGTTTATAACTGTTAAATTAAAATCTGCTCAGGATCCTGAAATTGTGCCCCTGTTGACGTTGCAATAAAATAATCTGATTTGAACAATTGAAATGAAGTGTACAGATGTAGGTGAGAGGGAGGTAACTGATAAGGACACCACACCTGCTATGGAAATGTAATGAAATACAGCCTAATTCACCGCAGGCTCTAAATCAGCAGACAGTGACAAAAAAAAAAAGTGCTGGGCACGGTGAGTGATTCACTCTGGCCTGATACATGGCTGGTTCTCAATCTCTCCACTACAGCAGCACATGTACAGTACAGGCCAGGAGAGCCATCCGTTACAGACTGGCAGGAGGGTGAGCATCTAGCCAGCTGGAAAATTACAGCTGCAAGTGATTGAAATGGGACACGCTGTACTCACTGGCTGTGGGGCTCCTGGCCATTCGAGGATCTGTGACTGGAGACAGAGAGAGAAGGAGAGGGCGGGGGGGGGAGGGGGGGAGAGGAGGAAAGGTAAGAATGGGTCAGTAAAGTTGGGCGGATGGTAGAATTTGATGTATGAGCCTAAAATATTTGGGTTGCACATTTTCTGTTCCATTTCACTTCGGTTAAGGGAACCGGTGATGGTGTGTAGCTCTTTCTGCTCCATCTCACCTTGCCCTACAGCAGCAACCCATACATCTCTGTCTAACTATCTGGGGCAGCAACATCAAATCATACCAACAGAAATCATTTTAAGAGGACCAAAACTACTGAGTCACAGGGCCTGGGCCTGGCTGGTGGCCAGGATGTGGACAAATGCAATGTGAATACTGGGAAGACAGAGGGAAGAAAAATGGCTGTCTCAAGTCAGGGCCAAGACCCAGCTAATATCATTAGAGGATCAAAACAGCATAAAATGTGCAATCTCAGATGCAGTACAAGGCAGGAGGCCTGGCTTATCTATTATCACCCTATCAGCACAAATCAGACGGCGCTCCCATAGTTCAAATTGACAGGACACAGAATACTAATGCTGATGGGAGATGACAGTGACCTTATTCGGATCGGCGTCCTCGTCACTCTGTCTTCAGAGACGGTTAAAATGACAGAAAAGGAAGCTAAGTCCAGTGAGCAGCCAACACGGAACTCCCTGATCCTTACGTGACGTGGTGACTTCAGTGATGTGAATGGATGAAAACCGCTGCGCCTTGAGTCCACTCTCCAGTACCTCCAACACCCGCTCTTCAGAGAACTCAGGCAGGACGTCCAAGTCTTCCGGTGGAATGTCGAACTGGGACCAGTAGTAGGCTATCACACCCTCGCTAGTGGGAAATTGGGATGAAATGGAACAGAACTATTGTTATTAGTCTTGAACATTATTAGTACAGCGCTTCACACTTCACTTCAGTCATACTGTAGAGTAGGTCACAAGTCAACAGAGCACATCAAAGCTTAATTACGCTGCTGCTGAAATATGTAACACTGGTGAACCGTTCACGCCTCACAGGTCAATGGAACAAAGCTTTGGCTTCATGCAAGATTCAGTGCCATGTCTCTCTCCGCCTTCCAGTAGACTGCATGACTGCTGGGCAGTGTAGAATAATTAAGATGCTCAATATCTCAATACCTGAATGCAGTGACCACCGACTTGGTGTAGAACTCTTTAAGCAGCTCATCTTTCATGTAGTTGTCTTTGAGCTGTGGAGAGAAAGGTGAAATTTTACTAAGCGGGAGCGGGTTTCTTTACGCGTACTAAATATGATATGATAGTATTCTCTGTATGAGATACAAATATGTGGTTTGGAAAGAAGCATATCATACAGGGAGTCTACATTCAGAATAAGAAAGACAGAAAGAAAGAGTTTGTGTCTGTAAAGAGGACAATTAAATACTATTCCACTAGGTGTCAGCACATGGCAATTAAAACTACAAAAAGAGACTCAGATTGGTTGAAGAAAATCTTTGTATATCTTTCTTCAATTCCTGCAAGTTTTTCAGGATTGTGTTCAACTAAACGTGTGTGTAAAGTGTGAGTTAATTAAAACCAGAATTCTTTTTCATACACCACAAGACTGTCTTCCTGACAATCTTAAATGAGCTTTAGCCCAGACGACTATTTTTGAACACAATTTCCAGACGACATCCAATTCGCACAATGTTGTAAATAACCAAAGTTTTAAAAAGTTTTATTTCGTTGCATTTCACAAAAATATGCGAATGTTTGTGAAAATGTTTTTTAACTGGGATACAGAGAAACCACACAGACAGGATGGTGCTTGAGAGGGAGTGTGAAGTTGCCGAGCTGGTTAGTGGTTCAACAGGATCCAGCATCGGTGTATTAAAACATTTACCACTTGTCTGTAAACATCACTGTTTATCAGGATAACTTGTCCCTTCAGTTGTGTGTGAGTCCGACTGTAGTACATAATAAATCTCTCTCCTCAATCTTTGTGTCACCTTACAATTCAATCTCCCCACTTTCACTTTAATTCTGCAGCTTTTCACCGAGAGAGAGTGTGTTAGATGATTTCAGAGTAAAGAATTTTTGTTATCATCAAGCTCCTAAGTGGTACTGCACACATCTCCACTGTCTCCAGTAATAGCAGATGTTCTGCAGGGAATTACTTGGGGAACGTACAGCCTTTTATTCCACCCACGCAAATGTGCTCTCAGCAGTTCCTGAGCACTGTGAGGGGCACATTTAAAAGCATTTCCACAACAAACAAAATCCACACTTAATCCTGCAATGAGTCTAATATTTCACTGAATATTATTAACAATATACATGAGAACAGAAAGAGAGATATGAAAGAAGGCTTTTTTATTTCCAAGGTTAAACTCACAATTTCCTGTATTGTGCTTGCCAAATCCTTGAATTCCTTGCTCTCTGTGTCCTCCAGGTTTTGGTCATAAGATACACCGGCCAACTTTAAGTGTCCACTGAAGACCTGCGATTGTGGACCTCTCTGTGCACTTAGGGTGGCTTCTGAATCAGCATCTTTAACTGAGAGGAGAGAAGGAAGATGAGGGTCAAGTGTTTGATCAACCAAATACTGTAAGATGGCTAGCTCTGATGAAAGCAGAGGCTCGGAGTTTGAAATAAGCCTTGAAGCACTATATTAAAACTGTATAATGTGATCTTATACCGAGACGACAGTTTGACTGTCGGAAGAATTAAAATGAGTTCAATGGAAAGGCTGTTTATCAAGACTTCAGAGACCTTTTTTTATCAAACTCTGTATGTGTAAATGACAGTTGCTGTGCTGTGGAATCTGTTGCATTATTAAAAGGAGAGTCAGAGATGTCTGAAACCTAACACTAATAAAAAAAAAAAAAACACGGTCAGATCAAATAACTCTCAAAAACATCAAAAAACTACGTTCTTGCAGTGAGATATGGGAACTCAGAGCTCATCCAAAGAGCAACACTCAGGATCGGTATCAGTCCGATACGGATGAGAATTTCTGGATCCAGATCTCGAAAACCCCGTCCAATCTGATACCTGAGCCCAAATGTTCAACTTAACTTTGCATGACAAGTTGTGAACATGGACTCTATCGCCTCAGCGACTGCAGACTGCAGGTGTGATGGAATGATCGGTACTGGCAGAAGATGCAGTATCGGTAGGTGTGATGGAATGATTGGTACTGGCAGAAGATGCAGTATCGGTATCAATAATGAAGACGTTCTTTTGTTCAACTATGTTTAAAACTATTGATGAACTCACAGACAAACAGCCAGATGAGGAACGCCGCAACGGCTGCAAGGACCAGAAATGCCAGAAGGACGCCCACGAGCAGGCCTGTCTTCCGTTTCGATACCTTCTCTTTGTTGCTTAAGAAGTCGATTCGCTCATGGTGACCATTATGGCCCTGCTTGGAAAAAAAAGAACAAAACTAAGTCAACATACACACACAGGGTGTTTATTTATTTTTTAATTAAAGAAAGTTGAAAAAACCTAATCAAACAAAACCAAACACACACTGACAATTATCACAGCTGTCAGAGACGGATGAAGGACGCCACTTGACAAAGGTGTATTGGCGACAATTATCACACAGCTGTCAGAGACGGATGAAGGACGTGTTTCAAAGTTGACATATTTTACTTTTCAAGTAAATTGTTGTACCTGTTACTTGTATTTTAAGTAACATTTCTGACTTTGTTTTTAACATTTGGCTAGTTCTATAATATTAGTGAAATGACTCAAATGTGTTACCACCCAAACTAGGTGAATTGCATTTGATTACAAATTAATTTACAACAAACAATGTACTTTATAAACACTTGGAGTCCCACATACTCAGCTGTGTACAGTATAAACATGTAATGATTTTTATTTCCACGATATTCAGGAGGATAATGACACACACTGGTTAGAAACGTGGAACGCCTTGTAGTAGTTATTTCAAAGAGGACGTGTTCAAACAAGCAGAATGTAAACGTCTGCGAAACAAACCAAACCTGTTCAGTAAACGTGACCCAGCTGCCTTCAGAAGTTGCATAACAACTAAGACAACTTGTAAGACCGTGGACACAGCGCTTCAGACAGTGTGTGTCTCCAAGTGTGTGTGGGTTGTCGATACTCTCTGCATGCCTGTTGTTGAGCTCTCCGAAGTGGGAGGACAGAGATAAAGGTTCTAGACCTCTTAGCAATCAACGCACAATGAATTTGGTGCTTGCAGCCCATGAGTGAGGAAGCCTGAGTGCCATTAGGGATGAAGAATCACTTTGGTATTAAATCAATTTGTCAGACGTGCTGCCCCTTAAGATGGGAGCTCAATTACATCAGTCCAGATGATAACTCATGGCAATTAAGGCCCATTCTTACCCAGGCCGGGCTTCTACACATGCTGTCTAATTGGAATCTCAAACAGCAATCATGGGCCAAGATGAGGGGAATCATTAGAGAGGGGGTCAGCGAGTGCTCCGGGGTCTCTCTTTATCAGTCAGCCTGATCACAGCTTAATAAAACCATTACATGCTCTTCATCATATACCATTCTTCACCACCGGAAAGGAATTTCTATCACTTTTCTGAAATGGCGCAGTGTCCTTAAACCGGACCATTTTTTAGACCTAAATATAAATGTTAATAACGTTTCTGTTCTTCTTCCCCTCAACATCAGACTCATACTACTGATGCACTCAGGCCTACATTTTGGTAAACTCAGCAGTGCTGTTGAGCCTCGAAATAAGAGTGTCAGTTGGTTTTGAAGCAGTATAACCAGTCTAGAAAACAATGCCGACACTGCACTGAGGTGTGGTTCCTGCAGGAAAAAAAAACAAGTTAAAACTCATCCACAACAGGGAGCAACTGAGGGATTTCAGCAATAGTCCTTGTGATTTCTAATAATTTTGTTTGCACGGGTTGTTTGAGTCATAGAGCAGAGAGTTTCAATAGATACAAATGAAGAATGAGTGATCATACAAGTAGGGTCTTTTTGACCTTGACACCACCTTCACAGTTTACAATCTGCTGCAGAAACTTCATACAACTTCCATCACACTGTAAGTCAATACTAGTTGCTTCACACGAATGAGGAAAGACAAAATAAAATCCAGGTGAAAAACACTGAATGAATAAAATATCTCGAACAATAAAGTCCATTTGTTTTAAGCAGACTAAATTGGAAAAATCGTGTAGGTCCTTTGACAAATGGTAAAAATACCTGGAGCAACTGATATTTTTTGATCCTGAAAGGTTGAGTGTACAGAATTTGAGGAGGTTCTATGAAGGCAGTTTGAAGGCCATGGGCAATGAGTTGAATTCACTGGCATTTCATTTTTATTTTATATCGATCTTAACACAGACAAAGACTTTTATGAAACGGTATATTATGGTTTACAGATTCAACGATTGCGTCTCATAGTCATAGTCAGCTTTAGCTTTGTTTTGGCCAACTTTAAGGTTTTTTCTTCCAAAAACTTATTTCTAACATTAAGCAACTTCTTGTACAATTTTGACTTGGATTTTTGACTGTTTATCTTTGTTTAGCATTCTCTGGCTAACTTGTAGATGTTATTACAATCATCTGTTATTTAACAATTATACTTTGAATAACTACGCTTTGTTTTCACCATATTAGCCAGTCCTAGCTATCTTTAATTATTATCACAATTACTGGTATAGCCTAGCTGGACATTTTTAAAACACATCATTTGACCCTTTAAGGCAATTTCAGATATTTTAAAGTGGGGGGTGTCACACATATCACATATTAATTTAATATATTGTCACAAAAAGGTCAAGGCAATTCTGCAGTCTTCAACACTGGAAAGAAAAAACTAAAAAAAAAAAGAAAACTCCTATGGTGTTTCTTTGGCCTGACCAACATTAAACAGTTCCTTCCAAACAGACCGGCCTCCAGACCAGAAAACCTAATGCAATATGACAGCAAATCAACTCAATTTAGGCTTCAGTGGTTTTATATTTACTTTCAGTAAACAAACACCCACACACATCTCTTACCTGGCAGTCGCCCTAAGCAGACACTGCTCAGTTTTTTTTTTATAAGCCACTGCAGCCTCAGCATGGAAGCTGTATATGAGGAAGAGTACAGTGCTACAGCCGTAAGCCGTGAGACACTTTTCATCCTTGCTGTTTGGAGAAGAGCTATGAGCAAAAAAGGTGGGAGAGAATAAGTCAACAAATCAACTCCTACTGCATCTGGCGCACTCAAAAAGAAAAGGAAAAAAAGCAGCTTCTCTTCCATAGGGAACAATTATTGTTTCTGTGGCAGTAGGGCCGCAGGTGAAGCAGAAGGCAAACAAAAGCCGCAGTAAAGGTTAAACTAGTTGAGCTTGTCGCATTACACTTTTGTTAATGTCCTGAGAATCCAACATTTCCAGGAATCAACACAAAGGACGTGACGTGAGCTTGTGTCTTTCAACACATCCATCCCTGAAACGTTGTGACGTCAGCGCCACGTTCACTTTACATCTTTCAACACATCCATCCCTGAAACGTGGGCCGGCGTAGCACCAAGCCCAGGCAGCACAGCCTTGTCTGAGAGAAGAATCAGTGACTTCCCTGCAGACTTACAACATTAATCACACTGTTCCCATTTGATACAGTAGACTGACCTCATTGTCTGAGTGTAATTGAATATTAACCAACAAAAGCAGCAGTTTCAACAGTTTCTTGTCAAACCAAAAAAGCAAACTGAAGTATACAAAGTAGCTATTATTTCAGGCAAAAATAAATTATTAAATTAGAAAGAGACCCAACACAGACGCCGTTTTTATTAATTGATTTTCTAATGTTCTTTTGTAAGTGAGTCAATGATGGATAGGTTT
The DNA here is from genome assembly GCF_000523025.1 of Cynoglossus semilaevis. Taxonomy (NCBI): domain Eukaryota; kingdom Metazoa; phylum Chordata; class Actinopteri; order Pleuronectiformes; family Cynoglossidae; genus Cynoglossus; species Cynoglossus semilaevis. Next base: position 10,565,906 of record NC_024319.1, on the reverse strand, counting down.
TGTTCCACAAGGCTGAACCAGTTATTCAATAATTTAGATAAATGTTTTTTCCCTCCAACAACATCTGACCGAGACAAGGAACCGTTATTTGATTTTTTACATCTGCTAATATTTTGCCAGTTTATTTTTAAAATGTCAAACATATTCTGAAGAATAACGTTTAAAGAAAACATAAACAAAAACTAACTTTTTTAAAATTATTGCCTCATTTGTCAATGTCACTCTATATCTGGTCTACTCAAGTTGCGGCCCGTGGGCCACATGCTGCCCGGACATAATCTAAGAGTGGACCAGTTGGTGCTCACTTCAGTAACAGTAGTAAGAGTTTTGTTAACACATTCATATATAGATTTTGTAGTTGCCGGCAGTTTATTAACCACAACAAAAGATTGTTATGTTACTGTAGTCTGAGGCAGGGCTCCTCAAGCCCCGGTCCAGGGACCGGTGCCGGTCCATATGTCATTGGGTATCAGGGCGTAGTGAGACAGTTTACTAATTTACTTCATTCAGAAAGAATCCAGTCATATACATTTACATTTCATTAAAAGTTAATCTGTTAATCTAAAAGATGTTTTAATTTAAAAAAATTAAAAATCCTCCAATGATATCGCAGTATTACCACTCTGCACCCCATTATGGCACCCCAACTACAAATCACAAGTACGCAAAGATGTTTTTGAACAAGTCAGGCTCCAACCTGTTACAACCTTTGACTAAAAACTAATGTGTCAACTATCTCGTGCCACACCTTGAATTGGGAAGTCAGAGACGATGAGTCGTCCGGTGAGTTCCTGAACAAAACAGATGATTCCTAAAAAGCAGGAGTGGGTGTTGGAACAGTTTCAGTGTGACCAATAAAAAGCTGTTCCTTATTTAAAAGTTCCTTATTTAAATTAAAGGACTTTGGTTTTCAACACAGTTCTGATCTACATCCACCCACCCTTATTTAAATTAAAGGACACAACACAGTTCTGATCTACATCCACCCACTGATTTACATTTTCAAGTATTTTTCCCACTATTTAATAAGGAAATTAAGAAATCACTCCAGCAAAAACAGAACTTATAAATGCATGCATAAATAAATTCTACGCCTCTTTCTGTTTGGAGCGGCTCAGATCATCTTGACTTAATACCTCAGCAGATCTAGATCAAAGGCTGAAACACTCAAAAAAATAGGTCACATACAGCTTTAATGGATTACATGATATACACAGAAACTTAACTTGAAAAACAGCCAGTGTCATGTCAGCAACTGAGGTTACATAACCGTGCTGTTTTAAAGGACATGTAGTTGGAAAAGAAGGCAGTAAAGTTTGACTAAAAAACAAAACATCTGTATAACTGGGAGGTAGACAATTAAAAATATGCAAAACTACAAATTTCCATGTGCCTGAGAGGCAAAAAGTTAACAAAAGCTACATTCTAGATAGGGAAATGGTTTAACATCCAGTCAAGCAGAACCTGGTTTAGTCATTTATGATGCACCCAAACTGTGTTGACTCTGTGTAGAGACCAAATACGACGTGGAGGTGCGGATTTGTAGGCATCAACAACTGTAGTATTTTTTGACTCACCCTTAAATTCCCAAGGACATAAGCAGATAACAACGGCATAGGTCTACTAGAAAGAATGTAAACAATCTGACGAATCTGATCTCCAACTTCTCACCACCACTTTTTTTTCTTTACTGTTTTTTTAGTCACAAACCCACAATGGTCTCACTTCTGACTTCAGTAGAAACCTGGCCTTCTAATTTCGGGTGGCAGCTGCAAAACAAACTGTTTAAAAGCCCACAGATGATCAGCTATATGACAGACAGACCAGTCGTTTATCTCCAGTATTTTGGATTAAAACATTTCAAATTCTCTAACTTTTTAATTTGCTGATATTACAAAGTGCTTTATTTTTATGATTTACAACAATCTGATTGTTATATTGGTAAACCTCCTGAAAACTTCACATTTAAATCTGTTAAACTTCCAATAACCTTTTTAAAGTATTCAGGGTCACAGACGGCTGTCGACGTAATCACTGGTCAAATAAGAGACCTGACTGAGGTGTTTCCACCTCAGTCCACTATCATTTGTTTGGGAAAGGGGAGTGGAGCTAAGTGTTGGCTGACAATAAACATGGCAGCTTCTCATTCACATAGTATGGGATCTCAAAGCTGCAGAATGTCAGAAAAAGCTGTGTATTATTTGGAATATTACGTTATTCCAAAAATGTGCCTGACAATGATGATTAATGGTCTTATTAAGACACCGAAATAAATTAATAAAAATCTTTCTTAAAAATATGCAAACACGTATTTATCTATACATCGACACAAAGGCCTTAAAACTCCCACAGCAGGTCGACACCAAACACACTCTGCCGCTGGCGGCGTTCCGTCTCTAAGTGGCATCAGTCATACGTGAGACGTCAACTTACGTCGTATCTGGCGTTGTACATCTTCCTGAAAACCTCCAGGGACGATGCTTCGTCTCTATTTTATCTTGTCCCCAATGTTGGCGCACAATTTATCGCAGTAGATGAATGACTGTGTTCTAAAATCCTAAAGTTTCACTGTCACTTCCTGGGTCGTCGTTGGCCGAGAGTTCCTACACCTGGAAGCGGCCTCTCCCTCACACACACTCAGTCACGCACCTATGACAGAAGCCACGCCCACGAAATCTGCTGCAAATCCAGGACAAACGGAAATCTGTTTAAATTCTCCTCCAGGTCACTGCCACCTAATTCTTTATTTTTCGTTGTCGTTGTCGGTAACAGTATTTATTAATATATCGATATGAATTTAATATTTTCGAAAAAAAAATTAAACAAAATCATAATGAAACGTTTTCTTATGTGCTTTTGAAATTCTGAAACGTTGAAAATGAACAAAGTTCACCCATATCGACACTAGATGGTGCTCAGTCCTACACACTGTACTTTCGCAATTAAAGCGTCATTATTTGTGTAAGCAGCAAAGTTGTAAAATTTCTAAAACTTTATTAGGTTAGACAATTGTGGTGGTGTGTTTTGTATATTTTTGTGATATTATTATTATTATTAGTAGTAGTATTATCACAGTTAGTGGTTAAGGAACCTCTACTTATATCTAACCTCAATCCACGTTTCCTGTACTGTGACATCAACTATGCAGTGCATTGCTAAGTTCTCTTTCTTTAAAGAAAATCTTTGTACAGTTAAATTCTCCCACCCCCAGTTTCCTGTCTCCTAACCATAAAATACAACATATAAAACGTGTTTTGTTCTAACTAAACAGGTAATATATTTTTTGTCATCAGGAATCAGCCTTATACTTCATAGAACATCAGTCAGCACATTTTTAAAATAAAAGTATTCTTAAAACTTTAATAGTCAGCTTAATGCCACAATAACGGCAGTATCAGCAAAAACATCAACTGAGCCACAAGGGGGCACAAGAGGACCTGTTTTTCTCTGCAGCATTGTTTGCCTTCTATTTGAGCTCAATGCCCTTAAAAGGAACCATAGTGATATTGAATTTTTTTTTAAAAACTGTTCTTGTCTTACTCTGCTCATTTCTGCTTAACTTAATTTTGTAATGTCGAACTTTGCTTATCCCAGCAAAAAAAGAACTGCAGATTAAAAAGAGTTGTGAATAAATGCAGGGAACGTGGAAACCTTAGAAATATCCCACAAACTAAAGCGAGATTGTTGTGTATGGCTGGGCATTTTAAGCTCTTTTTAGAGAAAATATTTTCACGTACACTTTAATTATTATTTTTTTAATTATGTGAAAACAACGTGGGACACTAAGTCACAAAATTATATACATTTTTGATTGTTTGTGTTGTGTCCATCTTTATTCACTTTTATTTGTGTAATAATACCAGCTATTTTCAAACATCCCAGGTTTTCAGCGCTAATGTGCGGTTTGATACAGTGTAATGTGAACACTGTGTTCTATACGTTCAATTAAAGGGAAAAAAATCTGCATACAGCCGTTGGAAATTCAAAGGTAACGTTACCTAAATTTTCGGGGCGACTTAAAAACCCAAGACTGTGTTTTTCTCTGCGTATTTTAATCTGCCGCAGAAACTAACCTGCACTGTCGCTCTCTTACCACCAGATGTCTCTGTAATACAAAGACTCGGCCAGGGCAGTGGGAGAAGCCCGTGATAAATACCCGCAGAGACAGGGCTTGGTTCTATCAGGCTTCATCCACATTAAATCCCTGCTGGTGAGAGCGAGCAGGACGCAGAGACAGGAGATCAGGCAGGAGACCTGCACTGTCCATCACTTCATCTGATGTAACCAGAGCGAGTCTACACGAGACACTTCTTTCGAATTAAGCAGCTTCGTTATTACGAAAAGAGAGAAGAGGCGAGAAAATGGGACACACCGCATTACCTTTACTGGTGGCAGTATTGTCCTACTGCGTGTGGGAAAGCAGCGAGGTAAGAGCAAAAAACAAGCTGAACCAGATGGAAAATTGCGCATTGTACGTGTTGTCTTTGTTCAATGTCGATAGGAAAATTGCTTATATGCTGCGTTTTTTTAAAACATTCAGTTTTATTAGTCCACACGTCTACAGTGGCTCCCCGTGTCTTTATTGCTGACACCCACCCTCTTCATTCAGAGCAGGTTTAATTTGCAAATGCATCCTCCAGCGCCGTCACACGTCAAGAAGAGTGGTGGCACACACTCAAACGCTGCGGCGCTGAGAGGCTTTAAAATGAACACAATGCAGGGACATAAAAAAAACCCACGGACCACACTTGAAATTTATAGCATTTAAAGGTTATCATATACATTTTTGCGTTGTTTGACGTTTGGCTCTGTGCGTCACGTCCGGGCCTGTGTCTGAGATGATACATGGCGGTACAGGCCCTTGGGGTCTGTGTAAGGAATAGGGATCAAATCCCATGTCTCCTCGGACCATCTGGTCCTGTGATCGGAGGCTCACAGCAGCAGCTCACACTAGTCCTGTCAGGAACAAGGATGGAGTCACGGCTGTTTAGTTGACACTTCTTTGTCACATACGGCTTTTATGAATCAATTAAAATAGAGAAAACTATCATTCAAATAGTACAGGGACAGGACTGAAGGCCAGAGTCGTGCGTAACAACATGATCGTACTCTAACCATCACCTATAGGTGATGACTGATCTATTATGGGATGCGGAGTGTGACCAGAACACCACGTAGGTTCTGTGGCGTCTCTACAGAGAGACCTGTGCTTGAATAGTTTTTTTTTTTACTCTTGATGATTTCTCAAACTGCGCAGCATTTTATATTTTGATTTCTAACTACAGCAAATGTCAGGCGTCCAACATGTAGACCTCCAGACAGTGGAATTGAACCCACTATTCTACCCACTGATCCACAGCTACCCCTTTCTTGTGCACATCAATATCAGACCAACAGATTTTGCAAATCTCACTCCAAAAGGTTGTTGTCAAACCTAAAAAAACAACGGTCCACCGTATGATGCTGCTCAGCTGAATCTGCCCTGTCTCTGCCTCACTTACATAAATTATTTTAATCTGCGTCTGGCTGAAACAACGGTGAAATAAAAAAATTAAAATATTGTGAGACGGATGAGAGGGGCTGCCATCTGCTCCTGCATCCCTTCTTCCTCATCACGACCTGAATCACTCCCACACTTCAACACACTCAACCTCCGTTTCTCTATTGACTATTATGAATGTGTGGCACAAAATCAAGTTTGGGCATGCATGCACTTGTGCGTGGAAGCCGAGTGGCGTTAGAAGTTTGTGTGAACGTGAGGAGGAGGGCAGGAAGAGGCGGGAGGAGGAGGAGGAGGAGGAGAAGAAGACGAATGAGTCATGATGACCCAGCTGGAACTGGGACAACTCAAACGCACTTTCCCACCTGGAAATGAGAGAAGGAACAAAACCAGGCCGTGGTATCTGAGGAGTATTAGTCCCGTTGGTGCAGTATTCCCCAAAAACTTCCTAAGAGGATTTGGGAGATGTTCATTTACCATCCATCATTTTCAGGGATGCTGCAAACGTAACAAAGCCTGTCTTTTCATTTTGAAATAATTTACGTGCTCTAAGAGTCTTAGAAGGATTACTGCTGTGCTGAGAAAAAAAAGGCTTTAGCTTTATACAAGGAGACCTGTCCATGAAGGTTTACACTGCAGATTAGACTGTGAGAGGTTTTCTGGCTGGATTACACTGTGGTATTAGTCCTAATGAAACTGTCAGCTTCCCTTAATTTACTCAGTATCCACTCTTTGAAATTGGTGACATGGGCCAATATTTTTTGACCATCCCCTTGCTGTGTGTGTATTATTATTATTATTATTATTATTATTATTATTATTGTGGTGCAATAACTTTGCATCATTTTAGGATTTTAAACAGGATTCAAATTTAAAGTCAAATCAATTTGAAACCCTGTGTTGGAGTCAGTCTACATCAGTCTATGTGTGGTCCATCAACTTCTCTGAGTCTTATCAGCTGCAGCAGCACTTACTGTTCACAGCAGCCGATGCATTTAGGTATTGACTGTTCTCATCTTCACTCTCCAAATCGTGTACGTCAGTAGCATCAGGGCTTGAAGTTGAGTTGGCTGAGTTTGGACTAAACGTCCACTCCATTTGCTACTAACTGATGACATGGACGTGTGAGAAGGGCTGCAGAAAATGATTCTGACGTAAAAGATCAGTCACTAAGAGACCATAGAAAAAAACCACCTTGAACTGAGTTTCCTGATTAGAGTTTACATTTAATAAATAAAGGGCAGGATGTGAGTGTTTTGGTGGATTTTTTATTTTTTATTTTTTTTTGGCTGTTTTTGTATCACCTGAGCCATTATGGAATGCAAAAAGATTTTGGGCTGAACTAGCTTTTGGCATAGGCCACATAGATGATCACCAAGAGCGCCATCTGTTGGAAGGTGGGGAATGCAGTAGGGGGCAATAAGATGGAGGCAGTCAAACAACAATATCACCTTTAAACAAAAAAGCAAGAGCCGACTCTGGTTTTCTGGACACGGTGGGTAAACGGTCAGTGCTCTTGCCTCGCAGCAGGAAGATTCAGGTTCAATACCTATTGATAATTTATGGTCCTCATGTACGCAGTGTCCATGGTTCTGTCCCCTGAACTACATCGCTTTTTAACGTAAGTACACAGTTTAACTTTTATCGCAGTACAAAAACAACTAGGATTAGGTTTGATGCAAAATTTCAATTAGAAAATATACAATTCCACTGTTGAGATTTGATATTTCTGTCACGTTGATATTGCTATTTTAGTTTTGAAAGTGGAAGAACTGAGCAAATGTTGCCTACCAGGAAAAACAAGGTGGACTGCAGTGAGCTTCTATTTTATTACATACAGGAGAAAGTAGTGTATGGTCTAACTCAGGCAGGTCTGTGTTTATAAAGATGAATGTCTACTGTGTGAACCACAGCGGCTGCAGATTAAGAACAGCAAGGCAGACTCAGAGACATGTGCGCCATCTGCCTCATGTACAGACCTCAGGAAACACCTGTGAAAGGGGTGGAAAGAGGAAGACGGTTGGAGGGGAAAGAGCACAAATACTGCAGTACAACTGAGTACAACAAGAAATGAAATTAAAATAGGAGGTCGTCAACATATTGAGAAACACAGTCACCACCACCAGAAACAGCCGGAGAGATTTATGCACCTCCTACGTCTGCCTTCCATTGCGGTAGAACAACAGATTCTTCTTCCCTCCTTCTCTCCCTCCCGTCTTTCTGTCATACACTCGATTAATTTTAGAGCCAAGAGATAATCAGGTTCCACTAATGGATTCCCGCGTGCTCACTGCTCTCTACAACATCTGTGTGCCAGTGGGCATAAAACGCAGTATTTTATCCTATGACATGTTGTTCCTGATCTCTGTATCTGCCTTCCTGCCTTGCACACCCACACACACACACAGACACACACACGGGGTGTAGATTGAATCCTGCAGAGTCATTGTTAAATGAGTACATGAGTACACTGAACCAAAGGAAATGAACACCTCGTTTTTGAGTTGACTACAACATAAAAGACGGCGCTGCACCGGACTTGGAGCCGTGGTTGATGGAGATTATTTAAAAATTCTGTGCGCAGTGAGATTGTAGGAAAATGTAGTGGTTCAGTTCATTCTACTTGACTTTGGGGAATAAATTCTCCCCGCGATTGATTCAGAAAACCTCGGTCAAATCCTGGTTTCACCCACTGACCTAGCAGATTTATCTTCCAATCATTCCATTTCATTATCTCTTCACCGCTCTACATAAACCAATGCATTTAATTACGTCCACAAAAGTGCACAGCGCTCTCTATAGGTTCCACATATTTAGGGATTCATATTTAAATGTGTTTGGACGATATCTGATGGTAAAGTTATCACTAATCATCTTCTTGATCTGTGAGGGTTTTCTGTCTATGCACATGTAATATTTGTCAGTATGGTACTCTACTACTCATGTTGTTCTTCTTCTCATCTTTGTTACCCATAATACACCAGGAGGAACTTGAAATCGTTTGTCGAAGGTGTACCAGATACCAGAAACAGTTACTGTATACTATAGACTAGCCAGTGACCTGGTGGTTAATGACCAGGTTGTAATCAGAGCGTTGCTGGGTCAAATCACGACCCTGGTTGGACAGTGGTGTGTTGAGCAGGCAGTTCTTCCTTTCTTCTCTAAAGAGTAATTCAATAGGTTAAATACAGGGAGTATTTCCCTCAGGGCATTAATAGAGTACTGAAAAAGGCACACATTTTCGAGGCAGGTATATCTTTGCAAGCTAAGTCTCCTATCTATTGATGGCTGTTTTTAATGTTGTGCTGAAGAAATCTTTTTTTTTTTTGGTTCATACTTTTACCAACTCTTTCTAGATTATTTATCTTACCAGCTTAAAATTTGTTCGCGTACGTTCAGTACTAGATCTTCCACATTCACATCCTGCTTCATTTCCCTTATAATTTTTGTTCTTTAGTAAATAGTGACCCCGCCCTTCAGGATGACTGATCCATGGTTATATGGACACTGTCGCACAGCTGCTGTCACGATCACGTCTTCTGTTTCCTGAACACTGGAGAACCAGGACTTGAGCCACCGTTGTACTGCCAGCTGTTTGATTCTGCCACAAACAAGACAATAAGAGGAACTCTGCTAAGAACCCTTCTGCACTGCCGTGATAACACTTGTCTGTGTGCAGGAGTGGAGAGAAAGACGAAGTGAAGCCACAGAGATTGCGGTCTGGGGTTTTTCTCCCACAGGGTGGATAATTTTAGGCATTAGGGCAAAGCAGGAGGAGAGAGATACAGATGTGAGATTGCTGCTGTGCCTGTAGAATGTTGTGTTGTGTTACAGGAAAGGGTGTGTAACAGCGGAAGGGTTCAGCCTTATTGCTCCTTTTCCTATTGCATCAGGGGAAGCGCAGAGATTCGTCTCTGTCATGTACATGTATTCACAGATGGCCTTGAAATGGGATGAGGTGGGGTGGAGGAAAGGAAAAACCCTGTGGCCAGAGTGAAGCACTGAGTTATATGAAGGCAGCGCTACAAAATCTAATTTCCTTAACGGCCCCGGCTGCCTGGTTTGGAGGACTGTGAAGCTGTGAGGTGCACTGAGGCTCGTCAGATAAAAGTCTAGTGAAGAACGCTGGCAGCCGTTGAGAAGTGGAGCGTGTGTTTTGATGGCGGTTCATGGATTCCTTTTTAGCAAATAAGGGTATGGACATTAGGGATCGTTAATCCAAATATGACGTAGGCTCAGCCGTTTGGATGAATAGCAGCCCCTTACGTGCACATGATGATGTTAGTGACATTACATTAACATTTGCAGATGACTGTGAGGCACAAACACATCCACCATACACTAGCTGCTGTATAAAAATGGCTCGCTGCAGAAGCTGCATCAATTATTGAGGACAGTGGAACGGTCTGGGCTGTGGCTTGTTGACAGGTTTCTGCCACTTGTCACGCAGCCTTTCAGCACTCCGATGCCAGACCTCTGTCATGCTACCTGCCTTTTACATGCCCACACCCACCTCCTCTACGCCTTCCAGGTCCACTCCCAAGGCTCTGGAGAACACAAAAGAAATCCTTCACGTCTGTCTCCCCAACCCCTCCCTCGCCCCCACCTCCTTGTCTCCACCATGGCCCCTTCTGTTTTCCTCCTGCCTCCTCCCTCGGATTCCCCTTTTTTCTAACACCACAGACAGACCTGTTTGTCTGTCCTCGTCCAGTCATACCCCCTAACTCATGAAGCTGATATTCCTTTTTATATATTTTGAGTAAAAATTGTAAAAGTGTATTTTATTTATTTGGGCCCAGTGCCATGTAAACATAAACTAAGCAAAACATATATTTGTTTTACTTAAAATTGACGTTTTATTGTGAAACCAAAATCAATTCAATTATTTAGTAATTATAATCATAGGTACAGATATGTTGAGCCTTGGTCTGGACGATGAACAGACCAGTTCAGTCTGCCAAGCCTTATTATAAAGAAGAATCACTGTCGACTTGTCCCTCTCACACTGTGGTAGTCCACACACTGAAATCTTACCCCCGATGCCCTTCCTGATGCAACCGAACCTGGTTAGGTGGTGTTGAACCTGTAACCTTCTGGTGGCTATCTCAAGTACTTTAACTGGATCACAATTTATTAGATTTTTAATAATTTAATAAACAACTTTTAGCAATATTGACTGAACCAAAACCAAAGCAGCTCTTTGTTGGTTCATATAAATGTACCTTGGGATAATTTGTTTCAGAATAATAAACATTTTCTGCAAAGTCAGTCACACTTTCCCCTGAGACACAATGTTCTCACAGTTTGACTCAAAACAGGTCAGGTTTGAGACACAGGAGATGGGAGCACAAAGAAAAATCATGGTTATTTTTTCACTAACTAATGTGATTCATATTAAAGGAACTTGACCAAATTGTCACTGTAACTGATGTTTAATAATTTGAATAATAAAAGAAATAAAAATAAAAGTGAAACAGCAGTTACAAACTGAAACCCTGTAATTACGTCAAGGTCTGTTGATATTTTCAGCTTGTGGAGGCTGTAGCTGTTGACTGTTTTCTTATTATTGAAAAAAAGCTTCCATAATTGGTGTAAAACTGCTCTGAGGAGCAGCCGTGGTGCTTCAAACAGATGATGAAGTGACACAGGTGCCGCTGCTGTGACTGTTACTCATCAACAACAAGACTCACTCATTGACAACAGAGACATAATAACTCATTCTTGTCTGAGCTCAGGGTCACTGCGCCGGCTCAGGCCGAGTACTACAGCTCAACGCACCCGAGCTTGGATGACAAATTGGATGCTTAACATAAGTGTAGCTGAAGCTTTTAAGAAAAAATAAGTACAAGGTCGGAATGCAGGTTCACTGCCATGCAGTAGGAGTTCCTTTTTTTACCCATTGATTCTCAATGATTAAGCCATTTTCTCTCAGTCAATTGACAGTGTGCGGAGGTTTTACGACCAAAAGAAATTTGATTACACCATTTTAATCCTATTAGTGATTCTGTGCAGCACATTTTTCAGGTTTGAGCCTAAAAAAACCCCACCAACAATACAGCATGTGTTCAGATATATTATATTATATTATATTATATTATATTATATTATATTATATTATATTATATTATATTATATTATATTATATTATATTATATTATATTATACATCTTTAATCTCTTTATCTTGTCGAGGATTATGAAGATAGCTGGAGGTAATCCTAAGTGACATTTGGCAAAGCTGGGAGAACAACCACGACAGATTGCTATTTCCTCCCAAGGACAAATTTAGGTAAACGCATTCACCAGCATCAAGTGATGCAGAACTTTATTAATAGTTCGTCCTCCTACATGAGTTATAAAGAAATTATATATTTTTTTCAGCCTTGAGCCTAACAGTACTAATACTTCAAATAATAATCATAATAATAATTATTATTATTATTAATGTTAAGGTTGAAAGACAGCTGCTGTGTAAGGTTAGAGTATAGTGTCTTAGATCTGATTTTCAAAATATCGACATTAGAGTTGCTTCTGTACATCAATGAGAGACGGTCTAACAGTCTCTCAGCTCAGCAGGGCCTCGTCCTGTGTAAAGTAAGTGGCCTGTCAACAACCAACAGGCAGCGATTAGAAAAACTAACCAACCATTAAGCATCTATTAGTTACCTGGTGAGGGCAAATGTCTGGCCAAACATATGTGCAAAGAAAATAAGACAGAGGAAGTGTTACTTAAAATTCTGTAGGGAGACAGTTGCTACGGTAACAAGGAAGGTAGCTGGCTCCTGTGGGTGGTGTTACCATGGTGACCATCCTTAGTGGCCAAGTGATGCTGAGAGGGACAACACAGACGAGAGAACTGAAGAAATATACAGTGTGTTCACGGTTTTGATTGGAACAGATGATGAGGGAACAAGAGAGAGGACAGGGATGTCCACGTCCACGGGTGTAGGAGAGCACTGATACTGATGATGCTGTTCTGTATCCACCCCACTGCCTCCACCAGAGCCTTTGTTTTCCTTCCTCCCTTTGAATAAGTTGTGTGCTGTTCCCAGTGGACGCCCTGTTATCCTGTTGTTCATTAACAGGGCGCCTCATTATTATCCGCCAAGTGTGCTCTGCAGAGAGAGAGACTCACCCAGAAAACTCCAGGAAAAGGTTATAATCTGGTAGGTGAAGACACATGTTTCTGCTGCGCTATGGCAACACACCAGTGTTAAAGAGAGGGAATCAACATGAGGTGAAACTGAGTTTAACCTCATGTTCCTGCTGCTGTACTTCTATGTGGTGTTTATCTGAGGTCCCTGTTACTAAAAACATTAGTTATTGCTTCTGGCTTACAGCAAATATATGCAGCATAGCAATGATGTGAACACATCTACATACGGCGAGGCCTGCACTGCAACCTCAAAGCTTCATTTCCATAAGATGCATCTCCTAGACAGGCTCCCAGGGGAGCAGAGTGATCAGAATTGTATATGTGCATAAATAAGAGGCAGAGGGGAGAGAATACGTAGATGTGAATGTTTGAACTGTCACTGCACCCCCGCCCCCACTCTTCTACCACCAGTTTCTGCTAAAAGTGGGTACTTTTTTATTTATCTCACTGCAGTCAAAGTCAAGTTTCATAGATTGTTCAGGCAACATTTGGAGGGAGAGTTCAGAGGTCATTAGGTGAGGGGTAGATTCTAGCCTGTGCTCATTTTTAGAATTGTGGGAGTAAACCAGAGTACCTAAAGAAAACCCACATGCATACTGTATGAGGACAACATGCAGCTTCCATACTGAACGACCAAGAATTTCACTGGCCATAGTCTTGCAGTAACTCAGTAGCTAAGCATCTGTGTGGCCTTAAAAGGATTTCAGCAGTTACTAAAAGTAAAGATTATAACTTGTAAAATTCACTTGGGAAAGGCAATGATTCACAACGTTATTATTTTTAGTGACATTTTACATGCTGTAAAGAACAAAAACTGCTGTGCAGATCTGAAGAAGTGTTGGAAAGGTAAAACTTAACTAATAGATAAGTGGAAAGATGACAATCAGTGCTGCCGCAGTGAGTATGAGATAAGAAGGAAAACACTGGCAACCTGCTCTGTGTTATTGACTTCAAGTTTGTTTACTGATCACTTGTTAAACTGATCAATTAAAACCGTCCGTGTACTTCCGTACGTGACATGCGGTCATTTAAGCCTTGAGATTTGCTTAAACTACGTAAAAACTTCTCACTAGACTATTAGATTATCTTATTGCCTTTTACCTGCTTAATAAAAAATAATGTCCTGGAACGCTTGTCTCCCAGTTAATATAATAACACTGCACAGGATGTTGTACCTGGAGGTAGACTATAATTGAAATCATTTGTCCATTCTTTCAATAAAGCTGTAAATCCTCAACCTGCCTCAAACCTTTTAATATGTTTACTCCATGAACCCAGGTTTGAAGGACTTGTTTGCATCGTATTCACCTTAATCTGCCCACTGAAAATCTCTGAAGTCTGTTGACATTTCTTTGCCTAATGTGGACCTGCAGCGTTGAAATCTCTGCTAAGCTGCCGATTCCAATGTTCCCTCAGGTTCTGCAGCTCTTCAGCTGTAAATCACCTCTGCGGGCTCACAGTCCCTGGTGATGAAATGCCGGTATTATCACATTGTGTTGTCCAACTGATAAGAAGATTCAGCGGTGTTGCGTAACAGCAGAAATCCACCGACATTTCTAACAGAGATGTAAATGCCCTTGTCTGTGCCACAGCTGCAGAGACAAGTGGGAAAATAACCAACTGTGCTTTGTTTCTTGTCACGGACAGAGAGTGTGTGGTGTAACGTTGGTTCCTGTTTTTAGAAGAAACAGTTGTCGAAGTGTGGGTGGTACAGAGATGCAGACGTGCATATGAGTCTAATCCACAGTACTGGGTTTTTCATCAGTAGTATAGGAAAAGATTAGATTTCGTCGGTTTGTTGTTACCAACAATTTGAACCACTGGGTAGCGCTACACATACTACCACTGCGAGGATCAGCCATTGGCTTTACTTGTATGCTAAGCACAGGCAGGTGTGCTGACCGCTTCACCGTGGAACCACTATCCTTTGACTTGAATAAGTGCTACATGAAGGGTCTTGTTTGCTCAAAGCACTAAAAGACAAATCAAAGACGGAGGTGATTGTATCAGCACGAGTTATAGATCATTCTAAGTAAAACCTGCACACTTGTAATGAAGCTAAGTGGCAGAGTGCGAGGGAGTAAAGGATAAAACAGCTAGAATTCAGATGTGTGCATTACAGACTGCATAACAAAGAGATAAAATATGCGAACATGATATTTTTGAGTAATCTGAGTCCCAGCTGGGAAAGTCTTGTGGGTATGAGGCTTCAGTCGGATCCCATGGCGCTGTCATACATCAGAGAATTCTATATCCATCTAAGGTCATGTGATTCCATCAGGAGACAACGACCTTTATGGAGAAGTCAGGTGACTGTGCCATTTCCCCTGGAGCAACCTGTTACCTTTTTTCAGAGTGTCAGTCAGAAAGATGAAAGCTTTGTAAAAGAGAAGCTATTCCTCCTTTGTCTGTTCAAAAAGAAGCGTGCTGAGTAAACCAATCATGAAATGGTTGCCGATGCTCGCCTCAGGATCTGTAGAGTTTCTTACCATGATGCCATCTGACGTGGACTCTATTTCAAGCTTTTCTTGAAACTAAATCAAATATTTTTGGAACTGGTTTTGGCCACTCTTTAAGACCTAGCTGAACCCTGGTGATTAGTGGGCCATCTGCTCCCAGTGTGCCCAGCTGGGGGCTGGAATAGTCTGATCTGGAGTCTGGATTGATGAAGCCAGACTTATATTTGATACGTCTGAAATTAAGTCTTCACTTAAGCACTCCACGACTAACCTCGCAACCACGATTGGTCAACTGTGAGGAGCTAAAGACACAATGTGTGAAACGCAGAACAATATTTTTTGCCTGCTCGTTCACGTCTGATGAATAGAAAATGAATGGCTTCAATTAGCCATTTGTCAAGGCTGTGTAATGAAAAACGTGGGTGTACCTGGCTACCCTGCCTCATCCGCCGTGTCCCTTCTGCATCTCAAGACCCTGGCAGACTAATGTTACTCTCTAATAACTACATGCCACACCAGGAAAAGGCTTGATGGAGCCTATGAATAATTAAGCAGTATGATTACAGTGATGAATGCTTCCAAATCTATCTGCCCATTTAGCAATGACCTGGGGAGGGAGGGAGGCAGGGAGGGAGGGAGGGAGGGAGGGGGGGCGGGAGGAGGGATGGGGACGAGCGACAGAAGTGCTCATGTTTGAGAGGATGAGAGGTGAGGGAGGAAGACACCCACCATCCATCCATCTGTGCCACACTGGAGCACAAAGACATGTCCATAAAGTGTGTGTGTGTAAATGGGTGTGCACGTTACATGAGTAATGACAATTAGTCAGTCAGAGGTATAATTAATCAGCTGCAATCCTGCTCAGGTTTTCACTTCACCGAATTTATTATTAAATTTGTCAATGAATAATTTCCTCAGTATATGGTCCATTTGATAGAAAACAGCTGTGAATTTCCAACAAAACACAAAGCTTTTCTTCTTACTCAAAGTAAGTCAGTACTGCCCTAAGCCATGCTGTAGCCCCAGTAATTCCACTGACCTTCACTCAATGCTTATTTTTTCTTTTTTTCTTCTGGGCATATTTGAATGTCTTATTTTCTTTAATTAATATAAAGATGTAAAAGCCCAATCTGGAATCTGCAATCTTTCTAATTGTATCTATATATTTGGGCTGCCCACGGTATAATGCCCACCTCCTACCACCAGACAGTGCAGGGTTATTGCAGGGAGGATACCTTTAAAGGAAAATATAATTATTTTCTTTTTTTCCCCCCACAACACAATTTGTAATTGTATTCTCATCGTGTGTTAAATAACATTCAGAGGATTTCTGATTTTGTTGGGGGGGTGGGGGGGGGGCAGTGCTCGACACTTGTCCTATCTACCAAAGAGGGACTTGCAGAAACCCATCAGCCAAGTGGTTAACTTATGAGTCTTTGTAATCAAAGGATTGCCGGTACAAATCCAAAGTCAGCCGGTACAAAGTCAAACCCACTGCTCCTGTGTCCCGTGTTAGTCACTGGGTTTCACAGACAGAATAAATGCATACGTTTCCTTACAGATTAAAACAGTAGTAAAATTTTAAATTGTGTTATTGTAACACACATACTTTAGATTCCCATAGTCACAGAAATGACTTTATCAACCCATAAACTCCCCCTTGAATGTCAAGGGGAGTTTCTGCTGCGTGTTTTTGACTAAAACATACTGCACTATCCTGTTTACCATCGCCAGCTCTCACAGATGAACTCATTAGAATTCAATTCATCAAGTTTTCTGACAACACGTCTGTGCACTTATTGTGCAGTAAACTAACACAAAAGCTCTCCGGTCGTTTTACAGAGCAGAGTGCACAGTCTGGCAGCCACTTGTACGAGGTGATAAATGATGGGTGGGCTCCTCCCTTCCGCCCCTGCAGCTTTAGTATGCCTGCCAGGGCCATGATATTGCATCATGAGAGAGGATGAAGTCATCCTGCAACATCAGGTGCTGAAAATTTAATCAGAATAGGGAGCAAAAGACGGTGGGAGCGTGTATGTGCACCATCCTGACCCAACTCAGCTCTGTCAGACAGGCAGGTATATGAGAAAAGAGTGTAACAGACAGGCTGGCACTGTTGGCACTCCACACTAGACTGTGACTGTCTGTGAAGCTGCTGTTATATCTCCAGCAGTTGTTACCGCCCTCTGGTCCAGTGCACACAGAGTTCTCGTTTCTGTGGGATCACTTTGTTTCACTCTGATACTTATTGCTATGGAGACCGTGGAGGTGCATGTGACTGTAAAATTAGGCAGTGCTGTCAGTATGCAGCAAATGTTGAAGAAACCCAACTGAGAAAAAAATAGAACGTTAGCAGAGATGGAAAAAAAAGGCTTAAATCTGTCCAAGTCTCTACATGTTTTGCTTGATTTCACCGGGTCTTTATTAATGATGCAGTGTTCTCTGCAGCAGGGAGCAGCCGGGCTTCTGGGTTGTCAGTCTGTTCAGCCTCATCAGCACCAGGGCCTGATGTGTAGACACGGCTGAACAGCACTCCCCTCAGCCTCCTCTGAACACCCTTGTCCTGCAGCTTTCTCCGTGCAGAGATGTTACAGTGTTCTCTCACTGGGACATGGAAAACACACTGTAGTCTGCAGACCAGTCAGGGATGTTTGCCGTCTGTGAGCTGGATGAATGTGCCTCATCCCTGTCTTTTTGAAGTGGCTGACATTTCCAGATCTTGGACTGCATCAGTTCAGATAAATTGCAGCAAAAATTTATAAGCCAAAGTAAATGAAATCAAAAGAAGGGAAATGATTTATATACAGCGGTGAGGAAAGGCTAATTATAAGTTTGAATACCGGGCCTATACGTGTACTTGTTAAAGATTATTGTTTGCTATATCAGCGCAGAGTGGATGTTGCTACGTTGGGTATTCAAAGCATTTTACATAATGACACAAAATTGTAACCTTAGCTGTGAAAAGTGTTGGAGTCATAATAACTGCAGGTACTATATTCAGTGATTTACTGAGAACCATGGATCATACAGTCCACAACCAGTCGAAAGCTGCTTGCTGCACAGAGAGAAAAGTTATTTTTTCCTAACATTTTTTGCAGACCTGAGAGCCATGCTATTATACAGTAGGTCCTCACTTTCCTGGCCCTGGTAGAACAATGAGACAATGAATCAACAAAGCTTACTAAACTTCTCAGTTCTTGCAGACTGTGTATCACACAGACCTCCAGACTTCCGTCCACCTTCCTCTCCCCCACATCACATGTATTTCCTCAAATGAACATCACTGAAATGCTGTAAACTGTTATTTTTTATTGAACTGAGGAAGTGAAATTACCAGTGCATTTTCCGCAATGTGGCACAAATGAAGAAATATTGTACCAATATACTGCTATACTACTTCCTACTGCTGCTGCTGCTCATCTTTTTGGATCACTTGATTTTCAAAACATTATAATTTGTTCTGTGTTGTTTTGGCCAAGCTTCAGGTTGGACGTCAGTGTCGTCCTGTGTGGCCGACTGCCTCGCAGTCACAGATGAACCGGAGTAACTGTAGAAGTGATACTGCAATTACACTTTCATGTGACCAAACGTGAGCCTATAAACAGAACGATAACAAAAACAGCTACATTCGTTGGAATGAAATCAGACTCGTCTCAGGTTCAAGCTCAGTCTTGCCTGATGTTTCCCTAAATCCCTGTACCTGCACAAACAGATTCCCTGAGTCAGCGTTTATTTATCACTATATTTATCACTCTTTGTCACACTCATGACAAGTACTACAAAGTACAGCCCACAGATTGTGTTCTCTGTTCACCAGAGCCTTCTTCTGTTTCAGTAAGGAAGAGCAGGGACTGAGTCACAGGGATGACGCGTCGTGTTGCTGCTAAACACCACAGTGTATAATTAAGCACATGTTAAGGCAGTGTGTGGGATTCACACAGCAGAACTGACTGAGGTTTTGTGACGTCCTTTTTTAAGTAATGTTTCTGTAAAGTATTTGTGATAAAGACGTGATTATTCTCCAACAACATTTTTAATCAACAACATCTTTAATCTGTTGCCATGGTGAAACAGGCTCTGCATCCTAAAGTGGGTTTTCTTATTAGGAAGTTATCACAGGAGGGAGATCTAATCTGGTCCTAGATCAGGCCGGTGATTGGGTGTGCGGCCTTGCCTTGCTTAAGGTCAGTGCCCGAGGCTCCTGATGGACTGCTATTGATTGCTGGAAGAACGTGGCGATACAGTTGCAGTCGCTCAGCATTGATTTTCTGCAAGTGCAGTAGTGGAGAGCAGGCAGAATGAGAGAGCAGGAGCAGGGGGAGCTGCCAGGTTATCTTCTCAAATATCCGGAAGTCTTTTTTTCTTCTGTGTGGCACTGACCTTCCCTGAGTCCAGGAGATATATCTATTTAGACATTAGCTCAGCAGCTTGTTCAGCCGCTTCAGCAGTGTTTTCCCCGCATGTCCAACAATACACTTAACCAATCAGAAAACCCTAGGTCAGCGCTGTCGATAACTAACACAAGCAGTTTGTTTTCCCCTCGAACTCCACATTTCCTACCGAGTTCAAGAACGAATGGTCTGGGATCTGTCGGTTCCACTCACTCGCTGTAATAAATCATACGGCTCCGTGCTTGTTTGGAGTTTAAATATTAATAGCTTTCCATATCTTCTGTTTCTACTCGGTGGATTGTGTGGTATATGTGAACTCGCAAGGACTTGAAACTTGTTTGAGAGGGATCATCAATCACGGGTAAGAAGCCAGGGTGCTGACAGGTGAAGCTTCACAATTGGCTGCAAAGTGGGATCACTTTACAGAAGAATACTGTTTCAAAAAAGGAAAGGGCTTATTAATCATCAACCTTATAAAGGTTAAATCTGGTGTTGGATTTTCACTTGTATTGTTAATATGAGTTCTATATAATACTGACTCTATATATACTGTATACCTGTGTTATGTGGGTTTAGAGGAGGATAACCTTAATTTAATGGGAAAAAGTCTATTAAGTCAAAATGTGCAAATAAAGGTGACTTTTATACTGTCTCTAATTTGATATTAAACTGTGTAAAATATTTAATTAATTCAGCTTTCATTACTGAACCACTTTAAAAACATCTACATTTTATATATCGATATTGTTACAAATGCCATTTGTTCAACATTGCTGTCGACGACTGTAACTTTTTTCCATCGGTGCAAATCCCCAGTCGGGGAGGAAATCCATATGAGTTATACAAAGAAAAATCCAACATGTACAACTATCACAACAAAATAAAAAACCACCCAGTGATTTACAGCCCATGGCCTCACATGTGATTTTTTTTTTTATGGTGATAAATGACTTGTCTTGAACAACATTCTAAGGCTTTAATTGATTGATTAAAAAACACAGGCAGTGTCAGGGGGAAAAATCTATTCATAAATCTCCAGTCTGGTATGCTTTGGTAAGTGGTCAGCAGTAATGAAAAGCTGTGGTGTAATCTTTAAGAGAAAACTGCTAAGACGTGCAGAAACACCAAATCCTTTTAGCTGAATTACAAAACAAAGACTCATATTTATTGTAGACTCAAAAGAGTTTTTTTTTTTTCTGTATTTAATTCACCCTGTATGAATTTTAATTAGTACTTCAAACACTTGAGAGCTGATTGGCCCGAAGAGAAGGGCTTCTCTTTGATCAGGTGTCATTGCTCATATCTTTCCTCTCTGCAGTTTCTCCCTTCGGCCATCTTCCCTCTAATTGGCTCAGTGTCACTCACATGAAAGGATATGAGATATACATACTGTATAGGCTCCAGGGTTGAGGGGGCCATTTTGAAGACTGTCAGGGTTAGACCCTGGACATAACGGCACATGTGTTAGCTTGATATTAGCAAAGAAAATTAAACACGTTTGGAGACGTACCTGCCATGGAATCTTCTGTTTTCATACTGGGAATATTTCCTGACAATAGTAAATCTACACTGTTCACAGTTGTGCTCTGCAATAACTACAATTGACTTGCAAGAATTGCACCAACAGTTACTGAATGGAACACCCTTGAGCAATTTTGGATAATATCTATATAATGTCTAATGTATAATGTTTTTGCAAAAATATATGACTTTTTAAGCAGAAATAGGACAATATGTAGCATCACCACTAGGTGTTGTAAATTTCTAATCGGTGTATCTTTAAGTATTCAGCAAAGTTCTTGTTAACTAAACAAGAAGAGTTATTGTCCTTGAAAAACAGCTTGTTTTTATTACCAGAGATGACTCAGACATCTAATGGAACAGGATATACTTGGTCCCTTCAGCTGATTGTTGACGGTGAACTTCTGTCATGCTTTCAGGGTAATAAAAGTCTGTTTTGTCTCCTCAGGTAGACTCAGGCCTTGTTTGTTGATGCTTTTTATAGAACTGTTTCCCTCCGTTCTACCTGACCCCTCTCCTTCCTTTGTTCTCCCTGGGCTCTGAGCTGTGTGTTAATGTAGTGAAGTGCTCTGTCGGTCAATGAGCTTGTATTAACACCTGACTCCAAGCCCTGGCTGCTGTTTGTTCCTCTGTGTGGGGTCCCCCGGGGCCTCCCCAGACAGGGGCAACAGAGCTCATGATCAATAACATTCTAGAAGGATGTTGGAGGAAGGTTGTGTGGGGGATGGAGGACTACTTTATAAACATTTAATGTGTTTAGAACGAGAGTAAGTCAGAAAGATCAGTGTTAAATGAAAAAACATTTTTATGATACATTTTTTATGATAAATATATTTTCCAAAATATCCTCCACTTAAGTCTTGAAACTTCCACAAGTGCTGTTTCCGTCAGAGAAATCTATCAAAAGATGTGCATCAACTAGGGACTGAAATCCACTTTTCAGTTTTAGAAAACCAAAATAAATAAATGGAGCTAAGTCAAAGCAGTTGCAAAGCACCAACAATTCTATTGTTTGTTTTTTTTAAGGGTTGAAAAACCTGATTAAATAAAACATAACACAGCTCAACAGCTGACAAAGATATAATGATAAAACTTCAAAGCTGTTGGAGAGAGCTGTCCGAACATGTTTTAGTTTTCACAAATATATTTAAATATTGAAACAGTCTACGAGAGTGAGTTTTCTGTGTATCTTTATTATAGATTAAATTAACTGTATTCATTTAAGACTCATCCATATGGGGGTCATGATAGGGTACATTCATCTTTGTTGTTTGAATAGAAACATCGTCTGCATCTGTAATCTGAAACTGTACAGATTATTGTTAATGACGTGACTGGTCTACCACTGATTCAAAGATGTTTTTCCCTTTAGTAGCCAATACTTTGTGAAACCTAGGCCTATTTAGTTGAACACAGCATTGGCATATTCAAAGGGATTTAATAAAGATACAGACAATGTTCTTTTTCAAAGTCAGTTTTTTGTTGTTGTTAGTTCTTCTGCTATCTGCTGCCACCCAGTGGAAGAGTATTTAGTTGTTCACTGTAACGGACAAAAAAGGCAATTTTCAGTAAATAGGTGATTGTTTTCAGACAAATTAAAAGTAAAATTGGGAAAACTTGATTATCTCTCACAGCACACTAATGTGCCTCGGTTGGGAATCACTGGACTCCACGCTGTGTGGTTGAGGAAAGAAGTTTGAATAAAGTTTTTAATAGCAACACCATCAAGATGTATATTACTAATTATTACATTACTAAATGACTAAAACGCACCAACTCTGTGAAGCTAGATCTTGAGTTATAGTTTTTTATAATTTCTTGATATTTATGCTTACTATCAATCCCGTCATTTGGATGTCACAAATTAAAAGGGGTTTGAAACATAAACATGTACCTGCTGTTATTTGTTTTGTTTTTTTGGCACAGCAATATACTGCAAAAAAAAAAACATTTTTGTTCTTTAATCATGATGATGTATGAATAATTGCAATCGGAATTAATCACAATTACATTATGATTAACCATGATTAATCCACAGCTCCCTAACCTTTGATATTAATTAGATTAAAAACTTGAATTGTACAACAACACTATAAGATATAGTATATAAGAATAGCATCAAGTGATACTGTATATACCATCATCTCCTAAAGTCATTTTTACGGATCTTATTTTAAAGCCTGCAGCTCCAAAGTCTCCTGTGCATTAGCTCGCTCGTCCTTCTGCCTCCTTGCTTTTGAGCTTCGATCTTCCTCTCACTCTGGCTTCACTCTCAGTCTAATGTCTGATAGTGCTTAAAGTGCATTTAGGAATTATCTGTGGTTTACCCTCCCTAGATCAGCTTCAAACACACAATAATATCTGCCACTCTGTTTGCATCGATTCCACTTCACCTCCCTCTCTGTTTCTCTCTTCCCCTCCCTCTCTGTTTCTCTCTTCCCCTCCCTCTCTGTTTCTCTCTTCCCCTCCCTCTCTGTTTCTCTCTTCCCCTCCCTCTCTGTTTCTCTCTTCCCCTCCCTCTCTGTTTCTCTCTTCCCCTCCCTCTCTGTTTCTCTCTTCCCCTCCCTCTCCCCAGGCTCTGGTCATGGCCGAGGTGAACGGCCCAGGGCCGGAGGTGCCGGAGCCACAGATTGCCATGTACTGTGGACGACAGCTCCTGCATATGAACCTACAGACTGGACAGTGGGAACCAGACCCTCAGGGCCGACAGGGCTGCTTCAAAGAGCCCAGTGAAATCCTGTCCTACTGTCAGGAGGTAGTAGGCTTTTATCAACATCAGTCTGGATCAATATGTCCGGAGAGCAGCAACTTCAAAATCCTAACTTTAATGGTTAAAGTAAATAAAAAAAGAATACAAAGGGAAATCAACAAAGCTAATGGACAATATGTAAAATTTAATTATATTTCACTTAATCTGTTTGTCCAGCTCTGCTGACTCTCAACGGTAACCAGAAGGTTTATCTTTCTATATCTGTATGTCTGGAGATATGGTCTCAAATATGGTCATTTCAAAATGGGATTTGTCCATTCACATCATTCACACATCTGTTTTTGCGTCTCTCTTTTCTCTGCATGTCCTCCGTCTGTACAGGTGTACCCGACACTTTCAATCTCTCACATAGAGGAGTCAAAAAGACCCATCACCATCCGTGCCTGGTGCAAGAAAAGTTGGGGACACTGCCAGACACATCCATATATAGTCCTCCCCTACCGCTGTCTGGGTAAGAACAAGCTACTGACTTTCCCTGAAATGTTTCAAGTCAAAAAGGAGAATAAGGGCTACATACTCCACCACAAGGCTAAAAATATGTACATTTTCACAAGGTGAAAAGAACGAGAACAAAGGTCTTTCTGGCACATTTCATATTTTTCGAGAAATTTTTCAGTGCCGAAATCCTGGGTAGTCTGAATAGGACCCTCCCACTACAACGCACCTTACATTCACTAAGCATTGTAGGAATCTGAGAAAAAACAACGATGCAGCGTCAGCACAGAGAAATTGGTAGAGATGGGAGTTTTCGTGTTTATGGAGGAGGCGGGGATTATATCTTTATTACATTTTGCGAATTAAGGAAACATATAGCCAGTGAAACACAACAAGAGACACCACATGAGACAAAAGGTAATCTCAGATGAAATGTCAGGAAAAAAGCTGGAAGAATTACGAAGTGGATATGACAAATAATCATTTTGTAAAAAGTATGTATAACAAGTATGTATGTATATATAACACCAATTTACTAAACACTAAAAAAGATCCTAAGGAAAGTAATTTAAATGTATTTATATTTTCAAAATTAAATATCTCTCTCTATATATAACACCAATTTGTGGTGGTTTTATTCATATATTTCTTCTCTTCATCCACACCTCTACACATTTGGTAACAGACTTGTTAGATACTGTTATTCTGCAACAAGCCACTAGGGGTGAATATTGGACAACAAAAGATGAGTGCAGACACCTACTAGAAATGTGTTGGAGTCGTGAAACTGCTTTAATGAAACTGCTGGAGAAATGATTTTATGATTTGTGTCACACTGGGGGTGTAAAAATCTCTCCTCGTGTTCCTGTGAGCTGTGATTTTGCAGTGTGACTGGCAGAATTTTGAATAAGCAAAGAAACTTGTGTATAATGAATGTTTAAATTTAATCTAGTTGGTAATTATTGTATTGGAATTTAACAGAGACTTAATTCTTTTGTTATCACTAATCTAAACTACCTGTCATTGTTTTATTTTGTAAATTGTGGAGAAACTGAACAACCTCGCTCTCGTATTTTCTGTCTTATGGCAGAGGGCGAGTACGTAAGCGAGGCCCTGCTGGTTCCTGACCGATGCCGCTTCCTTCACCAGGAGCAGATGGATGCTTGTGAGAGTTATGTGTACTGGCACAACATAGCTAAAGAGGTGAGGAAACTGCCGTCTGCTGTGTCAGTAACTGGTCAATGACGACTGGATAATTCACAGGCAGAGGGAACCCTGTATTACAGTGGTTTTTTTTAAATATCTGTGTGTTTTTTTTTTTTACTTCTCTGTTTGCATGAATGCACTGCAGAGAATCTGGAGCTCCACAGCTATGGCATGCTGCTGCCCTGTGGCGACCACTTCCGCGGTGTGGAGTATGTGTGCTGCCCAGGTCGAGGGAGCCCCAGCAGTAAAGTAGACACAGAGGAGAAAGAAGTCCCTGCTGTAGTTCAGACATTTACTTCCCAGACCAGTGGAAAAGACAATTCTTTGTATGTTCCCCGGATGTTCCGCTTGATCAAATTGACCGGCCTTGAATAGGAGTGAGTCACCAAAGTAATGACTCTCCACGCTTTTTCTACACAGAACTAAAGTCGTGGCAACAACTCCCAGCCCCTCTCCTGACACAGACATTGATGAGGCTGACATGGAGGAAGATGATGTAGTGGAAGTAGTGGAACAAGAGGAAGAAGAGGAGGAAGACGATGGAGTAGCTGATGAAGACGAAGCAGACGAGGATGAGGAGGAAGAGGAGGCAATAGCTGTGAAAGATCCAGAAGAGTATGAATACCCCATTGATTCAGGTCCGTACCAGACCCCAGACTATTTGGACTCTTTTGACTATGAGAAAAGCCACAAACCAACAACCTCATCTCCTCTGATCAAGGGAGAGAGCTGTGAGTGTTCCTTTATTTCCCTGTCATCCCTGCAGTGTTTTTACATAGTAAACTATTAAACACATCCAGTAGCAAACAAAACGAAGGTCAGATAAAAATAATGAGACAACTGGTCATGTGGCAGAAGGAGAGAAAGCCAATCCTGAAACTATAAGCTTTAACCATTTCAGTCAGGTATCAAACACAGAATTTGATTTAGCCTCCATCTTGTCAGGACATTTGAAGAGACGCAGTAGTCTAAAAAAAGGTTGTTTTTTTTTAGTTTGGTGACTTGAGACACTTCTGAACCATAGGTACAGCTTGGTGCCTTTGAATAATAGATGATAATATGTACTGTTTAAATACTGCATGCTCACCGAGATGCAGTAGTGGAGCACCATGGTTGCCTGAGAGACTTTAAATATCAGTCTAAAAGACAAGAATACAGTGTTATACTATTTATTATATTTTAACAATGTTTGTTTTGTGACTATTTTATACATGCTGTGATGCCGATGATGTGGGTCACACTTTGGTCCAAAACATAAAGTCAAGCTACTGTTCTGTTTAAAACCAATAATGATTAGAATTTTAAATTATGTAACGTTGTTATAAAAAAGGTCAGCGTTTTGATTTCGTAACCTTCCTCACCTCTCATGACATGCTAGGGTCAGTTCAATACAATTCACACATGTTTCCATAATCCCTTGACATTTGGTTTTTGCTCTCAATCCATTTTCAATCAAAACTGTATTAGGTAAAGTATGTAAGGCACAAGAATAAAATAATAGTGTAGCCTTTCGGTAACATTCTTATATTTTTTAATAATTCTTTAGAATCTGATTGAATCAGCTAACACAACCAAGTAATTATTTCTCTGGTTGGTTATACAACACAATGTAAATTTTCCCTCCTTCTGTTGTGGGATATAAAATGACTGTTTAAACCCTTTTTTCTCTCTCTCATTTTCCACTGTAGCATTTTTAAATGTCTTTTTGTTTACAACACCAACATCCTCTGTTTTCTGCTTTCAACCAGTAACTACAACCCGGCCCACTGATGGTGTTGATGTTTATTTTGAGAAGCCAGTAGATGACACTGAGCATGCCAACTTCCTCCGTGCCAAAACGGACCTGGAGGAGCGCAGAATGAAGCGCATCAATGAGGTGAATTTGACAGGCACACAAGCAGGGTCATGGGTCAATCTTTATCTAACAGGCAGTTAGTTAGCTTAGCACATTTTTCTGCCATGTGTTCTGAAAGAACATGAAAGTGATGCTCGTACAAATTAATAATAGCAAAAAAATTGGGAATAAATAAAATGTTTACATTATAAACTGAAAATAGTAATGGCCAGCATGAACATCATATTTATTAATATACTCAAGTTTATTACCTTGACTTGCATCAAGGTATACATCTGAAGTTGCAGCAAGATATTCTAAAGCACTATTTTTGTTCATCTAACTCGGAAGTGCTTTTTTTAATTTTTTATTTAGCGTTTATCTCACTGTGCATCTGAGTGTTTGCATGCATGCAGCCTGTCACAACAGTTTCTGTCCAACTTTTTTTGGAGACCACAGTCACCTACTACAAAAATAATGTTGCTGGCAGGCCACTTTAATTTTCACCCAATCTTTACCAGTGGTTTTACATGTCCTGACCTGTCTCAGAAACATTTACCAGTAGATAACATTATTTATTCATTTTACAACATATTGCATCATTGGTGCGAGATGTTGCCTGTAACAACATGTTCTGTTTTGTAAAGCAATTTCATAATCGTTGCGGTGAGCTTGAAAACAACACTGAAATGCTATGCTTGCGCTAATCACAGAAAATAATAAGTTTTGGTACTGTATATAAAACGTACATTTTTAAACCTAAAAGAACAGAGTTTCCACCTGCTAGAACATGCAAGAACAGAAAAACAATACAGACAGACGGACGGCTGCACCCCTGCAGCTGAAAATGCCATCATATACCTCTAGTAGTCTGTTAGAATTATGCGTAGTCCACATTCCTTGAGTGTGAAAATTTCTAAGTTTCTAACTGATTGTGTGTCTAACTGTCAGATCATGAAGGAATGGGCAGAAGCTGACAACGAGTCAAAGAATCTACCAAAATCAGAAAGACAAGCCCTGAATGAGGTGAATTTGTCATTCCTGCCTCACTTTGTCATTGAAACTTGGGAATTTGTAAAAAAAAAAATTAACAGCATCCTTGCACCTGCTTTACTACCTTTCCTCCACCAGCACTTTCAGTCAGTGCTGCAGACACTAGAGGAGCAGGTCGCAGGTGAGAGGCAGAGGCTGGTGGAGACTCATCTCGCCAGAGTGCAGGCTATTCTCAACAACAACCGCCGCTTGACTCTTGAGAACTACTTGACTGCTGTGAAGTCTGACCCCCCTCAGGTCAGCACATACAGTAAATGATACGACTACGAGATGAATTTTCCTGAGACAGTTAGACAGTTCTTCGCCTTTGTTTTCTAGCCGGAGCGCGTGCTGCAGGCACTGAAGCGATATCTGGCTGTAGAGCAGAAGGACCACAGACACACACTCAGGCACTACCAGCACATTGTAACTGTTGACCCCCAGAAAGCAGAGCAGATGAAGTTCCAGGTGAGTGTTTGAAATGCTTTTTGCACAGTTGCTGTGCTTTTGTGGTGTGGAAAGCTCCTTTCTATTGACTGTGAACCATTTAGTGCTGAAGAGTTAGTATGACCTAAAGAGAAGTTAGAAAGAGCTTAACTCACGGAGGTAAAACAGCTACTAGTATATGCTGACATTTAAGATACCAGGACTTAAGGACTCAAGGTTCTTCATTGTCATTGCAACCCATGTTAGACATGGATGAACGAAATTAGTTTCCCTGGTCCCGGATCGAGTACAAGTGACAGAGGGGAAGAGTTCGGCATAGTGCAGCGAAGAAGAGTAAGTGACGACTGTGCAAGAGTGAAAGACAAGAACAAGAAAAACAACACTTGCCAGAGCAACATATGGGGGGGACAATAGTTGCGAAACAATGTACAGGCCACCACATATTTTCTGTTTGTGTGGTGGTTGTGGGGGGAGGGGTGTTGGCAGAGTCAATGTGGGGAAGGGGGGGGGTGTTACAGGGGTCCACTGGTGTTCAACAGTCTCACAGCTTCAGGGAAGCTACCAGATACCAGGGCAACACAACCGACAGAATCTTTGGTATGATTACCAGGTCTACACACATCTCCATGTGATTGAGGAAAGGATGAACCAGAGTCTCGCACTGCTGTACAGAGATCCTGCTTTGGCTGAGGAGCTGCACGATGACATCCGTAAGATGAACGCGCAGTGATCATTTCAAAAGTGTAATGTCTGGGTATCGATGACTCAGCTTGGTCTCTTCTAACGTACGACCTGCAGAGGAGTTGGTGAAGGCGGAACGAGGAGACATCAGTGAGCTCATGACCACCTCCTTCTCCGAGACTCGCACTACAGAGGAGCTCCTGCCTGCTGAGAGTGAGGAGGAGAAGGATGACGAGGAGGAAGAAGAGAGAGTTTTCCAGAACAGGCCTTATCCTCCACGCATCGGTACACCCCCGCACATCACATATACAAACAAGCATACAGCAGTATTTTATGGTTTATAAGCTCCTTAATAGTGTGAATTGCTATTTATTCCAGCATCTTCCAAAGGTTGTGTAAAAAAGTCCAGATATATTTATTTTTTCTAAAAAATAAAAACACCTCCTCCTATAAAATATTGTCTGTGCAGCTTTAAACTGGTGGCATCAGTCCAGCGACCAATAAGGTTGGGCTATGACAGGGTGAAATATCAACCCTCCAAAAGTAAATCTGAGAGCAGCCACAACAGATTTGAAACCACCCTTTATGTTCTCATCAACTTCACGATACATCTCCAGTGAGGTATAGTTTAAAGTATCCAGACATAAGTACATGCAATAGATCATACTGCCAAAAATCATCATCCTTAACAGAACACTGCACAACTTTGGTCTCATTCATTTATGATTGTATTTTTGTCAACCGTGCTCCTGTAAGCTTGCGACTTTATTCTCATACACCTACAACTCTCATTTCTCATAATGTTACGACTTGGTTTAAGACTCTAATCTTGTCATTTTCATACCAGACAAATAATAAAAAATGGATACTTCATTTTTTACTTCTGTAACATTCATCATTTAAAAAAAATTTAAAAAACTGTGACAGTATTTTTTTTTTTACTGAGGACGGGTGTTAGATGTGCATATCATAATTTTAATATTTTAATGCATGTGCATATTTTAAATGACATCAGATTCAAAGTCTTTTCTTTTCTTGTTGACTGCACACGAAAGCCTTGAAAACGTGTCTACATATTAACCTTCTGCACTTTTTAACTGTTTGTCTCACCAGAGCCACAGTCTAATAAGAAAGGTAAGGCAGGTCTTAATCATCGGTTACACATTCGTTTTCTAATTACATTCTGTTAATATTTTGTTATTGCTTACAACATTTTTTGACTCCCTTAACAGTGTATTCAGCTGATGAATACGATTATAACACATCTGAGAGGGGACCAACCTATGAATATGAGGAAAAGGTAAAAAAGAATCTTGCATAGTTAATGCATTTGTTATTACAAAGATTAAGATAAATGTATGCAGCATTACATCATATTTCACTTAAATCCTCTCAACTCATCCACGGTGTCCCCTGTTTTTATTTTATTGAAAACATTTCAAGTTGGAAATTGTATTCAATCTATTCTTATTCTTATTTACTCATACATTAATCCAACTGAACAGCGTCAAAGTAAATGGGGCTTGATAAATATCGTCATTTTGATTTCCATTTCCTTAGATCAACACCTCAGCAGAACTTAAGCAGGTCATCAACAAGCCTCCTGAGATTGCGCGAGATGAACTGGTAAGGGCTGAAAGTAAACATGTTGTTTGCTTGAAGAACTCAATGTTAAATCAAAATAACAAAAGATAAGACTTTATTCATCCCACACCGGGGAAATTAAGTAAAAAAGGTTTCATACCGAAATATAAAATTCATTAATTTCGTTCTTCTTTTCATTTCTTCTCCACAGCAGCCTGATGCCTTGGAGACATTTAACCGTGGTGCCATGGTAGGCTTACTGGTGGTGGCTGTGGCAATCGCTATGGTGATGGTAATCAGCCTGCTGCTAGTGCGCAGGAAGCCCTACGGCACCATCAGCCATGGCATCGTAGAGGTACGACTCAAGACCTACTTAATAATGGGGGGGGGGGGACATGACAGAAAATAATTGAGAACCACTGACCTAGAGCGTAGGAGGTAGCCTTCAGGTATCAATAAAAATAAAAATTAAAAGTTTTGAGACGTAATAATTTTGTAAACATTTAGGTTATTGTTTGTTTGTTTTTTATCGCTAGCTACCATCTGACAAAAGATTACCAATAATCACAAGAAGTGGCTGACTAAGGACTTTAGTTTCTATGTGGATTTTACAGTACTGAGATTGCAAAATAACAGCAACTTACATCTGATAATGATTCCTCCACAACTACCGTGATCTCTTACCAGCAGAGTGACACGCAGAAAAACTAAAGTTACTTTAAAAGTGATCAAGTATTCTTAAATAGTTGCCATTTGATGAGAGTTTGGTTAATTTTTTTTTTTTTTGGCATTTTACTTTGACGAGAGAGAGAAAGTAGCATAAACAGGAAATGAGTGAAGGGGAGAGAGCAGAACCTTGTAGAAACTATACCAGGAATCAAAAGTTATTGGACATACGCACACACTACTCAGTTTGTAAATTGAGATTTTTATCTATTCCACGCACATGTGGTTATCTGCCTTAACACCCACATACTATTCAAAGAGACTCTCTAAGCTCGATAGACTAGAGCTCCTTGAGTGAGCGATCCCCTGACGTCAGTAGACTACTGTCATTACTCCTCACTCTGTCACTTGTAAAAGTGACCTTTTAAATGCATATTTGCACACCCTGGTCTTTAACCGTATTAGTCAGTTCACTGCTACCACATGGAATAAACAAGTATGTGCACTAGTCGGTGTTGGGTTTTTTTTTACTTTTGTCTCCTGCTACGAAATGTGTCACTATTTGACACCTTTATGTCAGTGAGTTTGAAATATAATGGGGGAAACGGGAGGGAAGTATACATTTTTGTACCATCAATTACATAAGCAGTATCACCTCATTTTATCCTTTTACTTCTAGCAAATGTGTATCTTTATATTAAGGCTGAAAGTTATTACAGTTTTAAGTGTGATTTATTACAGGGTAGATGCATAAACATAAATCGGTGCCTGATGAGAAATATTAAAATATAAAAATATAAAACATAAGAATGTACTTTACTGTTTTATGTTAGATACTATGTTTATTGCGCAGGGACAGTGTGCTTGTTTAAAACCTTGTCTGTGTAATCATTTCTGCCCCTGTGTGTCTCGCAGCAGGTTGACCCCATGCTAACGCCAGAGGAGCGACAGCTTAACAAGATGCAAAACCATGGCTATGAAAATCCTACCTACAAATTCTTTGAACAGATGAACTGAAACACTGGAGCCACCAACAAGTCATGCCTGACCACTTTTCCAGTTTCATCCCAACTGTCCATCCCATCCTGAAGACAACAGTGGTAGACTTACTTTGACTGATTTAAGATTTGTGTGAAAGTGTGTGATACATCCGACACGTTTTGTAAATGACCAACAGCAACCTATTATTAACAGAATGTGAATAATGACATGTGACGCAAATTCCCTTCACCTATTGTAATCCTCTGGGCTGCACACCATTTCATACCCCTGAATACTTTTACGTCACAGGCAGAAAACAACATCCCAGTGGCATGACTTGATCTATTGCTCTGTACTAGACACTGAAGTTGTATGATGCGTTATGCATTGTAGTGTTTCTTTTCTTCAGCAGTGGTCTATTTGTTCAACTTGTACCAGAGGTAGATGCATATAATGTTTCCGTGTAGAAGAGTGTGAGTGTTGGCCTTGTGTTTTTATTATCTTTAAAATTGTGTAACTTTTAAATCCCACTCAAATATAAAGAGGCACTTAGCTAAAGCTAACTGTTGACAAGCCCTTACCTCCAGGAGGGAATTGGATCATAACCTTAATAATGGCCAGGATAAAGAGGTGTTTGCTTTGAATGAGTGTTGTATTAAGGCTTCAGAGTAAAAAGGCTACACTAGCCAGTACAGGATTGCGTGCTGGTGGTATAAAAAAAAAACCCAATCTCTTAATTTTGAGAGTACTCCCTATTTATTTCAATTATTTGGCAAAATTGACCAAATAACCTATTCAGCAAAATAAGTCAGTAAATGGGATTATTTTCCTCGTACTGCTACTCTAACAGCTGTAAATTAGAATAACCAGAGATCTGTTATTTTATTCTCAAAGCATGGAAACTTGGTGTATGATGCTGCTGTATTTATTTGTGTTGTTCCTGTCACTGCTTTTAAAAAGTTTGGGAATGTCTCCGTTCAGAATGGACACTGTAAATAACGTTAAGAAATACATATGACTAGATGTAGACATTTATATGATT
This sequence comes from Cynoglossus semilaevis, assembly GCF_000523025.1. Taxonomy (NCBI): domain Eukaryota; kingdom Metazoa; phylum Chordata; class Actinopteri; order Pleuronectiformes; family Cynoglossidae; genus Cynoglossus; species Cynoglossus semilaevis. The sequence continues at coordinate 10,532,202 of NC_024319.1, read as the reverse complement.
AATTTGCATTGATGTCACGGAAAAATACATTGAAAAAAAATCGTACATTGTGCTGTTACCAGAAGGAGAAACATTTTCCTAACATGGCTGATTGAAAACGGACTGTTGTAAAAACCAGCACAAGACAACGACACAGTTTCTTGTTTCTGAATGTATTTAAGGTAGACGTTGAGATTCCATCTTTCTTTCAGTAATGCATCATTTCCCTTAGTACAAATTTTAAAAAGTAAAGTTTCTTGTTACTAACAGATGCCCAATGCCCTTGTCATTACCTAATGTAGCAGACCTTTCATTTTTAGTAATTAGAGTCTTAGAGCCATAGACAGCGTATAAGAAGTGGACATACCCATTACTGAACTGACTCCCATCCAGTGACAGTTGGTGGTAAAATGAGGCTACCTTTTAACTCGATTTATGCTGTCGACCAACATGTCATTTGGGTGTGTAATGATTTAATCATGTATTGATATATTTGTCTAGAAGTCTGTTTAGCAAAAAGTAGAAAATAAAGCATAATGGGAGATTGGCTCACATTCAACCAGGCTTCTCTTGGACATTTTTGTTCTGTATCAGCTAAGGTGTTCCATTTCTTGTTGAAATTATTTTTCTATTATTCTAAAAAATTGGATCATAATGTATAAAATTAATCTCATATTGCATTGGACACCCCATACTCACAATCTTGGCCATTAAGATTTGACATCTTAAATAACGTAGCTCAATTTATCTGGTCTTCCAGTCTTCATGGAATATGTCCGGTTCTTATATACAGCCTATTTTTAAGCCGAGCTTAGGTTCGTTACGATAACAGCAGAGAACTAACTGGCCACAGTAGCGACATTTTGGTGTGTTTTACTAAATGCCACACACACTAAGGTACCTGAGAGTTAAACAGTATAGCAGCCGAGTTTGAATATTTTGAATCTAAAAGATTAAATGTTGGTATTCACTTATATTTTAAGTTATTAAAAAAAAAAATTTTAAAAAAGCATTTCAGCGAATAACTCATTTGTCATTCGTCATATTTAGTCACCATAGTCATAGTCATCGATAGGTAAGCAAAGAGGGGATTGCCCTCTAAGTGTCTAATTACCGTATTGTGTGAAATTTTCTTTTGCGTCAATCAGATAGTCTAGGTTAAAAATATAATTTTTTTCATTTTCTTTTTAAAGATTGTTGCAGGGGGTATTATTTTGTTTTATCGTAAATTTTGCTTTGACATATGTTGTTTGTTTTTCTATCGTAAAATTTTGCTTTGACATATGTTGTTTGTTTTATTAATACGAATCTTCACTATTCTTCACTAGGCAGGTGGATTGCAAGTTTCGTTTGCTATGATAGGTGGAAGAGGAGGCATAGCCCTTGTAAAAAGTGTACAGCTACGTTAGTGAATGAAAACGTTGTATGTTCACAGTTTAAGTCAGTCGATCTTGTAATGATACTACTGAAACCATAGATGAGAATAAGCTTGCCTGTGTTTCCCAAACCACTGAAGGTTACCTACCAGCATTTAGCAGACTTAGAATGATGTATTACTGTAGTTCCTCAGATTACCTTTGTACGTACACCTCTGTCAAAGTCTAAAACTCTTTGTTGGTCTGTCCCCCTTATTTCCCAACCAAATATAAACAATGGTAATGAATTTTAAATTGCAGAAATATTGCCTTTTACAATGCTGTGTTTTGGATGTAATTATTCTTTTTTTTATTTATAAGTATTAATCAGTTGGATTAAGGGTCATGCTTTTCACTCGCAATGTAATTTAGGAACTAGAGTGGGTAAACAAGTTTATATATTGCTCACAGACGTGAAATATTGACAGAAATATGGCCTCTGTCTAATTGACAAGGAGTGGCACTAAGCACAAGCAGAACCAAATTACTCCATTTATGTACAGGTTGCTAAGTGTTAGATATTGATTCTGTCTGTCTGATTTCAATTATAGTGCATTGATTGAAGGGATGGTGATAGCATCATCTAGAGCGGGTCTTCACTTTCATCCAGACCTTTTACCAAAGACATGCTCCACAAATAAGCAGAGAGAAAAGGATCTGGCAAAAATACCCTCTGTTGTGTAATTGTATTTGTAAGCAATCTGAGAAATTAAACCTGGTCAAGTTAATTAAAAGTGTAATAAAATAAAGAGTGACCCATATTATTGTGAGTCTTTGCTTTATAGAGTTTGCTGTGGTGTTGCCTGTGTTATGAGCACTTTCATCTGCAAAACACATTCATAAAGGGGATGGGGGGATGGAAAGATGTATTGTACTTAGTCAAAGTAGGGTTTTGTTCTCCATGTCTTCAGGTCTTTTTTCCTGGAAAAAGAAACTTACTTTATAACATGACATTAACTTGAAAGGTTAACTCTCCAGTCACGGTGTTAAAGTTCACAACTGTGTCTAGCTGTTGGCCATTACAAGGGCATTACAAAAATACAAGAGTAATAATAATAATAATAATAATAATAATAATAATAATAATAATAATTTTTTATATATAATAACACATTAACTTGCACCGTTCCACAGACCAGGAGATTTAAAAAAAAATGACTGCAGCATGTGCTGCATTAGCATGGAAGCATCAAGATTGTGGTAAAGAAAACTACGAAGCCTCAATTTTTTTATACATGCTGCTAAACTAGAAACGAGAGCAGTAGAGTAAAATTACATCTTAGAGTTTGCTTAAATGAATGTCTTTCATTGTACTGATTAAAAGTACATAAATATAGCATATTCTAATCCGTAAACAGCATTACAATTTGGCGCAGCAGCAACAACAACAACAATTGTATTGTGTATGGACAATCAAGGTGCACTCACACATTTGGCCCAGTATTTGCAAGTAGGACTGACTGTAGCAGACCTTTGTGCTGAATTTTCTCTAAACAAAAATCATTAGCACACAACAGTTAATTATACAAGCCTGATACCAGCCAATATATCTATGCAAAGATTATATTTTTAAAAAAACCCTTGTCATAAAAGGGGATTTTTTTTCCCAGCGAGACAATGACATAGAGCACAGAGTCATAGAGCACAGAGTCTGGGGGTTTCATGGAACTGTCTCCCGATACAGACCGACCGGAAAAGGAGGATAGGTCCACTGACAAATGTAGTTATTCAAAAAGAAAAGGTTAAAATATTTCACTTTTCGACAACATACCCAATAGTGTTCAACATAATTTATTTATGTTCCGCTCAATTATATGATGCAGTGGCTGCATTTTAAGGTTTTATGCAGTGATAAGCATCAGGAAACATCAGACCCTCTGAAAACCAACAAGTGAGGTTGACACACTTTCCAAACACAGCTTAACCTGACACTCCCATTGTAATAATTCACATTCTGTTGCTGACAGTCACTAGCATAAAAACAGGCCCCACGCTTTTTCACCCACAAATTACAGAGAAGTGTTGAGCCCCTGCTCTGGTTCACTTCTTCCAAACCACAACAGTGACTGGTAGCCCTGCTTACCCAGATTACTGTGAAAAGACTCTGCTGCTGTACAGTGACAGTTTGTGACTGATGCACACATCACTCATACTGATAGTGGTTCCTCTGAAGTTGACGACTCACATACAAACACTGAGGGAAAGCAAGAAGCCCAAATGAGACAGTCTTTTAACACATCAGAGTCAGAGTCTGCATGTTGTTTAGATCAGCAACACTTTGATTCATTCAACAAAATAGCAATATGAAACTCCTTACTGTGCAGAAAGTTAAAAGGTAAAATGAAAGATGTCAACGATGAAAGATGACCTGTATATTAACATACATACATATATAGATGAAGGTTGAATACCAGTGAGTCAGTACTGATGGGCAACAGTTAGGGGTCTGTGGTAAATGTGTGTGTGTGTGTGTGCGTGGTAGGGGGTTTCGTTCTCGAAAATAAATTGAACAAATGTCACTGTCTCTGCCTTCCCTAGTGTCTCAACAATGTCTGAAGCGTTATAAAATGGACATTTTTAGAAAGCAAATTATCAGGGAAAGACCACATGACACCCTCACCTCCAATGTTTAGAAGAAAAGACACAGGTCTAATTGCAATCTTTTTTTTTAAAAAAAGGGTCAAAAGATTAATATCTTTCCATGAAATACATATATATATATAACCTCTTTTTTTTTTTTTAAAGCCTATTTGCTCTTTGTCAACAGAACAACAAACCTAGGAAAAGGGAAGCATACAGAGAGCCTCAGATCTTGCAAATTCATTCTAACCTTTATAATAGAATAAAACAGCCTTTATTGTCATTGTAACACAGGGGTACAATGTACACCTTTACACCTTTAACCCATATTTACTCAAATAATTTGTAAGCATTTGTCAATAGTAACAGTAAGTCTCGTACATGAATGGATTTATTTGCAGGAGGCAGTAAACTTGACATCATAATATTCTAATTATTTTAGATTGAGCATTTTATACTCAAGGCAAGTTTAAGTCATTCACCAAAACTGAAAACCTTGATCATTTCTATGATCCAGGCTAATAAATAAGTAAATCAATAATGCAGTATTAAAAAAAACAAACAAACAACCAAGCTCATCAAAACGAGACACTCACAGCTCACTGAGACCTGCATTACTTCATAATCAGGCATTAATGTGATGCAATGTGTATAAACAATACTGAAGAACAGTGGCAGCAGCTACTGGGTTTAGGTCTGAACACACAACACACCTATTAATATATTGACCAGCAGGACCAGAGGACAAGAAATAAAATATAACATGAATGACTGTCAAGGCAGCGGTGGCTTACTGGTTAAGGAAGCGGACTTTGGTCCGGAAGGCTTCAGGTCCGAGTCCACCAGCTGCCAGGTTACCACTGACCACTGTGAGCAGGGGACCGTCCCCACACACTGCTCCCCGGGCGCTTAAAGCTGCCTACTGTTCACTTTGGTGATGGTTTAAAAACAGACATGACATTTGGCCGTGTGCTGTGGTGTGCTGTCACAATGACAAGCCGTTCACTTTCCTTAAATGGCAACTGCAGCACACACAAGTATCACACCTGTACGCCTGTAGCTATACCTGCTGTATGGACGTAACTGCTAGAAACCATCTATTGCTCTGAATATAACCTTTTGACTCAGAATTTTCACAAAGCACTAACATTGATCTAATTACAGTACAATCCTCAGCTTTATCCCAGCTTAAACCACAGACGCACAAATATGGGTTTGTTTTATCACCATGACTAATGGACCTAAGAAATAAGAGAAAACGCCTGAAATGATCCTAAATAAGTCAAAAAGGATGTACGTCCACATTTGTGTTTTTCTTTTGTGAGGACACAAATACTAACAGTCTCAATAAATGAACCCTAACTCCTGTTACCTTCAAACTAATAAACCACACACACACACACACGTGTGCACACACACACACACACAGTTTTACTCTGTTTACTAAAATGTTTACTAGTTTACAGGATACAATAAAGGAACTACAGCTTAAGTGCCACGATAATATCATTGAGTTAAAAAAGACACCCTGTGTGTTTAAGTCATCCAACATTGTACTCAACTGGCAAGGCATCAAAAGAGATGAGCAAGAGAGGAGGGACTGCACAGACAAGAGAGGAAACCACGTTGTCCCATAGCAAAGCTGAACTCATCGTCATGTCACTTAAGAAGACACTTCGCAATCATGATGTGAGTTGATTCCTTATTCTATTGGACGAGTAGTGGCTAAATACGGGGTAAGTGTCCCAATCAAAGCTTTCTGCTTCAGCTTTTTTTCATCAAAGACTCAAATGCAATACATAGGTGTGTTTTCTGTGTTCAGATATAAATAGACTTGTGTGGTAAGCTTTTACTGGGACTTTACCCTATTAATGTTTGTGCATCAACACGGCAACCTATACCCTGTACTGTATATAGATGATGTACTGTACTGTATGTACAAATGTTGCACAAAGTAAAGTGAGTTAAAGTGTTGGCTCGCATCTTAAAGATCTGCTATCTATGTCACAAGACATCAACATTTGAGTGAAGTGAGGGAAAAATATTATTGCACAATTCAGTTCAGTTAATAAGGCAAGTGCTTTCAAAATATATTTCTTTAAATGGACTGGGTCAGGTGGACTTAATACACACTCAGACTTGCATCATCTGAACCTGGGACTGTAGATGGAAGACAGCTGATAGTGAAATCTGGTATGACACAAAAACTCTCGAAAATTAATTGTATGAAGAATAGAATGCCTTAGAACAGCGGCAGTTTAGAAGACGGCGACAGTTGTGTCGGTAGCATGACGGATAGGAATACAGAGGAGTTCCAATTATAAGGTAGATATAACGAAGAGCTGAAAGAAAGTGCAGTTGATTTAACATTTAGGTATTATCAAACCCTTGATAAATGTTTTTTTTCTTGTTTTGTTCCGACTGTAATACATATAAATAGCAGATAAGGGTATTTTAATATTTTGTAAAAATATATAGCGGCATGTGTCATAATTAAAAATACTCGACACATTTTTTATACCACTAGAGGATGTAGCATTATTTAACATAATAGTTTAATATTACAGCTGACAATATATTATAACAACATAAATTGATTATGGTTTTATAAATATATATATTGTATCGCAATGTTGCAGCCCTATATTGTCTAAGTGCACAGCACACATTTTTATATCTATATACATCTTAAACAACAATAAACATTTAAATCAAACCTACAGTATGAAGTTTTTTAAATGATAAGAAACAAAAAGAGAAATAGATTTAAGACTGCACACAGAGGTATGTGTAAGTTACAGTAAGTGCCGAAACTGAAAACGAATTTTTTTCGCATCTACTTAATTTTTACAATCACAGTCAAAGGATACAAAATACCAAAACTGTAATATATATATATATATATATATGTATGTATATACTGGATATATACATATATATACATATATGTGTGTTTTTATAGATTAGAGGTTTGATTAAAAACTACACTGATAAACTTAGGTTTTTATTGTTTTCTTAATTGTTCTATTTTCCGTGAAATGCTCGCATATTTAAATATTCCACTCCTGCGCAAACTTGATTTATGCTGAACTGTATTGTATGTTTAAACTTTACTCATGTTTACTCAAGCGTACAGTCATTAGTCATGGTTTCATATACTGTCAGAGCTTTGCGGCTTTAGAGTGTGTATGTGAGCGCCAGATATCAAAGCTACCAGCAACACATCAACCAAACATTCACACAATATCAGACAACAGTGTGAATTGAGCACATTTTCGGCAGTTTGAATGTGCAATAAAATAATTGCACCATGCTGTAAAAAAGATTGATATTTAAAAAAAGAGTAGTAAACGAGAACATGAAAGATTTAAAGATTTCGGACATTAAAACGTTGCTATGAGTAACCTTCGTATAACATGAAGATATTATTATATATTATTATTAAGGTGAAAATTTTAATCGGCATATTTATTGTACTTTGACTTATCTATTTCTAGTTCTCTTTGGCCTTTCTATTTAAATGGTTTTTTTTTTTCTATCTACTTTTCCACTCTAGGCAAATCTATTACAGCATCCTGCCGCCTTGGAAAAAGTTAAAAGCCTTTTCCATTAAAGTTAAACATGCAATTGAAATTAAGCTTCATCGTAATTTAAAAAATAAAGCCGTGCCACGTACAAGCAGCAGCTAACTTTTGTTTAAATCACGTCAATAAACGCAACTTACATAGCACTGGAATAGAAGCCTCCAGTGCAGCAGGTGACCTATATTCCTGATGGCACTACAGGCTTCACTACTAGAGATAAAGACTACTGCATATTGTAATCACAGCAAACCATAACAATGTATAAGTCAGACCATAATAAAAGCGTTCCTAAAAGCGACGTTACGTTCACAGCATCTTGCGTTTTTTATATGTAACCAACCTCAGCAGTTGTATAGTGTCCGTAGCATGGCTACTGATGTACTCTTATACCATAACAGGACATGTTTGCACTTTCTTATCATCCTTCTCAGGTGAGCTTGAGCCCAGAGTTATATTTCTGCTTGAAATGTATAAAAAGCTTCCTCTTTGCATTGCAAGCATCAGGAAAAAAAAAAAAACTTAAAAAGTTTCAGTGAACACAATGAAATGTTATACAATTTTAGCAAGGGTACCAACTTCTCTTAAATTAATTTTATGTAATCATGAGTAGTTTGTTATTTATTTTAAACAAATAATTACCCTTCCTGGAGCTCATAAAGATTTCCTGCTGCTGTGGCTTTAATGTGATTAACGATTAGTAAAGGCACAACATCTATTTTGCACAACAGATGTCTCATTTGTATTTTTCTTTTCAATTACCTTCAGTGTCTACCAACTTCAGAAATGATTCGAATTAATAACACACAGTATCCCCACTTCCTGGAGCAGGCGGATGCTCTGCGACGCTCAGGAACTCTCTGTGATGTGATCATCTCTGTGAAGAGTCACACATTCAAAGCTCACAGGCTCGTACTGGCGTGTGCTAGCAGAAGACTAGCACAGCAGCTATCCAAAGATGACATAGACAGCCCATCCTGTTGTACTCTGGAGCATTTCTCGCCTCACACCTTCCAGCAGATCCTGGACTTCACCTACAACCATACCCTTGAGGTGCCTGAAGAAGATTTGTGTTTGTTGCTAAGAGCTGCCCAGCTGCTGGACATGCAGCTGCTGGCTGACCAGTGCCGCAAACAACTGGATACACTCAACCAAAGGGACAGAGGGGACGACAGAAAAGAAGATATTGAAAGTGAAAATGAAGAAGAAAATAATCATGCTCTAGAGAAGGATTCAAAGAAGAAGGAACTTGCTCACGACAACAAAATTCAAGGCAATTATTCCACAGAGGAAAAGGTCAACAAAACCATTGTAGCTGAAAATCATTCAACCTATGTTTGTGCAGAAAACCACAACAATTCATCATGCCCAAGACAAAAGCCCAGACTTTCCCCAATACCAACAACACCCGACTCTAGACACATCAGCGTCATCACCAGGCCAGTAACCAGCTGTTCTTCTGTCCTTCCTGCATGCACTTTCCCCACTAACAAGTGGACCCCCGCGAGAGCTTAGCAGAAAACTATTCAAACCTCTTCCCTCTACCACCTATAAACCAATCCTCAGTAGCATACCCATTCTCACTATCTACGGCCCACGTGTTGCCTTTGCTGAGCCCTCATTTTCAAAACCAAGTCCACAGCTCGGTGATGGGCTACCCGGGCTTCTATCCGTATCACACACAGAACCGATGCACTGCAGCAGCAGGTATGGGCAGCATAATAAAACAAGGACTGTTAAGGAGAAAAAGGATTCGCAGAGCCTCCAATGGTGGTGTTCAAGATGGACACAGGTGAGTCATCTCAAGATTAAGATTTCATTTTTTTCCAAAAAAACATCTCCCTAATTTTCCTATCACATACTCATTTAGAGCCCAATTATCTTCTCAATTGCTCCTTTGCAAATCTGCACTGCTTGAGTCACTGCTGTCTGGGTAGCCGTCTGTGTCAGAGCCTCCCACACTTTCCAAAGAGTAGTTTCACTTTTTTGAATGTAAGGGTTGCAAGAAGAAGCATATATGCAAAAAAAAAAAAAATTTAAAAATTATTATTCTTTTCTCATTTTATCAAATATAAATGATATATTTCATTATGTAATTTGTACTGTGTTAAACATATTTACCTATGAATACATAGTACCTACAAAGGGCTTTTCTCCCTTTTTTCATATCCTTCCTAACGGTGCAATCCTTTAAAGTACGTAACTAAACAGTGTGATAAGGGGAGCCCCCTACATTTCTCCCCTCCTTTGCAATATTTCAGATTTTCCACCCACAGTTTCAGTAAGACCGGTCACAGCTGTACCACAAGAAATAGTTAAAAACCTTGGAGGAAAAAAATGTTGTTTTTCAGTGTCAGTGTACTGCCCTGCTACGACATATGAACGTCATATGTAGATTTCTAAATTATATTGAGGAAGATATCCCTTGAGTTGCAAAGTTCAAAATATATGCAGAATGATTTTTTTATGTTACCATCTGCTTCTTTCACCAGTGAAGTGCAAGCTGTTTACAGCTAGCGAACTCTTGTCAAATAGCAACATCAGGATTTTTTTTTTCTTTTGCAGTTTTCATCAAGTCCCTAAAACGAGCCCAGACTGCATTAAAGACTGCCAAAACTGCAGTTCAAGTCTCACTGCTGATTCTGCACCACGGAACGCAGCCTCTACACTATCAGGTACTGATTTAATTGGTAAGGCAAACTGAGCATTGCATTTTGCGTTCATTACAAAACTAGTATACAATTTTTGTCACGACACATCAAGACTTTGACGGTGGATATTTTGCAGAAAGCTTATCAGTTTAACAAGTATCACAGCTTTCCCTGTGACCCCTAACCTCTGTGAGTTAAGATACTGAACTGTGCAATGGAAAGTGATAAAAGAGAGTTGTGGTTTTGTGAGCATGGTGCAGCAGGAGCAGTAGTGTGGTTACAAGATAGAGCTTCATACACGCAGTACAGTATGTGCTGCAGCGCAGCAGTGGTTGGGCCCTTTTAACAATCACAAAGGATATCGTGTAATAAACAGTGACACAAACAGGACTGCAGGTCACTGCAACAATACCAACCCCAAAGTAGTTCTATGTGCATTTGAGTTTGTGGGAGATCTTTAATCTCAGGGCCTCAGACATGTTTTGTTTAATATTTCTGATTTCAGAGAAACCCTCTATTCAAACCTCCAACTAGTGCTAATGTGGGCTGAACACATCTAACTACATGGCTTGCCTAAAGCGATTGGGCTTCAGAGATTAAGAAATATTTTCCAAAAAATAAATAATATATATACATAAACGAGGTCTCTCAAACTATTAACATTTGAATAATTAATTACAGGCCAACAGTGGCTTAATCATGATTAATCAGGATAAATACATTATTCTGTATTTGGAGGAAACAAAAAAAAATACAAGGTCATCATCTGCATGCTACTCATGTTTGTATTTTATTGTATTTTACCTATTTGTGTGTTTTTACTGTTGTTTTGGTGCTGTACTGCTGCTGCAGCCTAAATTTCCCAGAGGGAAATCCAGAGGGATTAATAAAGTGCTATCTATCTATCTATCAGTCTATCTATCTATTAGGGCAACAATAAATTGATTGAATTTAAACATAATATAAATTTAATATCAATATAATAAAAACTTGAATCTGTAGTTTGATAATTAAGCCGTACCGTTATATAACAGATTAAACAAAAAACTGTTTTAATTTGTTAGAAATTATTAAAAAATGTTACTTATATAGATTATTTTTAACAAACGGGTAAGACAAGTTATATTTTATATTATTTTTAACAAACGGGTAAGACAAGGGCAGGTTTGAACTGAGACTGCATTGATAGCATTTGGTTTTCTAAAGTTTAAGTTTTCTTAATATGCAAATTATGTATTCTTGAATGGGAATATAAGGAGCATCTGCCAGTGAGAATCGTTTCATTTTGTGTGAGCCAATTTAATTTAAGATTATTTATTGACATTTAACCTCTTGTCTTTTATATTATTTATACCACAATTCTTGAAAAGGGGTTTTTCACTTACTACCACAATTGTAGGTGAGAGGTAAAACGCCTTATAACTGAAGGACTGAAGTCAAGGGTTTACACACGGTACAAGAACAACATGAACCTTAACTTAGAGGAATAAAATTCACAAATATGTCAACTAGATTTAGACTTGCCAGATTCGAAATAAACAACTCTTGACAACTTTTTTTTCAAATCAAACACTAGTGCAAACACTACTTCTATGTGTACAGAAATGCAATAGCCTGTAATAAGAATAAACAGGAATTTTTTTTAGGATAAAAAAAATGCTTCCTCTGACTCCTAGTTGTTTTTTGTTTGTACAGTAATTAATAAAAAGTATGAAAATATAAGATTAATGCTACAGCAAAGCATAATAACAGGACAGGACACTTAGACAGGAAAAACAGAAACAGGACACCGTAGTTTGTGTAGAACAGTGAGTGTAAAAGTGTTTCTCATTATTTTTGTTTTTCCACCCCCTTCTTTTTCAGCATCCTGTTTAAATAGTGTAGGACCAATATTTTTCTCGAGAAACTTTGGCCTAAAAAGTACATAGGCTTCTGAAAGGTGCACACTTAACCTCAAAATCACACCTTCACATTTTTAAACTAGTCCCCAGGATATGAGGCTACAGTATATGCGTGCGCAGAGACCGGAAAGAGTCTTGCAACAGGATGCAGACCATTGTGTCGTGTCATTTAAAATTCAACTAATTCTAATTATACAATACTTAAGATATTAAGATAATATAATGTTTTTTTCAAGTTATTATTTTAAAAAAATAATAAAGTTGTAGTTTTCTGACAAATGTTACAGTTTGGCAGGGCATACTGCAAATGTTGCATTATATTATTTATATGTTATTACAATTTAAAAAACTGAAAATAAAGCATGGGATATTGAAGTTTAGCACTAGGTCTTTCAATTGAAAATCAAATGATTTTAGGTTAAAGGTATCCTTTCTGACACGTTAATTCTTATTAATGCACCCCAGTGCAGTGGGAAAATGAAATCATTGTAATCTTTTCATTGAATGATATGTTCCATAAGTAATTAAACATCTGTATAAATGCTTGTACAGGTAAAGTCTGTGCAGGCTGTCGATTCTGCAGAAAACAATATGGGCTAAAGCGTGAGCCACAATCCAAGCAGCATGACCAGAGAGGAGACAAACCCTACCAGTGCCGACACTGCCCCAAAAAGTTCAGTCTTAAACATCAACTGGACACCCACCACAGGGTGCACACTGGTAAGCACACATTTTACTGTAAACTTTTACTTTGCAATTTTCTGATTCCTCAACAATTCCTCAGCTTGAGAGCTACGCCTGATGAAATGGCCAATGCAATATTCTTTCCTTCCGATTTGTGGGAAAAATAAAAACACAATCTACACAGAGTATTAAAGTGTATCATACTAATTACACCCACAATCATGTTTCAATGAAATGGAATGAGCCAAAAACATTTTGGCAAAAGAAACGCTTAAAAGCAACGACTGCCTGATTTGTCAGATGTTACTTAAGTAAAAGAGACATGACTGTCAACTCAGACAAGTCAATCCATGATATATTTACAGTGTACTAAGTCTCTGCAGTAAGTGGTAATGCTTTAAAAGGTAAGCTTGTTGGCTCAAGCTATTTTTGCACCTTAGTTTTCCGCCTCCTTTCAACCCAATGTCATTTGTAATTTGATTATAACTTCATCCCCTCCAGTAGGTGGCGACCTAGGTGACTTGCTTCGTGGCCTATTTTAAGAGACTAAGGGATTATTATTATTATTATTATTATTATTATTATTATTATTTTGAATACATTTTTGGGTTTTTTATTTACTGTATTTATTTTATTTAAAATGGAAGCTACTATAGAAGATGAGGTCACAAGTAAGAGACAGGTGTGTGGTGGCCAAAGTTTGATAACTTAAAAACCACTGTGGTAGACAACTCATCAGTTTTACCAAAATTTGACCTCTAACAACTTAACAAATGTAATTAGAAATTTCGCAGGAAATGAATGCAAAAAGTCGACAATCTTTTGTCCATGTCTAGTTTCTGGGACATGCAGATATATTCTATGTTTAGAAGAAATCCAGTCAGAAGTAGAGAAATGGACTCAGCCTCATCAAAGGGGCCAATTTCAGTTTTTTCTCTTTACAAAAAACTCAACACATATACACAAAGAGACAGGCAATCATCCAGATACACACCTTCATGGGTGCCTCTCAGGTCACTTGAACCATCCTCTATTCTGCCTGACTGTGGCTGAAACTAAGAAACTCAAACGGGGTCATGGGGTGAAAGCCTGCTTTGTTTAACACCCTTCATTTAGTTATTTAGCCCATGGACAATAAGAAATTAGGGTCTTTTTTATTAGTGCTTAATGTAGTAAAGGAATTAAAGACTATGCTATGTCTGTACAATAGTTACACTTACTTTAGCATTTTAAAAAACAGCATTTTCTCCTTTTGTTTCTCCGTTAAATAAATAAAAATTAATTTGATATCTTACTTAAATTGTCATCTGGGAAGGATTTTCAACCAAATCAAAACCCAATGTTCTTCTCTCTGTTTCAAGGGGAGAAGCCCTTTGAATGCCGTTTATGTGGGCAGCGCTCACGGGACTACTCGGCCATGATCAAACATCTGCGAACCCATGGCGGGGCCACGCCGTATCGGTGCACATTGTGTCTGGAGTTCTGCAGCAGCCTGGCCGCCATGCAGAAACACATCAGGAACCATGCCATGCAGGAGTTTCCCCCTGACTGGAGCATCAGCAGCACCTACCTGTACATCTCCCATATCTGAACCAAGTCTCCAAGCCCACAAAAAGCAACAGATATATATACACAATACAACTGTATTGTATAATAACATAGCTGAGTATGTATAAATAATACATATTGAGCTATGCAGTGGGTTAAATAATAGCTAATCAAAACAGTAAAAATATACAGATAAATAGTTGTAGTATTTAAGTCAATTATCCTAGTACACAGTGTAAAATGGCCTCCTCCTAGTAGTAGTTGTTGTTTATATCATTTAAACTGTTTTTGTATCGTGTACAGACATAAGGAATTGAAAGAACATGGCTTACCTGATGGTATTTAAGAGTGGCCTTAGCAGATCCTACTTCAACATGACGTTTTGTCTCAAAGCACAAAAAAAGAATCACAATAATTAGTGTATTTAGTGTGTATATTACGAAGTAATGTGCTCTGGTTTGCCACAGAAAACTCTCTCTGTCGATGTCACTCGTGTGTTTGTTCTAAAAGTTAAGGTTTGGAGCAATATATTTCGTGTTACTAAGGATACATGTTGACGGAGCTAAATTGCTAAATTGCCTGTTGTTGCAGTGTTTTTCTGCTTAGCAACATCAACTGATTGGCTGACTAGGGATGTACTAAGATACCCGGAAAGAGGGAAAGTAAAGTATAAATTGTTGTTTTTTTTAATGATATATAGTGATTAGTTCTTATGAAGAGATTTTTTTAGAAAAAGAAAATCAGGGGAAAAAAAACTTTCTTTGGTAACTGTCATATATTGGAGCCACAGAACAGAAGTTAAGCGGTTACAAAGTATAATTTTGTTTTAGTACCCTCCTGCGTGCTTCCACAGCACTTGCATTTCGGGATTCCACAACTTATTTGTATTATTATTGACAAATTAATTATATATGCATTTTGTTGTAAGGTTTTAAGCTTATAATTTCAAACAATGTATGCTTTTAGTCCCTCCTGATATTTTATATTACTTTTTTTGCTCTCTATAACATACATTTTCTGTGTGTGCGTGTCTGTGTGTGTGTTTTCCAAATGGTGCTTAATAAAGGGAGTTTATTCATGTGTCTATCTAAGGGCGAGGAGATTGTGTCTGGAAGTCGACCCAAACTGATATGTCTTAAGATCACTCGAGGTAATAATTATGGGATGCAGTCGCAGTAGAAGCTGCCCTCTATCCCGAAATATCAAACCTTCAGAAGGCGGTTTCTTGTTGTTGTCAATTGGAACCACTTGATGTCGCTGTGTGACTCTATTCTGCTTCTTTTATAACAGATAAGACTGTACAAAGCAGGGAATTATAATAGATAAACACACGTCTGTGCCCAGTGACTCGGATAAAAGCACCTAAAATACAACACCATTAATTTATCTGACTTAATATGTTATTTATGTTTTTGTAAAAAGAAATGCCGAAGGGAAGCCAAATACCGAAGACAACGGGTTTATTCA
Source organism: Cynoglossus semilaevis (assembly GCF_000523025.1). Lineage (NCBI taxonomy): Eukaryota > Metazoa > Chordata > Actinopteri > Pleuronectiformes > Cynoglossidae > Cynoglossus > Cynoglossus semilaevis. Next base: position 10,516,396 of record NC_024319.1, on the reverse strand, counting down.
ATGAATGAGTCATTGAACAAAACTCGCGCATAATTTGGAATGTTGCGTAGATATTGCCAACGTGGTTAGCACACACCGAAGCCACCCACAGAGAAAATGGCAACACTATAAACAAAATATATACACAAATCTTTCACCCTCGCAAATATGTTGCTGTCTAATGAAAACTAGTGGTCAGATGATGTGACCAATCAACTGAGCTGACTCATTATTTCTATTTTTATATCTTACCATTTTGAAAGTTGCTGTTCCGTGATGATCGATGCCTCATTCATTCTGCATTACACCCTGTTCCCAGAAACTCATTAAAAACCACACAGTACTGTAAATACTTTAAATCAGTATTTACTCTTCACAAATCTTTTTATTTGTCAAGCACACAAAATTTAAGTTATAAACGTGTTTCGGTAAATGGTGTGTTAAGTAATGGAATTCACTCAAAGTTGCTTGTATTAAAACTAGTGTAACCAGTTCTTGTTATCGCAGCTCTACGTAGATCGTGGTTAGGTATCGTTGATCACACCGGATACGTAGAGTTTTATCGTGAAGGGAAAACGGAAAATTGTGTTGCGTTGGCCGATGTGTGTTTGCTGTGTGGGCACGTGCGAATAAAGGATAAAGTTCGAAACCTTTTGTCGGAGACGGTCATTCCTATCTTTAAGTTATTTTATCATTAACCCTTAATCCTTACTGTAAAGCTAGATGTGGATGGCAAACAGGAAATACGGCTGTGACTCTGATCAATCACAGAATGCAGCCAAAGAATGATGTACTACGTTTAACTGATATATGAATACTGACAGAAATATGTCTTTCAGTGACCAAATACAGTACATACATGTTTACAGTTTCAATTCTGACAACGTCAACACTCACCGCAAACATCTGACAGATTTTTTTTCTTTTTTTGCACAACATTTCGAAAACTAAACCGCGATTAGAAACTAGAAGTTTAACATTTTATTAGAGTTACAGTTGTGTAACATCCGATAAAACAGAACACAGTTAGGTCTGCATGACTGAAATGAAACTTCAGCTTTTTTATATAATGTTACTCAGAGAGATACAGCACTATAAAAACAGGATGACAGTTGGTTTCCTAAGAAAGCACAGCCCAGGAGTTCATTTCCAGTCGATGACCTAGACTAAGCAAAAGCTTTTAACCATTCAAATAAAACATGTGTCTTAGAACTAACAATACAACAGTTCCGTTTCTGTACACCTCAGAATTTCTTGAGAAATTAGTAAAAAAAACGTTTTTTCTGCCAAGTGAAGAAAAAAACCCTTGCTCAACTCTGGGATTTCCCATTTAGCAGCTCCATCTAACAACTGTTGTCCAAACCATCTCAACCACAATTTTGAGTAAAGTGGTCACTGCAATGTTTCAGACATTACAAAACTTCAGACTTCAGACACTCACTCACTAAATCCGTAGTCAGCATAAATGTTGGTTGGTTAGCAAAAAAAAAAGAATAAAAGAGAGAGATTCAGCACATAATTAAAGATGACTTACAAAAACTGAGTCATGATTAGGGATGACTCACAAAAAAGGGAACCATTAATATTTTACCAATATCATTTACAAAAAAAGTATTTTTCAATATTCCTAACTAATCTGAAAATTGTCACTTGTCTTAATATGAACTATTAAATATTACATTTTTTATTTCATTAGAATGACTTGATTAAAATGTTAAATGTGAAGGATGTCTTGACGTCAATCCACAGCAACTGTGAGCTCGTGGGCGTGCTGCTAAGTATGTGAGTGTCAAAACAGAGAGGGCTTACCATAAACACTCAGAGCTGTGAAGATGGGGCACTCTCTCAAATGCAGCAACCTGACCACTCGCTGGGACAGGCATATGAAAAAGTGTGTGCCATGTGAAAAAAAGCCAGGTGGGTGAATATAATCTACTTTGGTGTACTTTCTATTTTAATAATGTGATTGTATTGTTAAATACCTTTGGTGTTTTAACTGTTTTCTGTTTGCTGTTGCCTCTCTTTGCCTGGTATCCCTTGAAAAAGAGTTGGTTCTTCTTTCTTTTTGTTAAATAAAGATTAATACATTTAAAATATATATATATATATATATAATTGATGTTTTAAAAATAGTTAATTGCATTTTTATTTTCATGTAAAAATGTTGAGACCAATTAAGGAAAAATGGGTTTTGCCTGGAATCTCAGTGGCTGGACACGGGAGCAGCTAGGGATTTTGGGAACCATGAAAATTTTTACTGGGCTTCTAACACAGCGGGCCAGGAGTCCAGCGAAAGAAATGTATGCTATTTTACATAAAACTATACTATTTGATGGTGTTTTTGACTATCATTCCCATATTTGTGAAAAAACAACTACATGGGAGTTCAGTTGGGGAAACACTGAGCACCCTGAATCCCCTTTTAATCATGGGGCCCTAAAATCCTTCTCCTTTTTATTTTGTTGATAGCTTTTAATGATATTGTAATGATAGCTTAAAATAATATATAAACAGTTAAAAACAAAGAGTAGAATAAGGTTCATGGGTTTGACATTTCTACTACTTATTTTTTTTGTATGCCCTGTGAGACAGGAAGTAGTCAATGATGAATGTTAATTCAGATTTTTTTTTGTTGTTGCTATTACATAGGAACTGAAATTACACCTAACTGTGGGTATGACGACCAAGGTGGTATTCATGAACTACAGCACAAAAATTGTACACAAAATTGTACCTTCAATGATGGCAGTCAGGCCTACTGTCAGCCCTGTACTTCATGTCCACCTGAGTTCACCGTGCATGTTTGCAACTTAACTTCTGATACTTTGTGTCAAGCACCAAGGTAAATAAAAGGCTCCAGAGCAAAGGGGGTGGGGGTAACATTTCAGACTGAGTTGGTGAAATCATTGTTTTAACATTTTCTCTTCAGGACTCAGTCGATGACAAGTGCTCCAGTCACGGTGAGGAGGACATTGCCTTACTTCAACTCCTTAACAACAGTTGTATTCTTCAGAACAGGAAATAAGGTTTAGTTGTGTTCAAAAGAAAAGTTGCACGTACTGAGAAAAATCCCCCAAAAGTTGAACTTTGAATTAACCCTTTGTTGCTTATTGAAAAGATTTGCTGTTGGTTCTATTATGTCATCCAATACATTAACAGAAGTTTTATGTGCTTTTATAGCTTACAGTACTTGAAATATAGATGTTATTATTTAGGCTGTATACTATTTCTGTAACACCATGTAGACCATGTGAAAGAATAGAATAGAATAGTCTTTATTGTCATTATGTTCAGTGAAAACATTGGGGAAGGCTTCTCCGCAGGCGTATCACAGATACACACATACTAACGTTACTCTGCTGTAATGGTCACTTAAATAAACAACAAAAGAAAACAAAACAACAAGCAGCGATCAGCACTACAACAGCAGCAAGACATTTACATGAAATATAAATAATAATATAGATGTTATTGCACAAGGCAGTGTGTTGTGGTGCTGTGAGGGCATGTGTTAGTGCGTGTGTGAGTTCAAAGGCTTGTTCATTTAAGGTTAGGGAGGAAAGTGGTGACAAGTGGTAGTTCGCATGTTGCTAAGGAATTACAAGACACCTTAGTTTCAGAAAAGTAAAAACAGCTATTAAAAATGATGATGCACTGTGTTGTTGTGACTTGTAGGAAAACAACAGCTGATGAACTAATCTTTAATTGCGGGATTGTATTACAAGTCAGGAGTGGTGGAGAAGTATATGAGGGTGGTGCGGAACATTAATATAAAATCGGTGACTGGCGAGATCTGGTCAGGACGGATATTATGTTATTATAAAATATTATATTCAATTTTATTTCTGTACTGTGACAACCAAATATTCTATTGTTCTAGACTCATGCAGTTCAAACAGCAACCTCCACAACACCAAAACCAACAAACCATTCCACTCATCACAACATATGTGAGTGAATCCTTCATTATTTCAAAGCATTTAGTAAACCTCTGTTTACTAACATGTACTACTAACACTACTATTTTTATAAACTTTTTTTGTAGGGCTCGTGCCTTTAGTCATCCTGTTGATCGTGTTTATTTTGTGTATTGCCATTGCCATCTACAAGAAGAAAATCAAAGGTGTGCATCCAAACGTTAAGGTTACCACACCGATACAGACCACTGGAGCAATTGAACCAGCTTTCACAGCGGACTCGTTGAGAGTTAACGTCGGTTTTGATTGTGTTGAACACAGGACGAAGCACAATGCTGAGTTCCAGAAGGAAGTCTTCAAAGCTCCGTGAAGGACCCATACCGCTCTTTGCCTCGTCTGCAGACAACGACCTGGAGGCTCTTCTTAGTGAGTAGACGTCCTAACCCTAACCCTAGCCCTAGCCCATCTACGCCCCTGTATTTAATACCCAACGTGTTTCCTCCAGAGCCTGAGATCCACCTTGCCCCGCTGCAGACCCTGCTGGACCACCTGGATGTTTTGGAGCAGTTGGTGGTTCTGTTGGATCCTGACAGCCCAGGAGTGAAGAACACCAAACATTTGGCATCATACTGCTCATTCCCCTCCACCTGGATCACCTACACCTACTCCATGAAAGACACCAAGAGTCCTCTGAAAGCGGTGTTGGAGGGAGTCACTAGCAGGAACCCCGACTGGACAGTCGGCCACCTGGCTAGGTTGCTCAAGCAAATGGAGCGCAACGATGCCATCGCGGTTCTCAGCCAACTCAGACCAAATGAGATGGCTGTGTGATTCATCCTCACTGTGAGACAACAAAAAGCAATAACAGTGTAAACGTATTTTAAAATTTTACTTAACGCAATTTCCTCCGCTCCACGTTCGGTATTAGCGTCGAGCCTGGCGTCATGTCCGTCAAGATATGCGTCCGTGTGAAACACGATAGCGGAATCAATCTAAAGCGGTAGTGAAACTAAACTTCGATTTAGCACAATTGCAATCGGATATTTTTTTAATCCATTTGATTTGATTAAGCTAGCTCGAATCAGTTTACAGTGTTTCGTAATCATTTTGATAATCGCGTCTGTCAGGTCAGTCATGAACTGTGGCGGGAGAGGTTATTATGTTATTCTTAGGTGAAATCTGTCAAATGTGGTAAAACGTTACTGCGCAATGTGTTTCAATTACAATAACTCTGTATTTGAGGCACGGTAATCGCAATGGCCGTGGAATTAATGTATTAATTGTAGATGAAAACCGCTTCATTCTGATTAAATGAACACATTTTTAATAAAAGAAACTATATATAAATCTATAAAACCCCTACAAATAAATGTTTTTATAAACAGACATAAAGACGTGGCCTCAGTCACTCACATCCACAGTCAAAGCACTTTGTTCAAACATCCTGACATCTTTATTAGGCAAATAACATTATAAATAAAAAAGTGCATAGAAAAATTAAACAGGTTTAGAAATATGTATACAAATATTTACAAACTTAGGGTTCATTTGTACATAGTAACAAAGACGTAGAATTAAAGATCACATATCTTCTCTTTTTTATGTTTTACATTTACTTTAAAATAACCCTACTATATATATTTATTATTTATTTATTTATTCGTGTGTGTGTGTGTGTGTATATATATATATATATAACATACAGCTATCTTAACAGATTCTGGGAGAGTTGGTGATGATAACTTAAGGTTTGGACTTTTGCATCCTTCGCTTCAGAAACACTCACAAACACACACACACACAGGCATACAAAGCACAGGACATTAAACCAAGCTACACTCAAATTATCATCCTCTCTTTTGCATCAGTTTTCCCAAACACCTGTCTCAACAGCTGAGGTAGAATCCTTGCAGGGAGTCGGAGTGACTGCTGTTATTTTTCAGCAAGGTGATTGACACATGTTAATCTGGGCTCCATCCCAGTGATTGGACAAGCAAAAAGGTAATGGGGTAAAGATGAAAAGAAAGAAAAAACATTATGGTACATTATCGCTCTAACAGATCAGCAGAGATCAGAGTAAAAAAAAAAAAAAAATTAAAGATTAGGGCTTAGGAAGGCAAACAGTGCTCAATTTTTACTCGTGTGACTGATTCCAAGAAAACCAGTAATCAAACTGAACCCAAAATAAGATTAAAAAAAATGAAGCGAATAAAAAGAGCAATCATTTAAAATACCTGCTGTAGAACAATTTGTCATAAAGGCTTATAAATGCGTGACACAACTGCTCAACACGAAAAAAAAAAAAACTTCAAGTAAATTAGTGAAACAAAGGACATATTTGTAAACAATAAAATAAAAAAAGGACACAAAGCTGGGAGATCAAATACACTAAGACCACCACCGTTTATACAATGCACAACCGTTAAACATTAAAAACAAAAAAAATCAAAGGATGAATAAATATCAACAGTGTGTGATTTCAAAACAGCCTCAACAACAACGGCACTGTACATCAACTAAGAACAAGGTAAAACGTCATTTTAAAGGTGCCGTGTGTTTATTTCTCTCAGCTCCTTTCAACACTTCCTGGTACGTTGCTACGGCAACGTAAACAAAATCCGAGCTCTGGCCTCCACGGACCTGACGCTGGAGTGAGCCCAGAGGCTCAGTGGTGTGATGTCTGACGATGGATGACCTCCCTGGTTAAGAGATAATCGGTGGCTACTGGTTCAGATGAGGGGAGAAGAAAATGGTGGGTTTTATGGATGTTTTTGCATTTATAGGGAAACAAAGTCTTATTGCAGTAGATACTAAACATCAGCGGTGTAAATATACATATATAGACTCACCACGACTCTTAGCTTTTGGCTTGGGTAGTGTTTGCTACATACACCTTATATAGACACACACACGTACAGGCAAGCACACACACACACACACACACACACTTTTAGGTGATCTAATTCTTGAAAAAACACGATTGACTTAAATGTGAAATATAAGAGTTGAACCTCGCAGAGACACATCTTAGCACCATGGTAGTTTAGTTATTAACGACAAAGAATGGTCTGTTAATTATAATGAGAAGAAGAAAGAAATTTCAGACTTTGTTGAAAAACTGTTAAATGTCATCTGAAAAGAGAGAGAAAAATTATCAAGATACGGTTAAGTGTTATGAGTGTACAGACGGTGACGTCACTGCATGATGGAGCGACCGCGATAACAAGTGCGCTGCAGACAGGACACCTCCCCCTGATGAAATGGATTAAACATCGCAGGAGTCTCACAAACGCCAATCGCGGGTTGTTGTTGCTGATTTTGTTTTTTTCTCATGTGATTCAAACATAAGGCTTGATGTGTGTATCAGAGAACATGTCTTGGTGTCAAAACATGGCTCCAGGAGCCTCACTCAAATGGAAGAAACTGGTGTTAAAAAAAAATCCTGTTTTTCCTCTCTCTGTAACTTTTACTAATGTTGACACATAGGAAAACACAGAAGAACCTTGACCACACACACTTTTTAGAAGCTAATGAGTTATATGTGAAGATTCCCCTCCGGTGGTTTAAACCAATAAATAGTCCACACATTTCTTCCACTAAACCTGTGGTATGGGGGTGGTAAATTTTTCCATTTAGATTCAAACACTCTTCATTTAAGTCGAACTTACAGGATGTTCCAAGAATCTTTCAGTTGAGGAAACGCCGACACCTCCTGGCTCCACAGTTGCAGCCCAGCTTGTTGCTGGCGTCCTCGATGGGGAACTTGTAGTCGTAGGTGAGCTCCTCCCCTCGGTAGATCTTCCTCAGAGCAAAGATGACGATGTGCTTTCGCCCCTCCACGTTGATCACTCGTGAGTAACAGTTGGGTTCGCAGGAGTGGTTGATGAACCTGGCCGCGTTGCCGTGCATGGTGGCATCCACCACGTCAAAGTCATCGATGCGGAACATGTAGCAGCCAATGCCCTGGGGAGAGGGAGAGCGCCTACGGTTGGATTTTGTTCAGACTATAACTGCTGAGTGTGGAAGACTCAAACCAACCTTTCCATCATAGTACTTCTCCCGTTTGTCAGTGAGAACTGAGCGGATGACGATGCCTGCGTATTCGATCACCATCTCTCCTGCTTCGATGTTCCTCTTGCAGAACAGACCACGGCCGTGAATTGCAGACCTAAGACACAGGACACAGTGACATCAGACACACAGATTTAATGGTTGTACTTTTAACTGTGTCATTAACTGTGATTATTATAGACCAGAAGGACTGGGCAGGTGAAGAGAAACTAGTGAGGGTTTGAAGCAGACAAGTAGTGACGTCAGGTTCACCACAGTCAACGGAGAAGTAACAGCAGCAGCAGTGACAGTGTTAAGGTGGACACTCTTTTATACATATTAGGGCATTCAAAAGTGACACGTTCATTTTTTTTTTTTTTTTTAATCAATCAGATATAAATAAATGTATTTTATGGGCCAATTGTGTTGACTAATTTACAGCCCTAATTATTAACCTTTAACAATACACAGGAATAATTTTTTCATATTAAAGAATGACAGTTTACATTGATCAACATCCAAATTGCATGTATAGGCACCAACACAATATTTATGAGTATTTACACATGCAAAGGTAATAACATTGTTAGTATATGGTTAATGTGAATTTTGTTATTAACAGAGTCAAATGCAGAATTCTCTCTGCTCATTTAGTTAATTTTATTAGCACATGAGAGAAATATATGTTTGGAATAGCAGGATAAGAGTGTAAAAACAGCAGAAAATACATTATATATACATATATACTAGATAACATCATATCAAATGTACAAATGTGTATAAACCAAAAGACTTGTCAAGGGGTCCCCCAAGAGACAAAAATCATGTATTTGACTTACTTATGGCAAGGTTTAAAAAATGTTTTTTAAAAACTCTATCAGTGAGAAAATGTCTTTAAATAATTTAGAAAAGACAAAGGAAATTTAGAAATCACTATTTGTGAAATAAATGAACTGTGTTCTGACCTGTAGACGCCTACAGCCTCCTTGGATGTTCGTTCCAGGTGTCTGAAGCGCATGGCCATGGGCAGCTCCAAACTAGTAGCCCGCCTGAAAGAAGAAGTAAATAATTAAAGCCAACAAACCAGGTTGTTATAAAAAAAAACCAACAAATACAATAAAAATGTTCATTTGATACAACTTTTAGTTATATAATGATTAAATCTAGAAGTACAACAACAACAATAATAATAATGATAATCTCACCGTGTGGACTTCAGCAGAATCTCATCCTCCTCATCATCATAAGGCCCAATGTCAGGGAGCTGTCTGTGCTGAGAGGCCAGGAAGTTGAACATGTCAAAGGTGGATTTCCTGTAAAGAGTAGTGACAAACGTATATCATTTGTGGTGAAGACTGAAGAAAACCAGTTGGACAAAAACAACAGTGCAGCAACAGGTGACTTGTTGAATAAGGCTGGAATCATTTTTAAAATAGTTAAAGCTCCAAACATATGTTCTGAGTGACTTTAATGTACATTTCACTAGTTTCTCAGCATCAATTCAACAACACTACTATTTCACTGAACTGCAGTTGCAGGTTTTCACTGCTGGAAATTACAGATGGTTCCACTAATTCACAGTTTCTCTAAACTTATTTAACCAACACTTCATTTGTTTATTGAAACAATGTTACACAAAAAAGCTCTGCTCACTTTCTGGTCATCTGGCTGTGTTAACTATGCTGAGAGTTTGATTTTTATTTTTCAATTTGATTCTTTTATTGCTACAATGTCTAATGTGACTTCAGTGTCAGTTAGAAGATTTATTGTATGATACAGAAATAGTCATTTGCTTCTGGATGGAAACAGACTTCTGGTGAAGAGAGGAAAAGATTGTGGTTTCACACCTACACACAGCACACCTACACTATTACCCACAAAGCAGTGACACCTATAGAACACTGTTGTCAAGCCCATTGCGTATTTATTAAAACCCAACCTACGAAAGTATCACAATGGTACCAGCGATTACAAAAATACTTGTGAAAACCCAAATGTGGCTAAATTTGGAAGTACTGTCTAACAGTAGCAGCACTAGCAGCAGCAGCAATGTGTCTGTAATGCTCTATGGGGCAGTCGCAGCACGTCAGTGTGCATCAGTGGGTACCCCAACATGCAGGTTTTCTCATAAGAGGGAAAACCTGATTGGATCTGCGTCTGTGTCTAGTGTTTGACTGCAGTGTACAGTACTTGGATTCAATGCTGTTGTTTTTAAACGTGGTTTAAAAATAAAACTGAAATTGAACCTAACAACAAACTCACCAGATCTTTAAACCTACAAACTAGAATCACAAGTTTGATGAGTTTTCCTAAGCAGTAATTTTTAGCCATACCTCAGATGGATTTCGGAGCGGGCACAGCCACTGGGATTAACAGGAAGATCATCTTCTTGGCTGAACTGTTTGAAGAAACGGAATTTGTGGCGTTGACAACGGGGAGCTCCTTCCAGCTGCTCCAGTAAGAACACCACCGTATCGTGGAGGAGACCGAACATCAGGGCACCAGTGATCTTCTGGAAGGTGAGCGGTCTCAGTCTCGTGATGGCACGTGCTTCCTGAACGCCGTCGATCACTGCCTTCCAAGCCACTGAAAAAAAGTTAAATTATGTCAGACAGAAAATATAACAGACATGACAGTTGTTTCATTGTTTAGTTTCTTCTACTGAGAATTTAGGAGAAATATTAGCCCTACCCTCAATACTGTCTGCCTCAACGCTGAAACCATCATCACTGGTTATTTCAAAACGTAAGTGCGGCTGCTCTTTGTTGGTGGGAAATTCCTCATCCTCATCAGAAATCGGTGGCTCCTCATCTGAAGCAGAAGCGGCACCTGGAAGAAACACGTCAAACATGTCAAAAAGGAGAAAAAGAAGATGTGCTGCTTCAAAAAAGATTACATCTATATATAAAATTCAAGTTATGGCAGAAGTTTATAAATTAAATTCAACACAAATCAGTTCACATTTATAACTCAACTTTACCAACAGAGACATCGGTGAGTTGGTTGAATTAAGGATTGAAGCCATTTTATTTAATTTGTTTATCTCAAATTTGTTTGCCTCGAAGCCTTACACGGACTGTGGTTGCACTTTACACCAGCAGAGGGCACACTTTAACCGGATAACTTACTCCACAGAGGCGCATACAGTTAGTCAAATGACAGAAGCAGAGAGGAAACTGCAGTCTGCACCGTTAAACATAATAATACAACAAGTACTCACCAGAATACTTCCTCCAGTCGGTCAGATTGTTGTGTCCCACTGGTTCACGCACGACCTGTTTACCTTGATCCACCCGAGACATGAACTCTAAAGAGTTGGACCTGAAGAATGCAAATATTAAAATGAAAATATGTACAGTGACAAGTGAAAAGATAACAGCGGTTGGAACACAGAATGTTTTTTGTTTTTTTTAAACTTCCTAAAGGCATGTCAAATAAGACGATGTCGCAAAAACTTAATTAGATATCATATATATATATATAATTAGATATACTGTTATGACCAACCAGAAATCCACCCTTTTAAGCAGCTTACCCTGTGCTGTCTGAATCACTCATGTGCTCCTCCTTCACCTCATCCAGGTTCAGGATTCCTTTCACTGTCGGAGTCTTGATCCTGACTCCTGAAGCTCTGCTGGACACACTCTGCGGGGTGACCTTGTGCCGCTGCGGTGGTGCCGGTGCCGGTGCCGGCTGCTGCTGCTCCTCTTGCTCGTGGATAGGCTCTGGTTTCAAAAAGTCAACTTTAGATTTCTTCGTGACAATACGGTCTGAGAGAGAAGACACTCTCTTCATGCGAACATGGGTGCGAGGCCGGGGTGCAGACACAGATGGTGCAGGCAGTGCTGGTGGTGGGGCTGGTGGTGGTGGTGGTGAAGGAGAACGAGGACACTTCAGATTCTCCAGCTCTTCAGGTTCAATTAACAAGCCAGGTGGCAAAACGAGAGACGAAGGGCTGAGCGAGCGAATGCCACTGTACTTCGGGGTGTAGTTGCTCGCCATGGCCTGGTAAATAATGGCTTGAGCGCTCTCTGCCGGAGTCACAGGTGGTTTCGGGGTGGACACGGCAGCCGAGCCTGCGGCCTTGGATGACTTGGATTTTTTGGGTGCACTGGACTCCTTCTTCTTTTTTGGCTTTTTTAATTCTAGTGCAGTCTCATCTTTTGAAGCTTTTGTATTCTTCTTCGGCTTCTTCACATTTACAGAGGCCACGGCACCGTTGCTGTTATGAGTGAGGAGCTGCATAATAGTGGTGGGGTTCTGCTCGACAGGTGCAACTGGCGGAGCTGCTCCCTGCACCACGTTTGCCACGGGGGTTTGCACACTCATGTTGCCTGCTGCTGCCAGTGTGGCTGACAGTGCATTACTCTGTAAAAGGCTTGCGATCTGAGTGACGCAGTTGTAGGACGAGGAGTTGGGGGTGGGCAGTTGGAAAGTGTTGCTCTCTGGGTTTTTAACAAAGATCTGCCCGAGGCGGTTCACAAGCAGAACGTGAGGAGTAGGATCGACGTTTGGGCCGCCCACCTCTTTGACAGTAAGAATGGCGTGACCGGATAAAGCCTGGGGAGCAAGCAGCTGCGGCTCCAGAGCTGGTCTGGGCGTGGAGAAGTTGATGGAGATCGTGTGTCCAGAGGCAGTGTCCTTCTGCACTGAGGAAGAGCTGTATCCATTTAGAATAACAGGGGTGGTGGTGGTTTGAACTGCTGGTGGTGCAGCTGTGGGTGTTGACAGCTCAGACAGTGATGCAGAGGAAGAGACAATGGGGACGGCTGTGGACACCAGTGCCTGAGCGTCTGAGGAGTAAATGGTTCCAGGAACAGTTTCTACTGAGGGAAGTGTGCCTGAAGAGGCTGACAGCACTGGATCATTTTGAAGGAAGACGTTTGATAGAGGTTGCGTCAGGTCACCCACTGGGGTCAGGGTGGTGAGCTTAGTGGATGGTGATGAAAATGTTGCACACTCTTGTGAGCATGTTACTGGCTGAAGGGTAATGCTAGTCAAAGATGACTGACTGAACATCTGCATAGAATCCATCAGTCCATGAGAGGGCGCCTGTACTTCTGTAGAAATTGACGGAGGCTTGAGAAGATCCTGCAAGACACCCTTGCTATTGCCAGCAGTGTTCGCTGGTGATGGGTCGACTGGAGTAGGGGGGATTGTTGGCAGATTTACACAAGAGCTTTGGTCTGCAGAAAACTGTGAGGAAACAAATCCCTTGTTATCCACACTTAACAGATCTTTTTTTGAATCTTCTCTGGCACCGTAGGGATTAGAATCTTTGTGCTTATCACTCGACGACGCCTCCGGGACAGGACTATGGACAGCATTTGTGCAATTTGCAGTTTGGAATCCAGTGAATTTTTTGTTTTTAGGATTTTTGGCATTCTGGGCCACTTTCTGGGCGTCGTCATTTGTCACTATACTTGCATCGCTCTCTGTGCCATCATCAACGCCATCAAGCTGAGCCAGAGTTCGAGAGGAAGGAGGAGAGGGACATTTGGCAAGATCTTTAGATCTGGAATGACTGACTATTGTCCGTGAGAAGTCAAAGTAATGCTCCATGTCTTCGTCAGAGGAGGATGTGTTTCCAATGTCCTTCCTGGCTGCGGCTGCAGATCGGGGCAGACTGGCAACAAGGGTCTTCTTCTTTTTCTTCTTGTGCTGGTCTTTGGCTGCTTCCCAAAATTCCTCCTGGTCCTCACCTTCCACTACTATCTGGCCCTCACAGTTCATGGCCACGCCTTCATTCAACAGCGTTTCTTCAATCTCTAGTTCTGTCCTCATCTCTTGACCCAGGTTCAAGGTGGAATCCTTGTGGAATGAACTGTAGGAAAAATCCTTCACATCCCTCTGTGGATCTAGGTCTCTGAGTGGTGAAGTACCATTTGCTGGAGACACATCTTCAGGCTCTGGTGAAGCCAAAAAGTTGTGCGGCACCTCCACTGAGTCAGACTGACTGAGATCAAACGATAGCCGAGGTCTGGGCAAATGGATGGAGGAAGAAAAAGACAGACTTGGCGGAGGAAAGTTTCCTGCACTGTCCTGCCAGGACGACTGAGGGAAAAATGCTGAGGTATTCCCAGTGGATCGGATGGAGGAAGCACTCCTGCCTCCACCAGGACGTGATGAAGGGGAACTTAACAGGTTGTCTGGAGGCAGGGGAAACAGTGGGGAGGCGGGCAGGGAGGACTTTCCGGTACGAAGGGAGACGGGTCCAGTCAGAGGTCCCAAAGGAGGGGGCATGTGACTGCGAGGGCCTGTTGTGTGTGAATGTGAGCCGTGATGATGAGATCTTCGAGTCTCCTCAAAGTCACTAATGGTTAATATGTGGTGGGGTTTTAACCCAGCTGTTCCTGAGGAGAAAACAGCAACAGGGAAAAAACTTCAGTCTGCTGTGCTTTAAATACAGGGCTGTCAAAGAACTCAAACATTTAATTTGATAAATGAGACAAATAAATAAAACGTTAGCTATGGATGAATCACAATTTATCATAATTCTGGTTACTCGTGACATAAAGTCAAAACAATCTGTAGTGCTGTGACAGGACAAGTAACAGCAGGTATATGTATATATGTTTTTGAGATGAATCCAAATAATAGAATAATTAAACATCAAGAAAACAAGCATAACTTTTCTAACTTTTTTAAATAATGTTGGTAGATTTCATTTTTATCTCAACAAAATTAATTAATCTACAATCCCTACCAATCTATATAGCTAGGTTAAAATAAGAAATGTCACCAAATCATAAACGTGAGTTAAATGTAAATTAAAGTTTACTTTTAAATTCTAATAAATTAGATTTATTAATTTTAGTTTCACCTGGAGATGGCAGAGGTCGGGACAGTCCCCCAGCTGGTCTCCTGGTTTGGGATTTGCTGGGAAGTTTAGGTCGTGCACTGCTCTCTGCCCTGAGGGGTGGTCCGAGGACGAGGCTTTCCTCTGATAGTGGCTGAGGGTCTGTCAGAGGAGCTTCTGCGACGTCAGACACTGAAGAGTTTAAGGTTTTAAGAAGAAGAAATTACATTTCTAATCATCACAATGTAGTGAATGACTGATGCAGTGGTGGTGTGATGAACACTGACCGGGAAGTGGACGTGGACTGTGGGATATTGTGTGATTGTGGCCTTGATTTGGCAGGTCCTCAACAGGCTTCTCGGGGACAATGGGTCGGACCTCCCGGATTGTACATGTATACTTGCAGCGACGCAGAGGATTGACTGTACTCCAGTACCACCGGGAAGACCTGAGAAAGGATGAAAAGAAGAACGATGAAAAGTGTTGGATCCTTCTTTTCGAATAGTAATTCTAGTAAACAGGGAAAAAACTGGTAATAAAATTTTAAAAATGCAACTTACTGAAACCCCACAGGACACAGTTTCCCTCTGTTAGCAGAAAGTTCTGTCAGAACACCCAGCTTCTCTATCTGTAAGGAACCTGCAGAGCCACACACTCAATGTTTAATACAAGCTCTCATTCTATGAGGTGAACTCTGAAAGAAGGAAACGTGGCATCCGTCTCAAATAAAGGTGCTCACCAATCATGACATTGATCACTTCTGGTTCTAACCCTGTCAGGAACTTCCTGCGGAGGCTGATCCCTTCAAAGTCCACATACACCCTGCGATTAACCTCAAATTCTTGACCAGTCACCATCTGCTCAATAAAAGATGAACAACAATGGTCCAAAATTATAACATTATAAAGAATTATAACAGGTAATTAGGTGACGATCAAAAAAAAAAGACAACAGGAGAACGTTTTATTTGATTACCCTGCCGCTGATGAGATGCCGGTGTTTGTGGCAGTAAACCTTTTTGTCATCCTGGAACACACAGTGACGGGAGCGGGCACACATGAAGTGGTAGTTGCTTTGACAGGATGTCAGGCAGCAGCCCACTGTGGCACCTGTCTGGTTGCAACGTTCACATCTCTAATGGAGGCCATAAAAAAACATGTCTGGTTAAACAAATCTGCAACAATCGAAAACAAAAAACCCGAGAAATCTTCTGGATTTTATTCTGATTCTCTACGTTCTTTATTATAAATTAATAAACCAACCATTAAGCGCCCTCTTGTGACAGCACTGTGCACATGTAACAACGAGCCATTATCCTCTTCAAACACCTCTGCGGACCACAGACAACAGTTGACGTGTGCCCACTCATTCTGGCCCAGGAACAGCAACCTTCCTGCTTCCTGTGAACAAATGTGAATCTTGGCGTGATACAATGAAAAAAAAAAAAATTGTATTGTATTTACAAACACCCACAGCTCCTTCACTCACATTAGGTTTAAGGTCTCCATATTTTTGACACAACGAGCACTGTCTCTCATCTTCTGTTGACCATCCTGTATCCAGGTCAGCCTTTGAGAGCCGGCCTCTTTTACCTGATGAATGTCCAAACATGAACATTAAAGAACAGAACAGCATTCACTTTGACAAACCACTCACTGGTCCTCACTGGCACCTTTACCTTTGAATTTAAGTCTGACCGCTCTGCTGGTTTTGAAGTGATTCCTGCTCATTAGCTCCCCAGACATTGGAGAAAGCAAACACCCACAGCTCCTTCACTCACATTAGGTTTAAGGTCTCCATATTTTTGACACAACGAGCACTGTCTCTCATCTTCTGTTGACCATCCTGTATCCAGGTCAGCCTTTGAGAGCCGGCCTCTTTTACCTGATGAATGTCCAAACATGAACATTAAAGAACAGAACAGCATTCACTTTGACAAACCACTCACTGGTCCTCACTGGCACCTTTACCTTTGAATTTAAGTCTGACCGCTCTGCTGGTTTTGAAGTGATTCCTGCTCATTAGCTCCCCAGACATTGGAGAAAGAGCTTCCTCTTCTTTAACATCTGAGCCCTCTCTGTTGTCCTCCTGCAGCAGCCCCAGTGGAGCCCTTGATGGAAGCTCCCCCCTCTCCTTCCACTGAGCATACACGTGCTCCGTGGTTGGAGGCTGGACGGCATGAGAGAGCATCCCCCTGTAGACAAAAGACCACAGTCAGTTTAAACACTTCTCACCTGTCGGTCTGGACCAAAAGAAAAGGAAAAGAAATGACAAACTACAGCAGTCGTCCTTCTGGACAGGTTATGTACGTATAACAACCTATGTTTTTGCACATAAAGTAATGACAGCAAACCATTACTTACATGGGCAAATCTTTGGTACAAGGGTTCCACACCTTCGGATCTTGACTGTTAAACCAGTTAAACACCTCTTCAAGGAGCTGCATAGGAAAATCACACTGGTCAAATACTCGTTACATCAGAACATGACATGAGTTTGTCATTATTAAACAGAAATAGTCAGAGTCCATACATTATAAGCTGATGCGTGTGTGTCAATTTTTATATAATCCAAAAATGTAATTCAAAGTAATTCACATCACAGTGTGTAGACAGCCCCCAGTCTTTATGCACTCACTTCATAAAAACTAAAGAGTCAGAACTGTTCCTTTCAGTCTGGTCAGATCTAAATCTCAGTATTTCCAGGTAATTTAGTTACAGAAATCAGGTGAGAAAAAAAAACATTTTACTATTAAGCGGGGAGAGAAGAAAAGAGCCTCGGTAATGAACAGAATTGAAATGGTATAAAACTTAAGTCATGTACAACCTTAAGGTAGTAAGAGCGTGCCAGGGCAGTGGGTCTCTGCTCCTCTGGAAGTTCGTCTTCTTGCTCCAGCTTGTTCCGTACCACCTGCACAACATCTTCATGGAACATTTTCTAAAGAGAAAAACGAGGTCATTAACTCAAGTGCTCAGACTTCTCCTAGATCTGACATTAACGTGTCCTTAAAGATCATTTGTTCAGGCTGTTTTGTTTCTTGTGCTGACATTAACGTGTCCTTAAAGATCAAACCACATGGTGGTCAGTGTTTCAGTGGCATTTGTTCAGGCTGTTTTGTTTCTTGTGACTACAGTTCACTTTCGTACACAGTAAAAACTGATAATTTTGGTTGGCGCTTGATTGAATTGGGGAGATTTGTGAATTCAGGTGTATGTCTGGGTTTAAATGGTCTCACCAGTGAGGTGTAAAGGCCTTTGTCAAACTTCTTGCCAACAGCTCGAAGATCACAGGCTGGCTGTCCTTCTCTTCCACTGTCAGAATCAGTTAACTTTTCACACTGTAGCAAAAACAAAAGCAAAGTGATGAGTGAACGTTCATGCGTTCAACATGGAAAATAAACAATGAGATTCACATTCAACACCAGGCCTCCTACCTGTGAGCAAGTAACAAGGTGTTGAGTTAGGGTGGAGGAAAGCAGGCACGCCAACACCTTCTCCACCCCAGACCTGAGCTCGATGTACAGCAGCTCCCTCCAGGCACTGGGCTGGGTCACACTGCAGGGTCGGCACGAGTACACCACGCTCTCTGGCAGGCTGGACAGGATCTCGTAGAGCTCGTCTGAAACGATTGAAGAAGAATTTGACGACAGAGATGAATGACCTGTGTTCATCACACGACACCAATAAATATTTCAATTGGGAATGTCCTGCAGGTACAGTGGAGTAACTGGACAGCTGTGTTATGTAGCGGAGTGAATTTTATTTGCACAACTCTTTTGTTTTGTTGAGTTTAATTCATGACGGTGCATTTTGGAAGTAATGAAAAAACTCAAGAAAAAAAAAATTCTAATTTTTTTATCCCAGTGTGTGTGTATGTGTGTGAGTGTGTTTGTTTTATGATTATAATAAATGTTAAATCCCCACAGTACGACTCCTGTCAGACCCATGCTGTTTGTTCCCAGATATAATCAATAGTGTCTGAATTATGTGTTACTGTCTCTCAGCAGAAACATTTTAGTAGAGATGGATGAAAGATCTTTGCTGCATCAAACTATGAGATAGTTGGATTTTCAGTTACGATCTACAGTGGACTCCAAAATCAGTAAATATCATGTGGTCCCCAATATTAAAGCCTAAAAATTAATTGCCCCATTTTTCTTACCTGTGAGATCCTCACATTTGGCATGTACCCAGTGGTTACAGGTTCCACACTGCATCATCTGACTGTCATAGTCATTGTCTTCATAGCACTTGAAGCAAATGGGACAGTAGTTACCTGATAGGAGAAGGAGAAATGATGCTCAATGTCAGCACTGACAGGTAAAAAACATACTTCGTTTCTCGCTAGTTACTGTTTCCTGGGTGCTGAAATTCTCACCCTGGTCGTAAAGTTTGGAACAGTCTGGACAGAGGCCTTTGTCGTGGTTCCAGTCGGTGTCCCAACTCTTCCCTGGTGTGACGCCACAACTTTTACACCTGATACATGTCATACACACCTATAGATAAAAAAACACATTATACCAGGGGTAATTATGGAGAGCGGAATGATGATGATATATATTAATTATACAGTCAAAATAAAGAAAAAACAATCTGGCAGATACAAAGTAAATCAGTGTTTAAACTGGAGTAACACATTCGGATGAGAGCCAATCAGAGCCTTGTTTGTTGACTAAAAGGTGGGACCTTTGAAGTGAAATTCAATCATAGTTGATGTGTTTCCACAAGAAGAACAAACATAATACAGCATGGAAACAGGAGCAGAAAAACTCTGGTCAATTTGTGAAATATTGTGATTAAAACATGTTCAGTAGAAAAGATATACAGATATAAATTACTTTTAATGTTTTAACAAAAACTATACTATTACTATTAATATGTACATAACAAACACAAATTGTATGTTAGTCAACCAAATCTGACATAAAATAAACTAATAAATTAGAAAATATATATAAACAGCTCGACAACAGGAACAGTCTTAAGACTCATTTTTAACTCACCCAAGCTTTTCTTTTCTTGTTTTGCTTTGGATAGTTGAGTCCCAGACAGGAAGCATGATAACAGTTCTGGCATTGTTCACACTCCAACAAAGGCTGAAGTAGACAATAAATAAATCAAGGTTCACTGTCTACGTTTCAGTAACATTAATAACCAACTCTGCACTTTCAAAAACTAAAATGAATTAACGACCCAAGAGTGCGTCCCCTACCTTTGAAAGTTTGTTTCTCCTGCCACACACGTGGCAGAACTTGCAGCGACGACAGCACCAGTTTTCTTTGTTTTCCTCTGAGGGGCGCTCTGATGCTTCAAGGCAAAACTGGTGGAAGGGCTCACAGCATACTTGGCAATACAGCATCTGTAGGAGTTCAAACAATGTCCCATAAGTTTAACATTACTAAAAAAAAGCCTAGTAAAGTGACGTATAATAATAAAGCTCTAACATTTCTAGTAATAGGGCACAGAGTGTTTAAAACACTCACCTCATGTTGGCCTTTACTGGCACAAAGGAAGCAGACGTAGGGTGGCATGACTGGTGCAGAGCTCAGGACGCTCAAACCACCCATGTTCCAGACATTCTCCAACGCACAGTCCTCCTGAGAACAAGACATTAAATATGACATCACCAAGGATCTTTTTTTAAATCCTAATCAATCAACTAAATATGTAAAGTCACTATTGAAGTAGGTTTCATTTTGGAAGTAGTCTGACGTTGTTGTTAAGCCATGCCATATAAACGTGATCCAGTCACAGTTCATTCAGTTTGTTTGTCACAACAAAATGGGAATGGGATTCTACACGTAAATTGACAAGGAAACTAGTGGGCAACCCCTCTCCCCCGACAGTACCATAATCAAAATGAAGCCAAGTTCATCAAAAAGCCCATGAGTTTAACACCTAAGCTGTGTGAGGTATTAATGTTGTCTATTGATAAAAAGAGCTTTGCCCCGTGCACTGAGACACACTGAGATGTTGATCATTATGGGTACACTAATGTTAAGTCAAGTACACTGTTACTGTAGTAGTGGCGATACTTAAGTTAAGCGGCGTTCCAATTAGGAATAACAGGACAAACAACAAACAGACATGCTTTTTTTCCCATCACTGTACGTTGATGAAAATGCCAAACATTGTTGATGTAAATCAAGTAAAAGCACACAGTGAGTTCATGACCTACTTTGAAGTCAACCCTGATTTTGTGAGTAGGTTTAGAAGATTCAACTTCTCTCTGTTCAAAACCATGGGCCAATGCTGCCAGCACACTGGGAGGAGTCTGTTCCAACGGTCCCTGAGATGTCTGACCCTGAGAGACAAATTTAACATATTACCATATGAACAACTAAACACAAAGGAAAACTAGGTTTTAACCAATAACAGTCAGTAGTTCCAATGATCAACTCAGAATTACACCTCACCTTCTCTGGTTTGCGGCGCACAGGCTGTACACGGTGTGAACTGGACTTTCGATGACGTATTTCTTCATCTGAAATGTCTCCCAAGAATCCATCCAGAGACACAAAGTCTTAAATGAGACAAAGAAGCACAATCATGTTTTTAAATAAAACACAACAGGCCTGGATCTTATTATTTAATATCATAATTATGTAGGGAGGTCAAATTAAATAATTCAGCAAAAAAAAAAAAAAAAAAATCACCCCACAATCTTAATCTTTTCACAATCGTATGATGTGGTTAAAAAATATGCACGGTTACAACACAGCATGGCGAATCACATCTGAATGTACTCTGTAAATATTAGTCACTACACACCTGTCAAATAAAGTTACAGTGACTAAGCCGTGAGGGCATACAGTTCTTTTGCCCTTTACTCATCGTACCCAAGCAGCAGTTATCCACAAAAAGATTTCAAAGAAAAGGGGATGGCACAAAAAATGTTTCCAAAAAATAAAAAATTAAAAAAATTAAAAAAAAATCACAAAACACATTGTAGACAGTCAGCTGAAAAAATTAACTTGACTTCGCCTCACCCTGACTGAAGCGGTGTCCAGCACCTCTTCTCCTGGCTGGTGATGCAGAGCTGGAGGCAGCTTTGTCATCGTCCTCCGAGTCATAGTCCACCAGGTCAAAGTAGACACGAGGTTTCACGACACGCTTTGGTTGTTTCCTAACTGAGGGACTGCTGCCTTCACCCTGAAGACCAGAGGGCGAGTCTGCGGCACACTCGTTTCCTTCTTCATTACTCGAATAACCCCCGATAAAAGGCGACCGCCGCCTCTTGGATGAACCTGAACAGAGAGAGGAGGGACAAGTCTGACTCACTGCTGTTTGGACAGTGCAGCAACAACAGGTGGCTTTCACGCTCCAGTGGAGTTACCTTTGGGAGCTGCTCTTCCACTCAGCCGTCGTGCTTTCCTCTCCTCAATTTGATCACATCTCTTATAGCTTGAGAGAAGGAGAGGAAAATGTTACTTTTGAGACTAGTGTGTTCTGTTGAAAATAATTAGTGTGCATCACCAACTTACACACAACACTGCCTCTTGGTATTAGGTCCACCAAACTTTGGTTTGTCCAGGCAGTTTATGCACTTGCCACAATCCTCCTCGTGATTACAGCCTTTGCACACTCCACATCTCCGAGAACGATACCCAAAGGGTCCCAGTCCCTTCCGCTTTGCAAAACTTGAGGGTTTCTTGACCTTGGTGACCTTTGCATCAGACAATTCTGGGCTGTCTGATTCTGATGGGGATCCAACATCTACAAAAAAAATGATAGTAATTTTCGTTAACTCAGCCCTAATCCGAGACATTAGGCCCAAATCAGTTTGTCATTCCTGTCACACCTACCTTTAGTGACAGCAGATGGGGAAATGCCACTTCTCTCATGGAGAGGTAACGCGCTGAGTCTGGGAATGTCATCGGGAACCAAGGCCCGAGGCTGTCCCAGCACCACAGAAGCAGCACGGCACACATGCTTGATTCTAGGTCCTCCAGCTCTACGGAACTCCTGGCAAAGTGGGGAGATGACCTGGGGCTTGAGAAGAATCAAAAACTCATTAGTAATTATGAAGTCACGTCTTCATTCACTTTTACCAACAAGGAGATGAAATTTCGTTTTAGACCAAATTACTTGTTAATGAAATAAATACATACTTGTACTTGTGGTGGCTCAGTCTTGACTGGAACAACAGGTAGAGGCTGCATCCTCTTCTTCCTCTTCTCTCTCTTGGAGGTCATATCACGAGCCCTGGCGCCACTGGGTCCAGATAACAGCTGCAAAGTTGGTGGAAGAAAGTAAGGCATCAATACAGCCAAAGAAAAGGACCATTTGCAATTATTATACTTTTAAGTCCCATTAAGAGTTTAACTCTGATGAAGTTTTTCAAACATAAATCTCATGAAACAATGAATAATTAGTGTTTGATTACTGACAGTGTCTCTGTGTCGCCTCATCCTTACCCTGGATGACTTGAGCTGCTTCTGTTGATCAATTTTTATGAGCTGGACCTTTGCTTTCCTGAGGAGATTGAACATTCGCTTGTTTGCTCCAGTCAGACGTGCTCTTTGTGAGGGACCTTTCTCCACAGACCCAGGACAGTCTCCACTAACTGTGTCAGCGTTCTTTTCCGACCGCTGCTCACCTGCATCAAACATAAAGAAATGTCAGTGCGTGCTCTTTAAAGAAGGTAAAGCCTCGACTTAGTCATTTTACTCACCTGAGAGAGGTTTGACGCTGTGTCTCCTGGCTTGGTTCTCATCTGACGTCTGCTGAAAAAGAAAGGACTTGAAGTTCGCGGCCTTGATACAAACTTTTCTCACTACTCCAGGAGTGCCAAGGTCTTCGATCTTGAGCTTTGATTTCTCCTTCTCGGACGATGTATTTCGTTGTCTGAGGCTGATGCTTATGGCCTCGTCATCGAGACCTTCTGCTAGGTCAACAGAAAACTGTGGAGGTTTAGTTGCAGAATCCAAAACTTCGGCCGAACTTTTGCTTTTAGAGAACACTGTGTGCACTTTGTTTAGCTTTTGAAAGATCTTCATGGGAGCCGATTGTTTAGCAAATTTAGGAGAACTTTTCGTTTTCTGTGCACCTACAAGGCCAGCAGTTACTTCTGTTGGCTTATCCGTGGGTGAGGATAAGAACAGACCCTCACATTTCTCTTCCAGAGCTTTGTCCAGTGTATACTCGTCCTCGTTAGACTCTTCTGGCATGTGCCACTTGAAACTGGAGTTCTTAAAAAGAGAGCGACTTTTTTCACCCTTGGTGCGTTTTTTCTCTGAGAACAGGCTCTCGGCTATGTCCAAGTTGTCCTCCAAGTCCTGAGCTGAAAACAGATCAACATCCAGGTGAGCTTCGCTTAATAAGTCCTCATCCTCAACTGGAAGGAAGGGTGAAATCGGCCTGCTCATCACATCATCCCGTCTCTTAGCTGAACGTACTGGCACACCCAGCTGTACGCCCTTCTTTGGAGAGTTTCTTCGAGGCAGAACCGACATTCCAGCATCGTCCATAAATCTTTGTGGTGTCTTTATCACTCTGGAGGATCTGGCACTAACAACGGGCATTATGAAGTGCTTGATGTTTTTCATAAACTTTGATTTACTAGGCTGGGTTTCTACAATGTCAGTCTGGCCCCCGTCGACCAACGTGTCTGTTTCTTCCTGTTTTAAATTATCCTTTTCAAGGCCCATTTCTAGAAGTGTTGAAATAATTTTAGCCTGTGGTTCTGGACTCTTCGACCCCAAAATCTGAAGGCCTGACTCCGTCTTTTTGTACCTTTTCTGCACCCCAACGAGCTTAGAGCTCAAAGAGAGAGTGGTATCTTCCAATGATTTGGAAATGTCACTCTCCCCTTCAACAACTTTCTCAGCATCAGACAACTCAAGTGGAGCAAACTTCCCTTCTCTATTTCTGTACCTGTGCTTCTGTCGCTGCCCAATCAAACTCTTACGTCTCTTTTTTGCTTTTTTTAGTGGTTTTCTTTGAAGGCACAAAGTTTGTGGTTGACTTGCTTCACTTTCACATACAAACAGTTGTCCACCATCTATTAGCTGGATGTTTGTTTCCTCTTTAACCAGTGGCTGTATCTGCTCATCTGGCTCTAATGCAAGCTTCTGTTGTGCCTCAGACTCAACCTCCTCTGACAGACCTACGACTGCTTGTACAGGCAGAGTGTCTGTCTTTAGTGCAGACTCTGTGTTGACTGGTTCAGCTGCAGCCTCCTCAGTGTGGACAGTGGTGTCAGAGGGGACCACAGCTTTCTTCTTTTGAGTAGATTTCTTTTTACCTACTTTACTGTTTCTAGACCTTTTGGGTTTGGAAGCCACGGCCAATGTTTTGGCCTCTTCCTCCAATGCAGGCAATGTTTTGGCATCTTCATGCTGTGGTTCCACTCTATGCTCCATCGCAGGCAATGGGTTGTCCTCCTGATTCTGTGTATCCAGCTTTTCCTCCACTACAGGCGATGGAGTGGCCTCTTCAATCTCTGCACCTGCTACTTTCTCCACCACAGGAGAAGAGGTGGCCTCTTGGTTCTGTGTTTCGACGTCTTTCTCCAACACTGTCAATGTTTTGGCCTCTTCCTTCTGCATTTCCACCTTGTTCTCCACCAATGACAAGTCTTTGGCCTCTTTATGTTGTGTTTCTTCTTTTTTCTCCATCTCCACCTTACATGGAGAGATTTCTCCCGGCAGATGTGATGGGTCATCTGTTCTTAAAGAGTTTCTCTCAAGAACATCAGTGGCGACAGTATTTGTCACTGGTGAAGGCTCCGCAGGCAAAACTGGACCAGAGTTTTCAGGAAGAACTTGTGGAATCAAATCATCACTTGAAACCTGATGAGGGTCGTTAACAAGCACCTGCTGCGCAGCTCTTTCCTGCGGACTTTTTCTCAGTCTTCTTTTCTGAGTGGGCACTGGTTTATGACTGAGAGATTTGGTTTGTCTGGAGTCAAGAGTTGGTGCCCTCCTCCGTAGCCTCCTAGTTGGTGCAACTACAGTATCCAGACCTGTTGAATTATCCTCATGAGTTTCACTTGGATCTTTGAGAACATCCTCCTTTTCATGTACAGGAACAACTTGTTGAATTAAGAATGAAGGCTTGGAGCTTTTTTTACGCTTACTCGGGGAGGAGACCTTTTTAATCTGAAGAGGTGGAACCTTCCCACAATCTGCTTTTTGTATTTCAACAGGAGAAACTTCAGTTGCAGGGTCCTCTGATACTTCCAATAACGGGATGGACTTTTCTTCGACTAACACATCGCCTTTATTTTGGGGTTTACTTTCTGGTGGAGAAGGGGTTTGTAGTATTTTATCCACTTCGCCTACTATTTCAGCAATACCTGCATTAGATAAAGTGGACTGATCCACTTCGGTCACAGTTTCTTCTGCAACCTTCTCAGTGTTTTCAACACTAAGTTTTTGAACTTCTTCTTTCACCAATGTTAAAGTCCATATAAATTTTTTACGCTTTTTCTTCCGAGCTGAATCCTTCCCACTTGCTTGTGCATCATATTTTGGGTTTCTGACCCGTATTAGCTTTAAACTTGGGATCCTCATTTCATCTTTTACAGAAGAAGTGTCTGTGGATGAAGGAGTGTAGTTTTCTGAGACGGCAACCTCCTTATTTAACCGCTTGCTTTGCCTTTGTCTGGTCCTTCTCTGCACTTGTTTAAACTCCACAGTTGTAGGAACTGTTTTCGACTCCACAGGAACAGTAGCATTTTTGCTCTGACTTTCTGCTGCATGCAGACAGTCTGTTACACTGTTGGAGAGTGGGTTAGACACTCTACTGCTCCTGCGAACTGCGCGCTGATTTACTTCTGAAATTTGCTCTATTAAAACATCCCTGTGCTTTAACTTTTTTGCATTTATTTTTGGCTCTTTCGTCTGACCTTCAATGGCAGTGACACATGGATCAGTTGGCTTGCCATCTTTCAGTTTTTGGTCATTGACCAAAGCTTTTGGGCTTGGCTGGCAGACAGTCTCTGTAACCTTTGAAGCTGATCTCCCACGCCTCCTTACAGGAAGTGTCCCATCCACACTATCTTCTGTGCCAAGATCACCCTCAGGTAATTCCGCTTTTAATTTCACATGAGCACTTGAAATCTGGTTGGCCTGAATATCCTGGGACTTCTTTTTCTTTGTCGATGTTTCATGTCGTTCCTTTACAGTTTTCTTTTTGGCCACCAACTTTATAGTAATCCTTGGTGCTGCTGATGAGGCTCTGCTTTTACTGGACCGTCGATCCATAGTCTTCCTTTTTGTTGAACCTTTCTTGCCATCCTTTGCAGGCTGTGCTTCAGAAGATAAACCATCTTCCTCTGAAGCCTTAACATCTTCGACAGGATCAGGTGGGGAAGTAACTGCCTCCACTGATGGCATGTTAGATGGTAGCTTCTCACGTTGCTGTTGTTTAGATTTTGTGTTGCCAGCATCACCTAAAAAAAATAATTTTATTAGATCAAAATGCACATCCCTTTTATACTTTAAAAAAACAGGGCTCGTAATAAAAGTAGAAAATGTGTTTACCTTTTGAAGGATTTTGTCGGCCCGTCCCTCTGGGACCTCGTCTCTCAGCTTCAAACCCTCTGAAGTCATCTCCCTTAAAAATACAAAACAAATCATTAACAAAAAAAATCAATACAACATCACTCCATCAGTGGGTGTTGATCAACTGCAACAGTTAAGGAAATAACATTCCATTTACTATGAAAGCATGACATTATTAAATATACCATAATTACAAAACAAATCAAGTGAAATGAAAACATCCCTAGATCATGCAAGCTAACCTTAGCATATAGGGCTAATAATTATGTAAAATAGTTCACAAGGAAAATACTATTTTCACAGAAACATATTACCCAAACGAATTAATTACAGAAACATTTTAAAAATACAAAAACAAACAGATAGTACCTGCAATACGTATTACCGTAGGCAAAACCTGAGTGACAGAATGTAGAACAGATGACTGAACTACAAGACGTGGTGAATTGCAAAAAGCTTTATGAGAGGATTGCCGTTAAATGTATTAATGTGCATGTATAATGGTCGTCCACTTGTGACAGCGAGGGTGCAGCTTTGGAAACACCTCTGCACCACCATTTAAATGTGTACTGTATGGAAAACCAGCTAGCAGTTAGCTAGTTTCTACTCACTTCTGACTACGGGGAGGCTTTATTTCTGCGCATATTGTAAACTTTTAAAGTCTATGGTTGCAGTATACGTATTAACAATTCATTACTAAGTCCAGTTAACCATACCTGACAACACAACTCCGTTCCAATGAATGCATTTTAAACAGAAACAGAACGGTTGTTAGCAGTTAGCCTCTCCGCAGTATACGCTAGCCTTCCCGTTCTTTGTGTTCGCTGAAGTCGCTGCTGTTGCTACTCTGGCTCGCGAGCGGGCCACACATGAAACAACTGCGCTCCATGTTTACAAATTAGCGCACTCACTAACTGGCTTTAAAAGAAATAAGTCACTCTCGTGATCTCATTCAGCAAAAGTCGAATCCTTAAACTGCAACTGAACTACTAGCAATTGTGTAGAGGTGAAAGTACTCCGCTGCTTTGTCAAAGTGGCACAGTGTTGCGACTCTTCATTAAATGTCAGGCAAAAGCCACTGGGGCTAATATCAGTTAGCATGTAATGGTAGCTCAAGTTAGCTGAAGGATGTTGACATTTCTCCATGGCACCAATCAGTTACACTGCTGTGTTACAAACACTTATTAAGACATGGAACAATCACAAAAATATAAGAAAGTAAAATAAAGATACTAACTCCTGGTTCGGTTTGGCACCTCACCTCTTCACTCCCACTAGAGCTGTATCCAGCTTGCCCAAGGACCTTGTGACTCGCCTCTATTCCAAGT
This sequence comes from Cynoglossus semilaevis, assembly GCF_000523025.1. NCBI lineage: Eukaryota > Metazoa > Chordata > Actinopteri > Pleuronectiformes > Cynoglossidae > Cynoglossus > Cynoglossus semilaevis. The sequence continues at coordinate 10,487,815 of NC_024319.1, read as the reverse complement.
AAACGCAAGTGAGACTGGTCTTCGTTTAACGACAGAACCAGGTTTGCGGGCCTTGGCCCTCCGCTAGTCACATCATCGGCTTCTAAGCCTGAACGTCCGAGTTGCCATCGCTTCTCAGAGCGCAAACGACTGCGTGACGACCAGGGCCGACCGGGGAAACGGCCTCTGGCCGTAGCGGTGCCACCTTGGCCTCCTACGGCAGCCGCGGTTGCTGATCCGCATCCCGCTGCCGCCATCATTGCTTCAACAACAACACACACACACCGAGGGCTAGCAGTTCGCTGAGAGACAAGAGGGAAGGCGCCAGATGGGAGGGGGGCCACGTTGCAACATGGGAAAGTGAGTCTTTACCACGAGGCTCAAACCCTGACAGAAAGAGGGCATTTGTCGCCCACTCGTGGCACACAGTTTTTAAATACTCTACTAATTTCTAATTTCTAATTCCTGTTCATTCTAAAACAAAAAACCACAGCATCTCAAATCAGTTTGATAAATCACTTTAACTTTCAGTAGTTTTGGAACTTTGTAGGAATGTTTGTATATTATTATTATAATAATTGTAAAGTATTTGAAATGCTGACCTAAAATTGTTATACATAAACGTTTAAAAAACAATGTAAACTAATGATGACTAATTTACTTTGTTTAGTGTATTAAAATAATTAAAATAAAAAATAAAATACACTAGCAAACAATGGATTCATTTACACACACATATATAGTAGAACAGGTATTACTAATTACTTAATACTTCACATAGTATCATACATTTTTGTGTGCAGTAGTAGCAATAAACAGCTTAACATTTTCTTCAAATGAAAACAAACATAACCGTCAAACGTCAAGGTATGCGAAAGCATATATTGTAACTATTGCCATTCCAGGACACTAGATGGCAGCATATATTTCACGTGACCGTGAGCCCGCTAGTACCCAAAGACTAAAAAGAAGATTATTATTTTAACCTGAAAAAAGAATCCGGAAGTGTTGGTGTTGTTTTTATTTCGTTCCTCGTCTACATTGTTTCTTGTTTAAGAACATCGGGTAAGGTATCACAGCCAGGTTAAATATCTCCACCGTCCGTGAATATTAGAAACCGACTGAATTTACACAGCGTTTTTATTCGATCGACACGGTACTTTGTTGCACACACTCGAAATGACACCGCTAAGTTGTCGAAATGCTAACATTAGCCAGATTTTCAGTCATCTGACAATGTTAACTCCGCCAAAGGCACCACGCCACCGCCCTTTCACTGGAGCGAACGTTTTATTAAATACAACTCCGTTCCATTAATACAAACTTAATTACAGCATAGTTTGATCCTACCGGTGGTTATTTTATTGTTAATTTTTAATTGAAACTTCTTACATTTGTTCAACAGAATCCGGACAAATTCACTATGAACCTGGAACGACTGCCCAACGAGGAGAAGCTTACTCTATGCAGAAAATATTATTTAGGTGGGTATTAGATGAAAAACCGCCCAGCAAAATTGGTATAATGTAAAAATGTAGAAAAAGACACTAACTAATAACTTAGATGAGCCTTTTTACATTTTTCTGTTTTGTTGTTGTTTTCACCAGGTGGCTTTGCATTTCTCCCGTTCTTGTGGCTGGTAAACGTTGTATGGTTTTTCAAGGAAGCCTTTGTAAAACCATCCTACACTGAACAGGTCCAGATAAAAACATGTAAGTCTAATTGATGCTACATAAACATTTTTACAAAAGAGTTTAGGAAATATTTCGTATCCTGATAGTTACAAAAATCCAGTACCCTCAGAACATTTAGAGCTATGTTATATGATCAGCATGTGTAACTAATTTATGCCAATAAAGCTGTTTGTGTTTAAAAAACTTTTAGGAATTGTGTAGTAAGATAAACCAGAATGTTTCTTCAATGTCTCACATTTTTAGGCCTAAAATTCAATTGATATGAAATGGAAAAATGCATTGTGTTACCAATGTACTGACTCCCTGTAATTTTTTTTTTCTAGATGTGAAGCGGTCGGCTCTTGGCTTGTCGTTATGGGTAGCAGTACTCACAACGTGGATAACAATCTACCAGCATTTCAGAGCAGAATGGGGGGCAGTGGGAGATTACCTGTCATTTACAATTCCTCTCGGTATTCCCTGAGAAGTTTTTGATGACAGTCACTTTGGAAATTACTAATGACCCACTGCAAAGGACCAACACATTTCTTTTTCTTGATAAAATGAAAGGGTTTTTTTTTTTTTTTTTGCTTTAAGGATTTGATCTGATTAGCTGGAGCCGAAATCACTAAGGTCAAAATAACCTTGAAAATTCTTGTAAAATTCTCAGAATTCCTTTTGAGAATATTTAGTTTAAGAATAGATTTTTCATCTTGCATATTAGGCAGTTTTTATTGTCAAACATCAGATGTGCATTAAGATTTGATTTTCTTGCATAATGATGTTAATTGTTAATATTTGTGAGTGACAACATATTTGTAGTTGAATGAATAAAAATGAATACTTGTTTCGCCTCTGTGACATCTGTGTGAGCTTTCCCTCTACAGACACATTCCTAATTCTTTGCACTGTTATGACGTCCCCTAATGTTTGGACAGTCATCGGCGCCTATTGTGAGACTCAACCATTTAATCCACCCTGCTCCCCCGTGTCCTCATCGTAACATAATCAGTGCCATTTTTAGTCTCCTCTGTCAAAGCTTAAGTGACAGGTTCCATATTACCAACAGTGAAAACATGTGCTGTCCACAGTACTGCTGACTTTATCAGCGTGTGCCAGGGGTGAAGATCAGCACATACGGTGCTTTTCGTTCAGAGGGGAGTCTCGCAATAAAATTAATTTATGAGGAGTAAACCTAAGAGTCCTTTCATGGACACTGCATTGTTTTTTATATAAGGAAGAAGTTGAGCTACAGTAGGACAAGTGTAACTGATCCACTACAACAGGCTACAAGAAAAAACACTAACAGGAGTATGACTCATTAAATCAGTTCATTCGGCAGATGTATTATTCTTTAAAATTGCATTCAAATAGTGCAGTGAACTATAATCCTAATTTTCTTTTCTCCTTTAGATCTCAGATTATTGTTTTGATAAAATTAAAGCATTTTTACTGACCTAGAGATTTCACTTACAGAGCTTTTTTTGTGTGATTTTTAATTTTATTACATTCCATAATGTGTTCACAAATGTAAAAAATGATCAATTATTATCAATGTCAATCTTTCCTAAACTTCAACTCAGACACTCTCAACTGATGTCCTTTAAACTATACATACTTATATGTAAATGGATGTTTAACAGTCAGACCATAACATCTCATAAGATAAAATATAGTGCTAACATATTGCTATTTCAGATCAATATCTGGATCATCACCAATCTGTGATTTACAGCATATTTTGACTTTGGGTCTACACCAGGAGATAAATGTATTTATGACAGTCTTGTGTAGACCTACACATGGATTTATTTTAGGCCCTGGTGTTGTCACTCAGATACTGGAGTCAGGGTTTGCGTTTGCAATTTGTGTTTGACAACTTTTCAACCATGGCGAAAGTGAGTGATGTGAGAATGTGGTTGATCGGTGGCACACGTGCTCCGGCATGTGTGGCGTGTCCCTGCTGTCACTGTCTGTCTGACCTTCAGCTCAGGAGGGTCAACAACGCCATCTTTTGAACTTATTTTAGGAATGACATTCCTTAACGAGCGAACATAAGGTGCGTGGTCTGGTAAGTGACAGAGCAGCAGCGACAACAACATTGGAGTCATCAGAATAAATGGCCACATTAGTTATAATGGATGAAAAACACATTAAGTCCACAACAGCTGCATCAATGAGCAAATAATACACTCTTAGCCCACATGACACCCAAGGGTAAACGTGTGGCTGCCAGCTGCTGAAGAGCAACACAGAAACAAGGTGCCTCACCATGGATTCCAAAGTCATTATGTAACTCTGGTATAAAATACAGCAGCAGTCAACCGCGTTCAACAAACAGAGGAAGAGGAGTCTCCAGTTCTTCAGTCAGTCAGTCAGCAGCAGCTCACATCACTCAGGACTAAACGAGCTTCAAGTCAGGGAGCGTCTGTCTGTACCTTTCCTCTCTTACACTTATTTGGATCAGGGGGATAAAAAAAGAAGGTAAGTTTTCTTCTTCTTCTTCTTCGCATCAGTTGCCATTATATGATATCAACCTCCTTTTTCTCACTCACTACTAATTAGAAATGGACTTCATTCTGCCTCCTACTTTACCGGCTGATGGGATCCCATGGGAGAAGGTTTTACCACCTCTCATTCCCCGGCTGAGTGGGACTCACGGACAGTATAACTGGTCTCCCAAGTTGCTGATGCCAGAGGCTGATAACACCAGTGCTGCAGAAGTGGGTGATTTCTTTCTTTTCTTTTTTTTTTTAGGGAAAACACATCATTGAACACACAAATCTATTTGGCAATAGTTTTCCTCCCACACATTTCTTAACATAAAGTTACAACTTGAGCAATATGTCTCTTTTTTAACCAAGAGGAGAAGAGGGGAACCAGCATGCAAGGTTGTATTTTCCATAATGTCCAAACAGATCAGAGCACTGAATAAAGTCTGTATTGTTCACAGTGGTTTTTAGGATTTTCTCAGATTAAAAGGAATGAAAAAAAGAAGAATATAAATAATGGTAAAAGATTAGATTAGATAAAGATATTAAATAATATCTTATTCTGTTCTGTAAAATTCCAGTTTCCCACAAGTACTTAATTCAACTGCAACAAAATGTTTACTCAATAAAATAAATGTAAACCTAAAATATAATATCAAGCAAAATTAGAATAAGCATGTTATACAACACTGATAGGATTTCACCACTGCATTTACCACATCTAGTAAACAAACTCTCTTAGCGAAGTTTTTGTGGACTACATAAAATGATAAGCTGGGCCACATTTGACCCACTAGCCTTATTTTTGATACTTGTGCTGAATATTATCTTACCAAAAACAGATGACAACTGAGCCTTTTATTTAAAATTGCTTCCCTTATTAAGAATTGAATTTGTAGTTTTTTGGACTTGTTTTGGCAGGTGAAGTGTGACGACACTGGGTTCGTAGTTCAAGTGGATGTAAAACACTTTAACCCAGAGGACCTGGTGGTCAAAGTAGTCGGGGATTTTGTAGAAGTTCAAGGAAAGCATGAAGAAAGAAAGGTTGGTAAATCTGGAAAGGTGTCATTTGGGCTGTTTGTTGATGTTTTTGTCAAGTGATGTTTTGAGGATCAAATTATTTTTGACACACTTTTTTCATAAAAATAGCTGGTGTAGAATGAGATGAGAACACAATATTCAGAGTGGATCACATCATCCAGTATTTTAAAATCAACCAGAATTATAATAGATAATATCCAAGACACTAACATTATGTTAAAAGATCCTCAACTAGGAATCTTTTTTTTGTTTGTACTTTATTGTAGATTATATGATATTACTTAATATTTATTTATTTATATTTAATCATGTAGTTAGAGCAGTATATAAAGTATTGGATCATTCCAAAGTCTATGTCTTTCTTAAAGATAAAGTCCCAAAATCTTGTGTTGTATTTACCCTCTAAAAGGCAAACTTAGAGGGTAAATATAATAAACCATCACCATCACCTAAAACTGTGCTTCCCTCTTTGTGATGCACAGAGTGATGGAGCAGGAGTTTCCACCAGGCAGTTTAACCGTCGATATCGAATCCCAAAAGGAGTAAACAGCCTGGCTTTGGAGTCAGCCGTCTCTCCAGAAAGCATCCTGATCATATCTGCACCGTTGCTGCGTAGTGACAACTGAAGGTCCCTCATCTGATCACATGTACTCAAATCAACCACATCACAAGATGCAGCCAATGCAATGGAAACGTTAATAACCACACAGAGTCAGAAATAACTTCAGGCTCCTCCAGTCACACAGCAACAGTCAGCTTCTGCCAAAACACACATTTGTCCTCTTCCTGGCACTGTCCTGATATTCCCTGCTCCCTGAGGTTTGTATATACTCCCCTGCTTTCCCTCTTCAACCTTCCAGAATATTCCAGGGAGACAGGCTTTGTAAATATTATGTTCAAATATCAAACTGCTGCTTGTTTTTCCTGAAACCTTTGTAAAAAGCACTGTATTGTAACTGTGATAAATGATGTGAAAATGTATATCTTCAAAGTCTTTATTGTTAAAATCCCTAGAAAGTAAAAAATCTCAAATTAATTTACTAAAATAAAAAAATAAAAAATGTCATCACGTCATATGTTGTTCATCAAGAAATGCAGCTAACAGAGCCTCCACTTCACTAAAAAGAAAAAAAAAATAGAGCAGATAATAAGGGATTTGTCTTCAAATTCAAGAGTTTTGGTTCATTTGAATATTTATACATTTATATTTTACCTGATCTGTCCTTTCACCCACTTTCGTTGTTTACGAAGGACTTGCAACAGAGGGTCATCTTCAAACTCTTCTTCATCAGAATCTAAAATGAGAAAAACAAATGTAGATGAAATATCTTAAATTGACATGACCCGCAACATTCTTCAGCCAATCAGAACTTTTCTAATTATTTCTGATTTCTAAAATCATGGACATGATTGACAGCTGCTTCCAGCAGCTGCACAGTGGGAGAGAGTTTCAGGATTTGACCTAAAAAGGTATGGAATGATGAGAATTTATAGGTCAGAATATAGTCTCCACAATTATCAACAGGGCAGAGGTCGATGCTCTCTGTTCCCTGAAGCTCACCTTCGGTCTCCCGCAGCAGCTGAGAAATGACCTCAGCAGAGTTGTGCATGTCAGACTGAAGAACTGGGGTTTGTTGAGGTGTTGAGACGGTAGCTGGAGGAAGAGGAGGTGGAACAGCCGAGTCAGACAACCTTTGATCAGGAGATGGATCCACAGGAGGGTACAGCATTTCTGAAACGGCCTGTCCATGTCAGAAAACATTTACATTTGTGAATGCACTTTTTAAAGTACCATTAGAGCCAGAAAAATCCATTCATATTTTTGCAACATATGCACAAAGAATGTCATTTACCCATCACACAGGTTGCAATTTGTCACAATTAGTGACAGAATTATTTCTGTCACGATTTCTCAAAGTGGATGAGAATGTTGCAACGATTTCTCAAAGTGGATGAGAATGTTAACAGCAAAGTCCCAGTATTCATTCATAATTATTACACTTCTAACTAAATCAGTAAAGAAGAACAATTCTACCTGTGCCAATGCTTTGTGAACTGGAGAAGGCGGGGCGACTGGTTCAACACAGCTTTGAATGGATAATATCCGACTCTGCTGCAGGTCCGTCTCAGACATGACTTTTTTTGGAGGTTTTTGTTGCAAAGAACTTTTCTTTGTGGAGTTACAACCATCAGTGTGCTCTTCCTCAACGGTGTATCTGTAAAAGAAACAAAAGCCAGATCAGGCCTCTGGATTTAATTTTCGTAAAGTGTGTGCGTTTCAAAAAATACCTTGTTGCTTTCTTTGGCTTTTTGTTGCTTTTCTTCTCCTGCCCGTGGGAGCCTTTCCTCTGAGTTTTCACTTTTAAATTATTCCCAGACATTGTGTTTTGAAGAAGCCGCTCATTTTCTGCAGCTTCAGATGATGCACGTGTTGGGGAACGTTCAAAAATAGACTCCTGAGTGAAAATATTGGCTGTGTCGACAGGGGTGTGAGGCTTTTTAACGACAATATTAGAATGAATTTCATGCATTTTGTGTGAAGCGTTCTCCTGCGTGCTAGCGTGGGATAACTGGATGGAACAGGGCAGCACATCGCAGAGAAAATGCATGTGGGCAGGAACGTGGGCTAAGGGCTGATGTGGAGACACAGAGGAGTCAGAGACAACAAAGGCGGAGGAGGAAGAGGGACCAGGGTGAGATGATCCTGGGCCTCCTTTAAGAAGAGCAGAGACGTGTGGACAGGAATCTCTCTGTGAGAATTCAGGAACTTGGGAACCTCCTGGTTGCTGCAGATTAGAGGATAAAAAATATTATTTTAAAAGAGAATTATCATTAATAAATATTAGGTCTTATAAACTAAAACCATGTTAAATCTGATTTATCACGGGGCAGATGTGGATCAATCATGTTTAATCATAATTAGTTATGTGATTAATCAAGATTGGTGTGTTGATTGATTTAATTTGTGACTAACCCAAATTATGAATTATTATGAAAAAATGTGGACCCTTCAAAACACATGCTGGTTGGTAAGATGTTATTTTGAGTTGAACTGCTGAAGTGAAACGAAAACCTTAATCCTGCACATTCATTAACATGTGTTTAAATGTATATACAAACACAAAGTATGATGTTTAGTATAGCAACCTTGCAAGGATGATCCTGTTCACCACCAGGGGGATTGAACGACACAGAGGGCTGCCAGCTAAAGATGTTACCATGACGAGTGTGTTGTTGCTGGGATTGAGCCCAATCCCTCGCCTGCTCCATTTTTCTCCTTAAACGCCACTGGAACAATATGTCATCTTCAGGGAGCGTAGTCGATGCCAAATTTGGAATGACACCAGGAGGTTTTATGAGACCAGGAATCTGAGGTCTTCGCACTGGTTCATCCACGCTGACAGGAACAGAGAAATCTGAACTCCCCAGGCCCTCTGAGGTGACTGGGACAGATTCCTCACTCAGAGTTCCCTCTCTGTTTGGGGAAAGAAAGACAATTGACTTACTCTTTAATAAATTCATTCAATTATTATTATTATTATATATTTGTTATTTCCTGGTTTTCGTACCCTCTCAACAGAAGTCTTCTGGCTCTCTCTTGTAACTGTAGTATCTCTATGACTTCAGAGTCACTGTGGAAAGTGTCAGACAAAACCTGAGACAGACAGAGCAGACAGAAGGCTCAGTAAACCCAGGTTTGAGTTAGACAGTAATTGCACTCACAATAATGTGTTAATAAGTAAAACCTGATTATTTAGTTTTATTATCTTATACTTATAATTTGTTTAAAGTTAAGTTAATTACATTCAGGAGCATGATTTAAAACTTACGACTAGAGCCACAACTGTCCCAAATAAGGCAGCATAAAAACAGAGAGGTTTCTAAATGGACACGTGGTGTGATGTTGAAATGCTAATATTTATATTCTGTTCAATTTCAGCCTCTGTATACTTTTTGCAAAGTAGGGCATAGGAGAGAGACCAAGATCCATAACAACAAAGTCCTAAGAGTAGCAAAAAAAAACCATATAGAGCAGTGGGGGTTTCTTTTCTCAAATGTCAACCAACTGTATAGGCAACAACTTACATCCAAAATCTATTTAATGTTTACTGAAATTACAAATAGCCTAAATTCTTACTCCCAATGATTTTTTTTATTTTTTAAACCAGCAGTAGAATTTCAGTTTTCTTCCACAGCTTGGGGTTGGATAGTAACACAGCTATCTTATAATATCCACCCTCTCCTGGACACTCAGACTTACAGATTCCCTGGACGGTGAAGGAGATCTGTCACCATGGTGGCGGTCGGATGGATTAAAAAGGTCAGGCCTGTCGTCGTCTTCCACGGGCTGGAGAGAGTGATCTATTTAGGATGATTACAGTATAAGTATGTTGGCCAGTACAAAATGAAACTATAAACTGTTTCGGGTTCATAGCTGTACAACAAGATAAAACAAACCATTGTCATTTGTTTTAGTTGGCGTAGAAGTGGACAGCAAAGACGGAGTTGACCTCCACCAAAAAGGCAAACCCTCCTCTCCAAAGGCAGAAGCTGACTGTTGGCGCTCCTCTCGACTCTGTGGTCGACCATGGCGAAAACGCTCTATGTATCTGTGAGAACAAAAGGTCAGTGTTGGTTACATGAAGATAAAAAAAATAATAAATGTGACGGTATCTTTAATCTTAGCTTTAAATCACAATTATCTTTGCACAGTGAACGAGATGACAGTTTTAAATTAATATATAAGATGATAACAGAGGATATTCAGGTCAGAGACTGTGAGTCTACGACATACTTTGCCAGTGTTGAATTTTCCTGAACTCCTGGCTGTGAGGAAATTCCTAATTTCTCTGCCACTGCCTTCTGTGCATACGTCTGCACATCAGATGTAGTTGAAGTGTTGGCAGGAGGAGATCCATCTTCAGCGGATGGCCAGGACTCAAAAAAAACAGGCTGCTCATGTGTAGCTTTCATACTTCCCACATCTTCGCTCTGTGGTTGGTGAGGGGGTTGCTGGTTTGAACGTACAGTACTTGATGTCTTGAAGAGACAAAGAATATAATGAATCAGAAGAAAGAAAACGTATAACCGTGTACTCCAATTTATCTCAGACTTATGTATAAACCTACTGTCTTTTTCTTTTTTGTGGACAGCTTCGGGCTTGGGTAGTAGTGCGTGTTTCCTACTTTGGATGTTGACTGGAAAGGATTTTGTCTTGTGAACAGAGGACCACTGTGAAAACAACACATGATAATTAATTGGGAATTATTCCGTTAATGGGCTGTAAAATCGAATTACTAACCGCAACTGTAATGGTGCAACTTTGGTTTGTAGGTTTCAAAGAGGGTGCGATGATAAATGAATATGTATTTCTTACCTGGATTTCATCACCACTCCTTACAGCCAGTCACAGCTGGGTGATTATCCGAACACTTTGGATCCAGATTTCAGTACAATGGTTTTGTATTAAAGCACATGACGGCCAGTGGTGGTTGTTTTGGTCACGTCAAATGTATAAAGTTCCATAGATTCAGACGGCGGTACGAAATACAGTTCGCTTAAAACACGACACATAAAGTAATTGTTGTCGCTATGTCACGAACCACTTCACCAGGAAAAGTGCTAACTTCTTTAAAGGATTGCACCTACTTTACTTTTCATTAAAACAACAATAATTCGATTAAACCCAGAAGTGTGTCACTCTTTGTCAAGATCGTTACTTACGCCTAAACATCTAGCCAATAGGCACTAGCTACAATGATAGACAATACATTCAACCAATCATGCGCAGGAACATGGAAGCACTTGAGCCAATTAGGTAATAGAAAACAGGCAGCGCGCGGAAGAGGAAAGTCTACAGCGGCGAATGATTGTCCAAAACAAGCTAAGTTAGCAACGGTATTCTAGGCTAGTTATTACCGAGTTATTAGCGATTGAAACATATACAATTTGAAAAACAACTTAACTACCAGATTGGCTATATTTTGAGTCGATTCATGGGAAGCCACAGATCTGTTGTTAGATACTCGCACTACCTCTGACGGTATATAATTAAATGCCAAATGCTAAGTTCCACAGTTAGCTAGGGTTGGCGTTAAGATTAGCAAACAAAAACACATTTTATACTTACCACAGAAGAGG
>NC_024319.1:10474314-10476407 GCF_000523025.1 Cynoglossus semilaevis | reverse complement strand
TTACCGTAAAGAGTTCAAGATCCGTCTGCATGAGCTGCGACGTTGTAATTACCTTTGTTTAATTTACGGATAGTTAACAAGGGATACAAAATGCACCACGTCAAGATAAAGTCTGAAAGATCAGGTAAGAGTTTTCCCCTCATCAGTCCTTGAAAAATACATAAATTATGCAGTACAGTGCATGTATCGCAATTTGAGGATAAACATCTATTAATTTATTTCTTTTTTCGAACCGGATTCCCTTTCCGGTGTTTTAAAAGGTTTATGCAATTTGTTTTATTGCTGTTAAATGGCGTCAACATACTAGGTATTGCTATTTCAATGCAACTGTCTTTCTTTGACAGATATGGAGATGATTGGTGCACGAAACAGACTGGATGCAGTGTTGAAGGGACTGGTTGAGAAGAGTGAAAATGAAAGGTTAAAGAAGTCCGTTTTGGCCTTTAAGTTGTTGTTGAAATTGTAGTATGATTAATATAATTGCATTTCCAACAGGGAACAAAATGATGGCGATGCTGGGAAAAGTTTGTCAGAATCTCTAACCAAGTAAGGATCAACATAACTTGTCAATTTCCATTACATAAATAATGGTCCACAGTTTGGTGTTTTGAGTGGTGTTGGTTAATGATTATTTAGCAATCATTACTAATTTTCTTCTTTTTTTCCCATTTATTTGCACTAGGGATTTGTCTCCATCATCTGCTGGAAAAAGGCAAGTGTACATATTTTCACAACAGGAAATTAAAATGATATTGCACACAAGGGTACAATTTTTTTTTAATACATTTTCAGGCCTTCATCTCGCTTTTCTCAGCATCGAAGAAAGAAGCGAAAAGAAATGGACGAAGGCATACCAGAGACCAATCAACATAAACAAAGTGCACTCACTATCCATACAGGACAATATTATCCCCTCAGTTACTGTGTGACTGTTGTTCCAAACTAGTTTTGTCTGTTTTCTTCTGCCAGATGCATATGTCATTAAACTATTTGATCGCAGTGTGGATTTGGCTCAGTTCCACACTGGTACACCGCTGTATCCAATCTGTCGTGCATGGATGAGGAACAATCCCTCTGTTCGAGAGCCAGCTCGTTCTCCAAGTCCTCCCCACAATGTGGTAGAGGAAGAGGTGAGAACATATAGTCATATTGAATAAAGATTAGTTTAATTTGTAATGGTCATCTGCACATGGTATCAACTAATCCCTTTTTTTAATTCAATGATGACTTTATATATTCGGTCTTGTTCCTTGGTTAATTAGAAATACTACTTTACTTAAATGTCACACGTAAATCATTTGTTGCACCAAACATGGTAAAACATAAATTAATGGCTTTTTTAAATATGGTTAAATATCATTGTTTGCATATGATGTTATATGATGTTGATGTTACATGGTGCTTGTCTCTGTGTTTCTTTTTGCCAGGTCACAGATATGATAAATGGTAAAAATCAGAATGTATACAGACTCCCTCCTCCAACCCCCTGTCCTGTCAGCAACTCTGGAGAACTCATCAATCTGAGGATCCCACCGACTGATAAACCCACTGTTACCAAGGTGCTGAATATTGTTCAATATGTCCAGTTACTAACTTCAATGTTCAGTCTTCTACTTATTTAGTAGAACACGGATTAAAATGATGTTGAAAACTAACGTGTCTTTTCTCTCCCCACAGTCAACAGAGTCTGTATCAGGCTCACTCCTCTGTGATCACATGGACCGTTGGAAAAAGATCAGGCAAAAGTATGGTTCCTGTTTTTCAAGAATTTCAGACATATTGTATTGTTATTTTTTTTTAATTATGTGTAATTATTTATTTCTCATAATTTTTTTTTTTTTTACAGTCTTGTAAATTTTGCAATTTTTTTTTTACAGTCTTGTAAATTTTTGTTCAACTACATTACCAGATTAGCCATATAACCATACTGAATGCATTCTTAATAACCAGAAAGAAGATAATATGTAGTTTTATATACCACTGCTGTCTAATACACACAGTTATACTGCCATAGTACTAAGTATGTATGTACTTAATGTTAAGCCCTGACTTTCAATAACATTTTAACACATTTTATTCTATTTGATTTCAGG
>NC_024319.1:10470478-10474273 GCF_000523025.1 Cynoglossus semilaevis | reverse complement strand
TATCAAGATCCTGAAGGAGATGAAAGACCTGTATGATCACTAATTCACCTCCGTGTACAGTAGCTCTCCACCTATGAACTGAACCTATGCAGTTGGAGTAAAACCTTGGAGAATACCACACACACGATGAATATACCTGCCATCAGTCTTCAACAATCAGACCCAAGAGTAAAACATCATCTTAACCCGGAGTCTTACATGAACCATATGTTACATCTATGCATTGCTGGAAATATCGGGAGGATTTTTATGTAGTGTGATGTGGGACTTTTAAATTATTGCTGTGTCTGAATACATTTATTATAACCTTTTTTAATATCCATGGGTAAACTGATTAAAATTTGTTATGCTCTCCTCCAACACTGGGTCTGGTTCTCTTTGTACATACGAGTACTAGTGCTGATAAGGCAAAAGATAAACTAAAATATAATACGAGGCACTGTTTTTCTTATGGTTTACCTAATTAAATGTGAAGAAGAAGAAGTAATAGATACTGTACCTGATATTAACCTTAGAAAATTTTAATGACATCCTTAAGTTTATTTTGTTTGATATCCAGGGGCACTGAACATGCTGTGTCGATACATCGTTTATTTTTTGCCATTTTCAAAATAAACCTATTGACCTAATATAAAAGTTGAAATCCGTTTTAAAAGAGGCACTTTTACTTGGTTTTACAAATCATTAGGTTTACAGAGAGAGGCGAATCAAGCTAGAGTATCGAAAATATAATTCTTTTAAGATAATAGCAGAAATGTGTAAAAGAAATAGTATTGAGGAACTGGGAAGTTGGAAGTGATGCAAGTTTGTTGTGTAAGATTACAGATGCTGCTGACATTTACAAAGTCAGCTTCGTATATGTGCTAATACGACGGACAGATGAGATCTAATACATTTACACTTATACAATTACATTGAGTTGTATAACGTTTTATATACCGGCTTTGAAAACAAGGTATAGACGTGACAAACAGAAAAAATACATGTTTTCACGGCTAACCGCAAAGTTTAAATGTTTGGTTTCAGAAGTTATATAGTGGGGAGGAGATCGACTTCTGTACTTGTCTCTTGCCTTTCCTGCAGAGGTGCAGCGAACTCCGACCTCCGGGATGTGATTGAAAAGTGTGAGGAGAAAGAGCGAGAGTGCAGCTGTTCTTCTGACAGCGCACTCTCCAGGACCAAGAACAGGGAACGCTTCAGCTTCTTCCTGAATTCATCACACATGAAGACGTAGAGGATGGGATTAAGGCAGCTGTTTGTGAAAGCCAGCATCACAGTCGCAGGTCCTCCAAGCTGGACGAATATTGAGAAAGATTTATCCGTTAAACCCTTTATTTCTAACAATTGTATAACATGAAAAGGCAGCCAGCAGATGAAAAAGGCAAAGATGATGGCGAAGATAATTCTGTTGGATTTGTTACTTCTTGTTCCATGCAGACGACGAGCACGGACGTAAATGGCCACATTGGAGGCACATATGACCAAGAATGGGATGAAGAATCCCACAAAAAAGCGAAAAATAGTTAGAGTCCATACTGGTGTCTTTGGTGAATAGGAACAGTATTCCTTTCCCTCGCGTGTCAGAACCGAACGGTAACTTGCGTAAGGGGCGCTGCAGATGGCAGCAATCAACCAGACAAGAACCGTGGTTACCTGAGCCTTGATAATGGTGCGTTTGTTTTGTGCCCACACCACCACCCAGACAGTCAGGCAGCGGTCCAGACTGATGACCATCAGGAGGAAAATGCTGGAGAACATGCTAATCACGGCCACAAAGTTGTTGAACTTGCACATGAAACCCCCAAACGGCCATTGGTTCTGACGAGAGGTAATGATGGTGGGGAAAATCAAGAAGAGCGTAAAAATAAAGTCAGCCAGTGCCAGGTTCAAAAACCAAATGGAGTTGACAGATTTTTTCATTCGGTATCCGGTCACGTAGATGACTAAACCATTGCCTACAGTTCCAACTATAATTATCACAGAGTAGACGACCACAGACACTATGGGCATGACGTTTCTAGCCACGTATTCCCACGCTGGACGTGAAGGGACGGTAGGATCTATAAAAAAAAAAAAAAAATAAAAATGTTGATTTAATACATTTTGCTTACAAAAGTAGTGCTTTTATTTCAATCCTATAGCATTTTCAAAAAGGAAATTGATTGACATTTAATTTGTTATCAATTCCACGTTGCTTTAAAACCACTTAGAGCTGTCAACCAAAGAACAAGGAAAACAAAACAAAAAACCACTTGACATTTGAATGAAATTTATATTCAAATAAAAAGTAACATTTAATTTCAATTCATTTCACACACACATTTATACCCTACCTGTAGTCATTTCTCTGCTGTGATGAGAGCTTCTTTTGGTTTGGGTGTTGTTGTTGATGATGATGATGATGATGATCAGAATTTCTTTCTGGCACTGCTCGTTCACTGACTCACTTTCTGAACACTTCCCTTTTTGCAGCTACCAATGAAACTGCTGCCAGTATTGAGCCACTACAACACATTAGAGTAATGATGAAGTGAAGTTTCAACAAAAGCTCAAGTGTGCTCTTAAACAAAAAGCCAAATACAAGATTCTATGATTGCAGTCTAATGGATTTTTTATATTGAATTACAAACCCATTGTAATTTACACCCCTCCCAAGGGCTCACTACACAGCTTTCAACTGCCTTCTGTATCCAGTTGTTTGTATGTTGTGTCATTTGTTGACCTGCCAAAACACACACACACACACACACAAAATGACAGCAATACAAATACTTCAGAGAGAAACTGTATTTGTTTTATTGTTACACCAACAGGCTTGAGTTTTGTGTCCACACTTTATCTGAAATCAGTGTTTGCAACAGGGCTACAGTGAAGAGCACAAGCGCTAAGTGATGTCTAGTTGGAGGCAACAATCTGGTCGACCCATCTGCGCAGGTAGGACACTCGGGCGTACACTGCGGGAGTGCGCACATTACAGTTGGAAGTACCCCAGGACACAATACCCACAAGGGACCACACTCCACTGCTCTCACAAACCAGAGGACCACCAGAGTCACCCTACAAATCCAACAAATAAATAAATAAATAAATAAATATATAAATATGGATACATTTTTAAAAAAAGGTTTAAAGCACACTTAGGTTGCTTAAAAGTGGTTTATTTTAACAGGATGTGATTCTAACATCACAGGAAATGTGGCAACTTCAACGCGGTAATGTCATAACATTATAAAACAAGAGGCTTTCTCTAATGTGAAATAGAAAAATTACACTATTACAATTTTTAATTCACAACTTTTCAACAGTGACATGTTGTATTTCATAATGAAAAAATATATCACTACTTTACTGTTAATGTCGTCATATTTTTATGAATGATGTGATCACGGCTAAATGTTTGCAATATAAATGTGTATTTTAAGGCAAGAAACTTTGTTTACCTGACAAGAGGACACACCGGAGGCACCGGCGCAGATCATGGCATCAGTGATTCTGTTGTAACCCCAGTACTGCTTGCACTGAGTAGGGGTCAGCAGAGGCAGGGATGTCTGCTGGAGGTAACGGGGGCTTGCTGCAAATAAAACAAAGATTCCAGAGTTTTATTTGTTACATGCACATCATACAGCGTACAATGTAAAAGTAAAACAGTTAAGTTAACCTTCCTTTTTATATGCAAATACATATAAATATAGATAGAAATTATATATAAAATAAAGCAAAAACAAGTCCCTTCTTACACTGTTCTTAGATGATAGGTTTAGATAGATAGATAGATAGATAGATAGATAGATAGAT
>NC_024319.1:10399471-10469244 GCF_000523025.1 Cynoglossus semilaevis | reverse complement strand
TAGGTTTAGATAGATAGATAGATAGATAGATAGATAGATAGATGGATGGATGGATGGATGGACGGACGGACTGACGGATGCACCAAGAGCACAGTAAAAACACACACAAATAGATAAAATACAATGAAATACAAACATGAATAGTGGCGCTTTGGCCCAGAGGCAATGTCTCTGTCTTTGGTGTGGAACCCCAGGGTTCACCTCCTGGGCAAGTTCAAATCCCGGTTAGGGAGGTTGGTACCTTCCAGTGGACTCACCACCTGCAGGAAGGTTTGGGGGGTTGGTACGGTGCAGTGTGATTTGGGTGGCGACTGCTGCCCCCGCGACCCGGTAACGGATAAGCGGATGAAAATGGATGGATGGATGGATGGACAAACATGAGTAGCAGCACACTAACAATGAATATTGGAAACCTGAACAGTGGATGTTAGTAGATTTGTTGGTTAGTAGTAGATAGATAGATAGATAGACTACTGAGGCATCTGAATAAAGTTAGACTGTTTATATTAGCATGTGTTCATATATATGTTTGCTATAAAAACAAGCTGACTTACAGGTCTGACCGGTCCTGCCCCATCCAGTGGTGACACACTTGGTTCCAGATGGGACGTTGGTGCTGGAGGAGGCCAGGCACACAGGGGACACACGAGAATTAATCTGCACTGGGGAGGAGAGCTTCAGGAGGGTGATGTCATTGTTGAAGTTGTTGGAGTTGTAGTAAGGGTGACTGATGGCCTGTGTAGAGAAATGACAACAAAGAGTTATCCCGTAGTATGTGACCTCATCTCGGTGTAGTAAAGATACTGATTCTCTAACTTACCCTGGAAATCGTCTTGACCTGGATGGGCTCAACACCTGACTGACGGTCATGTTCTCCCAGGATGACACGATGGTTTCTAGGACTGCAAATAACAGTCGCAGAGTGACTTACAGATCGTATCTCTCTCTTTCTGTGTGGTACGCTGACGTTTGACCACTTACGACACACGGCAGTGAGCAGCAGTAACAACCCAGTACTGGTTGATCAAAGATCCTCCACAGAAGTGGAATCCGCTTCCATCCTTAGAATTTAGAGATACATATGTTTGGTTGTTTTAGGTTCTTTCTCAGTTTTATTACATTGAGTGAAACTACACCAGCAGTGGGCGTTGTCGATTAGGAGTAACTTATTTTACCTGAAGGGAAACCTGCCAGGGCCAGGAGCCAGACACAGCAGTCTCTCCATTTACAATCTTGTTGTATCCACTCACTTGGGGCTTAATGGAAGGATTTCCGCACCCTGACGCCCAGTGAAAAATGTACAGTGACTACAGTGAGTAATTAACGTGTTTATTAATTAGTGAAAATTAGCAGAGAAATACTTTAGCGCGTATGCAGAATTACGCTTACTATATCTCCAATAATTCCACGGTCCAGTCACTTATCGTTGTTCTAATACACGAGACGATACACACGTTGTTGTTTTGTTTGTTTGGTTTTCTGCATACACTGCGCTAACAACTTTCGCGTTACGAAGGACAATGTGCATTTACGAGGACTTCAACTTCCGGTCACTTCCGGCATGCGTCGGAACAAGGGCGTGACAGTGACGCTAACAATTGCCAATGGATTGCGAGATGTGAAACTGTAGATGAGTCATATATTTGGGGAAAACAAAAGTTCTGAAAGCAACTGTCGACGTGTTCTATAAGATAGTAGTAATTACTTAAATCTTGGTCGATTAGTGCATCTGCTGTGCATTCTGCCAAGCGAAATATTAAGATATACTTTTTCTACATTTTTATATACTTTTCAAGATACACAATTCCATATTTTGCACTAGTAACAAATAAAAACAGGTTTATAATTAGGAATATTTATTTAACTAGATTAATCATAATTAATCATGCCTAATCCACTGCTAGCATGCGATTAATCATTGGACAGCCCTAAAATACGTATGGATATATTATTGTCCCATGGATGTGGATAAATGCACCTCTTACTCACCCAGTGCAGAGGCCACAAGGGCAAAACAACTGATGAGCAAGAACATGGTGGTCTGGATAGCGATTCACGTCCCAGTGCCTCGCCTGTGTTCTGCACTAACTTTTATACCTACACATATCAGTGAAGGCCCCCCCAGGTGTGATAGGCCAAGGGAATAGAACATCTGTTGATAAGCACCTGAGGTGAGATCTAATACAAAACTGCAGCTAATCTTACACTTCTGTTTGTCCCTGTTTGGAAAATTTGGGGACATCTGTCAAACATACAGTTGTGTAATTCTTCCACTGGTTAAAGGAAAAAGTCTAACGGGTATTTAGAAGAAAATAAACCCAGCAGAATCGTTTTAATGTCCTTGAGGATAATTTAGGCCTAAATTATACTTTTAATTGTCTCATATTCATGAACACAATGTTGGTTAATTTACCCTGCCGTGTAGATGACACACAAGAAGCAATGCACATCAAAATCTTTGCAACAGTGAGCAGCATTCTTATCAGACTGAGGCGTCTTCCTGTTTTTGCACTACTGTGGTGTGAAATGACTTACAGATGTCATGATATTTAGATAATGAATACACTATGTGAAAGTTTCAGAGTGGAATCCCAATGTAAACTTTATTGATTTTGTGCTTACAATAACAGATGGGGAAACGACTTTTTGAGAGACACACTGTAAAAATACATTTAGTTTTTGTGAAAATAAAGATTAATGAGTTGTTTTTGAATACCTGAAGATATGTGTAAGTATGAGATTATTGTCATAATAACAGGAACTTAGGTGTTCAGTGGAGCCAGGTAGTATTTGAACATGTGTACTGTTGAATAAAACGGTTTCAGAAAAGTAAATGTTGAATTGGGATTCTGAAGTTAAATCTCTCAAAGGTGTTTAGTCGACCTCTTCAATAGTTGGGCCGGAGGAGGCGCCACCTGCAGCCCCACCAGGGAAACCACCGGGTGCCCCTCCAGGCATTCCACCTGGCATTCCTCCCTGGTAAAGCTTTGAGATGATGGGATTGCAGACTTTTTCTAGCTCCTTCTGCTGGTGTTCATACTCATCCTTTTCAGCCGTCTAGGTAACAAAAAGTATACACAATTACATTCTTTTTTTTTATAAAAAGCACACTTTCTTTCTCCTTGGTGACTGTTGGGGTTTACCTGGTTCCTGTCCAGCCAGGCAATGACTTCGTTGCACTTGTCCACAATGGTCTTTTTGTCCTCAGGGCTGATCTTGTCCTGGAGCTTCTCATCTTCCACAGTGCTCTTCATGTTGAAGGCAAGAGACTCGAGAGAGTTCTTGGCAGTGACCTTCTCTTTCTGGATTTCGTCCTCGGCCTTGAACTGCTCGGCCTCCTGCACCATGCGCTCAATGTCTTCCTTGCTCAGACGTCCTGTAGGATGCAAAATAAAAATCTTTGTATCTGCTTTTATATTTGACTTTTTGTTTATTTTATTTTTATTTATGCTAATCCTCTCTACCTTTGTCATTAGTGATGGTGATTTTGTTCTCCTTCCCGGTGCTTTTGTCCACCGCCGACACATTCAGAATGCCATTGGCATCAATGTCAAAGGTCACCTCAATCTGAGGGACTCCTCTGGGAGCAGGAGGAATTCCCGTCAGCTCAAACTTGCCCAGAATATTATTATCCTTTGTCATGGCTCTCTCACCCTCATAAACCTAAAACAAAAGTCTTGAATGAGATTCTGATGCACCACTGAATACTTCCTGAATTAACTGTAGCATAAGTTTTTTTTTTTTTTTTACTCATTCAGGTAACAGTACCTGAATGAGTACACCAGGTTGGTTGTCAGAATAGGTGGTAAAGGTCTGGGTTTGTTTTGTGGGGATGGTGGTGTTTCTTTTGATAAGGACAGTCATCACCCCTCCAGCAGTCTCAATTCCCAGAGACAGAGGTGTCACATCCAGCAGGAGCAGGTCCTGAACATTCTCAGACTTATCACCAGCCAAGATGGCTGCCTGCACAGCTGTGAGGATCAAATGGTAAGAATAATAACTTTAAAATGTCTATTAAACAACACTGTTAAGTTAAACAGTGTTTTATAAAAATAACTTAAATGGGATTCTGGTTTTTACCTGCACCGTAGGCCACAGCCTCATCTGGGTTGATGCTCTTATTGAGATCACGGCCATTGAAGAAGTCCTGCAGCAGCTTTTGAATCTTCGGGATACGTGTGGAGCCACCGACGAGGACGATGTCGTGTATCTGGCTTTTGTCCATCTTGGCATCCCTCAGGGCCTTCTCCACAGGCTCAAGGGTTCCACGGAAGAGGTCTGCATTTAGCTCTTCAAAACGGGCCCTGGTGATAGAAGTGTAGAAATCTGTTCCTTCGAACAGTGAATCGATCTCGATGCTGGCCTGGGTGCTGCTGGAGAGGGTACGCTTAGCACGCTCACACGCCGTGCGCAGACGACGAACGGCTCGCTTGTTGTTGTTGATCTCCTTTTTGAACTTGCGCTTGAACTCGGCAATAAAGTGGTTAACCATGCGGTTGTCAAAGTCCTCACCACCCAAGTGGGTGTCTCCGGCTGTTGACTTGACCTCAAAGATGCCATCTTCAATAGTCAGGATTGACACATCAAAAGTACCACCTCCAAGGTCAAAGATGAGGACATTACGTTCACTGCCAACCTGTAACAGTGGGTATGAATTGGTAACAGGGAAAAAGAAATACTATATTAGGGATTTCACTCATTTTGTTGCTTACTTTTTTGTCCAGGCCGTAAGCAATGGCTGCAGCAGTGGGCTCATTGATGATGCGGAGAATATTAAGTCCACTAATGGTTCCAGCATCTTTAGTTGCCTGGCGCTGGGAGTCATTGAAATAGGCAGGAACAGTGATAACTGCATTGGTGATAGACTGTGAAGAAAGAAAGATTTTACGTAACTAAATGACGTTTGTGTGATTAATCGTATTTTCTCTGTTTTGTTTTTTTTCTGGACATCACCAGATATTTGTGGTTTGATTTTTATCAACCAAAAATTAAAAAAAAAATCCACTATTTTATTCTTTCTTTGTATTTAGCTGACTACCTTTCCGAGATAAGCTTCAGCGATCTCCTTCATCTTTGTGAGGACCATTGAGGAAATCTCCTCTGCAAAGAAGGTCTTGATCTCACCCTTGTACTCGACCTCCACCTTGGGTTTAGATGCTTCATTCACAACCTTAAAGGGCCAGTACTTCATGTCTGCCTGCACCACTGGATCGTCATACTTGCGGCCAATCAGACGCTTTGCATCTGAAGCAAAGAAATGTTAGAGACAAAAAGACGCAATTTATCATCTAATTTGTCAAAACCTGAAGATAATAGAAAATGCTGCTCAGAGAAATTCAATTGTGTCGTGGAGTTGGTCCTCACCAAATACGGTGTTGGATGGGTTCATGGCCACCTGGTTCTTGGCAGCATCTCCGATCAGTCTCTCAGTGTCTGTAAAGGCCACATAGCTGGGTGTGGTCCTGTTCCCCTGGTCATTGGCTATGATCTCTACTTTTCCATGCTGGAAGATGCCCACACAGGAGTATGTGGTGCCCAGGTCAATACCAATTGCTGGTCCTTTAGACATCTTTTAAAAGAAAAAAAATATAGAAAAAAAATTAGTCCTTTATTTCTGCCACAATGGGGACATTCACAGAGTGAGTCTTTGCAACCCACACTGTATTCTTCAAGTATTCTTCAGCAGATGAAAAGGTCAACATTTATTGGTATTTGAACATTTGTAATTGCAGTTAAGTCTGTGTATTTTTGGAAACAGTATTTGTTCATCCTTGTGAAAATTGTTCATTTTAATCATTTAAATCGTTTTAAAAATTGTGCTTCACTCGGTGATATCAGGCCTTGCAATATATACTCAATATAGTACTGAGTATATATTGCGAAGGCGTTTCTTTAATTAGCATACATTTTAATGCAATGCAATCCTATCTCATGCTGCCATTTGATTCTATCTCCTCGTCACTCTTGTCCCTCAGTGTAGTTCCGCAGCGTCAGTCAGACCTGAACATGACATGGTCATCTGTGTCTATTTCCTGACAGCTGGTTCCAAATAGCTTGATGTTGCTATAAAAAGAATAACCATATCTACAGTGCGATGAGGTGTGAGGAGTGTGACCACCAAGGAAGTCATGATTCTTCACTGATTGGGCAAAATGTAACCTTTTTCAAAATTTCTTTTGAAGACAACAAAGAAAAGAAATCCAAATATCTTATTACAACTGTTTAGCATTAAATATATTGTATATATATGGTAGCTTTCAACAAAAATTGCCCAAAGTGAAGTATTTTTGCATTTTGTGCCGTGTCTTACATGAGTAAGTGAGTGAAGCTGCAGAGCAAACACAGTAGTGGTTAAAATGTCACAACAGCCAAACTGTTACGCAAGAAAGATAAAAAATGCTGATAGACTGAGTTTGCTGAAACACCTGCCTGCACCCATAACTGAAAACATCCACTTGAAGTTGTGAAAGTATAAACAAGCCAATCAAGCAATGCTTTGAGGTTAATAACTCTGTCTGTATTGATATCATTCTGTGAGAACAGGATACATTATGCTGGGTGGAAGTTGTAAAATGGAAATTAATCTTTAATAGTTAATAGAGTGTCAGTTGTTTTGTTTTTTCAGGGATTCTGCTTCAGCTTGTCATGCCACTGTTAAACAAAAAGCCATGCAAGCCTCACTTAAATAGGAATAGCCCTCAGACTGTATATTAAGCATTATAGAGCAGCAAGCCAAATAGACTAGGAAGCCAGACTGAATGCAATGCTTCTCTCTGGTTTTTACCTTGTGCTGGACAGATGTTCAAACCTCAAGATAACTGAGTTAAAGAGCGTTTATTCTTTTCACCCTGCTCACAACACGAGCGTCCGAGCTCCTCTCCAGTACTCCCTTCCCCTTCACTGACAGGCAGAATAAGAGGGCGAGTGTCTCTGCTCCACAGTGTATATAAAGCACTACGCTGGGAGTGCTCATCTGGGTGTCAGGTGACTCCACCAAGAAAGTTCTAGTAGGCCCGCATTTCTCCCCACTGCCAAGATTCCTTGAAGGAAAACTTGTTGATCCTGCCACCCATTTGCAAATGCAACAAGGAGTCAAACTAAAGCACAACAACAGGCTTTTGGCTGAATGTGAAGCTCTGCTGTTATTATTTGAAAAAAAAAATGGAAAAAAAAGAGGATTTTTTCAGCGTCCACAGTGGCCACGAGGCTGTTACACACAGCTCTGGATTATTAAACCACAGCACAGTGTTACCAACAAGAACGTTTAAAATGCCTTCAAACAATGGACAATGACTGGCCACAAACCAGACGTGTGGATTTATGTGCACCACTGGATAGCTTGTGGCTTTAGAAATGAATAGGTTTTGTGCTAAATTTAAAGGCCTCCATATTTTCACTGTACAGTGTGTACACACAGAGTGCACAGCATACAACAATACACGAGAGATAAATATACAAGAATTGCTGTTGATTAAGAGAGAAACATCTTCAAATATTATTCACAAATATTCACCACAGCAGTAAATGAGGGCTGGAGAAATATACACTTCAGTCACCAACATGACATCGACGTTTGACCAGAATATTCGACAGCTGTTCTAGTAGGAGGACTCTGAGTCAGAAGACAGTATAGAATCCTATAATAAAATGATTGGTCACCACTGTTTGGTAACGCGTGTGTGATATCTAACCTCAGGGGCTGAGTATGAATACCTCACAGGACATGTCACTCCACAAGTCACATGGTCAGCTCAGCTTTGAGAAACAGTACCCTGTCGCTACCACCGGTGGGCGATAGCCATACAATTCAGCAGCAATGTAAAAAGGAAAGGATTTGTTTTGTTGAATTTGTTTGTCAAAGCACACTAAGTACACAGAGAGTGAAAGTACGAGCTGAAGTCAAACAACATTAGCTGTTAGCATTCAGGTTTTTTTTAGCTTGTTAAATGTGTTTTTCAAAGTATTTACACAGGGTCCAGTTGTTGCTCTTTAAGAAGTTAAATAATGTTAGCTGTTAAAAGACTCATTGTTTTTATGTTCTCCACATTCATTCTCCATATAAGAAAGAACAACTACCCAGGACCTTGTGTTTCTGTTTTCATATCAATCTCCCCACAGACTGGATGTACAGTATGTTCTTGTTACATTGATCCTTCTGACACAAATGGCATTTGGAACTAAATACACTGCCTTGAAGGCACCACCTGTTGTGGAGCCCCACATATGGGCACTACCACATGTCTGTCAATCTGCTTCTGTCCAGCAGATGATTTTTTTTTTTTTTCAAGTTTAACATTTTGAAGTGTGTATTATACGTGCAGCAGTGTACACAGGATGAAGTTACTGTTAATGGTCCTTCAATAAATACTGTACAGTTGCATTAAGGAGAAAGCAATTGAATTAGGAGCAGCCTTGAAAACATTAGTGTTTCCATCAAACACAACACTTCAATCAGCTGTTCAAATGTCACTTTAACAGAAACAAACAGCGCAGCTGATACAGAAAGTCTTCTTCTTTGCTTTTGTTTTCCCTGCATTGTCCGTTAACATCGTCCCAAGAGCAGCTTCTGCAGTAGTTGTAGAAAAGTTGCTCTGCTTTCTTCAGCGTGCCACTCAGATCCAGCCTGCCATTTAGACTGCACGATAAAACAAAAAAGACATGATGGCACAGATGGACACCTTCAGTGCTTTTTTATTATCATGTCATGCAAAACAAACCTGCTTGTAAACCGGATGAGCTGAGCATCGTCCTGACACTGAAGCAGAACCTCCCTGTTCTCCAGCAGAATAGCTGCACAGATGAACAGCTCAAAGGTGAAGTCAGTGTTGATGGCCTGCAGCTCTGACTCTGGACTGTCCTCTGCAAATACAACTTAGTCATACATTTGCTCTGAGTCGCTGTTATGGCATTTTTTTATATTTTTTATTATTATATTTGTCACCTGCGCTGATGTTTTGGGCCAGTCTTTCCTGATACCTGGCTCGTTCCACTTGCTGGGAAATGAGCTCCAGGTGGTCACAACTGAGGATCTCAAACAGACGTAGGGCATCACTGTGTTCAAACTCTCTCTGGAAACCCAGCAGTAACCACCTGTAGATGGGTCAGAGAATATGAACGAAAACAAATGTGTAAATGTGAATACTTCTAACTGCAGTACAGAGACGGTTCCTACCTGTGGCAGAACGTGAAGTTCTCCATGCTGTCGGTGGCTAAGTGAGCATAAAGCTCTGGGTCCAGTACTTTCAGCAGAGCTGCCTCTAATTCTGTAAAACATTAAACACGTTTTTTGCTTAAAACAACATTTTTTTTATCATTTTAATTTAACGTCTAGAACAGATGTGGGCAAACTTTTTTGACTGAGGAGCAGATAGATGGAGCGTTCGTGTGAACTAAGATAAATGACATGTAAAAGTCTGACATAAAGGCTAAAATGCTAATATGCTATTAGACTTTTCTATGTCATTTATTGGGGAAAAGCTGGCATAATAGGGAGAAGGCAGAAGTATAATAACAATATAAATTAATATTATATAATTCTGACAATTTGGCAGGCCAGATTACAAAGCCCAACAGGCCTCATCCGGCCCCCGAGCCATAGTTTGTCCATGCCTGGTCTAGAATGTGCAAAAATGCAGTGATTATTCCGGCGAGGTTTTCAAAATCTGTATTAGAGTTTGCACAATAGTAGTATTACAATAGTAAACGTGCTGTATAAACTGATGAAATTAATTCTCTTTAAAATCCTCACCTATTTTCCTATGCAGACCATCAGCTCTGAAGTCTTTGGAAAACTTTTCCATGTAGCGGGAAAAACTCCAGAATGTGTCCACCTCACAATCTAGAACCTCGAGGAACCGGCTGCACAGGTCATTCATCCCTTGGGCATAACTGACCTCTGAATCAGCAGTTAAGACAAGTGTTGAACAACAATCAATCAAAAACAGTTTGAACCTAAAATTGTGTTACTTTGTTTTAGAAGCAAAATGAGCAGGAAAGACATAAAAACAAAAACATATTCATTAAATGATGCCTGCGACCCACTGCAGAATGTCTGATAAATGGGTAAAGTTAGTGCATTAACTAAAGAACTAGCAACATTAAGTCTTCGATTAAAAATCAACTACAACTGTCAAAAAAACAAAAACAATCTCAGCGCAACACGGAAAAAATGTAGTTCTGCCTTTCTCCACAATTCCCATTATGTTGTGGGAAAAAAGGCGTACAAAGAAGTCTAAGAGAAGGGTTTTAAATGCCAAAGACCTTGAGTAATCTACTAATGAATACGCACGACCCCTACAGGCCAAAGATTGTACTGCATTTCAGACCATCGTGCTACTATGATGCAGCACTGTAGTTCACATGGTCCTGTATCACATGTGACACTGCACCAAAATAAATAAAATTAAATTTAAAATAAATAAATCACACATTAGGTTTGTACAGAAATGATATCAAGTACGTAGAGTTAAGGTACAAAAAAGAACCCTGGACCTTTTGAACTAAAAGAAAAAAAACAACAACAGTCCACACTTTTATTTGTCTTGTGCAGATGTACATGTACTGTACACATGCATTTAGAAAAATGTGAATTTAAATTTTAAAAAATTCAATTTAAATTTAAAAAAGTGAATTTAGAAAAATCCAATTGAACTTTAACCTCTAACATTAACAGGAACATCTAAGGTGAAGGAACTGGAAGTTACAACACTAGAAACAGAGAACCACAAATTTGTGCAATTCAGATGTTATTGGTTGCAGCAAAAAACAACATGTGTGTTTTAAGGTTGTTGGTTTGGGATTTCTAATTTGTGGTTATGTTTGGCAGGTAGAATTAGGTTTGTGGAAACAGTGGTTCATGGTTTGTCTGACTTCTATTTAATTTGAGATTTACGTTTGAACCGACATCTTAACAATGGTCTTATATACAGTAGGAGATGAACTCATGTACAGTAATTCATTTACCTGGATGAAAGGCAGCATACGTGATAAGGATGTCTCTCAACACTAACAGATTTCCTGAAATCTCACCTCTGCAGAAATATATGAAAATATAGAAAGCAACATTATTCATCAGTGAAGACGTTAACTTGGGCACATTTGTAAGAGCCATGGCTGCTGGCATGAGATCTAATGTCTGTTAATAAGTGTCTGTCTCACACAGTGGTCACCTACTGGTAATAGAACAGATCTCTGTTTGTTCTTGGTACATCCTTGTCAATGATTCGTACAGCTTCCTGCAGCTCCTCCTCGTCCAATGTCACCCGCTCAAATAAAATCTGGTCACCAGAAAGATAGAAAAGAAAAATATGAAGCCACATCATCCTATTTCAACTATATTCACTTGTCATTCTAAAATTATCATCCAAGTATCTCTAGCTCATCTATAAATTTGATCACCCTTTATTTTCTTTCTTTTTTTTTTTACAAAAAAATAGCTGCAATCATATTTAACGTGCAGCTAAAATGTCACTTGGATAGAGAAGCCTCTATAGCCAATTTCAAAAAAGGTTGTTCATGTGTAAATACAGTTGAGACTAAAGAAGGATCTCGTTGCCTAAACACACATCCCTCCTTTATCAAACATTCAAAGTTTCTCCTGAACAAAGACAACTGACTTCCATTCACAGGGCCCTCTATCAGGCGGACACCCTCCTACTGGAGATTTCAAACCAGCCAATCGTAGTGTCAGAACAGCTGCGGAGAGTTAGACTGAACATTTGAAATGGGGAAGGAAAAAGACTGAAGTAACTGTAAACTCAATGTTTTCACATGCACTGTCTCATGTTTAAAAAAGAAAGTTCAATATAAGACAGAACTCTAGGTGAACATGTCTCAAAGATGTCTAAGGTCAGGTGAGGATCTTAAGTCAGACAGGTTGTAAAGAAGCAAACATGACCTTAATGCAGGGGTCACCGACGTGGTGCCCGGGGGCACCTGGTAGCCCCGCTGTTGTTGGTCCCAGAGGTGATTATTATTACATCGTTGGGGAAGTCTGTATCAAACAGGCAGCTCTTCGTATTAACAAGTGTCCTTGAAGTAGCTCTCAGTTTCAAAAAGGTCGGCGACCCCTGCCTTAATGTAAATGAGCTACTGCTTCATTAGCCAGAATGTGATGAATCATGTTAAGGTGAAACCCATGCTCTACTTAATACTTAATACCATGGTACACCATATGAGAGTAAATGTAAACTGTATGGATTTGAATATACTGCATTATTTTTGACATACTATATTACTTATATACTGTATAGCTTTAATTCTACTGTATACATTATAATATACAGTAAATGTACAACATGAGTATTTTACTTATTCTGTCTAGATTCATATACATATTGTAGGCTTCTTTAAATACTGCCGTTTTATTAATGCAGTATAGCTTTGTGTATATAGTATACAGTAGGTTATATGAACCACACTGTCTTACATACACACATGCTATATGATTTTATATACACTGCACATATTTACACATGCTGAACTGCATATTTGCATCAACGTCCATTGAAGCGATCTGACCTGTGCCTGAAGCTCCAAGAAAGCCAGCCTTTCTCTGACCTCCTCAGACAGGTCCAGGGTCTGCTGCTGGGCCTGTGCTTGTCTCTGGTCAAAATACTGAACAGCTGCAACCAACTCAGCTGGAAAATAAAGGAAAGACCAAAAGAAAAAAAAAGAGAAACATTTAACAAATATATTGGGTTTTTTTTTTTAGTGAACATTGGCCTGCGTTTGTGTCTTTTACCGTCTGAGTTGTTAAGATGCATCCTCACAGCCGAGGGGATCAACTGCTGCCACTTCCTTTTCATGACCTGGTATCGTACCATCAACTGCTCCTGCAGCAGAGAGCGTTCCAAAGCCGTGGAGCTGCACGAGTACATCCCGAATAGAAAACGCCAAGCCAGGCCTCGCTCAGAGGGAGAGACGCCGCCTGGGAGGAATTTGAAATTGGTTTCAACGTCAATACTAATCAGAGAACGCAACAAAAAATCTGCTTCACAATCACAAAGAAATACCTTAAAGAAATACTCTGAGCTGCCTTCAAAGGAAGCTTTAATTGGTTTCACTTTTCTGATTCCTTAATCCTAACATGCCACGATGTGGTGTGTGGTTGGAATGTGGATAAAGGTCAGGGGGGCCAAACAGGAGGGGGAGTACATTTCTGTTTATGAATGAGCCAACGATCAAGGCAGTGTGAGTCTCTAGTTTTTGACTGAATCATCAATGTGCTTCTTGGCCACACCATCATCATCTGATGTCTTAGTGCTGTGGTCATGCTGGTGTCTTAGCTGCAGGGAGTCCCAGGCACAAGGAAATGTCTTTTATCAAAAGAGAATGCTTTGCTTGTGACTTGAGCCAATGTCCCTACAGCCAACGATCACTTGACTGTGTTTTTTAAGCATCATCACGAAACAGACCTCCGTACTGTGAAACATAAGACCTTTCAACGATATCTAAAAAAAAAACACAACATACCCTGGAATGTGAAACACTATTAGTCCTGGATGAACATTTTACAGCAGCAGATAATATGGTCTCCCTGAAACAACCGTTAAAGGTCTACCTGTAATGGACGTTCTACAGGACAACGTCCATTACAGGTAGACCTTGTTTAAAACAGTGTTTCCCAAACTTTTTTTTTTCTTCTGGGGACCCATATTTTAAAAGTCAAACCTTTGCGCATGATGTGAGACACCCCAAAAAAAAAAAAACTCTTGCGACCCACCTGAGGTCCGCAACCCAGTCTTTGGGAAACAATGGTTTAAAATATGCCACCCTGTTGATTCTTAGTGTAAAAATAGACACAAAAAAGTTATATGAACTATATGAATAATTTTATATTACATATCATTACAAAAATTATATTAAAAAAAAGATAGATACCGTTTTTGAATATGTACAGCCTCAGTCTCGACTCGTCCACCCTGCCCTCAGAGTCCATGACCCCCGGTAAGGTGAGTCTCGCGGTGGCCGCTGCAGGACAGCTGACCGCTGCCACCATGCTCTGGGATCGAACATCCTCTTCTGAACTCCTGTTCTCCTCCACAGCAGGTCTACGGTCGCCGACCTTGTCCATCCGTGTCCGACAAGTTCACACCGAGCACAGGCTGCGTGGACTTTGAAGCACGGAAACTCAACATGAACCAAATGTCATCGTTCTGTAGCTCTTCCTCTCATGCCGTTGGTTTTCCCCCTAATTCCCCTGACATAATCAGGAGCTCTCGCTTCGTAGCCGGGTCTTCGGAAAACTTAGTTAAACTCCAGATCCTGCACTGAGTCTCAGTAATAGTTGCTGATTGGTTTTCCATTTGTCTGGGGGTCACATGACTGCACCTAGACCTCTGTGCTGGCCCACATTCCAGGTGGAGTCTAAGCTCCAGTACCACAGTTAACGTTCACACCGTGTTATGCGTGAATGCGTCACGCTTCTCATTACGTTACGTCAAGTTTGCACCTGTGATACTCAAATTACATGTTTTATTTTTTAAGTTCTCGATGTACAGTGTTCTTTTAGGCAGTTGTTCCCGAAGTGGGCGGCAGGGATATAACACAATTAGTTATTTTTATATATATATATATATATATTCAATTATATATATATAAAATATGATTATATTTTACTTTTATTTTTATTTATTTCCCTACCACATTGGGGAAACTGCCTTGATTTGTCCGTTTTTCATTGTTTAATGAAATCTGTAGGAGTCACATGAAGTGTTATAATTACAGACATTTGAGGCAGTGACTGTATATCAAAAAGGGGGCGCTGCAGGATATTTTGGGAACCACAGCCTTAAAGGAAATTATTATTTTAATTATTAACCGACCAGAGATTACCACCGAACACACAGGAGTCTAAAAAAATAAAATAAAATAAACTCTCTTACTTTCCTTGTGTTCTTAGAGAAAAAAAACAACCTTTATTAAATCTAACCCTTCATTAAAACCTACACTACAACATTTGTAATTTGTTCAATATTAAATTGCAGTGGGGTTTTTTTTTTATAAATCACCTTCAATATTTTCTATCACGTGAGAATTTGGAAACTTAAAAAATTGCACAAAACCTGTGCATTTGGTTTTGTTTACGCTATTTCTTTTATTTATTTATTTATTATTTTAGGATAGAATCCAAAGTTATGTGTGTGTCCACTAATATTTTGTATCGTGTCAGAATTATTTTAAGTCAATGAGC
Organism: Cynoglossus semilaevis; assembly: GCF_000523025.1. Taxonomy (NCBI): domain Eukaryota; kingdom Metazoa; phylum Chordata; class Actinopteri; order Pleuronectiformes; family Cynoglossidae; genus Cynoglossus; species Cynoglossus semilaevis. The sequence continues at coordinate 10,454,051 of NC_024319.1, read as the reverse complement.
AATGTCACTGTTTACTTTCCTTTCTGTCACAAGTTCCTCTTTTTTTTGCAATTCATCAGCTCCTCGGTGCCAAGAAACACGACAACTTCTTGTACAGACTTAAAGACTTTGTGGCCAACACCCTGACTGCACTCTGGTGTCACGCTCACAGTGAGTACCAATAATTATGTACTCTCAGAACCTGAGAGTGGATGATTTATTGAACATGTTCAGCATGTATGTTCTAAAACTGATATAGTTTTTGGAGAGATTAGCAGCGTATGCTAATTCAACATTAAATGTTTTTTTCTGGATCAGATGAAGCTCCTGGGATTAGTTGATCTGACGCTCTTGTTTATCTTGGCCTCTTATTCAAATGGTTAGTAATACATTCTTCATTTATTTTAGTCTCATCACCTTTGTCAATTCTTATTTATTTATTATTGTTGTTGTTATTATTATTATTATCATTAATAGAGGCCCTCACATATGTAATGCTTCTGATGAAAACATCTTTTACTTTAAGCTTCAGTAACGTCAACATGCTTCCATTCAAATGTTGTCAAATATGCGATTTCCAAAAATGTATTTTTAATAGTTTGAGTTAAAACGACTAAGTTAATTAAATCAGACATCACACTTTTGAAATAATGACCTTCATCTTAGATATTTTGTTTTTGACTTTCACCCCTCTGTAGGTTTTGATGACAATGTTTTTGTTGTTGTTGTTTGTTAATGAACACAGGAGAAGAATGGAAGATTCAAGTCAACTCACACATTGTGGTCATACCAGGAGCAAACGTGACCATACCCTGCACATTTACTTATCCTAGTAAGATCCAAGGAAATGACATTCAGGTTTACTGGAAGAAGCTGCGCCAAAGTCCTATAAAGACCCCTGACCGTGATTTAAATGCATTTGTTTTTCACCCGATGAAAGAGTATGTCATCAAGCAGTACAGAGGAAAGACCAGGCTTTATGGAAACCCACAGGAAAGAAACTGTTCCCTCAAGATTGACAATGTCCAAAATAGTGACGTTTTTTACGTAAGAGTCTTGGTAAACCGTACCTTCTTTAATTTCATCAATGATAAAGTTCACATTGATGTCACAGGTAAGATATTATAATGGTTTAATATCATTATCAGGAGATAAAGAGGATGAAAATGTAACTTTGTTCTTGTTTTCCGTTCATTATCAGGTGTAAACTCAGCCTCTACTACTAGTGGTAGGCTTTGATTTTATTCCGTTTTATTTTTTACATTTGCATTTATTGGTAGATGCCCTTAGATTAGCAGGCAGTAACATTAACAATAGCAGGTAAAATGTGATCCAAATTCATACTGTCACAAATCATTTCATTCTTTTAGAACCCGCGTATGTCACCAATCCAGACTATGAGAGTAAGTATTGATACTCACGCTTGGTTGATAAACGATTTGCCTGACTGTTGACTTCAAAGTACATTTTATGCAATGTTCTCAACAGTGCAGCCGAAACTGTCTGCACCAGTGTTGTTTGCTTCCATCTTTGCACCACTGTCTGTGCTTGTCGTCATTGCTCTGGTCATTGGAGTTCTCTTTTATTTGAAGAGGAAAAGGTAATAAACAAGTTCATTTCTTTTCCTTCCAGTGCCATTTATGATGTCACTGTGACATCTTTTGTTTTTGACTCTGATCATATAGATATATGTTGTATAACTGTAGCCAGAGCAGAATTATTTCTAAGATGTGGTGCCAGTCATCTGTGGTCATAATCCTGTCACAGGTCAGAGTCATTGACCAGGGAAGAGTCTGGATATTATGGTAATGTGAGCAGAGCAACATTGGACAAAAACAACAGGTTTGTTTTACAGTGGGATCGCAGCATATAAGTTATTTTCTGCATTAGTAATTAATAATTAGTAACATGTCTTTGTTATCTAAAAAATCCTTTTGTTCAGTGAAGCGCCATGCCAAAGACATGAAAACAAAAGACTTTCTAAAATAAAGAGCATCGATGAACCGATTTACGTCAACACTGAGGTAAAGTACAGTTTCCCACATCTTTGTGCTGCAGTTCATTTATCCAAGAACACACAGGGTGGGAGTGGAAAACATTCACTAGAAGTCATTTTGATTCTTTCTGTGATGAGCCTTAACTTTGAGGCTACATGTACATGTTCTAGAATGTTCTCTAGAGGGACAAAAATTCAGGACACCGTGAGATTCAAACCACCAGACAAAACTCAATCAGAAACAAACATACAACAGTTTTCAGCAGCACCCAGTTTAAGAAGAACAGCATTGTCCTCCTCTGGATTTCCTGTGTTTTTTTATCAGTAAAATCCAGAATTAGTTTGTGTTTTTGGAAAAAAGACTCCAAAATAATTAAAACTTCTGTTCAGATGAACGACAACCTGCGACACTTTGTAAATTCATCGTACACTTCCTGCGGTCCATTTGTCTGTACTTCACAACCACATTTTAAAACCCCCTGAATGTCCCTTTAAGAGTTCTATTACAACAAACTAGTGAAATGTTCACCAACATGTAATTCCAAATCTTCTGTCTTTGCAGAATCTGAAAAGTTATGAAGACGAGTCGACGGATCTAACCCAAAATGTTTACGCCAATTACTAGTACTTCCTCCAAAACGATACAAAATCTGTGGTCTGATATTTTAGGAACTACAGTTTTTTTTCTGCACAGTACACTTAAAGAAGGTGTCAGGTGTCAGCAATGGAGAAAAAGCTGCACATTCAGAGGCCTTGTTAACATTGCATATATTATACATTACTAATTGATGTTTATTGGAGTTTTTAATAACAAAAAAGTATGTTGTCAATTTACCATGAACTCAAATACGTCTAATATCAAGAAAAGGAAACAGAAAGTGAACTACTTGTCATTGTGACACCACAAAATGTCACCTGTTCTCATCTGCTTTTAACCCATCACCACAGTGAACAGTGGGCAGCTTTCAGCGCCCGTGGAGCAGTGTGTGGGGACGGTGTCCTGCTCAGAGCACCTCAGTGGTAACCTGGCAGCTGGTGGACTCGAACCTGAACCCAAGCCCCCTTCCTTAACCACTAAGTCACCACTGCCTTGTTCACTGCCTACTACTACTACTACTACTAATAGTAATATTTATTATTATTGTTGTTGTTGTTGTTGTTGTTGTAAGAACAACAACAACAATACTACTACTAGTACTAGTACTACTAATATTGATAATGAATAGGCTGATTAACAGGTCAGGTTGTGTTTTTCCGTAGTTAATAACTTAGATTAATTTAAAAAGATTTAGATGTTTGTGTACACAGAGCTCCTTTAATTATTGTATCGCTTACTATAGTTACATCTAACAGCTTCATTACTTTTACTAATTACTTATTTTATTACCATATCTTATCTATACATGTACATATTCCAGCACATCTTTCCAACGTGTTGTCGAGGTCGTCTTATGAGGGCTGACCAGTGACTGAACATGGTCGACATTCACGGGGGGCATTTGTGAGAGTGAATAAAAGCTCCTATTGAAAGCACAACTCTTCTGACTTCTTGTCATTCCTAGTATAGATAACTGGGCCACCAGCCACTTACTGTCAGCTGAAAAGAACCTTAAAATATATAGTAGGCTGTAACTTCTGTTTTTTTATTTTTTTATTTAAACCGACACTTTAACAACAAGGCTAAACTGTTGCTGTGTTTGAAGATAATAGAACAATGAACCGTTACGCAGAAGTGGGCAGAATTTGAATTTAAACTGATAAACACGAGGCTGTGATCAAAGGACAGATTATCAGCCATCACAACAACATTCCTGCAGTTCACCTTGTCGTAATAATAATATAATTTTCTACAGCTACATCACAGGTCCAGTATCAATGTGTTACACTATTTACAACACAATACATTTTCTTGACTTTGAAGATAAATCAACAACAAACATAATTGTTGAATAAAGAAAATACATTCTAAAAGTAGATGTTTCTCTACGTTTCCCATTAATTGTCACTCGGCAAACAGCTTAAGAAACACAAAGATGAAGAAGAAAAAAATTATGTCCAATATGTCATTGCTTTTATACAAGTTTCTTTTGGACACTGCACTGATAAACTGCAACTCAACATAGTTGGCAGTGTCACATGTTGGCATAAATCGGCTGATCGTTGGTCTGTGAGGAAAGAAGAAAAAACCACATGTTACTCAACCGGTCATGCAATAAAAAGAAAAGAAAAGAATGATGAATAAAAATAAGTCCACGCACCACGTTACCATACTCATGATTGTAAACTTTGTTACAATAGTGCACATCATGGTGCGCTCCCTCCCTGTGAAACAAAATGAAGAAAACTAACATCTCTACTTCATAAAGAGACAAAGTCATTGTTAGATACGTTTCAATAACTAACCTTCGGGCCGACGTTCTCTCACAGTCACCTCCAGTGTTCGCCGGCCTAGGTCTCCCACTGAGTGATGAAAATACATAGAATCTTGAAACTGTTTTAATGGCTATTTACATGGTAACTCTTATTTTGTTTGAATGGAAGCCGAGGTCAATCAGGGTCAAACTATAGATTTACGTTTTCTTTAATAAAACATTACTTCTTTTTATTTTAACCTAATTTGAAATAGCATAGCCATTGAATGAACGTGCAGCACGAGAGACAATGTGTGTATCATGTCCACATCACCCCTGGAGACATGGCAAAAAAACACTAGTTGCAGTGATCAATGTGACCGGCTGCTGTTTTTTCAAACTTTCAAAACACAACTTTTTTTTTTCTATTTTTAATATGTTTTATATATCACAAAGTTGTGAGATAGAAATTGGTCTTACAACTTCAAAATGTCTAAAATAAAGCTGTGGTTTAAAGAGACACTGTAGTATCACCTGGACTTGGTAGTAAACATCTGTGACCAATCCACTGACAACTGATAAAACAACATTTCTGTTATAAAGCTTTAAATATACATTTAACATTTAAATTAAAAACAGAAGAAACACATTCTGTACAAACTTACAACTTTATACAGAACACCACGGCAAGACTGGAAATCACCATCAGTACAGCTACTGCAACAGCGATGGGAATGTAGAGATTCTGCATCATATCTGTAAAAAAAAAAAGCTATGAGAAATCACTTCAGGCATTGATTCCCAAACACTGTGCTGTGGTACATTCTGGTGGTGGTCTGGAGAGATCATCGGGTGTGCTGAGGAAAATGATCAGATTTCACTTAATTGATCTGGAAACTATTATTTATTTTTTTGCAAATATTTGTCTGCGTTCCGGCAGAACAAACACTGACTGAAGACATTCGTCTTCCATTACTTGCAAAATAAACATTCACAACACATTATTACCATAGACGGGAAAGGGAAGAGTGTGGTTGGCAGTGCCTTCTGTGTTGTTTGCCAGGCAGTGGACGAATGTGTAGGACGCAGACTCTGTCTCCAGCATCCCGATGGTCATAGTGTCATGTCTCTCGATCTTTGTTCCTGGAAGAACTCTGTCAGAAACAACAAACTCCACGGAGCATGGCGGTCTGCACGCCACAGCGCACACACACTTGACCGTATCTCCTTGGGGGAAGCAGGAGGAGAGTGTCTTTATCTCCGGTGCATCTGTGAGCAGAGATGATAAAGTAATGGGAAAGTGACACTACTAGGACATACAAACCATTTAAATAATAATCATTAGAGTTATTTAGAATGTATGTAAATGTATAACCTTATCAGTTTGAATTTTGTTGCTTTTAGAACGCTGCTTGTGAAACAGTGCCAGCTGTAGCAATGCTACCTGCTAACATTTCTCTTAATTTTGTATTGTGCAAAATAATAATTATCACGCAAGTGCTACAAAATATAGCTTAGCGTCTCGCCTAAACGGAAAAACCGTAAAGGATTTGTAAAGAGTAGTGTTTTTTTCATCTTAACAGTTTTTCTGTTATTATCGCAGTAAAAAACGTATTATTTTGAAAATCTACCGGTTAATCTTTAAACGAAGAAAGTATGGAAATAAAGTGATTAACTTTTGTATGAGGTTAATTATTATAAAGATTTCTTGTATATGTCACAACTGCAATAGTTTATTTCTTACGTTTCACTTTAAGGACCCTGGATACTTCCTGCTGCCTCCCCTCACGGTGATGTGCGGTGCATAGCAAAAGCTTGTTGTGGTCGGCGCTTGTGGAGTTAAAGGTGAGAGAAACCGTTGCTTTCCACTGACCATCCTCGAACTTCAGTGGATGTAAGTGTTCCTCCCCCGGGTGACTCCAGCTGAAGGCAGGAAGAAAGTCCGGACAGACAGGAGTCAAGGAGCACAGAGCCTGTACGGCCTGACCCTCCACTGATTCGCTGACTGAGAGAGTCATGTTTTCACCACCTGTTATCAAAACAGAGATCATGACAGGCAGCTCAGAGCATTCGCGTGTTTTTAAGTATGGCTACTCTGATCAATATGACTGGCCAGGCATCACTATGGACAAATTGATTTAAATTGATTTATAAACAATGATTTATAATAATAATAAAAAAGCTCTCTGATCAATACAAATTCACTAAGAAGAGATAGGATATTTAAATTAATATTGGTATGGCTTTAAGGGTTGTAAATGAAAATTTGTGGAAAAAAAATAGCTAAAATATTTTTTTAAGGTTTAAAACATTACTTACCAACAATTATTAACTGAACTAGGTGCGATAAAAAGGAATAATTGTTAACATTGTCAATTTCAATTCGGAAAAAAAAAGACTCTAGGTCGTGCAGTTGGAGACGATTAATCCTCAGTGAACAGTTTTTGTGTTTAACATCTCCAATCTCTGTCCGATCCCTAAACTTCGGAATAATGGTCGACACATCTGGGTGATAGATGTTGTGATTATTCCTATCTTTCCAAACTCCAGTGAACTTTTTGGCCTGCTTTCCATTCTCCGGGTAGTTGTAAGAGCAGGGAATATCCACATGGCATCCAAGAAGCCCCTTCACTACGGTTGGCACGTCGACGGTCCAATGTGAGGTGTTGACGGAAAAAACTACAATCACATTGAGAGTCACCAGCAGGTTAAATTCCTCATCAAATAAATATGGAGTACCTGAGTACGTGTACTCAATCAAAGAAAAAACAACAAAAGAGAATATATTTTACCATTTAAGCAAAGACACCCAAAGAACAGAGACCATTTGGAAGCTTCCATCTTGTCCTCTCAGATTTAGACCTGGCAATAAGGTGACAATTCAGGTTTGGTTGTAAAATAGCTGTAACAATCCAGTGTGCCTCACTTCCTTCTTTGTGTGTCTTATTTTAGGAGTGACTTCTTCTATTTTATATTACACTTGACACATTTTATCCACTTCAAGAAACCAAATGACTCAGACGCACGGGTGCAGACTTTAAATACAGTCTAAAACAAAGATGTGGCTGCAGATATGGGTTTGGTTCAATTTTATATTTGCATATCTTTACTTAAAATAAAGACTGCAAATGCTGTGAGTTTAGTAAAAGGAAGTGAAAACTAACACTGTTGTACGTGTAAGGTTTTAATGCTCGCACTACTAGACATGAACTGGTTATTATTCACATTCCTTCCTCCTATATATTTTATATATAATATATTTAGCTTAAATCTTTAACTGAAATTATATTCATTGTTTTACCAGCTGCATTGAACAACACGCATGTACTTCTTGACTGTAGTGACACTAATATATGTGACAAATACATTCAGTATTTAATTAGATCCATATGAGACATTTTGATTTTATTAACATCTCTCGGTACATAACAATGTTATACAAATTTTGTATTTTTCCTCAAAAAATATTGTAAACAAATAACTAAGGTATGCAAGTTTGCCAACCATTGAAAAGTACAATGTAAAGATTTAAGACCCAGGTGGTGAAAACATTTTCCAGATAAACAAGTGCTGACTGTGACAAATGTCTTGTAAATTGTTGAAGGTCACAGGAAACAAGTGAAGAGTATGACAAGTTTTAGATAATGAAGGCAGTTCTGAGCGAGAAAATAGTCTTAAATGTACCTTACGTATAGTAGCGTGTGATGACCCTTGAAGACAGGATGTCTATGTCTCAGTTTCTACACAGAGGGGTCCTCTCTGTCCCTTTGTTCACACATACAGTTTTGTGGTTAAAAGAAAATATCAGCAGAGTTGCATTTCCGTGCTGACTTTCTGACAGCATTCTCACTCTGCAACCTCACAACCGATATCAGTCCATCATAGACCCTCGTCTCCAATAAAGGCAGGGTTCAGCCTTTCACCTGTGTCCGAATAACAGTGGTCTTCCTCCTCGACAGTGTCGTCAATGTAGGGATTGTCATGAATAAGGTAGACCTTTTTTACAGACAAATTTTGTTCCCCTTTCACTCTCCAGATCTCCTCTTCACACTCAGTCAAAAAGTCCTCCAACTTGACCGTGTCATCTTTCTGGCGTCCCCAGGACATTTTCTTTGGCATGGGCATGATGAAGCTGGTCGCTGCTGAGTTACCCATGGCAGCAAATTGTCCTGATCAGAGAAGAAGAGACGTTCATTCAGAAATGTTGGAATACATGTGCACTAAAATGAGAAAAGGAAAAGAAAGCTGCTTACCTTTGTTGCACGGTTCAGCTTTCTGACCCTAGATGGACAGACGCAGATCAGGACCAACTGAAGCTCTGACCTTACCTGTCTTTATAAGATCAACTAATCCCATCTTTGAGCAGAGGCAGCAACAATACAAGTTGAACAGCTCTAATCAACAAAGGTCTTCCACACTGATGAGACCACTGATCAATCAATCAACCACTCATTCAGTCACAGTGGGGTTTTGTTTGATCAAAACCATGTGAAATGCAAATTAGTGGAAATTAATTATGGATTCTTTTGTTTGTTTGCCTTTAGATTAATCAATATAATACATCACAAAAAACCTAGAACCAAAAAAAAAAAAAAAAAAAAGAAAAAAGAATCACAGCAACCGTGTGCCCAGTCCAACCCCACAGTGGAGCTTTTTAATCATGAGTCATTTTTAGACTCTTCAGTGGGGCAGAAAACATATCTTTAAAGTCTTTAAAATGTTGGGAGTGATCTAATCTATGGTGAGAGGTAAAAGGAAGGTCACACAGACAGAGGAGCAAAGGTTTTTCTGATCAAGACATAGTCAAAGTGTTGCCCTGCTAAGAAGGTGTTTCCATTATTCACACATTTCAGACCCACAGTTGTGTCTTGACGCCAGTAGCACTGAGGCCTCGGTTAGGTAACTTTGAGGCTGTGACGCATATGGCGTCATGAGCAAGTTTATTTGCCCACCACCGCCCCCACGAGCGGCAAAACGGCCCTGTGTGAGTGCACCCCGATAGATATTTGTACATACATACTTACCTACATAACGTACACGATATAGACCTACACGATATAGACGCTATCTCTCATCCCCCATATGGGCAAAATAAAACACTGGAATGGTTGTAAAAACAACGTGTCAGGTGGAAAAACACACAGTTATGAGCTTGTAAACCTCATAGTGACAGTACTGCTCTGCCACAGATTTGCTTTTAGATCCGTATTCGTATTAACTACTAATTAAGTTGGTGACTCCGGCAAGCAGCGACTGGTTTCCGTTACAATTGCGTTCCGGCGGAAGTTGGACTTTGTTCCGCTCTGCATTCTCAAAACATATTTAATCGTTACTAACCCCACCAAAACACGCACACGCATTGTGCTAAAACGTTATGAATGATTGTAAATACAATTAAATAAACTCAAATTCCTTCACGGCAGTGACGACTGCATAAAACTATTGACGTCAGAAAAAATGTCTCTTTCAAAACTTTATTTTCAAATCCGAAAAACATTGCCATTTTTTGTTTCACACTTCAAATTATTACATTTTATTCTAAATTTTAATATATTTAATATAATAAATGTATATAATTTAAGCCTATGTGTGTAGCTTTTTCGTTTATCTTAAATGTATATTTCTTGTAAATTTCATTTTTATTACACAAATAAATGCATATTAATGATGATTGGACATACAGACAAAGCAGATACTCGAGACCAAATAATAGCAGAAAAACACACGGGCAAATGTCTGTATATTCTTTAGTTCACTGACACAGTTGCTATCTGTCTTCTGTCCACTAGGTGGTGGTGTTTTTCACAAAATAAGTTTTTTCACTGTTTCTCTTGGTTATAAATGTTAAATTTGTATTACTTTATTAAGCCACTATTTTAAATGCTATTAAGAACCCGGTCAGGTTAAGTTATTCAAAATATGACAGGTAAGCTAGAGACAAAAAACGACAATGAGTTTTAATGATTGATAAAGAAAAGCAAAAGCTAAAAACAAATGCAGCCTCTTGTAGCAGTCATATTATAAATTGTGACACAAAGTATGGTAGCAGTGCCAAGCCATGAAACCTTCTGTATGAAGTGAAACCTATGGAGAAACTTACAACACTTTGTAAGTCGCGCTCCAACAAAATAAATTTGATTCAGTCAATGTTAACTCCATTGGGACGTCCTTATTTTAGGTTTAATGTGAAGCCGCATGTTTAAATGAATGGTGCCTGTGATCTTATAGGACATTAAAAAACGAACAAAAAATAAAAAAAGTGGTTTTGTGTTTATGTGTTAAGAAAGAAAGATTAGTGAGATCAGTGGTGTGACCAGGATCAGTATGCCGGCACTGGTGCTGCTGGCACTGTTGCAGTAGTTGCCCTCACAGCAGTTGATTTCTGATGGTGTGGCTCCAGGTAGGAGTGTAGATGTAGTCTTAGAGCAAATCTGCTTGGAAGCACATCCCTTCATTGGCACCTTTTGATCTCCTTGATTAATTTAAAAATGAGAAGACAACGTTTGGTTTTAGGCTAAGGGTTTCAACACCACACCACAATCAGTGAACAGGATTTGAAGGACATGGTTGAGAATCACCTATTGTTGATACACAGTGGTCCTCGTCGCCTTTGCAGTTCAGCGTCCCAGTGCATGTTTGTCCATCACAGCGGTAGCACTTCTTACCATTAGGATTGGATTGCTTTGGATCTGAAATGTAAAACAAATAAGTTTTGTCCATAAAGGCTAAAATGCACGCCACAAAAACTGACTCACGTACAGAGCTTTTTGCTTATTACAAATATGCAAGAACCTTTAGCTCAAAGCTAATCTGACTTTCTATCTTGGACTAATAAACTGTTTAGGGTGTGTCTCAGGGCTTTATTTAAGGTGGATTAAGATCAGGAACAAGATCTGGCACCTTCGTGTCAGAGTGAAAAAAAAAGTTTGTTTAGTGTTCAGTTTTTTAAAAAATCTGTTAATCTTAATTGATGTTGCACGGAAACCTGGTGTTTGCATGTATAGATGCATTTTTAGGTAAAGAGGAGGAACAGACGCACACACACGTGTCTAAGAGCAGCTGTTGGTTTACTCTGCCCTTTGGCGTTTACGATGTGTCTTCAACAACTAAAAAAAAAAGGTCTAATGTCGAACCCTATATGCTGAAATATCTCACATCCCATCTGCTGAAAACATCCCTGTTCAACTCCAGATACAGGGCTAATATGACTAATCAAACAAGAACCGGAGACAGAATTTTAAATAGTAATAAGGTTAGCAAACAAAAGCTTAAGCAAATGTTAAACAATGTTTTAATGCTGGTTTAAAACACATGCCATGCAAACGAACATCATCGAACCATTTCATATGTGTGTTACCGGGGGGAAATTGTTTGTTGCAGAGGTCACTGTTGCAGCACTCGGAAACGATCGCTGTTCGATTCACTCCAAAGTCTAGGGAACCTTGAACGCAATGCGCAGCCATGGCACAAGACTTCTTTTTCATCTCACTAACTTTTGAATTACCTGCAATAGGAAATAGAACTGTGGTCATTTCCCACTGCACAACAACAACAACAACAAAAACAACAACAATAATAATAACGATACCATTGTAATTGATGACACGGAAGGAGCCACACCGATCCTCGCCTGTGGAACAATGTTTTTCTGTCTCTGTGCAGGTTCCACCTGCTTGAGGCTTACACTCATAACATCTTAAGGTGAAGGCTGATGAAACACACACACACAAATAATAAAATAAAACAAAGTAGACATTTTTAAGCAGAACGATGTAACGATCTTTCAACTGCAAAATAACTGGGAAAAAATGGAGAGAAACTTGGGTGGGGCCTATCTGTTGTAAGTCACCTAAAATGCCCCCATATATAGCAGCTGCGTTATAGAAACAAAGAAATTAAGAAAAGATATTTAACCCTTTCTTTTCTCAAAGGTACAGCTGGTTCAAACAAAACAAAAAAAACTCACCTTTAGGCAGAAGCACAATGCTGAAAATGAAGAGGAGAAGCATTTTTCTACAGTTGGAGATAACTGACACTGTCTGTTCTGTTCTTTCCACTATACAGTGGGTAGTACTTCTTGAAGGAGTGGCCTTCTCTGCTCAGTCTTGACACACCTTCATCCTCCTTGTGTGGCAACAAAATCGAAGCTTTTTATGTCGTGGTGCAGAGATAAATAAATGTATTTAAGCCTCTATTTAAATTTAAATATTTAAATAATTTAAATATCTAATTTTAAACATAAGAGATTTAAACCATAGCAGATCATTTTTTTAATAAACACGTATGTGTGGATATTTAGTTCAATTTAGTTTCCAATATTTTTGATGTTTGTAATTCATCCAAACCATCCTATAATCTGGATATTGATACAAATCTTAAAAATCTTTATTTTTAAAAAATATGTATGCTTTAAATTGTATGTGTTACTGCATCAGCAAAAGGAGAAGCTTTTGTAGATGGTGCAACACACAGTCATGAGATTCAAACCCACAACCCTCAAATCACAAGGACAGTCCTGTCACCATTGGCACTGCATTAAACTGCCACAGCCTAATAATATGTTTTTTTGCAGAATGTTCTAGTAAACAAGGTTGACAATTGAATTGTAACCAGGCATCTGTGGTTTCCCTGATAATTCCTTAGAAAAACAGATGTTTTGTCAAGATTATTTTTAACCTTTCAAAGACTTGTGAAAAATACAAACATCTATGTCTTTAGATATAATACATTCCTCAGCCCATTACTCTGACCTGTGCTATTTCAAATATATGCCTAATCCAAATCGTTGCCCCAACTATAATCCCAGTTAAACTCTAACTTTAACTGTAAATTAAATAATTGGCCTCAAAATAGAATCTGAGTCGAATAGGATCTGCAATGTGTCCTCACAAATACAGTGTCCTACAACAATAGTATCTAAAAAAAGAAAACATCTCCACAAGTATAGCTGTACAAGGAACACACACACACACACAACTGCCCTTGTATTTGTTACATATCGTGCCTACAGTTCTTGTACCAAACACAGGACACTATCTCACATTGACTTTTTATCTTAAATACTGCAATGAACATGTACTATTCTTCAATATTCCATCATGTCCACACACCTTCAGTTAGCCTATGATATTGTATTGTTATTATGGTATTATAACAACACCTAAGGAATAACAGATACAGCTGTATTTGTTCATTTCTGTTTTTACATGTTTATCTTCTCTTCTCCCCTACTGTGACGGAACATGGACGAATCGTCTTTTTCGCACACAGACCTGTATGACTACTATATTTTGAACAATACAAGTGCAGGATGCAGCTGAGCACAGGCTGAACATAGTGAACAGGTACAGACACGTTATACACAGTAACTGCTCTATTAGAGACTGCTAGTAAAATGTTTGAAAGGAAAATCCACCTCAGGTTAGAGGGGGTTCGAACAGAGCTGTGTCTGCAGGAAAGTACACAGTGGAAAAAGTGGACTCCATGAAGCAGATCAGCTTTTACAACAACTAATAAAGAGGATGGTTTTAACATTGAAACCCCAACAACATGCTGTAAAAACATGACAGGAACAGGTAATCTGGAGATACGATAGGTGTCATGATACAGGGGCAACAAAACGATACATTTTGATATACTGCGATACTGTAGGCACTACCATATATGTTGAGGTTTGTTTTAAACAATTAAATTTAGGGATGTGCAATACTAACTTTTTGCTGACATCTGATATTGTCCAAACACTAAATTTCCAATTCTGATATCAACCAATACCAATATATGCCTGGTAATGTTTATTTATTTATGTATAAACCACTGTATGAGTTTAATCAAATGAGCTGCAATGTTGCCATCTAGTGACTTTCACTTTAATATACAGCAATTCTTCCCCAAAGCGCACACATCATTTGTCTAAACCCAGCTTCCCCAAAACTATTTTTTAGCGCACACATCATTTGTCTAAACCCAGGCTTTGCGTTATCATAATATGCTAATATCGGGCAATATTATCGGACATCCCTAATTAAACTGTAGTAAAGTTGTCAGCATATTAAACACACAGCGCTGTTACCTGCTTAACACCAGGTTACTAAAATTGGATAAAAAAAAACCAAAAAATCACTAAAGAAGAAATGAAAGCAAAATAAAATATAATAAAATATTTACGTTAATTGTTTATCACAAACATGCAGTCCAACATTGATATAATAATGTGAAACGAAATATTGCATATATGTGAATATATATATAATAATGTGAAACGAAATATTGCAATGTATCAGTGAAGTGATATTGTGTGACACCCTTAGTTACTAACTTTGCAGTAAATAAAGACATTAAACTGTTTTTAAGTCAGGACTAGCTCGTGTCTTATAACCAGACATACTATTATTGTTCTGCACCTTGCAATTGAACGCAGCACTGAATGATCTGCAACTGTTGTGCAAGTTCTTGCCAAATAAAGTGACAAAATACATCAAAAAATTTACATCATCTTTAACCTGAAGTAATTAAGAAAATAACAGACAAAGTTTCCCACTTTGTCTTTCCGTATTTTATTTATTTACGTGCATTTGCCACTGACTGTTTCGTAAGAGTTCTCAGAGAATGTTACATAATTAAAAGTAAGAAATAATGGTGAACTAATATTCAAAACACCGTCTTTTGGCTTTTAAAGACTTGCTGTACACTTATGTCTGTTGAACATTTCCTGAGGCTAAGCCCCTGCAACGCTCTGTCTTTGAATGTTCCAACAAACTACGCATATTTGAATGATCTCTGCAGTTCCAGAACGTCTAGTTGTTCTGCACTGAACTTCTTCTAGTTCAACCCGTCGTCCCCACAACCCGAGGCTTCAGTTTTCTGCGACCCGATGTTGAAGGTTGCACCAAGTTGCAGACAACAGTAGCATTAGCAGAGCAGACGACTGTATTCCGACAGCGCTGACGATTTTTTCACACCATCCCAGATACGAGCTGCATAATGAAACCTGTTAAAAAAAAAAAAGGGGGAGAATATCTGCTCAGAATTATCAAATGCTTTTCAATTTATATAATTGTTAGAGCAGGGACGATGTAAACAAGCACTGTGGCATTTTACTAAAATGCAAAGAGAGTATCTCACTGTTCTTTTCTAAAATTAAATATTTTCAGATTAAAATGTCCCTAAAAAAACCCTATAAAATAATAAAAATCAGTACTCATAATCCACTCATAATTTCCATGGTTTTACAAACAACCATAAGACAAACAGCGGTCGCCGTGTTTTCCCTCTCTAGTTCATATCTCTCCTCCTAGGTTGTTCAAATGGTTCCAAAGAGAAGATCTGTTCCCCTTAGATTATGATATCAGTGTTAATACACATGACCACCACCAGCAGCAGCACCACCACCAGCAGCACCACCACCAGCAGCAGCAGCAGCAGCAGCAGCAAATGCTTCTCGTGTTTATATTGTCCCCTTGTTCTTCATTTAAAAAATAAATATATATTTTAAGATCTGTTTACTCCCCCAATAGTTTTAATTTTAAATTACTCTCTTAAAATGTAATTATTTCCATTTTCTTCCTTTGAGGATAAAAAGATACAGGTGTGTCGTCATCTGAGCACGTCTTAGCTCCACACTGACTGATTCTTTTGCCATAGTTTACCAGTTCTTCTCGGTGAGGATAGTGTGCGAGAGCTGACATCGAGGCATGCTCAGTATTTGGCTGCGAAGTTTTGAGACCATGGTGGAGAAGGAAGGATGACCTCTGTATCCTGGGAGCAGGGAAAAGAGCGGGTAGGTTCCCGACCCTAAACATGACACTGTGGTCAATTCTTTCATCCATTAGTCTTTGCTGCCACAGACATAGATTGTTGAGTGCTGTGACTCTTTCTTGCCTGCTTTCGTCAGATTGTCCTCCCCATCGTTCTCCTGCACAGGAAGTAAGAACATGTTGACCTCAGGTGACAGATAGTCTGCTCTCAGGCCGGGGAAGATGTTGCAGTCTAGCATGGACAACGTGCCTGAAAAGAATATGAAAGGAGAGGAGGGAAATGACTGTGAAGAGGATAGAGGGGAACTACAGATGGAGTCTACAAAGATATATATACAGTACATATATATACAGAGACACACACATAGAGTGTAGGTGAATAAAAAAAGCACACATGATGCACCTTTGTACTTGAGATGGGAGTGCGCCATTAATTTATCCACCACCAGGTGCATGGAATTTAGACTCCTAGGACAGAAATCATCTCTTCTGACCTTGTTCTGGAGAAAAACTGGTCAAACAGATATTCAGAGAAGAAAGATAATAGTGTTACTGTACACACAGAGTTCATTTCCTTGCCTGAGGAAAAAGAAAATACATTCTTGCTTTTCTAGAATAATGTCTCTAAACTTAAAGTCAAATCAGAAGAAAGCAAACTAGCACAGGATTTATCTTCTCCTGTCTGTGCAGCACCGATATTCAATCACCTATGTGAGGATAGTACTCTGCTCCATCGTCACCGCCTGAAGAGCCAGAGCTGTCATGGCTCGCAGATGGAGTGGACGGTTTCAGCATTTCAGCAGTCTGAAGGAACCTACTCACAAGCACAACATGAATGTCATCATTTACAAATCAAGTTTGGATGTGCTTGGTCCAGAAACCAAGCACATCCAAACTGCTACACATAGATCTTTCTTGGTTGCTGTATTTGTTCATATGGTCAGATACTAGAACCACTGGAGTTACACTGGAAACACTTCAACAGCAATTTCCAGCAGGTCTGGTTTAAGATGCAGTTGTTGTTTACAAGACCAATGGAAGGAATGTAATCACTGAGCTCATTCTCAACATTCCTTTGGGAGGAGCCAACAAGCAGGTAACTGTCAAGGCCTTCACAAGAACTGCCGTGAAACTGCGTCATTCAAACTGCAAAGATTTATCTGAGATGTGCCTACCTGTACATGTTGGAATCAGTGAACCAGTCTTGGACCACGATGATCACATGGCACACTGTGAACAAGAACGCAGCGATCTGGAGCGACTGTAAACAAATTAAAATGATACTGATGTGGTTACTTTGGTCTGTGTTAGCTAATGATAAAACTAATGAGCGCGGCATTTACAGTGCAAATTGAGATCGCCTTATGCGCCCTCTGCTGGCCGTACACTGACCTGCATCTCAACATATGTGTGAGGGAGGTTGTACTCTGGTGGCAACTTCCGGTCATTGTTAATGAGATGGTCCAAAATGGATGGGCTGAGCATCGGCTAAAAAACATGCAAGACATAAGTAGAGGTGCACAAATTGCAATTTTTGCTTTTGCTCTTATTAAAATGACAGGAGTGGTAAGGAAAAAGTAATCCATCAGTCTAGTAATCCAGTCAATGTTGGACAAAACAGAAGCACCACATTCTGATTCCTGATATTTACGAAAAAGGAAAAACGTGACTGCTGTGTCTAAAATCATTGAGTCTCACCTGTGTGTCCAAGAAGATAACTCTCTCCTGTGTGATGAAGAAATCGATCCCTGTGCTCTGGTTCCCTCCCCTCTCCTTGATTTCTTGAGTTTGGGGTCTGAATACAAAACTCCTGTGTAAATAAATACAGTATGTGTTTGTTGTAAGCTCACAACAGTAAAGACCGAAGACAACATACCAAAGAGGCAGGTGACTTTGTCACACTGTGTGGTCAGAATGAGTACTTCAGTTAATTTAAATCATGTCATTTCTTTGTCTTTTATTGATTCATTTTTCCTTGATTCATTTCAGAGGGGGGGGGGTCATCTGAGGGTCAGGGGGCATCTGGCCACGCAATATTATCCTTTGGGCTATTGTGTGTTTTGTCCCATTGCATAATATTTTATGAACTACCTCTGGTCTTCCTCTGGAGTGTTGGCTGATAACAGTGACATCACTGTAGATTTCCCAGTTCCTTGAAGACCAATGACGCCCACCACCAACATATCTGTCTGGTCCCTCAGGTACTGCACACATGAAGCGAAAAATCACCATATAACGTCAAAGTCACAGGACGTGAAAAATGTACTAAATAAAAATGACTCCACCACAACTGATAACCGACTCACCTCCATGGCACTGTCACACCAGTTCATCTGATCATCTACTAGTTTAATGCTGTGCTTCATCTTCTCTGGCGGGACAAGCTTGGACTGGCCAACCATTGCTGAAAAACAATTTGACCATTGTTCATTCAAAAGTTCATTATTGATAATTTGGGGCAACATTAAGAAGATGTCATCAACTTCAATAATTCCAGTATAAATCTACACAAACTCACGATCCACAGCACTGCTTGATGCAGAAGCACCCATTCCTCGGTTTTGAATTTGGTACACAGGCTGTGTAGGCCGCTGCCCTTCTCTCTCCATCTTAGAAGGTCCAGAACCCGAGGTTGGAGCTGTTGCTTCTGGAGGTGTCCCTGTCTTTCCTGCATCATCTCTGGCTTTCATTAACATAATGGGCTTCTCTGGGACTGAAGCTCCACTAACAGGTGTATTCTGTGATGACTTAGCCTTAAAAAAAAACATAGGTCACAGTAATGGGAGAATAAGAGTAATTCACATTTTTGTTTCATTATCAGGATGTTTTTATTTTGGTGTGCTTTGGGAGCCTTTTAAATAGGGTAAGATATCAGCAAACACAGATCTGCCTCCATCACGGACTTCTA
The DNA here is from genome assembly GCF_000523025.1 of Cynoglossus semilaevis. Lineage (NCBI taxonomy): Eukaryota > Metazoa > Chordata > Actinopteri > Pleuronectiformes > Cynoglossidae > Cynoglossus > Cynoglossus semilaevis. The sequence goes on along the minus strand of NC_024319.1, from coordinate 10,435,061 downwards.
AAGGTCAACCTACTCTCTCTCCGGGGGGTTTGGCGAGAATAATGGGGGTCTTCTGAATGATTGGACCGGGTGGATCTTCACTGCCATCCTGAAAACAGACACACGACGAAGGGCTACGGTTCACAGTACTAATCACATGCAAGAAGAACCTTCAGGAGCACGGTGTTGTGTTACCCTTCGTTCTCTCGGCTGATACTCTCGATCCCGGCTAGGACCAGACAAGTTTTGCCCCGGAGGTCCGGCATCTCTGTCTCCCCGACGTCGCCTTCTCCTGCGTCCCTGTCCATACATTCCAGGCTGACTGTGGCCGGACTCTGACATGTCGCCAAAACAACAGAAGCAACTACAACTACAGATACAAGTCCGAGCGATAATAAAATAACTAAAGCTTTACCTTTAGTAGAATGTTCGCAATTCAACGATGCTACCCCAAGCTACAAGTACAGTGACATTATGGATAGGTATAATTGATGCTTGAAACATCGCCGTATTATCATCACTTCGTGTCTACAACCTGCATGTGAAAGCTTTTAGATGGAGCGTTCGTTTTGTTACCCTGCGTTACAACGTTAGGATACGATGTTGTTGTGGTGAAGCTTTACGTCGCATTAGAAGAAACCCCACCCGTCTAAAAATATTAATGGTTTTAACCAAGCGCACCTTGTTCGTCTGTAAACGAACTCGGTAACAACATGTTTTTTTCATAGTTCCTATACACCACAACCGAAGACATAAAACGACAAACAAACATCAACAACATCGAAAACGTATTTAAACTCCCAATAAACTCATGCTAAGATATTTACTAAAGTAGTAGTAGAAGTAAAGAGAAAATATTCAGTATTTAAACTTTATGCCTCTGTGAAGAACACTGCCATCTTCTTCCGGTTTATACCAGAAACGAGTCTCGGTGTGTGCGGTTCTTTATTCGGACAGTTATTAAGGTTAGAAAGGAACCTCTGCTTTTAAAGATACTTCCAAAATTAGCCATAATCACCTGCAAAACAGTACTCATTTTGGGGATATACTGTATAAGCCTTGCTGCTTATTATATCCTCTTCTGCCAGAGACATTCATTACAAGTCTTCCTCAGAGATGTTCTGTTTCCTTTTCCTCCATTACTTTTCCATTTTCTTTGGATGATTCCATTGGTTTCCAAGATTATAGCACAGCATCGCCGAGCTGTAGGTTGCAGCTTTAGCCAAAAGAGGTGAGTGATCTTCCAAGCACAGTAGGGTGTTATTCTACACAAAGATAAGCTGTAATTTATATGTAAAAATATAATATGACCCCACAAAACTAGGTACAGACTACATGGACGTAAGTGCTATCAAACTACACTAAATGTGTTATTGTAGGAGCACAAGCGGTTACAGTGACCGTGGAAAAACAAATGGAAATATAGGACAGTCTGCGACACTCAAATGACAATTCTAAATTCTAGAACTAAAAAAAATAGCGTTAAATAAATAAAACAAAAATAAATATCCAGTGTACCATCTCTGTGATTCTATACAGCGGTTTCTAACATTCCTTTATATAGCAGGCGCACTTAGTTTAGCATGGTAACACGCTAATATTTGGTCCCTAGCACCTAATAAAACATGACTTAGTTAGGGAAGTGGTGTGTTTGTATTTTTGCTTTGTAAAAAATCCCGGAAGGTCTGCATGTCCGACGTACTTTCACCCGGGAAGGGGACTATCGACACGGTTAGCATCACAAATGCTGTTAGCCACCGTGATGTTAGCTCCGGAGCTGTTCGCCGGGAAGATAGAACAATGTTAAATAAATGCTGGACTTTCAATACACGCTCTATTTCCAGAAAAGTGACTGTACGTCGACAAATGTAATAAAACCTGTGTTTTGTTCCTCCACTCCACTTTTTATGTAGCATTCAAGAGGATAAAGAAACGCCGTTTAGTGTTTATTGAGAAACTTTCTTATAGCACATATTACTACTCTTGAGCATGTTTTCAATTTAGCTAACATTACTCCTGTATCTTGACATACGTTACTAGCATAGATTAACTCAAAATGTTACAAGTTTAGTATAACAACAAAAAATATTATTATTATGACAAACTGCTCAGTTTTAGCTGTCCATCTGACACGTGTTGTTTGGTCCTAATGAAAATCAAAGCAGCCTATAAAGCAACCGTTTAGTTTTTAGTTTAACCTTTATTAGATTATACCACAATCTCCAAACCATAATGTGTAGCATTGAGTTGATGATGTATTATTCTAATTTATGAAACATTGTTGCTGTGTATTCGTCTTAGATCACTGACAAACTTTCAATGTTGCCTTTTTTATTTTGTCTTCTTGTTCATATTGCAGACCATCCACGTAGTGAACTCCTCTCATGTTTCAAGATGCAAGCAAAGATGAAGCTCAGTGTGTATCTACAGTAATGGAAGACTTTGTACAGCATTGGAAGATTTGTAGAAGTTCAGCAGTTACAGAGTTCAGCAGAGTATTGAGATTTTCAGTAGCCACCGGGACATGAAGAGGTGCACAACAGTGATGCAGCTCCATGTTGAGAAGATTCCACTTTGATTTCTGCAGTCATAGAGGTGAAATTCTTCTATCATGAGATGAAGGTCCAAAACAGGCAAGATTCGCTTTGACGTAACTCACTGCATAGGATGAAGCTCTAACAAACAAACAAAAAAAATTCAAGGAACAGTCGGACTTGAAGCTGACCTTTAAAGTGGTGAAGATTTTATTGTGGTGTGGATAATAAGCCTGCCAATATGAGAAGGAAAGAGTATTCGTCAATCTCAGAATCTAGTAATGGACATAAGATGCACTCTGAACTTAAGAACTCCCCAAATCGTGGGCAGTCCAAACAAACACCTAATGTTAAATGCTCAGTTTGTACCATTTGTCGCAGAGGGCCCTTCAGGTCATTGAGGATACATATGCGTCACTGTACTGGTGCACCAATGAAATATCAGTGTTCACTCTGTGAAAACCACTTTGTAAGTGAAGCTGCTCTTCAGGAACACTATATGCCTTTATACGCCTGTCACGTCTGTGGTCAGATTTTTCCTCAAGAAATATTATACCGTCACCACTCGTGTCCAAAGGACAGCCGCTCTCCATATGTGATCTACTGTTCAGATTATAGGCCTAAAGCGTGCAACATATGTAAATCTTTTTTCACATCTCAAAAGGCTTTGCTCAACCATGTCACCAAAGTTCACACATCAGTGGTCAGCACTAAAATATGCATTGTTACCAATACATCAGCATTGAAAAGTAAAACTTTTTTACCTGTCGACACAGCTCAGTCCGAGGTCACTCATTCGTCCCTGACTCCTCTGTCAATATCTAATCCCAGCTCCTCCCCCTCCGACATACATCTTGACACGTCCTCCATGTTGACAGCTGATTTATCTGGGGTGAAACCAGACAACCAGCCCCAAAACCATGCTGCTACGCCTGCAATTGCCCCCTCCACTGCTAATGAATCTATGGACCCTGCTCCCCCACCAGATCTTTCTATTGTGGCTATCTTTAAAAATAAAAGCGATGATGTGGCTTTCATGAAACGCATGAACACAGGCTGGCGTGCTAAGATCCCATACTCCTGCAGGCACTGCGGTGCCATCTCACGCCAGCTTTCCTTCATTATCAGCCACCGTTACCTGCACCGAGGCAGTGGAGCTCACCGCTGCCATTGTGGTCGAACTTTCAAGCACAGGCTGCACCTGCTACGACATTGTCTCCTGCACGCGGAGGCATTGAGTTACATCTGTGCAGGCTGTGGGGAAACGTTCTTTGGAGCAAGACTGTTAGCTGAGCACATGAATGGGAAAACACAGACTGGGCGAACCACGGAGTGTAAAGTTAAAAAAAAGTGCAGAATGCCTTTTACGTGTGACTGTGGACAAGTGTTCATGAGGCCTTCTGCTTTCATCTGGCATCAAATACAAAACTGGACCAGAAGTGGACATTACAAAAAACGAATGAATGGAAGAATGCCAAACTATTATCGTTGATAATTCACAGTGTCCTTCACTGTATCCACCACAGAGAAAAAAATGGTAAAAAGAAACTGCACACACACACACACAACAAAAACTTTTGGCTCTTTAATGATATGCATGTTTTGAACGTTAGTTAACATTTTTGCAAAATGTTTACATGATACATTGCGAGTGATTGGTATAAAGTGCACAGGAAGCACTAATCCAGTACAATCGAGTATTTTTAATATTAAACCATGAATCCAGTTAATTCTCCAAAAATAGTTTGTCCAGTTGTTTATTTTTCAGTTCAGTTTGTGTGGGTTTCCATGTTTGCTTATGTATACTGTGATTTTTTTTTCTATCCTTGACTATTTTTTTCTTAGGTTTGTATTTTATATTTGCTCTTTTTTTATTATGTTCCTTAAATTCCACTAGATGGAGCTGTTTTACCGTTTACAAAGCCTGCTCCGATCGCCGTGATGACAGGTGTGCAGTGTTTGCATATATTAATGCTGACATAATTTTAGTCGAGTTATTATTATATTATTACATTGGTTTTGACATCTTTTTGATCATCAGTGAAGTGCTAAAGGTACTTAATACACGTTTGTTCTGCGGGTTGACTATAATGATTTTTATCATGTTCTTTGTGTGTATCAGAAAAACCAAAACATGTTGTTTCCCACTGAATTATATTCAATTAAACGGTATACGAAAAACATTCAATCAATTTTGAGACTGTATTTGATGAATCAATGAAAGAACAGCCAATGAGCAAATAGATCAGCGTTTGACTGAAAAGAACTTGTAATATAAATTATAATTAAAGACATACAGATAAAACTCCACAGTTGTAAGACAGTTACATGAATCTCCACTTGGTTTCTATTTGGTCACAATATAAAACCCATCACATTGCAACAATATTTACAGCGATTCCTTTTCAATTATGCTAAAAAGGTCAAAATTTAAGTTAAGAACAGTGAAAAAGATGAGCTCAATAGTAGGTTGAAGCTGGTCCACTAAGTGGTTCAGCACAAAATCTAAGTCTAAAACAGCTGAGGGATCAGAGAGGAGACGCCACGCTTTCATTGAGAATGATTGAAAACGTTGAAGATAGCCAAGTGCCCGGAGTGGAGCCATGTCATCTGTAGCAGAACAAGAAGCACAAAGATGTCATTTCTCTGAGCAGCCATGTCCTGATTCAGTAGTTTATGTAGGTTTACCACATCCTTCAGTGTGGTGTTTAAAGATGTGCACAGCATCAGCAGCATTTCTGAGTCTTCACCTGATTTCGGGATTGTGCTGATGTAGGACCTGAGACAGAAGCTCCGAGGTTTGGTGGAAGCAGCGACTCAGCTCGTCCAGTTTCTGCTCCATGGAAACGATACGCTGCTCCAGCTCCCGATAGGAATTGTTCCAGTTGGCACTCAGATCACTCATGATCATCTGCATCTGTTGAAAAAAAAAAAACCCAAAAAAAACATGTTTTTTCATGAGATTTGGACAACAGTAAAAAAGAGTAGTGACTTAAATGAGTAACATGCACTATAGTGTTTTGTAGAAAATCGGTTCATGTTGTGTTGTACTAGTAATCATGTTTTGAGCTTGTTTTAGGCGAACATGCACACCAGCATCCAAGCACAACCAAGGACAAGTCTGTGACTGAATAGTTGCCCTTTTAAAATTTTTTACTGCATACTTTTTTATTGCATAAAATTGCATACTTTTTTATTGCCGTTTCCCACTTATTTACAAAAGTCAACAAACAGTTCAATTTAATGCACAACGTAACCTATTCATTGCAAACTGACCATTGCACGGTTTTACCTTTTAACATTTGAAGGCTAATAAAAAACAGATCTTTTTTTTCCAATTGCGTCAGTTAAGAAAACTTTTTCTTTGCACAAATTACACACTGGTGCCTCACGCTGGGTGATATCTTTATATCTTGGGTTGATTCCATGTGGAAAATTCTGCGTCTATGAATATTTGAAACAAATAAATCTGACATCCGACATTTAATAACACACTTTTAATGTGCCTGAACGCAGGGAGATAAACAGCAGACCGTAAAATTTTGGAATAACATTCGAGACTGGTTTTACTTGGATCCTGGTCGTCTTTCATTTTTCAGCAGCCTGTCATGCAAGAGAAATGTGCAGTAATATTCTAGTGAGGGCTGCGGCTCACCTTCGGGAGGTCCACCATCTCACTCACATAGTCTCTCAGTTGTCTTTGTTTAAAGCGTAAATGACGAAATCTGTGCAAAGAAAGCGCTTTGGATCAATCATGCAGACACGGACAACAGGCAACTAACTAACAAAAAGACTTATTTTTTTTCTTGTGGAGAAATATGATGAAGCAGTTGATTCTTAAGACCCTCATTAAAAGAGTTATCTTGAAACTCCAAACCAAGTGTTTTCAGACACGGGAGGAAATTTAATATAAAACATTTGTGAAATTCTGCCTTATTTCAGTAGCTGTAAAAATGAAAATGAATTGAACAAAACTGGACTTGGTCATGATCAAACGTTTAAACCTCTCAAAACATACGTTCACACTTGAAACACAATGTCCAGACTGACTGATTTTGGACATCAAGGTTTGACCCAAAGGTAACTTTAGAAGTTTGACCTCAAAAATACTGCAGCCCCTCCTTCAAATATAACTAGAATGTTCAGTTGGTCCTGAATCAAAAAGTCTCTGGACATAATAATTATGTGAGAGGTTTTTTTCATAATTCTGTCGTGGACGATCATGACGTACAGGTGAAACATAAAAATGGATGGAAATCTACCACTGCAGTCTGGAGTGTTTATATAAACAGTACATAATCCCAAATGAGGGGGAAACCTCCACCCCCCTCAATCATACTTTCCACAGCATTATATAAAGTGGTACTGCCTGGTGTGTGTGTCAAGCAGGAAATACCACACACACACCTAGCTGTGTTGTAATGACCAAACACCTTCTGGACTTCCTGCCTCGTGGAATATACTCAATCATGAGGGGTAGAGGTGTGTGTGTGTGTGTGTGTGTGTGTGTGTGTGCTGCTCTTTGAACCTGTGCACGGCTGTCACTCACTGACACAGCGCAGGGTTCAAGGCCCTGTCAGTTGGTGGTGTTGGTGGTGAGGAGGGTGAGGAGGAGGGTGAGGAGGAGTGGGTGAGTAAAGAAACGACACTTTCTTTCTCTCACTCTTTTAGTTACATAGAAAATGTTGATTCAGAGTCTCTATTTTTCTTACTGTTCATTTTTGGGAGTTCACTGCTTGTTTCAAAATCAGCTCAACATAAAAGCATACTGTAGCAGGGAGCCGCCTAATCCAATTACTAATCTAAATAAACCATTACAAACAGTGACTCTGTGGTTGAACATGCCGCCCCAAATGTAATGACCCGTAAAATGCACGTGCATGGCCTAAAGAACTCAGCATACGTCCCTCACCCGGACATCCTGCCTCATGGTGTCTTTTAGTGAGACAGTAACTCACACTCTGATGGCTTCTAGAAGACATCTCTGGTGTCGTCTGTGCTCTCCACGGCTCGCCATGGTCACGTTAGTGCGGTGCAACAGCCAGCACGCCCTCAGCACATTTGCAGCAGCGTGGCGGATCTGTTAAAGAGGGAGAAATGTGAAAAATGACTGATTAAAAAAGAAAAGTTCAAGGGCCCAAGTAGGGAAGATAAAAGCAATCAACCTCACAGACCTGACTTGGGGAAAAACCACCCAGCTCTAATCTCTTTTCAACATCTGATTTTTTTTCCAATCATCAACAGGAAATAAATCATGTGTCTTAACAATGATCAGATTAAGTCTAGCCACTGTTTCCTGTTCTGTCCTTTAGCTCCAACATGGTGATTTCAGATAAAGTAGAAGTATGAAGCTCTTATTACCACCGCAGCCTGTTTACATCCTCTCTACCAGGTTCTACAGACACCCAGTGCAGACCTGGGGCCTCATGAAGTCAAAATGTTTCAAATGTTTTAATTTCTTCTAATCCTGCTTTTTTGTGGGAAGAAAAAAGCAGGATTAAATTATGAAATTATTGACGTTATCCTCCAGTAAAGGCTTTCCTTGACTTTACATTTCTTTGATTCTATTTGTGTCTGTTTTTCTTCCTGCTCAGATCACTGTAAGTGCCCTGTGGTGATGTCAGTGTCGCCCTGTTGTGGGGGTTATTATTAGAAGCTGTCAATGTCTCCAGCCAGATGTCTTCCCTTGTTCCCATCAGTGTAAACCTGGACTACCCTCAAACACTCAAAAGGATGCACACACACACACACAGGCGCGTGCACGCAACACCACACGCTCACACAGCAACAACCAGCAGCAGCAGCAGCAGCAGCGAGTAAAGATGCACCTGGTGACAGGATGCAGCCAGGGGGAGAAAGGTTGTATCCTCCGAAGTGACGTAGCTACCACAGTCAACACTTCGCTTTAAAGTTTGGTGGGAAACAGTAGCACTGTGTACAAACGCACGTGTTGACCCTGAGTTTACTTAATATTCATCGGCGTTAATGACTGATTCTCGTTTTTGGCTGAATGTCACTGTTTCCTTCTACATGATTTATCAAACACCTTCCTTTTCCCACCAAGAGGCAAACACTTCAATCCTGTTCAAGGCTACAAGGAAAATACAAACTCTGTCCAAAACACTGCTACACACACACACACACACACAGAAGCTGAAAGTTTCCTGCCTATCACTGCACCATCTTGAGCTAACATGAGTGTCTTTCCTGAGAGGAATACGATTATTTCCTCCCTATAACGCCTTAACAGACCTCACCACCCCCCCCTTTTCCCACACTCTCTCTAGTGAAATTTCATATTGAAAAAAAAAAACTCCACAATATACAAACAACTCAAACAAACACAACATTCTCTTTCTAAAATTCAAAACTCAAATCAGTTAACTGGTCACTATAATTATTGTTTACCAGACAAACAGAAAAATGAAACATTTTCTATTGCTTTTACCGACAAATTTAATTAAACATTAAACATTACAGATGAACTCACTTGGATGTTTATTCATGCAACTCATATTTCTGCAGGACAGAGTCATGCTAAACTTGATAACATTAACAAGTAGCAGGAAGTTCGAGTATCTGCAATTTTTTTTTTTTTTATTGCACACACTATCTCTGCCTCTCTCTGCCGTGTGTCCATTCCTAAATTAATTCGTTAAATTAATTAATCTCCATGTTCAGGTATAAATTGTGCCAGATCCAATCATACTGATCAATGTGCAAGAACACGACAAGATAACCAGAGACAGCCCTGCTAGCACGACAGACATGGCCACATTTGGTCTAATTGATAAGATTACTGTCACCTCACTCCACCCACTAGTGCACTGAAAATAAATCGATGTTACGCAACAAGCCGTACATCCGTCTCTGAGCTTATCTGAAACAATGGAAAGTTGTCGGTCACTCAGAGGAGTTCATTTCTCAGTCAGTTCTGGTTTCCACTCCAGTGTGTCGTCTCCTCTCATGCTTTGTCCTCTGTTTTTCTTTTCTTGGCTACCCGCTTGCTTCCAAAGCTAGTGTAGAAATCTAGGTTACTATTTTGGAAAATCACTATAATTTCTCGTGAATTTAATTTTGTCTAGTGTCCGACATATTTCACACGTGTAACAAAGTAGTTTTTTTATACATTCCAAACTGTGTGTGTGAAACTAAATTTATGTTATTACAGTCAGAAAATAGTTCTGTCCCACATCTGTAGTCACTCTGTTCTCTATAGTAACTACGATAGAACAACAAACTCAGACAATAGAAGCTCGGACTCTAGGTAAACAGCCTCTCATAACTAGATAAGACGAAAAACATGACGATATTTATCAGCTATGCATCCAGCTCTTTTGAGTCCTACTGTCCATTAATCAAAGTGAAAAAAATACATGATCATAATTACACCAGGAAGAGCAATGTTGACTGATGGTTAAAATTGAAAACATTAAATAAACATCTATTTTAATCTTCCTATAAACATTATTGCAGCTATTAGCGTCACATTTAGGTTTTTGTAATTGCATGGTAACATGGTAACACCTGGGTGTTAAGAAAAGTAACTCAAACAATCCTGAACCATTACAATATTGTCGGAAAAATACTGCAGTAATGTGACGTTTATACTGCCTTTGAGCTCTGAAGCCAAAACCATTGATTCATGGCAGCTGAACACAAATTACAGTGGTGCAAAAATACTGATGTGTGCACATTTAAAGGTCTATTTATAATGAAATACAGTATCAGAAGGTTTCACTGACTGACCCAGCACTAGGTGGTGTGTTTTTATGTCAAATGAGGTCGACTTTATGAGAGCACTTTACGACTACTTTACGACACACTACTTGTACAGTCCTCTTACCCTCTTAGAGATCTGGATGTCCAGCATGAAGAAGTGCACGTGTTTCTCTCCTTTGTTTAGAACCAGCTTGTTGGTAACGACTGCCACCAGCATGGCGGTGCAGGCTACACCCTAGGACCCAACAGACAGACACACACAGCATGAGTATCGATGTACAGTCACCATATCTGTCTGAGCAAGTCAACACTGATCCTTCGCCATGCTGGGGTCTACAAGTAGATCTAGATCCAAACGAGTGAATGTGACCGCGCCGTACTCTCCAGGGGAAAGCACTTATTCAGTTAGCTGCATGTTGCTCTTCATACCTCATATGGTTTCATCCAATAAATCACAGTTATATTTATGCAGTGAACCTAATGGTTAAACACAGGCTTCTGTGGCGCAGCTGTAACAGTGCGGCTTTTCCTCTTGGAATAGCTGTTTGCTATTGCTGGATGGAGAGTGACCGCGAGTCTTCAGTTGGGCCACGGGGCCAATTACATGTGCGCAGTCACACGGATAAACACATCACAAGACACGCAGACAAAACAGTGGACTGAACCTGTCATCACCGCGGATAATGACACATGATTACTGGTCTTTACCTGTTTGTCCTCTTTGCAGCTTGCATTAGAAGGAGAGAGAGGGGAGAGAGACATTGAGACAAAATGAGGGATTGAGAAAATAAAAACAAAAATGAACAAAGCTCATTTCCTAAAAATATATTTTTTATTTTCGACATTATCAGTCACATAATATCTATTTTTATTCTCCCTCGGAAACCTGGGAGACACGGACTGTTTCCTTGGACTGGTTTTCACCCAGTGATGTGATGTAAACAGTGTTGTCAACCACAGAGCACAGCTGCAAACTCAGTTACAGCAGGAGTGGAACAAAACTGCTGACCGACAAGGCTCTGAGCCCTGTTACAGGTGCAAATATCAGCCCAGACATCGGCTCGTGGACGTGCCCAGATTTCCTGGGAGTAGAAAATTTATTATTTTCCAAATTATGGGCACAGGTTGGCACAACATCGTGATGTAGTAGCCAAAAGCAATAAACTACCTAAAAATGAATACGGTGGAAAGTTTTCCCTTTTAAGGATGTGCGGGGTATAGGCTAAAGTTGGACGGAGACACAGAGGAAAGAGACTGCTTTCCACTTTGTCCAAGGGTTGTCTTCACCCCAGCTGTGTCCACATCCACTTTTACAACTGTAGTTTTCAACAACATGTTCCAGAGCTTCAAGGTAGTTTCGCTTTCAGCTGAAATACACAGGAAGTACTCTCACTTCATGTGTTCAATGTGGCGCTGTGGCTTAGCGCATCTAGTAAACAGGAGATCCTGGGTTCAAATCCCAGCAGTGCCTTCATGGGTGTCCCCTCACAGGATTGCCGGTTTGAATCCATTCCATAGCAGGGATTCTGTAGATTGAAGTACCACACTCCCCAAGTACTCCATGTTACTTGATGAATGAATCAAATGCAGAAGACAACTAACTCAAACTAAACTAAAACTCTCCCTGGTTTCACAGGCAACTAATTATAACTAATTCTATGTGTGTTACTTATTTTAAATCTTGTTTGTGCCTTTTCTTGAATTTCTTTTCTGCTGAGTACATCAGTGTTAACTAAAGAGGACCAGGTGTCACACTAAGTAAGTAAATTTAATCTAGAAAATCATTACTTTTTTATATATATACTTTTGCCACATTTTTCATTTAGTGGCTTTTTCCATGTAGTTCATGTAGAATCTAATCCCTGAAGGAGACACAGTATTTTTACATTTATGTTGAAGAAGAGTGAGCAGGAACATGTCACCCTGTAATGGATGTGTGTGTAGGATGTTGAGCTCCAACCACATGTTCACAGTTTTCCTGCTTCTGTGTTTTCATGTACTGTATGTTCCTAAACCAGAGCCTGAAAGGAAAAGAGAAGCTTCATGTGGAGCACCACCACCGGGGTGTGCAGTTGGACAAATGTGTCCAAGTGGAATAAAGAGTGGTAGTCCTGGACTGACCTTTGAAAAAATGAAACAGGAAAGAGAACTGTCGCAATGGAAAACAACTGAAATGCATTGTGGGAAAAACTACAACCACAAAGGTTTATACAGTACAGACCAAATCAGATTGAAAATTAGAAAAAAAGCCTCTACAATAGAATAGAAAGTTCCTGGACAGAGAAATTCAGAAAAGCAGAACTGCAGAGAGGAATAGTTTAATTTAAAAAAAGATCAAATAATATGGGATAAAGAAAATTAGTGCACGGACAAGCTAGTGAGGCAGACAGTGAAAGTTAGATGATAAAACTGCTAAGGTGTTTCATTACGCTAATACGACAAACTGTGTGAAATGCTTACTATCTTACTATCTAGAACTCAACTGCTTTTCAAACATGTACATTAGGTTTTTTTTTAAATAATCAAGCCAACCTAGTTACCATGACTCCAGTGAAGAGACACACCACCTTTCCACAGCTGGTGGTGGGGGCTACATCTCCATAGCCCACTGTGAGGAAGGTGATGGCTATGAGCCACAGAGAGGTGTCGATGTAACCTGTTGCTGCTTGGGTCTGTCTGCGGGGAGGAGAAAAAAAAAGTGTGTTAAGAACGACAAAGCCTGGTCATAAGGATTCTAAAAAGGTCAAAAGGTTAAACAAAATAAGGCAAAAAGTCAAAGGAGTTAGCAAAACAAACTTGTCAATTTAATTTAATAATTCTGGTCTAGTTTGGATAAAAATACAAAAATAAGAAACCATAAGTTTAAGTAAATACAGTCCAATGGTTTCCAAAATGAGGGACGGGTCCCCCTCGAGGTGTAAGGGCTATCGTAGTGCGCGGAGCGTAACAAGGCAAATTAATTTTAATAATATAGTTTCTTTATTTGTGGCACAATTTCTTTTCTTTTTTTTACTGAGAACTGCAGTCTAGTAGGAATGATAGTGTTTTGAATAAAATTCTATGGAGGGATGGTCAATAGCCCCCACTATCTGCAAAAGGGGCATACTGCAGAAAGTAGTTCTGGAAGCACTGATATGGTCTCTGAAATTAACCAAAGGCCGGTGTCCAAGAAAAAAAAAGATGTAAATGAAACCATTGATCCAGAAGCGCCAATGTTCCGCAGATATTTGAGCCCAAGCAGAAAGTTCTTGGAAGAAAACACACAGAAAGGTCACTTTGAGTATTGTGTGACGGCTGACCTCTCTGAGGACAAATGTTAACGTTCACTTTCACTTTTCACTTCAGATGTGAACGTTGACAGTAATGACAGTAAAAAGCTTGGTCACTTCATCAGCCGTCAATCACAGGATCTTTGACCAGGTGAAACAAATGAGACATTTGAAAACTGAAGGCAAAAGGTTCAAAATGACCTTAAACAGCAGAAAAGACTGCGGAGGATCAGCCTGACACTGAGCTGGCCCACACTGAAAGGAAAACTCCTACGAGTGACAACATATAATATGATCATGAAATTGGTTATTGGAAATACATTTTTTAACGGGAAACTTAAATTGACCATCAAAGATTGTGTGTGTGTGTGTGCATGTGTGTGTATATGCCCAGTAATCCCCAATGGAGACAAAAGCCAGAGTCACAGGAAGGGACTTTTTAGTTACTTCCATCAGGACTACAGTTACAGAACACAGCTTCAGATCTTGATGCCATGACAAAAACTTTTAACATTTGTTTGTGTGATGATTATAGTTTGTTTAAGTTGACCTACCTGTCTTGATACATTTGAGATCCACAAACAAAGGCAGTATTTTAATTAAGGTCATTTACTGCTACTATGGAAAGTGACACACACCATTTAGCACTAATTGCTGTGTGTACTACTACAGTATACCGTATACCATGTGTAAACACAAGAAAGAAGAAACACAACAAGAAAGGCTTTGTAATGTTTTTAATAAACATTATAAGTTAATGTATATTAGTGGTTGAATAAATACTTCAGTATTTTGTTACTAAGTATTACTGTTAAAAGTATTGTCAAATTCATTGTTACTCCAATCCTGTTGAATGTGCTGGAGGCTGAGAAAAGGAGTGAAGGAGCTATGCTAACTAGCTAAGGGTAGCTAACAAGCTAAGGCTCGTTTAGTTCATGTCCTTTAGGTAATACTGCAGTATTAGGTAGTAGTAGTAGTAGTAATGTCTAGTAACAGTATTAGGTAGTAGTAGTAGTAGTAGTAATGTCTAGTTCCCTGGGTTGCCTTATGATTTTAGTCTTTTCAGTGTCAGTAGTTCTCTGTTTATTTTTCTGTCTCACCCTCTGTTTCTTCTCCAGGTGCTCCACAGTCCTCACCCTTCCCTGTGTGTCCATGATTACCTGACCTCACCTTCTGTGTCTCCCTCCACGGTGATCGTCTAACCCTCCCCACCTGAGTCTGGTTAACTCCTGTCTGTTCATATCACCCCTCTCTTACCCTCTTTAACTGCTCATTTGAAGGTGACGTTTTGTCTGATCCAGTCTTTTCTCCAGTTTATTCCCAGTGACTTCTGTTCATGTGGACTTCAAATGTCTAAGCCTGTCCTCCCTTCGTGTCTCTCAGTCTGTCTTGTCAGGCAGCTCTAACATGAATGAAGTAATAATAAGGTCATCGCCAAATTGTTTTCTACATATATTCTATGCAATCTTTAAAAATGTATGCAAAAATGGTGTATGCTGTAAAAATGACAACTTATTCATACATTTTGCACTGTTTTGTTTGTACTTTTTATGATCATCAGCACACAACACAGGAAGAAAAATGTAAAACCCAAACATTAGGTGAGGCTGAAACAGGGACCAAGTTCCTGTGACGGTTGTGACAACTAATAACTGTAATATTGTGTACTGGTCAACATCACCCATAGTAGTATTTGTTAAAGTATTTGTTCCTACCTCTCACACAGAGTTAGCATCCACGATGCCGTTAGCCAGAAGAAGAGGATGAAGACCAGGAGCGCGCGTGTGGGGTGTGTGTTCATCAGAACCTTGAGAACAAAGCGGAAGGTGAAGTTGACGTTGTTGAGCGACCCGATGCTCCTGTATGAGGCACTGAGCAGCACTTTACTGTGCAGGAGGATGGCTCTGTGCACCAGGTACAAACGTAGGAACATGAGCACGGACAACAGGAGCTCCACGTTCAACAGAGAGCTGTTCTGGTTGTTGGTGGCGCAGAGCGGAGCTGAGGAAGACGAGTTGACTTGGAGGCCCAGCTCCCAGTATGTGCCAATAGGGTGGATGGAGCAAACCAGCAGTTCCAGAGTGATCACGAGAAACCTGTGACTGGTCATGGCAATTCGCCAGTCCACCTGGTGGTGGTCGTTGATGAAGAGCTGAAAGACAAAACCGTAGGAAAAAGAAAAAAAAAAAAGAAAAATATATAATATTTACCTTCATTACAGAAAAATCTGTCTATCTATCTATCTCTACCATACCATTTTAACAGAATACATTTATGGCAAAGTTCCTGTCATATTTGTAAAATATGTGTGTCAGAAAAAGTGCCTGAACAATAGTTCACAGTTTTTCCACTTAAGGAACAAACAATAAACCCGGACACGTCTGTAGTCTGTCAGAGGTCACGGTTCAAGGACATATGTATGGACAGTCAAACTCACCCTAATGTCCTTGTAGTGGAAAGCTATAATGAGGACGATGAGACACACTGTGGACAGGGTGATGGAACAGTTGACGATTAAGGCAATGTTTGTGCCCTGGGAAGAAAACATAAAAGAGAGGGCATTAAAACAAAGTCAAGGTGTAGACGTAAGAGGAGTACAGTCACAACAGAAGGTCATCAGATGGTGCAGCTTTATATTGACAATCACACACTACACTCCGTCTTCTTATTTCATTTCATTCAATGGTCACTGAAAGAATTTACTAGTTTTTCCTTCCAGTAAAATTGATGTATTTGTCCTCTGTAACTGGCCTGTCCAACAGAGATGAGACTGCACACTGCCAGGACAGATGCACATGTTTCCCACCTAGGAATAGCTGTGCTGTCAACAGGGCCAAGCCTGAAACCCGACTATTTTC
Source organism: Cynoglossus semilaevis (assembly GCF_000523025.1). Lineage (NCBI taxonomy): Eukaryota > Metazoa > Chordata > Actinopteri > Pleuronectiformes > Cynoglossidae > Cynoglossus > Cynoglossus semilaevis. Next base: position 10,418,699 of record NC_024319.1, on the reverse strand, counting down.
AATGGACAAAAATTACTTTTTCCATCTGCGTTGTGCCCAGCCACTGCGCTTAGTCCTGACAGTGTGTGCTTTAAAATCATATATTTCAAATTTCTCTGACCATATATCAGAGGGAAATGATTGAAAAAAAAAAGTCTAATGTTTTGTTTTTTCAATCACCAGAGTGCTAAAAATGTATTGAAAACATTAATTTTCTGGCCGTTATTGTGTGGCTAATTTTGGTCAAGTGATCTAATATCATCTATCCATCTCCTTCTGTGCGTCAACCTTTGGCCCACAGGCCTGACCCAGGAGGGAATTTAGAGTGACATTTAATAGAAGACATTAACTGCATTTTTTTTTTAATTTCTTAAGCTAAAAGCTCAATTGCACTCTTAAAAGATTAATGACATGCAGTAACTCAGTTCAAGTGGTCATTTTTACACAGATGTGGAAAGTTATACTCTTTCAAAATCATTTTAATTATTTCCAATGGACATAAAGTGCTTTTTCCATCTGTAACAGATCCAGTCACTGTGTTTAGTCCTAACAGCGTGTGCTTTAGAGACATATATTTCAATTTTCTATGATCATATATCAAAAGATGAAAATGCTGAAACAGAAAAATGGCCGTCTCTGTTTTTGTTTTTTATAATCTCCACAGTTCATAGTGTTATTAAGACATTCATTTTCTCTGTGTTTAATTCTGCAGTGCACATAAAAAAGTTCACACATCTGTGAAAAATGGTTTTTAGATCCATCCATCCATTTAGCAATTCACAGATGTCTAACATGCAGTCCACGGACCCAAAGAAGCCCAGTAGAATGTCTAATTTGGCCCCTGATGAGAAATTTTGTTTAAAACTTTTTTTTTATATTACGTATATTTTTTTTTATTTAAGATGTTAGCTGCAGTTCTTTCAGAATTGTTTCATGTTATGTTTATGGTACGTGGAAAACCATCGCAAAAAGTTATATCGGGTCTCCCAGGGAAACGTGTTCTGTTGTCTGATGAGAGCAGTTTGTGGAAATGTGGTCATTTGGACTGACTGTTGTCGACGTAAAACCTACAGGTGTGTGTATTATTCACTGATTAAATGACAAAAAACTGTTTTACGGCGATGTGCAGTTACACACTTTATTTCCTGATTTTCCTTCATTTTATCCTCTGCTCTCAAAAGCACAGTGAGCTTTTTTTCCCTCAGAGTGAAAATGTGTCAGAGATTTCCTTTCCTTAAAGATGTAATGGAACTCATTTTTATTGAAGCCGCTGCTGTTACGTTAAAACAACACTGCGGGATTTTTACGTGTCTCCAGATAGACCTTTGTTACGACTTTACAGAAGTGAGAGCCTAATGGAAGTGGAAATGCTGATTCTGTAATGATGTACAACAGCTCTCCTGGAGGAACAGCAGTGACTGTAATGAAAAGCTTTCAACTCCTGGGAACAGGCAGCAGGAGACGGCGATCAACGCAACACCGTGACTTTTACACCAATGACAACAATATGTTCAGTTAACAAACAGAAACGAGCTCAAACGATCGCTTTCATCCCAGCAGGTTAGACCGACACATTACAGCAGTTGTAAATAATGCAACGTCAGTGAAAGAAGTTCTTGGAAAGTGCGGTCTTAATGTTGCTTACAGTTAAAAGGATAATTACAAACTTTTAAGGTTGAGGAAACTGAGGAAACTGGAGCCTTTAGGTGGTGAGATGTGACGTCCTTTGGCAAGTCGGCTCCTTTTCCAGGTTCTCCTGTAGCATCTACATCATGGCTGTTTTTAAGACCCCACAGAAGGTCACCACTTTCAGCACACAACAGAAACAGAAACTCTGCTCCTCCTCCGTACTGAGGATGTTTCTGAACTGAATGTCATGTTGAAAACCACATGATATTAGAAACCTGCTGACTTCTGGACCTTCCTGGCCCTGGAGTGACCTTTATGGTTTGAAACATATGGGAAAAAACAACTGAGAAAAAACTAGCACGTTTTCATTATTACTGATCCTACGTGACTATGTGACTTCTGCTTTTTACCGATCACCATAGTCAGCAGGGGACAGCTTACCAAGTTTTCATTATTACTGATCCTACGCGACTATGTGACTTCTGCTTTTTACCCATCACCATAGTCAGCAGGGGACAGCTTAGGCCCCTGCGGAGCAGTGTGTGGGGACGGTGCCATGTTCAGAGCACCTCTGTAGCAACTTGTCAGCTGGTGGACTCGAACCTGAAACCTTCCAGACTCAAGTCCGCGTCATTAACCACAAATCCACCACTTTTACTAAAGCTGTCACTACAGGTGTTTGAGGGGGAAGTGATATCACATAAAAAGTTTAAAAATACACAAGGAACAGAAACTTTGTGTTTTTTCATAATTTGCATGGTACATTTTTTTGGTACCTGTCTAACTTACTGTAATGGTTACTCCACAGGTTACATTTTTACATTTTAGTAGTTTGTAGTAGTAGTATGTAAAGGATCTGGAAAACTTTAGCTGTCCTGATCCAGTGACCTCTTTATTTTTGTTGTGTGTTCATTTACATGTTTGTATCAGTTTTCAGTCTATTTTGCACATGGACTACATGCTGCTGAAACACAACATGCTGCTTTTTTGGGATGTCTAGCCTCATAGCAGCCGAGGAAACAATATTTGTACAAAACACGTTGTCACGTTGGTCGTGTGAATAAAAAAACCTCTTGTTTCTAAACCTCGAAACTCTGTCTTTTGTGGGTGGTTTTCCAAAAAAACGCTATTTAAGATGCACATCGTCACCTACTTCCCTGCAAATACAGTTCACTAAATGTTTCATTTTCAAACCCAAACTTAGTAAGAAAATAAAACGGGGCCTTTTTCCTTTCAATATTAGATCAATTAAAGTAAAACATGTCACAAACCCTGGGCTGCCAGGTTCAGCTTGATCAGAAAATCCTTGTTATTCCAAACACCACGTTTCTACTGAGACCATAGACTAAAAAGTGTCGTCATAGTCACATATTAGTGAATAAAATCCAATGGCAGACATGAAATCCATGATCATGTCCAAACACCAGGAAGTAATATTTTAGATTTTAATTCCCGGACATCACGCTAAGTGAATGTTCTTTTGTTACGCCACCTGGCCGAGTCATCAAAGTAGCAGAATAGGGAACACAAACTGTAGTTGCATCCAGGTTAAAGTGCATATTCATGGACCTGGTCCAGCCATGGCCGTAGAGACAAAGAAGCTTCTAGACTGGTCGTGCAAACGCTCTAATTATACACTAAATGATGTGGAAAGATAGCCTGAAGTACTGTGAGTAATCTTGCTGCAGGGCAGGAGGTGAAATGTGGAAAATGTTCCATAAATAGTCCTGTTTTCGTGCATAACCATGAAGAGGTATGCTTAAAACATAACTGTGTAGACTGGCATGAGTTCTGAGGGGGATGATTGGAAACACCCCGCCACTCAATTTAGCTGTTTAAACACAATAGTGTAATGGAGTTTGACATCATGAACCAATCCAAAGACACTGTGTTTTCTCTCAGGAGCCCAAATGTCACTACCGCCCAGCGTCAAAGCTGCCATCACACGAACATCACGTTACGCTCACAGATGAATGTTGCCGATTGTATTATAAACTTTGTTGAAAAGAGCAAAGCATTCTTTCCAAAATATTACACTTAAACTGCAGCACAAAGCTTTTCCAGCGCATCAGCATTTCCATGCTACGGCAGCCACGGCCTCTTGTTAGGACTGGACAGACAACACCTGCTCCTGGTTCACATTTGTAAACTGGATTAGTGTTGTAGCCGTCCTGCCAGCGCTGGTAATTTTACAACCATGTCTGTCCAGGTCCAAGTCTCTCTGTAACCGCATCAGGCACGAACTCTGAAGGCCAGGCCATTTTTCCATAGGTTTCTACAAAAGATTGCGAGTTAGAAAAGTGGGTCTCTTTGACACTGTAATCAATCACTGGCCTCACAGCATGAAGGTGGTCTGATGTTTTGTGGCACGCATGAGAACTTTTTTCCACATGTGGAACTGCCGTGTGCTGTAGGAAGTCCGGGGGAGTTAATAATTTGTTGATTGTGTGGCCTGGCATTGTTATCCACTGAGATCTGCATGGTAATGTCATGAGGCTGCGCTACCAAACAGTGTGTCTGGAAATGAACTCAGTAATCATGGGGTCACGGGGGGTCAAAGCCCAGGTGCAGATTTGGCTGTTGATCCGCATGGGTCCTGCGCTGTCTACTAATCATGTTGTTATGACAACGAATACAGTCAGTTGCTGAACCAATTATGGTCATTTTAGTTACCATATAAGTCGCAGCTGAAAGACAACAGGATGTGGAGTTTTTTTCTGTCTCAGACATAAAAAAAAGAAGATAAAACCAGGTTTAAATGCCACTACCCGGCAGAAGAGCTTGTACACGAAGGCTGTAAATATGTGTGTAGTTGTCACGTGTGGGCATTGACATGGCAGGAAGCAGGCAGGACCCAAATGCAGGACTGATGCAGGTAGTTTATTTCAAAACTCAAAATTCCAAAAACTAGGACAGAAGCATACGCAAAGTCAAGCAGAGCTGAGAACAGCTACAACAAACTGCTCAACACAACGCTGGCACAAACTATAGCGAACACACAAAGACAGCAATCACACACATCGATCCCACAAGGCCAGAGTGAGGGAGAGAGGTGTATATATACAAGCAGCACCAGGTGACACGAGTGAGGCTAATTACAGACACAGGTGCGTGTGCTAACAGATTACCCCACACAGCAGACAGCAGGAACAGGAAACAGGCAGACCTGACAGTAGTACTGGAGGGACATTTTAACTGCAGTGCTGTACAAATGCAGGGAAAGTTTTAATTTTCAAAATGAAACTGGAACTAGTGACTGTCCAAACCTTCGGACAAATGAGCACAGACTTCCAGAATGTCATAAAAATGTTTTAAATTAAAATTTAATTTAAATCTATCTCAACGTTTTAATTCAGTCAATGTTTCCCAGTCACTGAAAATGGTTCACAGGAAGGTGTTGTGTTCAACATCAGTTAAGCCGCCCTCTGTTCATATTGTTTGTTTTGCATTTGTTTCACTTCTGGGTCGACGACAGTGTGAACGCGCTCTCATTTGCATGTGACATAATTTTAGCAGAGAACGTAATTGTGTCTTTTTGCTTGCATGCATGCGTGTGAACGCAATTCCACCGTTAAAAGCGGTAACATACTGTTCTCTTTCTTCATTTCATATGTACCAGTGGAAAACAGAGTCTGATCCAGTAATTTTAGACAAAAATCCATTAGCATAGTTAACTCATCTATGCTTAAAATGATAAAATGGTACTGCACATGTAAGGATTTCAACTTTTTGGTTTGTTTTCAGGACTTGGCATATTTAAGTTTTCTCAAGTTGTTTTTGGAGGTGTACAGCTCCATAATCATGGAACCTGAGCTCTAAAACAACCTGGCCAGTGTTCCTGAATGACAGCTCATCTTATACTGACCTGACACAGATGTAGTTAGGGAGGTTAAGGAATAACAGCATGGTGAAAACTCTAACACAAAAGACTTTTCTTTTCTTGATTGAATCCTATTTAATCAGATTAATAACTCAGATTTATACATAAATCACAAGCGAGTTCATATAAAAGATGCTTTTGGAGATATTATAGTAATTATCTCGACACCTTTAACCTGTTCTTCTCCTCCTCACACCTGTGTTCTTTTTCAGGTGCAGCGTGAAAAGAAGACGCTGTGGCTCTGACCTTTCATCTTGTTATGTTCAGCACATTAACAATATTCACATCAACATCATTCACTACTGGGGAATGAGCTGGTGACCTTCTTGCTGTCAGGCAGAAGCACTAACCACTGGTGGTATTGTTAATGCAAAATCATCTTATTTCAATATTTTCTCTGTTTTATATAAGGTAATATTACTAAGTCACACTTGTAAGTGTTTTTTATATATATATTTAAAAATCTTATAAATAAAGGGAACCTGAATGGACGACTCGTGTTTTTACCTTCGGCACCACAAAGCTGTTTTGCGGCAGGTCCCACAAACAGCTTGTAGCGGCCCTGTTCGTGGTAAACAAACATTTCTATCCATTGATTTTTGTTTCTGCTCAACTGAGACACCGTCACAGCCGGCGGTGCTGCATCTCATCTCCAAGCTCGTGTGAAGTACTTCTACACTGACTGGACTACTTTCAACACAAATACAAAGTAGTAAAGATAATAGTTAACGACGACATACCGGTTTGTAAACATAGGGACATATCTCTGCGTGGATGATCATGAGAAGAATCCCCAGCAGAGCCGTGCCCAGAGCCAGTGCGCACAGGCGCTTCTTATCCTCCAGTAACACCTTTCTGTCCCGCAGTCTGTACAGGTAATCTCCTTCCGTGGTTGCCCGTTTGCCGGTGATTGACAGGGGCATCGATACTTCAGCGGATCCCGCGACCCGTCCGTCACACTCCACTTTAGAGCCTGTCATCATCTCCATCTGCAGGGCGCAGACGAGGCGACCGCCGCCTGTCCCTGTCTCCGCTGCTGCGTTCACTGTCTGTCCACCCTCGACTCTGCTTCGTTCCCAGCTGGTAGACGGCATGGCCCGATGTTAGGGCATGATAACTGTGTGTGTGTGTGTGTTATCCCATCACTCCAACACTCCAGCAGACCTGAGTTGCGTCTTTACGCGCACGGCTGCCTCCGACGAGCGCGCTCTCATTTGCATGCGATATAATTTTAGCAGAGGACGTAATTGTGTCCGCGTGGGGGCGTGTGTGTGTGTGTGCAAGAGAGAGTGCGCGTACGTGCATGTGAACGCAATTCTACCGTTTTAAGAGCGGTAACATACTGTTCTCTTGTAATTTTCTTTATTGATTTGATTCAGTCTGATCAGATTTAGAACGATTGGCTGGACCACGGAGAAAACACTGGTTTTAATTTGACTTATCTGGAAACAAGATCAAGCCACGGATCATCGTTTGTTCTCTGTGAAATATTCAAACCACAGTTCGAAAGTTTGAATTTCCGTTCAAACTAAAAAGTTTGATACTAAAATTAATGTATTTCTCAATGTTCGACAAAACAACGGATGCAGTGACCTCTTGTGGTTGTTGTTCGTCTGTCAGACTGGTTCCTGACATACTATACTGTTTCCACTCTACAAAACAATTTATTTTGTCAATCTACCTTTATACTCAAAGTAATAGCAAATTAAGGATTTATAGACTTGATATTGTCAGAAAAAAAAAAGTTTTTTTTTCAAAGCCATTTGACCTGAAATGTCTGACACCAGCTGAAAGTTTAAAAACATTTAAGTTTTATTCTATCACAATATAGACTCAGTATGTGTAGTTATCAACTACTATATTTACACAAAAAAACAGACAACTCTAATTTATGGTTTCACATCATTTAATGTGCTGCAGTAAAAAAGTAAATGGCAGAAGATGTGAACAAGCAAATACATTGTAAAGTTGCACGGGCAATAAAATACATATGCACTCAAATAATAAAACACTCACTGGTCCCATAATCTTTAAGTGAAATGTGTCTGTATCCAAGACAGAGCAGTAGCAGAGTCCATGTTAATATTTACACAAAAAACAAACAAAAACGTTACAATGACTTATTTCATATACAAGCCATATACTAGATCAGAGCAGCGGGCACATAAAGCGCGTGCTGTAAGCTGGTCAGTCTTTTGAAGTTTGCAGGAGCTACCATTAAGTTTTGGGGGGAAAAAAGCGAGCGATTTTTATGCATTAGCTGTGAGTGTGCGCCATCTACAGGTTGCCGAATAAATTACAACGTTAACAAAGTGAGTCTGTGTGTGGTGCGAAAATCCTCTAATTATTTACAAGCACTTTAGTAAAAATATTTTCTAAATATACAGATGTATTCACTGTAGCAAAGAGAGGTTAAAACCCTGAATTACATTTTAACCTGATCAGCAGTAAAGGCCAGAGAAGTGAGAAACAAAATGAGAGAACACCTGAACAGACATGTTTTTGTTTTTTCTTTTGGGGGGGGGGGGGGTTGGCATTGTGAGCATATTGCTGAGAGTCCCTGAGTTAGTCCAAGCACCCGGTGACTTAAGTCATTCTGAACATTACATTACAGTACATGAAAGAACAGCTGTGCAGAGTTTACAGATAAAGATAATCATTCAAGTGGTGTCTCTGTGCTATGTACAGTCTTCATTAATCTGGATTTAAAATAGAAACAGAAAAAAAAGATAAAGGTTGTGCAAAGAATAACTTCTGGCTACCGGGTGTTTGGTTTTTTTTGACAGAACTCAAGAGAATAGAAAGTGGCTCATTTTTATTCTTCACCAAGTTTCTTGGTGGTCTAACCTTTCACGACCCCCCACGGCTGCAGAGTGGCCTGAGGCAGAATGAACTGTGGAGACGGCTGCGGCAAGATGTAGTAGCTCAGTACTTGCTGCTGCTGTGAAGAAGGTGGTGGAGGAGGAGGATGAGGATGAGCTGTAGGTGCACACACCGTAGTGAGGAACACTGGCGCCGCCTTCTTGTACTGAGGCCACACTGGGCCAGGGTAGCAGTAGTACTGCAGGCAAGCAGGCACCTGGAAACACGAGAGATTATCAGAGGTGATGGAGACCTTCCCGCATGGGCGGAGGCCCATGTTCTCGAACGTTCTGTTAACTGCTGAGACTTTGTGGCACTTGAGACAATGTGTCACTGCTGTATATTGATTGAAAAGGGTTTGCTACACATTTTGCTAAAAAAACAAAAAAAAACAAAAAAAAACAAGACGGTAGTTTTAGCAGCTGTGGCCAAGATGATATCACCAGTTGTCAACACAAAGGGTTTCTTTGTTTTTTTTAACGCTGATTTAATTCTGAACACATTGTTTTACACAATATTAAAGTGTCTGCTGTTGTTTTTCCAGCCGTAAAGATTTCAAACAGCAATGTCTACAGTTACATAAACAACCATTCCAATAAAATGCTCTATGTACTTAGGAACAAAAAAAACATTTACCAAATTCCTTGTATATTTGGCTTTCTTCAGCGCTTTCTCGAATCGCTTCCTAACCCTGGGAATCATGGTTATCGGGTTGTGGTCGCTCTGTGCTGCGTCCGTCTGAACATCCTCCTTCTTCTGCTCTCCAGCGCTCGCTGCCTTGCCATCCTTAGACGTCTCCTCCTCCGTGTCACTTGATGCAGCAGAGCCGCAATCTGAGGACGTAGCAGAGTGGTAATCTGACGTTTCCAGGTTGGTCACGTCCACCGAGGGGTCATCCCGTGCCCCTTTAATGCCTTCCTCAACATGTTCCTCTTCCTCATCATCCTGGTTAAAAGTGGCGATGGTGAAGGGCCGGCTGTTCTCTCCAGATCTGTGGAAAAAAATAACATATGTAACAAAAGACAACACTCGCTGATTGACCAAATAAAACGATCACATTTGGGAAAGTTACATAAAAGTTAAAATTATTGCTTATTATTAAAAATTAAATCTTTTTTGTGAATGTTATATATTTCACATCCAACAGTGGATTCCTGATGGTGGTGTGTGACAAATGCCTTCTCGTTACTTGAGCATCACAGTCTGTGTCATCCAGTGACTCACCTAGCACACACCTCCAGTGGGTCAATCCACACAGTGACCTCATGTGGCAGACAAAGATCAGCAGGTGTGAGCTCACTCTCCTCACACGCCTTCAGCACCTCCTCATCACAGAGGACTCCATTATTTATTCGGATGCATCTGTGAAGAACAAGATGTTCTTTGTCGTTACACGTGGAGCAACCACTTTGTAGTGCAGTGACAGTGTCAGCCAATAATCAGAAAGTGAAAGGCAAAATGAAAGGTTCAAAAGACATTGTCACGGCCTGCTGTGATGTCAGCTGGACTTTTTCAAAGACACGTGACTGACTGAAGATGACAAAGACATTTTGTTTCAAAAAATCCCAGATTCAGGAGGAAGTAGAGAAAGATGCAGCAAGGTTCTAATGTTTTTTTTTTCAGGACCTCTACCTGTATGCCTGGCCTTTGTTGGGCGACTGAGGATACCAGTGATCATCGAATTTGTTACACAGAAGTTCCTGAAGCTTCTCAGCAAACACTTCAGCCTTGGCCTTGTCGAGCTTTCCACGTGCCAAAGCCAGGCGTTTGAGGAAGTTGACTCCGGCCTTCACCTCTCTTTTCATGACGTCTGCAGAAACAGAAAGAAAAAAAAAACCACATTAGATAAAGCAAAGAAATTTGGAGTTTTTGTGTATCAGAGTGAATGTATTTCTGTACAGTGTAATTTCCTCCTCCAGTGGAATAGCAGGAACAAGGGTGGCAATGATAACAACACTTCCCTGTGCAGCTGCCCTTCAGCTGCCTGTTTCTTTATTACGTTTAGGCAAACTCTCATGCCTGTAAAGGGCAAAGTTTTCACACAGGCAAACAAGATGCAAAAAAAAAAGAAGTGTGTTTTGACATACAAATCCAGTGTACTCTTTGTGCTGCTTATCTTCTGATAGCATGTCTGTTTGGGTTCAGTGCCAATGTCAGCCTGACCGCGAGTGGGAGAGAGGGAGAGACAGACAAAGGCCAAGGAATTTGGCTCTCCAGCATCTTCACACTCTGCTGACACTCCACAAGAGAGAGGGAACCGTGCCTTAAACTTTGTGGCGCAGACACATTTGTTATTGTGGTGTGAAAAAGACCAATATTAACTACACTTGTGTAATTTGTTGTCAAGAGAAAATTACTCCTGTGCCCGGATAAATACGACAACAACCTTTTCTTAAAAGCAGTGGGGAGACAGTGACACATGTCGGAGCACTGTTAGCGGGTGTGCCTGTTGTATGTGTGTGTGTGTGTGTGTGTTTACGAGAACTTCCACACCACTGCGTTATCTTTCATGTTTATCAGCAGCCTTGATGGTCAACTTAGTTATTAAGTGTAAGAAGGGTCGAGATGAGCGTGTTCCTAATGTTTGGGTTTATTCCCCTCCCAGAGTTTGTCACTTTGTTGCTGTGCCTTTTTGGTCATGCAGCAGCAAAGCCTCCCCCTAATGCTGACCTGCAGGATGTCTTTTGCACATCAAAACAGGCCAGACGTGAGCGCAGGTTTTTCTGGTAGGTTTTGCCAGTTTCAGATTGCTGCAGCAAGTGTGAAAAACGCTGAGACAGCCTTGTGCCGACAGTCCTTCTGGCTCACCACAGGAATCCAAAAGAGATAAGATGTGCAAGCTGAGAGAACTCTTGGTGTTAAAACTGTGTGGTGCTTAAGAAGTATGAAAAGATGAAGAGTGCTGCCCAGGAACACATCAACTGACCAACCACCAAACACATGACAACCCACCTATTTTTTAAAAATATTTCACTAAAAACAGTCAAAAAATCAAAATGAAATGAAAACCAATGAATGCAAATACTGGGAATGTCCTTAAGCTTCTAGAAAACATTCAGAAAAAAAGGGTAATTTCGACTTCTATCTTTAATGTTACTGATGAATGTTTGAATAATGAAAGAAACGACTTCTACATACAGTATGATGATCACTATTTTTGTGGAATTTTGGAAAACTGTGTCTTAGATTTCCAAAGTTTTCAGGCATGTTTTTCTAACATTAAGCTTTTTAATCAGCTAATCAGCTTTTTCCTGAGACAATGTCACAGTGATGGTCAACGGTCCAGTCAGCAGGACTTCACACGTCATGGCAAAAATGTTTCCACTGGAAACACTGTTTCCTTTGCCTCCCACATTTCTACCTTTACACTTTGGAAACCCCACAGTAAAGACAAACATGTTACACTGCTTATCTTTTATTAACCTTGTGTCCAGGTGTTCAATGACAGTGTGTTACCCCGACAGAAGACGACAGCCTCAGCGGCCTAAACATGCGAGCCATGTTTTTAAATTAGCTGCATCACGTTGCTACAGTCAAGTTTCTATGGAAACTGTCGAACACAATGTGTTTCTTAACTGTTTACTGAGCATCAACCTTGTTTCTGATCTAATCAGAGGTCCTGCCGTTAAAACAAAAGCTTGCAGTCCTGATGAGCAGAGCGTTGCACTGCAGTGACCTGTTGCCATAATCACAGACTCTGGAAATAACCTTCAATATGTGGAGAAAACAGCAGTCAGTCACGTTGTTCACTTGTTATACTTCACACACACAGACAAAACTAGGACAGCCAGGTGTCACACCACTGTGACCTGCAGATACAAGGCTACATCTCGAGCCAGATTTGTTTGTGTGTCACAGCTCGTCAGTGATAAGTTAGGGGTTTGTTTATGATTAAACTCATGGTATAAAGTTGAATATAAGTCCTTGGACTCCAAACTTTTCATTGTAACCGCTAACAACCGAATAAGCAATTTCCATATTGACAATAACAAAAATTTGTTTGACTTCATGATTCTAACGTCAGACCTAACCTTATCAAGCCTTCCATAATGATGCAGACAGTAGTTGAAAATGTTGGTTGTTCTTGATGATTTTTTTTTAAATAACCATATCAACATTTTTATTTCTATGATAAATTTATATTGACATAAGGAGGAGACATCAAGTAGGTGTGGATTAATTACCTAATGGTTGCAGTTACTTTAAAATGTCTTTGGGAGTTCCTGCCAAAACAAATAGTTTACAATAATTGGCAAATAACTTTAAAGTATGATGAATAAAATAAAAACAAAAGATTACATCTTTTGAAACACATTTTTGAAAACATTCAACAAGTGCATAATCTTATTACAGTTAATAATGAAACAACAACAAAAGGTGATTCACTCAGTCTTGATTAATAATTGAAAAGCAGTCGATTAGTCGTCGCTGCTACAGGTTAGGGAGCTCCGAACAGGAGGGTTAGGGGTAAAACTAAAAAGTTTCTCCTTTGTCTTTGCCTGATACTGGGGCACTTTAAAGTCGTTATCGTCTTAGAGTCAAACAAAGAAACACAGCTGTGCAGGTGAACACGTGTTGGAGATACGATCGACGAGTATAGAACGTAAGAGCCACAGGTTCATCACGACCGCCCTCTGTGTTTTTCTGTTCTGACAAAGGAAACTAAAAGGTTTACGTTGGAAATAACACACACACACTGCAGTGTTTTTCCGAGAGTGCGGAAATACCCGACTGTTGAAAGTCACAAACTTTAGCAGAAACTGAACCTCTGTGGATTTACCCACACCTACAATAAACAAATGAACTTTCAAAGAACATATCACGCTTCAATACCGGTCAAAGAAAGTTATTATTATTATTATTTAAATCTATGTTTATATTTAGTAAAATCAAAGTACACATACTATAAACCAATAAAAACAAGCAACATGTGATTATACATGTATATAAATTTGAATATTAACGTATATGTATATACACGTATATATACATAGATTCATTCATTTAAAAATAAACTCAGTTTAAAGTACTTACAGCTGTGAAGAGTGATCGTTTGTGTTAGAATATCCAACAGTGTACTTACAGCTGTGAAGTGTGATCGTTTGTGTTAGAATATCCAACAATCTTTGTCTTCGTGTCCTTGTCTTCCCTTCGTGTCTCTCCGTCGCCGTGCTTCTCTCCGCTGTGCCGCTGCCTCTGAGGTGTAGCACTTATTTTGGTTTCTACGCTCGGCACATGTTGCTTCCTTGTTCTTGTTCTCCTGTGTTGCTGCAACACACACGCAACGTTACCGTCAGTGTGACTCACTTCCTGGACTTTACTCAGCTGCAGCCGTGACCAACAGCTGAGTGGCTGTCTACACGAGCGGCACCCGCCCCGCCGTAACCATACATGGATAACCGGGGTGGATGCGAGTGTGTGTGGTCTTTCACTCGGTTACGTCCACGGAGCGTTTAATATTACAACATTTGATGTCATACTATGAGGTTCACGCCGTCCATCTTATTGTCAGGAACACTGTCGAAACAGTTGAACGAGGACATTACTAGTGTTCACTGTAGTGGTTGCCTTTTCAGTTTGCGTCAACGCCTTATAAAACACTTAGATTTTATAAAAAGTGTATTAATAAATGATGCTGCCTTACTTGAGGTATTTTCAATTATGAAATATTTTATTTTATCAATGACATGTCTGTCTTTTTCAGCCTCACACTATCCTCCCCTCACTCCAAACCAATCATAGATTTTATATTTACATTTGGACATGGACATCCCTCACCAAATAATCTCCAATATTACATGGTGTTTTAATTTGATGTTTGATTGAAGTTGCATCAGTGTAATTTAAGATAAAATGGCAACCCCAATATTGAGGGCACAATCTTAAATATGTCAGTCGAGACACAGGAAAAAAGTAACTCCAGTTATATAATATACTGTATGACTGAATTATAGTGAGTATTCGAAAAACACACTAATTGGACACTGAATGGACGTGAGTGGAGAACTGTCCCGGTTATACTACGCCCTCACCTTATGACTCCAGTCAAGGATTGAGTGGTGGAAGAGAAATAAACAAAGACTGAAACACTCAAAATGGTTTGTAGACACTCAAGAGAACAGAGAATGAGCCTTATTTGCACACAGACTTTCATTTAAATTCAGTTCTTTTTTTGCAAATAGTAGTCACTCTGCTGGTTTACTGAGGCTCACTGAATACTCTGTCCAATAACTTTGACCAATTCATTATTTCGACATCCTCCTTGTGCCAAAGAAAGCATAGAGGCAAAAATGTTTACAATACGTGTGTTTGTGAGATTAAAGCAATCTGGAGCTACAATCACAATGTTTCATGGGTTTTGGCTTTTTTTTTTTTAATTTAAAGCTCTAAATTTAAAGCTAATTTTAATGAAAGATTACAGCTATGTGGCAAACAAAATATTGGTAGTCCCCAAATATCCAACATGTCATAAATGAAGAGGCATTTAAAGTAAATTACAAGCAGGGTAAAAAAAAGAGATAAATGTAGTATGTAGTTATAAAATATATATTTAAGCATTGTATTATCATAAATATATTAATAAATGGCTCACTTTTAATGCCAGTGCATTAACATGTAAACAGCACTTTGATGTAGAGTATTAAAGTAAGGCTATTTAAAAACGACCTTATATATAGGCAGCATGTATACCAGTAACTCACCATTGATTTTTTTTTTCAGTATTGATGAAATCTTTATATTCATTGCTATTAGATATACAGGGCATTCAATCAAATTAAATATTAATACCAGAAACACAAACAACATAGGAGTAAACCTACACCAAAACTGCACTTAAACATTACACTCATGATTAAAAGACTCTTTACCTCAGTTAAACCCTTTCTGTCCAACGTCGTTGTTTTAACGTTAAGTACACGGAGTGGCCGGTATGCGCTGCATTGTACAGTTTTTCCTTATGTCCACTAGAGGGCAAGCTAGTTTCTTTCCTCAAATATTAATCCCATCACAAGGCACTGTCACTCACTCCCGGCCCTCAAATTGTTATTTATTTCTTTTTCTATATTACTTTACAACAGTGTATTTTCTATCGTGTGGTCCATGTTTGTTTTTCACACATTTGAATCACCGGTTCCTTCTTTAAATATTAAATGCAATTATTTAATGTACTATATCTCCTTTTCATCAATTCATATCCCCCCCCCCCCCCCCCCCCCTATATTTTGATAAATGTGTCCTTTTCAGGTATATCGAGAAATGTGTGTTGGAACTGAGCGATTCTTTTTTTCAGTATTGTCTCAACTGGATGTCACTCCTTTGCCCCAGTTGCCAAGTCAACAGTGAATTATTACTGAGTGTATGAAAGAGGGCTGGAAATAAATAATGACACTAGTACGTTATGATCGATGAAGTAGAAAGAGTTGGAAACTGGGTGCTTTTTGTCTCGATTAGCATTGTTTTGACAGCTGATGAATGCTAAAATAGCTTTGTTTCTGTTTCTCTCTCTGCTTCACTCCTTTGCTCTGGTTGACCTTCTTCCCACTCTATTTCCCTGAGAGGAACCTCTGCAGGCAGTTTTCGCTCATTGCTATTAAACTGATTGTGTTATACTTTCTTTAAACAAGCAATTAATTTTCTGTAGGAGTCACAGGTCAGTCTTTTTTTAACCATCCTGCAGTTATACTTTAAAGCCCTGAGATTTTCTTCAACTGTTTTCCTTTGAAAACAATTGATTTTCCCTGTCAGTGTGTCATTTACAGTATGTTTAAATGTTTGCAAATGATCTACTGCCACAATAGAAACCCATACTGATATCTGCCTATGCCTTTTTTGTATAAACATTATCTCAAATGTCTTGTGTTATTGCAGATAAGTAATGGAAATGAAACCACTTGACCTCGAAATGTGATCGTTCTTTTTCAGCAGCATGGGTCTCTCTGAACGCGCCTGGCAGTATCAATGAAGCCCACACTCATACACCACAAGTAGCTGGCTTCGCCTTTAAAAACATATTGATTTTTCACTTTTGCAGGGAGCTTAATGTGATCGATTGGCCAGGCCCTTTCAAGATCAGCGCCAGTATAAGCATCTCTTCCCCTAACACACATGCCGCCTCTTTCCCCTCAGGTAATGATTGTCCTTGGACTGGGGGAATAGATCGTCCGCATTAAGGCAGTACGGTGTTTCTCATGATATTCAGTCATTCTTCCTCCTTCACAGTCCTTAGTAATGGAACATATTTTAACAAGAGCTTTGACCTTTTTCATCCAAATACTTATCTTCCTCTCTCTCTCTCTATGTCTCACTAAATCAATACCTATTTGTATTTGCAAAGCATTAGGACCAGAGGTCTCATTTTAGATTGAAAAAGTTTCCTTTGGTCAGCTTGCATGAATAAACTTAGAAAAAGTGGAATAATGAACAACTGTGCACCAACATTTTTCTGCTAAAACATCTGACGGATCCCATACAAATGT
Source organism: Cynoglossus semilaevis (assembly GCF_000523025.1). Classification (NCBI taxonomy): domain Eukaryota; kingdom Metazoa; phylum Chordata; class Actinopteri; order Pleuronectiformes; family Cynoglossidae; genus Cynoglossus; species Cynoglossus semilaevis. The sequence continues at coordinate 10,401,872 of NC_024319.1, read as the reverse complement.
CTTAATATTTCACCTGAAAGCTGCACTACATGCCTTACTAGTGATCTGAAACTGGTCAGAAGAATCAGAGTGCTCTTTAGGTGCCTTTTAAAAAAATAACTTTAAATTGTTAGGCCAATATTCACAACATGCACTACCATATTTTCACCACTAGGCGGAGAATAAAGGTATCTGAGTTTAAGCACAACGGCAAACTTGTTAGCAGGTGTAATTAGCGGCGAGTGGCGCTGCGTTGGCGTCAGGTGCTTCTAGATGTAAGTGAACCGCTTATCAGCTCACAGCTTTTTTTAGCCTTTTGTGGAAAATAAGCCAATAAAAGTATCTGCTAAATTTGTAGTATATACAACAGAAGAAACTATTGTTCTATTTACCGAGAAAAAAGTAATGGCCGTTGTCATTTAGCATCTTCGATTTGGGGACTGTTGCTAACGGTTATTTTTAAACGTTGCTCAAACAATTGAATATTTTTTATCTGATTAATTTCATTATTCGCCTTGTGAAATGCTTCAAAAAACGAAACAAACAAATTGTAGTTCATGGGTCGAAAATCAACATCCGTTTGTTTTCCTCTACCAACCAAAGTCCAACCAAAATAATTCACATTTGAGAAGCTTTAGAAAAATATCCATTCATATAAACCATAATTTGTAAGAAAATAAATGATAAACTTTGCATTTTTTATTTTATAGATTTAAAAAATGGACTTTGCTGTCTGGTTCCCGAGGTAAGTCCCATTTATTGGTTTTTTCAGTTTAATTTTAACCAGGCCCTAATTGGACCATTCCGCGGTCTTTTACGTTATTTCCCTGTTGTGTTTTAATGAAACCCATAGAAAATGCATCCTGATTTTAGAAATAAAATGGCTAGAATGTATATCTTGGTATATTAGGGATTCTTTCTCCGTTTAGAAACATCCGGAACATTTTCCTTCTAATGGTTTATTTTATAGGAACAATAATTGCTAGTAAGTTGTTATGTTAAATAACCAGTTTAAGTTGTTAAGAACTATTACTTTCTCAGTTGGCCCCCCAAAGAGACAAGGTTTGAGGGATCACCATTGATACAGTTCTGCTCATATTTTCTTTGTAGATAAAACAGCCTTGTACCCACACCCATCTGTTGTTGTTCTTAGCCATAGATGAGATAAATCAGCAAGAAAGCAATCCCTCACTGTATTTTCTTTTGGTCACTGACTTTTTAATTGCCCATATTTCACCTCTTCTCTCTGGTTCTCATGAGTACAGTCTAAACACAAGCGTACGTCAGACCAATAACTATTCCCTAAGTGCACGAGGAATAAACAGTGTCATACAGAAGAGGGTAACACTCAGTAAATAAATATAAGTAAAAGAATACAATATACAAATTAAAGCTTTGAGCATTAAACCATTCAAATTAATAGATGAATAGTCTTGGTTTTACTAAATCTAAACATTTCCTTGTTTGAAGTAACACATGTATCCTTCTCCATTTTATCAGTTGCATTATTAAAATAACACGTAACCCTGTCAGTTTTTGGTATTAAACATTGTTTCTTATATTATATTATTATAATAATATTGGATTAATGCTCTGCAGTAAAGCTTTTCAGCAAAACTTTTTCCCAAGAGAAATTGTCCAGGAAAACTTCCATATTTAAAATACATATAACAGCAGGGAAGCAGAACAATCTTTAATCTCAAGATGTCTCAAGATGCTTTGATCTTGGCAGTTTGTATGTCTTAAATTTTGTTCAACTTTGCAAATGCTGGCATAGCATAAATATTATTGAGCATTTGTTTTGAAGAATGTCGCGTCAAGATTAAAATCTCTTGTATAGTATGGAGATGCTTAACATATATGACTGCCAGAGAGGAGTGGGTTTATTGCTGTATACTATAGAGTAGGGTAGATTATAAGAAGTGGAGAAAGTAGACCTGATTTGAAGAAGTTAGTTACTATAAAAGAGATATACTGCAGTTTGCAGTGCTAATCTAAATTAATGTTGGATAAAAGACAAGTTACACCAGGGAAAGGTCACTAGTCCATCACATGTCCACATCAAGAACCAAACCCAACACTGTCAGTGCTGGACGTATGCCGTTTTTGAAGCCAAAATTTTTGGTGTCGAAAGTTTCCATGCTGTGGTTTGTGGTGCCAGTGTTTAGCTCTGTACTTCCAAAGATAAGGAGTTGGCTCTGCATCATTTGGTAGATAGTTAAACATAACCATTAAAAAAATGTTTTGTGCTCTAATATTCTTTTAAATATATAGAATTTAGGATCGGGCGGATGTAGTGAATTAGGCAAAAATACAATTGCCTGGACAAAATTGAGCAAGTACGTTATGTTAACAGGAGTAATTTCTTTTGGCTAAATGTGGCATATATATATATATTTATATATATATATATATATATATA
>NC_024319.1:10381093-10398794 GCF_000523025.1 Cynoglossus semilaevis | reverse complement strand
GGGTTTATTGCTGTATACTATAGAGTAGGGTAGATTATAAGAAGTGGAGAAAGTAGACCTGATTTGAAGAAGTTAGTTACTATAAAAGAGATATACTGCAGTTTGCAGTGCTAATCTAAATTAATGTTGGATAAAAGACAAGTTACACCAGGGAAAGGTCACTAGTCCATCACATGTCCACATCAAGAACCAAACCCAACACTGTCAGTGCTGGACGTATGCCGTTTTTGAAGCCAAAATTTTTGGTGTCGAAAGTTTCCATGCTGTGGTTTGTGGTGCCAGTGTTTAGCTCTGTACTTCCAAAGATAAGGAGTTGGCTCTGCATCATTTGGTAGATAGTTAAACATAACCATTAAAAAAATGTTTTGTGCTCTAATATTCTTTTAAATATATAGAATTTAGGATCGGGCGGATGTAGTGAATTAGGCAAAAATACAATTGCCTGGACAAAATTGAGCAAGTACGTTATGTTAACAGGAGTAATTTCTTTTGGCTAAATGTGGCATATATATATATATTTATATATATATATATATATATATAAATAAAAACTGATGCAGGCAGTAAATAGAGTATAAGCAGCTATCGTTCATGAAAAGATTTAACCTTGAACAATTCACGGGTGTTGGCTGTTGCCAGGGTGATTTTGTGCAGATGTGTGAGGTATTGTTTCATGGTCTCATCTCAGCCTTGTTTCTTCACTTCCAGGATGTCAAACACATGAAGTGTTAAACTGCAGCATATGGTCACATTTCACAGTGATTTAATTTTCTATTGTAATATTGACATACAACTTCAGCTACTTTCTTATGCACACACATACACTAATATTTTGATTTCATTTTCCTGTGAGCACTGAAGTTATTACACATGAACTTATTTATATTTTAAATGGTGCATTCCAAGAGCATTTATTATTATGATTATTATTATTATGCTTTCATATTTACCCATTGTACCCTTAAAGTGGGGGTGTGGCTAATTGCAGCTGACATTGTCACACCCAGAACAGTTTGTCATTATGAACAGATCACATATGGGGATAAACCCATATTCACACATTAAGGATGTATAGAACCTGCAGAAAACCCTTAGCCAGGATGCAAGCCGGTGACCTTATTATATTGCTGATGTCATTACAGCTGCTTTCAATCTGATTATGTGCAGGATTCTCTTCTCTTGACAGTCAAGCTGAATATTTTTGGTTTGTGGACAAGTAGAAAACATTTAAGGATGTCGTCATTGTGGGGTTTAGGGAAGACTAGCATTTTTTCACAACTAGGCACAAATGTTGTAGTGTTGTTGTAAGAAAATATAGTTACAACCATGTTGATCCACAGATTCCTAAAGTTGTTTTCAATGCAGTAACTAACTTATTAGTAAACTAATCTTTGTAGCCTTATATAATTTTGTCATCTATTACATTGCTCACAGTGCATTTACAATTATGATATAACTCTAATAGATTCCTTTAGCAAGTGTACAGGTTTTCTTTAGCCTCAAAACATCCATTTACAAAACCTTCCCCTCCCCCTGCTACATTTCTTCCTCTGCCCCTTTTTGCCCCTCTGTCCTTTTCTCTCTCTCTCTGTGTCTCTCTCTGTGTCTCTCTCTCTTTTTCTCTCTATCTTTCTGTTTCTCTGTCTCTAGCCACTGCAAGCTGTGCCTCTCTTTCCTGTGTGCTGGGGGCCAGCAGAGGGGAAGTACACTGAGAAAGAAAAGCACTGTGGCAGTTCAAGTGCGCCGGTTTAAAGACACAGCTGGTTTCAGTAATGGGGAATATGACGTGCGGAAAACAGTGGTGAGCACGGGCAGAATAATGGAATCCTGATAAGCCACTTGTGCACATGGAGACAGTAGAGCAATCACTTCACAATAAAAGGAGCCAAATTAAAAAATTGCTCGCAGGAAAACAGCGAAATGGAGAAAAATGTCTCCTCCCCTTTCCCCTCTCTCCACACACTCCTTTTCCCTCCCACCTTCCTTTTCTTTCAATCTGTCCCTCCCTCTCTCCTTCATTCCTACCCTGCATGTATGCACACATACACAGATTTACGCACGATGACTGATCTCCCTCTATCTCTTGTCTTCTCTGTTTTCTCCTCTCTCCCTCTGTACCACCAGATTGTGACTATTTCTTGCTCTAACGTATGGTGGAACCAGTTCTGTGCAGCTCCAGCACATGCTAATCACAACCATAAACTGAGCAACGGCAGCAGGAGCGGCAGCAGCAGCTCCAGCTCCTCCTGCCTCTTACTTTACTGCGTGTGACTTTTCTTCTTGCCCTTCCGTTGCTTCTTTTCCTCACAGAACTGATACTTCTGTTCTCCATAAGGCATGTTTCAATGACCTGAGCTTGGAGAAGTGTGGAAAGTAGAAGTCACGTCTTTGGAAGAGAAGAGGCGGCAGTGACTGAAATGCGACAAGCTTGGAAGGAAATAGAGATGCAACGCTGCAAGTCCAGAGGAAAAGCTCCAAGTTCGGAGTAAGGACGAAAAAACGTGTTGCAGAAATGAAGTTGGAATCAGGGGACGGAATGCGGTAAAAGGTAATAACACAAATATATCATCTTTCCCTGTTTAATGAATTTTTTTCATCCTTAATTCTGTCCTTTACTTAAGAAAAGTAATGATGTTCACATATTTTTTCTTCGTGAACAGACCTTTGGCTGTGGTTTGGTTACTGTTGGCTTGTGCACCTTAAGACTTTTTCCTTCCTCCCAGTGGATCATTTCCACTGTCACAATGCTTTACCAATTATACAGCCATATCCCTTATCCCCTGCATTTACTTGACAGAATACACATGTTTGCTGAAATTCAGCTCAGCCCCAGTCAAAGGCTGAGGCTTCCTTTGAGGCCCAGTTGAAAGACGGAGGGGAATAAAAAAACTGAGTTGGGACCTTCACTTTTTTGTCTTTATTTTGCATCGGCTATTGTCTTTTCTAATGACAGTGATGATTGTATGCCATTTAGTTCTTAGGTTGCTCTGCACTAAAACTAATATAAAAATGACAAGTGACTTGACTTATTTGGCTGCTGTGTATAATGTCCAACTCTCTTCTTCCACTGGCTGTTTGTTTGTGGTCTCAGTATGTGTCCCTGGTACAGCACACATGACCAAACCTGATCTGTGTGTCTGTCAGTGTCCAACAACACCTCTCTTCTCCAAATACCTGTTCTGCTTTGTGTCTTTACCACCCTCAGCTCCGGTGTAGTTTTTAGCTTTGAATTCATTGTTTCTTATTGTCACGTTCATGCCACCATTGGTATGTGTGTTAGAGCAGATTGATTTATCCCCACTCTGACCATGTATGGACATATTAAAAAATCTCAAGGTAACTCTATGCCAGGTTGGGCATAGACTTCATTCTGGATGGTGGTAGTCCTAAAGTGTTCATAAACAGACAAACAGTCTGGATGCAGGTTCAAGTCAATCCTCAGTGACTGATTAAAATTTGCGATGGCTCTGTAGAAAAGTATAAGTAAAAAAAAAAAACAACTAATATTTGGAGCACAATGTGGAATAATAGTTAGCAATGTTCCCTCACATTAAGACAAGGTTTGAAAGTAGAACTAGCTAAGGGGTTTGTGATTTAGTTTTAGTGGAGGCTCTAATTTGACCACTGAATAGTCACTTGTTCTCTCTACTGTATGTTAGCTCTGTGATGGACCAGGGTAGAACCTGCCTTTTACCTAATGTCAGCTGTTGAGAAATGTCAGCAGAGAAATAAATAGATGGATAGATGAATAAAGGAAAGGCTGGAGGATTAAAAAGGCAAATGTGATTAAATGGTTAGTGCCTTGTACTACGTATGGGTACGCCTTCATTTTTTATTTTTATATCAGGAGGAAGTTAGGAACAATTAAATAATGTAGTCATCTTTTAACCAGGTAAAAAAATAAAAAGTACTAACTCAAATTTACTTTTTTGTAAATTAATTTTACTGTTTAAAATGTTTAAAATTATTTTCAAACGTGTCTTTCATGTAGGTATTAAAAGTTAACATTGGCCAGACACTCCTGGGAATTCAACAGAGACATTTTGACTGGTTTCTTTGTGGAACTACTTGCAATTCATTACACTAAATAATAAATTACAGTGTGACTGTTTATTAAGCTAACAGTGATCATAGGTTTTAAGAAACAGCACTAGTAATTCATTTTTGGCTATTATTGTACAACAATTGTTAACCTTTAAAGTTGCATCAAGTAGTAAAAAAGCCATTTACATCTATACTTCATCATTGCACAGTGCATTTTACCTAAAGACCTTTGTTTAAGTGAAATCCCCTAGGTATTAGATCAGCCTCATTTTATTGTTTTCGATTTGACAGAGGTTACTAAGGATTTTGGATGTCCTGAAGCATGTGTACATTTTGCTTGAAATGTGTAGTCAGTTTTGGTAAGGTACACAGTCAGATTTGTGGTATGTATTTTTGTATGAGGATTAAATTTGTTTAAATATGAAAAGGGCACAGATTGCTCTTGTGTCATACATACAACCTTGAGTATCAATTAAACGCATCACAATCTGAGACATTCAGAACATCTCCACAGCTCGGTTACTGCTGCAGCTGTTGTATAGTCATTCTGAACACTTAAGCCGAAATAATAGATTGCGCTGCTATGTCATCTTGATAATGAATGTATCAGTTATTTAAAACCTCTACAACTGAAGGCTACCACTTAGTGATCCCAGAATCTAAACTTTAGAATGCAGGGGGAAACGTTAATGTACCGCACCTTACAAAACATAACTGAGCCTTTGGAATCAGTTATGTTCTGGTGTGAAAGAGGTGGTACAAAGGGCCACACACAACAGGCTGCAGGGTTTGGCATGGAGGGAAAGCATTTTTTTTACCATGTCACTACTGTAGATGTACTAACGGTCTCTCATGGTCAGAGGGAGAGAGCTTATTCCCTGTGGACTCAGTGTTCCAGTTGCATCTGCATTTTCCTGCCTTCTCTGGGACATGGGGCAGTAATGGGGCTAAGAGCGCTTCATCCCAAACCCACAGGGCTTCCCTACTTGTTAAGCCCAGAACTAAGCGTGTAGCAGTTGACAAAGTTTTAACTAATTCAATTCTGAATGACTCATATTAAATGCAGGCTCTGCTGCAGAATTGAGGTTGAATTGTACGTGACATTTTGACAGGTTTTATTTCACTACCTGAATATGATGGTTATGAATGTATGTTTGTTACACTCTATTTTTACTTACCGTATAAATTCATTAACATCATATAATCCTTGTGCTAATTATTTTTACTGTTATATTTTAAATTTAGTTTGTTTATTTTTATTTAATTTTAGTTTTCAATATTTTTAGGCAACTTCTTATTTAGTGGTTTAATTGTTAAAGCTTTAGAAGAAAAAGCTTTAGAAGCACATTAAATGTTCCTTGTTACATTTAGCAGCTAATTTTTTGCAACTTCCATCCTAACCTTTAGTTACTATATCTGTTGGCCTATCTTACATTTAGCTGTATTTGCGCAGTTTTCTTTGGCTAATTTTTCCCCCCCGATTTTGTTTGCTTGGACCATGTTATTAACAGCTCTGGCTTCTATTTTCTATTTTAGCTTGTTAACATTTTTGGCTACTGGCAATTTTTGGCTAACAGGCAGTTTTTGCCACGTGAGCTAGGAAAGGGATATTCAAGGGCTTCTCCCCCAAATGTCTCTCTTAATTTTGTCTTGCTCCAGATTTGAGGTTGCAATAAATAAACCTGTATAAAATTAGCAGGTACATACAAACATCATACAAGTTTGATACGAGGTACAAGTGTTTTTGTTTTAATGCTGGTCTTGCCTTCCCAGAAAAGTATAACATGATTCATTGTAGTCTATATAATGTCTTATGAATAAATATTTAATCTCTAAGAATATATTTCAGGATAATACATGTAACCAAATTTAGCTTACAAAGGGAGTTTTGTAGTAACATGTAAATTAAACATTATGTTTGTTTTTTTTACTTTTTCCTGCCTTTATATCACACTTAATCTTCATATTTTTCTTATCCTGACCCCTGGAGGAGGAAAGCAAAAAACGGGTTGACTGAAGTTTTTCACAGTTCTTTATCAGACTTGAAAACTATTTCAGAATGACACAGTATAAATGGATACTCTTAGCCACTAGAAGCCAGGTGGCTGCTTTGTTCTATTGGATGGTGAGGTGGGGGTTAATATCTGTAGGCTGGAGGAATGTGTTTGGAGTCAGCAGTGAGAATTCCTCAGTTCTGCATTAGTAGGTCACAGCTTTGCCTGTTACCTTGCTAAACTATCTCAATCCCCTCTTCGTCCCTCTTTCTCTCCGTGTTTCTCTCTCCCTCTCCCACTTCATCTTTGTGTTTGATCTTGTCTTTATCGCCACTGCATTCTTACGATTCTCTCCGTCTTGATGCATGTCCCTTTTCCCCCTGTGTTCTGACTCAAGTTTTGATCCTCACCATCTCTTCCTCCCTTCTTGGATGTCTTAGAGAGATCTTAGGTGCTGCAGGAGTTGGGGGCAGGGTAAAAGTGAGCGATAAGGAATATGAATGTGAGTGATAATTCTGGTTCGCTGCTTGTAGATCTCGTGTCCTCTTCAGTCATGTATGATTTATGAAACGGGCTCCTGAGAAGTGGGCTTTGGTTGATGTCATGAGGCAATGTTTGTATCTTCTCCTGAATTAGTTTATTTGTGGACTAGAAAAAAGACACTATTCACCAACACAGACCCTCCCGTAGGATCATTACAAAATATCACTTCACAAATATCACTCACAAAGTCCACAGCTGCTTGATTTTATTTTTTACTTAAGTTAGATTTATGAAAACGGTTTGAGAAAATGCTGGAATCTTACAGATTACATAACTGAAGCTGAAGGCAGGCAAAAATAACTGTAGATTGCAGTAGCAGGTCCTTAATGTAAAAGCTTATAAAAGCATTTGAGGCGAGGTCACTACATGTCTTTTTTTACCATATTGACAGCACTCACAAGGCTTTCTATTATGCTGCAGCCAGGCTTATACACACTGGTTGCAGTGGCATCTGAGTTGTCAGGTGCGTCATGCACAGCAACACCATCAAATGTGCCAAGCCTCTGGTGTCAGACAGAGAGGGAGATATGGGCAGTGTGAAAAATACAGGTGGGAGAAATAATGATAACGTTGGAAGAGGTTGGAAACAGTCTGAGCAAAATTACTGAGCCTAAAAGTAACTGGTCAAGGTAAAGTGATGCTCCATATACTGTACTGTTGTATGACTTACATGAGTGTAAACTTTTACAAGTGAACGACTGGACTGTGGGCTGTTCCTTAGCCAGCGTGGGTTGTTGGGGTCACGTCTGTAAGATAAAAGGAGACGTTGTGGTTGGTTGCTTCCACAGAGGGATGGAAAGGTCAGGAAGTGGCCCTAGCACAAACACCAGACTCATTGTTCAAGTTCAAGGTAACTCTGAATGGGGTTTTCATTCGTTTAGTTCAGCCCTCTGTCCTCTGACAAGTCGTCTGATAAGTCATCTGATAACTTTCTGTTTTTAGAAGAGTCCCAATTGAAGAAAATACTGCAAACACTCACAGTATGGTTAGTGTCTTGATAAAATAGCCATCAAGTTATACCGGAAGTTCATGAAACTTGAACTTGTATAAAATAAAAATAATTCAAGTTAAAAATATTTTAGAAGTTTTTAGTGCAATTCATGTTTAAGCAAAAAAAAACAAAAAAAACTATCAGATGTATATAAAATTCAAATGCTCTGTTAGTGCCTTATATTATAGACCAGGGCGTGAGCTATATTGTGTAGGTCCTGTATTGTATAAGGAAGCGTCACAGTAAAAAGATTAGAGTATATTATAATTTAGTTGTTATTGTGGATTTTACTTTAGTGAAGATAAAATCAAATTTTACTTAAATATTCCATGCTCAGACGGCTGTGGTCTGCATTGAGGTGTGCACACTGTCCTTTCAGACAATGAACAAGGTCAAAGCCAGTGGGTCAGATGTCAGAGCAGACTTCCCCTCCTCCACCTCCATCAGCTTCCCTCCTTCCCCCTTTCCCTCCCTCTTTGTTGTGTCTGCTCAGTCGTCAGCTCCTCATTAACTCCTCACAGGGGATTTCCTCTGCGCCTCCTTCACTTCCCTGTTCCTGTTGAAAATGAAGTACGTAGAGTATTAGTTCTTATTTTTACATAACATGAATAATTAAATCATATCAATTGTGCTGTAAGTTGTAAGCGTGAGCTCAGAGACTCGGAGGAGGCGGTCAGAGCACGACTGAACCAGCTACAGTTCCAAACCCTTTAGGAAGTCTGCATCTGTAATTGATGACTTTGTGCTACGACCAGATACAGTCCAACAAACACAAACGCACACACAAACACAAGAAAAGGCACATAATTCAGAGTGTGAGTCACCGCCTTTAACAGAAAGTCAATAACAATACAGGAATGATTAATCAGTCCCTCTGTGGCCCGACCCCTCCCTCATTCTCTCTTCTCTTCTCACCCACTTCCACTCTCTTTTTCTCTCTCTCTCTCTCTCTCTCTCTCACTCTTTTAGCCCGGTATTGATCTGAATGCATTTGCTTCCCATTTATCTGCCATCCCTCCCACTCCCCCCTCAACCCTGCACACGCTGCCACTGCATCGAGCGGTCACAAAGAACCTTTTACACAGCAGTGTACACATGTATCGGCAGCAGCTGCAGAAACCCACGTGGCTGCATCAGATACTTTGATAGGGAGTAGAACAACAGATCATTGCATCTAAAGGATTTGCCTGGGATTATTCTGCAGTGTAAATTAGAAAAGTCATTTTCATAGTGCAGGTGCGCTGTGTATGTGTGTACATTCTCATTTGCAAGTTGCACACCCATTAGCCTAAACACAGACTAGCATTCTTATAGGTTCAGCTGACAGCTCATTTGACCCCCCTTCCATTTACCCCCGACTATTCTGGTTGGTGGCACACAGGTTGCCATGACACCAGACTGTTTTGTCTGCCCTTTGACCCCTTTAAGGGGTGCTGTGGTCAATCAGGCATTACATGTGAGGGGCAGATAGAAGGGGGCACAGGGAGGGAAAAAGTGTGTGTGGGGGGGGGTGCATTTCCTCTGTAAAAATGAGGTCCAAAAGGTTCCTCTTTACATCCGCTTTGTTCAGAGCAGAAGGTGGGGAGCCTTCGACAAGCTCGCGGTGAAACAAAGACACATGTGCACATGCAGGCATGGCAGCGCTTTGCAGGGTAAATGAACTAGGCTGGAGCTCCCAGGGGGTGAAGAGTTATTATGCTCATTGTGCAGTCGGCCAGCCTAAGCTGTTTGGCTGCTTCTTTGAAGTTATATTTATCAAACCAGAGCAGGAGGCTTAGCACTCTACGCTAGTGCATTGCTTTGTCCTTACAGCGAAACGCATGTGTGCTGTTCGCATCAAGATTGAAACACCACAAATGGCTTACCAAAAATTATCCTGCTTCATAAAGAAAAAAGTTATAAACAAACAAACTATATCACAAGGCAAAGCTTTGAAACTACTAAGAAGTAGTCTTTGTACTTTACCTGTAGCTAACAGCAACAGTCCAAAGCATTAAGGTTCAATTAATTTGCTACGTAAATGTACTTACATATATTTACATTTTAAAACATTTGTCTTTTTTCATCTTCAGTTTGAATAATCTTTTGCAAAAGAAATCAGGTGAGTTTGTAATGTCAAAACTCCAACACAATGGCTTTTATCTCTGTGGTTCTCTTATTATGAAAACACAGCACTACCATTTATACTGTTAGTTAGTAATGTGTTTGTGATCCCCATCATCCCCACACTTATGCTATTTGTAAACTGTCTTCCATAGTTCTGAGGTCCTTTGATCATTTTTGAGCATTTATGGCATTGTTTTTTTAATCTTTAATCCTTTGTAACATGTTTGTGCCTTTGTAGTGACAGTGTGGAATAGAATCATTCACTTGTTGCTGTCAGTAACTGAGGGGAATGAGAAGAGGAAGGAAGATGGGCATCTATACAATTGTTTCTATCATAATGCTTTTCTGCTTATATCCATTCACAGTTACTTTATCCATGTCTGTTCAAGCCAGACCAGGCTGTCCTTTTAATAACTTGTATCAATTGTGCAATTATTGTTGCATGCAATTCTGATGAATTTATTTATTTTCCACAGAAACCCCATTTGTGACCAAGACTACACCTGTAGATGTGTGTCCCAGACGACGACCTCTTCATGCCTGAAGAGAAGCAGACACATATTTGACATGGTTGAATCTCAAGGTACCAATATTTTCTATACTACTCTGCTAGCTTCCGTTGCTGTTCACATCACCCTTTGTCCAGATGTTTCGTCTTTACTCCTCTGTTGGCTTTGTTGGCTTTGTTGGCTTTGTTCCCATGTTGTAGTATTTATTAGTATTTTTTAATAACAGTTAGATACACTTTGTGCTCTGGTGTATGACCTTTTTTACCTGCTCCATATTTGTTTTAAAAGTAAACCTCTTTTACAAAAGTATTATCTCAAAAGGTTTTAAAACATATTGATTCTGTTCAATCATGTTTTCAGAATCGCTGAAAATTAGGCTTACATTTTGATAATAGAAACATCTGCCTAAACACCTAAATGGAACAACTAATTTTGTCTCTCACAATTTTCACAGCTTCGCACTTGTGCACCCACAGCCTTTGAAATGAATATTTAATCAACATGCCAATACATGCTACCATCACGTATCTGATTGGAAACTTTGTCAGGGAGGAGCTCCACGAAACGAGACGCACACCAATCCCAGCGTAAGGAGATTGACAGTTGTGCCATAGCAACAGTTTGGCTAGTTGCCAGGCTGTTGGAGTTGCCAGGCAGAAGGTTCCCATGGCAACATTCATTTTGCCATCTTGGTATGTGAGGCTGGCTTCCACCAAAGTACACAAGTAGAATGGAGAAGGCTTCTCTCACCTGGGTGAAACTGCACATTATCTGAACACATCAACATACATTTACTGTGATGTTGCCGTTACTAACAGATGTTGCAAAGAGTAGAGTTTAAGGTTTATTCTGTTCTGTATATCACTTAAAAAACACAATCAGAGCTTTGGTTTATGTATATCTTATTCACACTGTTCTCACTGATTTTTACTAGACGTACATCATGTTCATCCGATTGCTTACTGCAACTGCCTAAAGATGAACTGAATTTTTTTGCTTACAGGCACAAACACTGTGAACTTCCAACATGACTGGCTGCACTCCAGCTTTCTGGTGTGTGTGTGTGAGTGTGTGTGTTGCATTGTGTGGTTGATCAAACATAAGAGGGATTTTTATACTAAACCGAGGCCATGCCACGTACAAATTGCTCCAGACATTTCTTGTAGTAGAGTCTTAGAATCTGAGACGGGCCCGCTCAAGGGTGGAGCGATAAGGATAGCTGACAGAAGCACAATTACACTGCATTTCTGCGTGATTTGACTGTGAAAATATTGCAGGAGTTTAAGCCAGAGGAGGTTTAGGATGTTTAAAAAAATGCCTGTCAGCATGTGTGGATAGACAGGGCAGGAGAAAGGTTTGAAGACGGAGGGGGTGAAAAGGGTAAGAGGCGGGAAACAGGGGACTTGTGAGGAATGAAGCAGAGAAAGCGCTAAGGGAGTGAAGAGAGGGAGGGGAGGGTGGGGTGCATTTCGGGACAGGAGACAGAGAAAAAAGGGAGCAGTGGAGAGAAAAGATTTGAATCTTAAAAGGCAAAGAGAAAGAAAAGATTTCAGACACACCAGGCAACATTTTTACTGTTACCGCAGCTCATTTCAGAATGCTTCTAGTGTTTCACAGTGGAATCTAGTTTCTTCTTCTTTACGTCTGTCTATTGTACTGAGAATAGTTATGGAGTTCAACACGAGGTCTGGGTTAAGTGAGGTGCATTCTCTTCTTTTCTGTATTGTAATACTCCTTTCTTGGTAGGTGGAGCACTTAATAACACATGCCAATCTGCTTTTTTAATGCAGAGAAAGTGCAGAGCACTTTTGTGCTTCTCTCTGCAGTTAGTGTTGCAGACTCAGTGGGTGGCTTTCACTTTATAATTTACAAACATTTGCAATTCTTAGTCAATGTTCTTGGTTCTCCCTTTTTATGTGTGTTTTGATATGGTCCTCCTGAACCTCATAAAACGGTATTTTCACAGCATATCGTCTTGCCCCAGTTATGCCTGTGCTCAGAGTAACATAACACTCTTGGCTCGTAGCTGCTGGAATGTAGCCCTGTGCCAGCAAACGTGGTACTGCAGCACCCCACAATTACTCCTACAGAAATATCAGTTATTATTTTAAGATTTATAGCAATTTTTCTCACAATATATTTGTCTTGGAGAAATTGGCAGAGGAGCAGAAGTCACCTTGATGTACTTGCAGTTGAATTGATGGTGATGACAGTGTTATGGCAGAAGCATTTTAACTCCAGTTAAACAATATCAGCTGTATAGATAAATAACACAGCAGACTACAATATTTTGCAGTTTACACAGAAAAATGAGTTTAAACAGCATTAGAATGAAATCGCAAGTACCTTCAAATCTCTACAGAAATCATTATAGTTTTATTATCCAAGCCACTGTTGTTTCTTAACAGTGTTTTGATTCAATCAATGCTGCTTGTGGCACCAAAACACATGAATTTAGGTGCAGTGAAGTTGGAGGGAGTTTGCTCAGTGACCAGCAGAGGGCAATAACTGCTAACAAATAGATTTAAAGTCTGTGAATGGACTTATAAGGGACTGTAGTAGTTTCACCTGCAGGAGTGGCCTAGATGTGCAGGAAGGATATGCTCTTACACCTTCAAACCCATAATCATATATGTTATATATTTCAAGGATATGCTCTCACACCTTCAAACCCATAATCATATATGTTTTCCAAAATATTTCTTTCATCCCGTGTGTAGTCCTTTCTGCAGCTCATTACTATTATTACTCTTTACTTTGGTGTTGACCCTATTAACAGGAAATTATTCCAACTGCTCTTCATCTTTACATTTAGTTCACCTGTTTTACCTGAGCTTTTCCACTGCAGACAGTGGGATTATCAATTTTTGTAGATTTAAAGCCATCTAAGCATCTTTTTTTCTGCAGCTCAGCACTCCTGAATTCAGATTAACATGTCTTTAAAAAAAATCTGAGTACATTGTCATTTCAGCCTTAATGATTAAAAAAAAGACTTGTCTTAATCCTCCACCATCTGATCTTAAAGATGGGCTTTCACACAACCAATGAGATTCTTTTTTTTACAAAAGTCTTTTTGCCACATGGAAAATATTAGGTAGAAAACTAGATATATTTGGTCTAAATGTCTCTCAATTTACAAACTAAAAAAAAGATTTAGGGAAGAGCTCAGCTTGGTTGCTTAAGTGCTATCAGCAGCAATGGAGTGAGGGATGGAGTAATGGGCTGACTGCTAGACTGAAGCTAGACAGGTGTATGAAGTACAGACACCTACGTCCTGCTGGAGAAGATTTTGTCTGGAGAGCAGCACCACAGTCTGTGCTCTGCAGTGTGAGGTAGTTGGTTGTATGGTTTCGCATAATAAACAGCACGGAGATAACTGTACAACCTTCTAGCTTTCCCTGCGGAGTCACTTTTGGCCACGTACATCCGGCACGGAGGTAAGTAGAAGGTCCATGAGCGGTCAAAGACAGGACTGTTTTTTGTTTGTTTTTTTTAAAGCTCTCTCTCCTCATCCTCTAAATGTGTGATAGGATTCTTCATCCATTCTTTCTAGTTCCACATGTGTTCTAGTGTTGTTCTTTGTGCTTAATTTACACAAATTCTATTTGGGTTTTTTTTCCGACCCAGTTTGTGACGAAGGCAGTATTTATCCAAATTAATCTGATCCTATCTTAGGTATTGGACAGATTAGTATGTACATGTGCAGCCTTCATAACTTATCGAATTTGTTATGAAATATCTTAGTACTTCTCTTGCATCGTCATTTATTAAGATATGTAAAAATGACCTTTAAAAACATTATGGTAAAAATGAACTATGGTATGAAAAACAAATTCCTGCCACTCCCTTCTTCTGAAAAATGTGCTGCTATGCAGCATCCAAAGAATTGGGAAGAAACATTCCGAAACATTTAAACATCACATTCCCCTCTAAAAGTAAAAGTAAGGAAACAAACAAAAAAAAAAACCCACTTGTTTTCAATATTTTTGTGTTTGTTTGTTTTTTTGTGTACCTAAAGTACTTTCCACTGGAGCCACTAGTGTCATCCTTAGGCTTGTGTTAGTCAATGCTGCAGATGACAGAGGAGCCTTGTTTGCCTTCATTTGCACACAAACAACCACCTCTGCTTCCATATTACCCCTAGGTGCAGTCCCCTGCATCCACCACCACACTCTAATCTATCCACTTTCATTGCCCCTCAACCTCTCCCTCCTCCCATCCCCTCAGTATGTCAGACCGGTGGTCGAGACAGCAGCCATCTGCAGTGCGTTATAGCCATCTCTCCTCTGCTGGAAGGGGAATTGTGCTGATTCGACACTGTCAGTCGGAGCATTTTTTATCATCCACCGCACAATCCTACTCCCCGGAACAGACAGTCTGAAACATCTAACAGTTGCAAGGTGTGCGGGGCACGGATAGTGTACCTGAGAGGAATGTCTTGTCTGTCCTATTCTTTCCTATTGTAGACTGTTTGACACGGTGCCGTGATATAAACGGTTCATTGACCATCCTGACTCAGATGGTCGTCAAACTCTGCATACATGGGACCAGATAGTTATGTCAAATTTGATGTCTAATTTTTTTATATGCTGTCTAATTTAGAAACGGTGATGACCATATCAGAATCTTGTGTAGTATGAAACAGGCTTTTGAGTCGCGGGTATTTTCCTTTCCATTTGCATTTATGTACAAAGTTGCAGAAAATGTGCACGGAAAATCGTGTGGTCTTTGAATCCCTTTGGGAAATAGACGCCAACAAGAGCATCCCGCGCCAGACGAGGTAGACATCATCCCAGACTGATGATGTCATCCCTGTGGAGCACTCCCAGTGCTTTGTCTCACACAGTGGCATTGCAGACTGCAGTCACACACACACACACACACACACTAACAGCCTTTTACGCACACATGCAAACTGCCATGCACACAACCTACCCATGAAATCCTGTGTTTGTAGCCCAAGTTAAACGACTGGTCATGGTGAAAGGAGTTCTTTCCTTGGTTTTTCGAGCCAAAATGGCATCCGGCTACTGCCAATGTCTGGGGGGAAAAGCAGCCCTGCAACACTGTATGTTCTTTAGAGGGCAGACAGAGGAGGGAAGGCAGAGACTCCTGCACTGTATAATCTATCCACAGTCACAATCTCTGCAGTAAACGCACAACAATTTGTCTTAGTGACATTAATGCGAGTAGAGATCCAATATGTGCGCTGCACAGGCTCACGCTGCTCAGCAGCTCATGTGGACAAAGCAAACGTGGAGCGTATACAGGCTAAACATCTTCTCCTTGTTGTTTCTATGCAAATGTGGGTGACAGGGCACACTACAAATACATCCATGGAGTTGAATGTGACGAGTTCAGCTGTACACGTCAGCTGCGAATAAGACAGATACATGGAGCAGGAAATCAATGCAGTCTGCTGTGAGTACGTGTCTGGGATACCTGCTGAAGTTCCATAGAGTGAGGTGGTGGTAGAGCATGAATATTCATGAGGTTTTATCAATATACAGTGTGGTGTCTTTTAACGTAACCTACATTTCTGAAAGAGTGCAGAGACCCCGTGTTGCGTATGTATGAAACAGGGCATGCTCTGAAGAGTTTGACCAGAGGTGGTGATAATCAAACTACTTGGTTTTTGCTTTTTGTACGCATTATGTTCTCACGATAACCTGTATGTTGTTAAAGTACATTTTAATCAGTACTGGTTTCTGCGGTCTTTTAAAGAAAAATGTTATGGTGGGTTGTGCAGGATTTTAAATTTGAATACAAGAATATTTTAGGCATAAAGGATGCTATGATTTTTTTTTTAAACAGATCTTTAATACATGTTATTTTGTTTTTCAAAGTGACTTTTTGTTATTATTAATGGGGATACAGCACATAGTAGTATAATTGTGCAGTATACTACACTGAGCAGCTGTATTAGGTCATGTGTATACAAAAGCATCTTCCTACTTTATCCACATTTGCTGTAAATGTGTGATGTGTGTGTGTATTCTATGCAGTAGAACACTTCAGGGCCATTAATGATGCTCAGACATCAAGTGTAGTGTTTATCCTCTATCTCCCTGAACAGACAGCAAATCAGGAGCTCCAAATTAGATTTACTTTTATTTCAGAATTTCCCTGAGGGCCGTATGATTCTGTTGCTCTACAAATGCAACACAACTGTAACTCCCTGGCTTCTTAGAGCGGCGCACATATTACCAGTCAGGCCACCTGTGGATGCATGAAGTTGGTACATGTCCAAAAATTTTTTTTGCATAAACAAAAATGACCTTCAAGCTCTTCATTCGACAGGTTGTGCTGTTTTGTTGTTCATGTCATAACCAGGTGTGGTTCTGGCTGTATTTAGATAACATTGTCACAATTCACTGCTGCATCAAAAATGCTCCTTTTCTTGATGCCTGTGAACAAACACCATCGTTAGAGACATTCAGGTTTTACCTGAGAGTGACTTGTCCATTGTCTACCTCTCTGGAATCCAGCTGTTTTCTTAACAGTGTTTACATTTGTTTGCTTGTTTTTGGTCTATAAATGTCCATTTGTGCCATAAATCCTGCAGTGGATGTGATGATGATGTGATTGGTGTACACACGCCAGCAGAGGCAGTAATGTCAGCATCTCAGGTTCATGAGACTCCTGGGCTTATATTTTCACTCTATTCTCATCCTATTAGAGATTGCTACCCTTTTCCATCCCCCCACTTTCTACCAGACACACACACACACACACACACACCACTCTTCACCTCCACCACCCTAACGCACAGCTCCTCTCCTTTGCGAACACACGTATAAACACACACAATCATGCACTCACTGCACTTGTATTCACTCCCTCTCTTCAGCTCTCACACATTTACACACACAGACGTAGCTCACAGACTGTGTGTGTGTGGTGGGTGGGTTTACTGGGCTAGTAGAGACGTGAGGAAAAAACGTGCGAGGAAAAGAGAGAGAGAGAGAGAGAGAGAGAGATAGATGAACACGGTGTAAAAGAAGGGAGAGAAAAGGAAGAGGAAGACTCCACAGAAAGCAAAAGAGAGATGACTGGGGATCACGAATGCTGTATGGCGGGTAAATGTGTTTGTGTGTGTGTGTGTGATTAATTATGTATACTTAGATGTATACATTTACATGTTATACTTTTTTTAAATCTGTTTGAGCAAATTGCTCATTTTACTTTATGTGTTATATTTAACTGCACTAATCTTGATAGATAAAAATTAATGAATTTATTAATTAAACGTTGCTCATATGTCCGTTTTGGGTAAATTTCCATCAAACCCAGTAAGAGTTAGCAATAAACTGTGTAAAAAAGTGTTAAGTAGTTTTTTCACCTATATAATTTAAAAAAAAATTACACAGCACTGAACAATATTTGTAGCTTGAACAAATAATAACCAATTGCAGAAACATGTATTAGTCTGTTATTGAGTAGTTACATCCATACCAGTGGTCCCTGACCTTTTTTTGTTCCAAGGACTGGTCAGCCAGTACCACCTGTTACCC
>NC_024319.1:10366075-10380918 GCF_000523025.1 Cynoglossus semilaevis | reverse complement strand
GTTGTTGTGGGGGGTGGGGGTGTGTGGGGGGTGGGGGGGGGGCGGGGGGGGGTTCTGTCTGCCTGTTTCTGTGATGTGTGAGCAGGCATGTAAATGCAGTAGTAAAGAGTCTGTTCTCTCTCTCCCTCTCTCTCATTTTCCCAGATTTGCAGCCGTGTCTGCAACAGCAACCCTGCGAAGACAAAAGGTGAGGAGCAGCACGGATGTCGATGTTAGTCAGGTGGGTAGGTGGAGAGAAGAATAATGGAATCAATACTGTTGTCTGTAACCTACCTGCCGCTGGGCTCTGTGTCTGGCCCCGGCGTAGACCATGAGAAGGCGAGCGAGCTGATGAGGAGCAGAGGTTCACTCTGAGCAGGAGAGCAGAGAAAAAGGAGCTGACATACGGTGATTGACTCTTTTCTTATTCATTATTTCTCTCAGAATGTAAATTCTACGCTCAAATGTAAATTTTTATATAGAGATGTGATACATTTCGAACTTGTCCATTTGCTGTATGCCTGCATGTGTGCAGTCCTCCTGCTGTGTATTTTCAGGCTTAGCTGTGATGTGTTTGCACACATTGAAAAGCCGTTTAATTAGCATCCGCGGCGTGTGTTGTTGACAGGTCATGTCTGCGTTTCACATTGGGATTTTCATCTCGTTTTAATTGTCACTTTCTTGCCCCGGCGTCTTACGTGTAAATCTCAGATGAAACAATTTGACTGATTCTAATTACCTTTCTTTCCACCAGGAAGCTGAGTAAGTAGAAGTCGCAGCTGTCAGGCAACGACGGCGTCGTACAGAATTCATTCATCTTCTGCTGCTGCAGCTACAGAGAAGCTGTTCAGCCCAGACATGTCCCCTTCTCTCTTGTGGTGCAATTTCACCGCACCGTCTAAAATGTAGGTGTTTTATGTTAAATCAACCTCCACTGCAGACAAATCCATAATTCATCCATAGGTTGTTGTATGAAATCTAACCTGGATTTTCCTCTAATTCCTAATCCCAAGGCCTGTTGCACATGTCAGTGCAACCTGTAGGTTCAGGCAGGGTGCATCAGTGCAGCTCAGTTTGATGCAGAACGTCATGCAGCTCCAGTGTAACTTCATTCATATTCATGCCAAGATGATTTACATGATGAAAACGTGTTTCCAGTGACAGATTTCCCAATGAGTCATCAATCATCCCAACATTTCAATTTACTCACATCCTGTTTTTTCGTTGAACATACGGCCGAATCGACTCTTTGTCATTCTCGCTGTCTGCCACTGGGTGGTATCTTTCATGAAATACATTTTCGATAAAAAAATATATATTTTTTTTTAATATTTAAAAAAATTATCAAAAAGAGAAGTGTTTTTGCTTCAATTGCAGGACGACCGACAGTAAATGCCTTTGTTGTCCTAGTTTCCCATTTCACCTGGTTTTTCTTCATCTCCATCGGCATAACTTTGAAAAAATATTCTACGGTTACAGGTGAGTAGAATATCCCTTGACTAGAAAAACTGCCACTGCAAAGCAACTAGCAAAGATTGTAACAGTAAAGATCTAAGAAATTGAAAGATGAAGTGTAGAAAGTGTAATTTAAGAAAGGAAAAATAATCTGGAGGCAAATATTATCCAGATTGGATGTAAGAACAGAATATACATTTTGCCAAGTATTTTTAAAGCTGTTTTAAATGTATCTGTGTACATTTTTTTTTGTCAGTACAATTTAGAATTTTATGTTCAAAATTATTTGAGCTCTCCTAAGTGACCCGTTCTTCCTTAGTTTACTTCGTCTTCGCCGCAATCTGCTCAGCTGCACTGTTGAAGGTATTTACTTGACAAAAATGTTCCTGTAATTTTTTTCTTTTTTTTAAACGAAGCCAAAAGTGAGTAAAATGTAGAGAAATATTTTTTGATGTTTTAATTGCGCTGATGAGTTTTGCATTCGTTCTGCAGCAGGACAGCAGCGGCCACTGCTGCAGAATCCAGGCGTCAGATGAGGTCACGTCTTTGTCTGGGTGCAGTGACTCTGCGTTCTTTCTTTTTTCTTTTTTAAGACCTCTCTGCTCAACTATTGGGAGATTTATTTTTTAATTACACTGCCCTGCCGGGTAATAAATCATCCTCTGTGTATTTTAATTTCACAGTATGCCCCTCTGTCCCTGAGACCCTTAACCTGTGAGGTCAAAGCAGGTCACAGGTGAGGTCCTCGGGAACAGGGCTGCATTCAGTTTCAACAACCTGGTAGTAAAATGATGGACCAAAAAGAAACTTGTGAAATATTTTTACTTTAAAATATTCACCATCTTCATTGGTTTTCTTAGTGTTGCAGCTGCATGACTCCACAGTTTCCCTGTCGTGTCCTGGACCTGACTCACCAGGTTGGAGGAGGAAACGATGGACTTTTCTCTGGCAGCAGATCTCTCTCAGGGGGCCGACCCTGTTGGCTGGCTTTGTGTTTAAACCCTTGATACAAGGGCCAATAGGAAGACAGCCAAGGGTCGTGACCCCGCTTCAATAATATCATCTTGGAAAATCAATCATTGTGGTCTCTTTATTTTTTTTGTCTTGTTTATTCTTGTGTCAAATAAAATATTTTCACAAATTTGTTGCAATCTGTTATTAGTTTGTTAATCTTCTACGTCTTTCATTTTAAAACAATTTCTTTCATGTTCTTGTCGATCGAATGGGGAGACAAACCTTTTTCTTATTAAAATTTAAATAAAATATTGGGTTTTTAATTTTCTATAATTTTGCGTACTCCCCTTAACACGTCTATACACATCTAAACGTGCAACGGGTGATGCAGCACGTTTGGGGTAAAATCCAGATGGTAGGGACTTTCATTGAAAAAAAAACTACTGTAGAACTCTGTCATGTTGCACCAAAATGATTAAAAATTGAAAATGTGTATTTCGAACATTGTGTAGAAAATGACATGATCCCTGAAGCCGTCAGCCCGGGGCTAATCATCTACCTTAGATAGTTAACCAGTCCGTCGCAGGGTCGTATATAGAGTGGTGTCAAACCGACTCAAGGTGAATAAACAGGTACATCAGTTTTGTAGTGAACCAAAGCACTGAGGTAAAACCCTGTAATAACGGAGGGACACCAGCAGTTACTCCTGGGTATATAAACCAATGACCTTCTAACTGTAAGGCAAAGGCATTACCCACTCTGCAGTGGCTCTCGGCTTTTGTAGAATAAGACCACAGATGTTACAGGCAGTTGTACAAAGGAACACTTGACGTTTTCTGTCCTGAATGTTGGGCTCGAAGAAGCAGCTTTTATTTTTCTGTAAACGCTGTGAGAATACTGCTGTTGTTGTAGGAAGACATTAAATGTGGTCGACTCAGAGACCACACACCTGCAGTGATGTAACAGACAATAAGAGACACACACGGAGGAACATATTTGGGATTATCCATGTGAGGGGGTGGGGTGGGGGGCTCAGCAGCCGTCTGACTTCAGCAGTCCTGGAGCAGACTCTTGCCTAATATTGATTGGCTTGTCTGCGTGGAGACAGATGAATGCATTAGTACCCAGCTCACCCTGCTATTGGAAATATATTAAGTTCATGTATTAGGCACCCTGTCTGGTTGCCATGGAGATGCACCGGGAGTGAGGGAGTGAGGGGGGTGGGAGCGGAGGGGGAGGACGGGAGACGAGTGGGGGATACAGGATGTGATGAGGCGGCCGACTTGATTTGTAGTCCCTCTCCCTCTCCACCTGCCTCTGTCACTCGTGTGTCCTCTCCAATCTCCGCTCTGTGTTTCTCCTCACTTCATGTTCTCCTCACCCGGGCATCCTTCTCTCCCCCACTTTACTTTTCTGAACTCCCATCAGGACAAATGTGCACTCTCTCCATCTCGTTGCACACTGTAGATTTTGTCATTTCTTTTGTTCCCAGCCCTCACCCCTCTCTCTCCCACTTTCTCTCTCTCTCTTTCACTCTCTCTTCCTTTTCGTGCTCCCTCTCTCTTTCTATCTGGTGCCTTGTCTGTTCTGTCTTCCCCACATTACCAGACTAGACTCTCATTTCTCCAGGGTTTTCTTGCAGACGTTTCTCCCACACTCCATCCCTGCATGTACTGTACTCCCTTCTTTTCAGCCCACCCCCACTCCCACCACCACCTTGACTGCTGCTGCTGCTGCTGCTGCTGCTGCTGCTGCCTCTCCTGGTTCACTCCATCTCTGTGCTCTGCAGTAAAACTGCTGCATTGATACAGCAGGAAACAGAGGCTGGAGACAATAGAAGGGAGGGAAGTAAAAAGGAAGTCGGGGTTGCTCGTCTCTCAAATCCAAAGTTGTTACACGAACCAGGAGCAGAAATAGTTTTATTTTATATTGGAATTTTTTTGGCTTTAGCATAAAAAAAGTAACAGTTCAGAAATGATCCAATTTAGCTGTGCAGTTACAATGAGTAACAGTCTCCATCTGTGCTGCTGTTACATTCTGACCGAATGATTTACAAATGTTGAGATGATGTTAACTGTTAACTGATCACTGCTTTTAGAGTGAATTTTAAAAAAAATCAACAAATGACTGGTACGGCTCTGACGGAAACCAAACTGCACAGATAAATGAGTCGTTAGAGCTTCATGCTTGTTAAATAAGGTCAGAAATGAGAGAGAGTAAAAAAAAAAAAAAATCCGAAATGATGCCCTGAAGAAGACAATTCACCAAATATTTCTGTCTTCCTCCTCCCCCCCCTCCTCCTCCTCTTCTCTCTTCCCATCTATTAGCCACAGTGTATGAGGAGAGGTTACAGACAGAAGCAGCAGACAATTTCACAGCAGCTGCTTCCAAAATGCCTAGAGGTGAGACATGCCTCCCCCTTCCCTCCCTTCCCCTCCATCTTTTCATCTACAGTGAGGACTACATCCAGTTATTGCTGCTCCATCTGATTTCTGTTCTCCATCTAATAAAGAAAGTTACTGCTTTTAAAGAATCCTACAGCGTACACACAGATTCAAAAATAATGGAGGCCTCCTTTTAGAAACCTTAATGAACTTCATAAAGAATTAACACCAGTGTCGATTTGTGATTCACAAGTTGTTTTTATATATATATATATATATATATATAAACAAAGAGACGACTTATTGGTGAACTTTCCTCTCTTGCTGCACTTTTGGATTGGGGTAAAATAATCTTTTTTTTTTTTTAACAAGTCTCAAAATAACTCCCACAGTAAAAGATGTTTCACCTGTCACTAAGACCTCTGGGTATTCTCTTAAAAAAACAGTCTACCTACCCAACATATTTGGACCAGTAATGCTGTTACATCACAGTGCTAACAGGAAGTGCATCTTGCTGTATTTACTTAACACATCCTTCATCTCTGTTTACCCTCCGTCATTTAAAATCTCCTCCTCTGAGCCTTTAAATACGCTGAGCTGAGAGTCGGGATTTGAAGAGGAGACTGAGGCCAGGGTTTTATTTCCACACATCCTATACATCCTCTGCACAGAGCCTCGAGGTACTCTTTAAGTCTGTGGCTTTTTTATGTAAGGTGACAGTCGACTCCCACACATGACAGTATTAGTATCAACCCTGTGCAGCACAGTCACTCTTTAGCATATCATCACTTTTACTCCACTCCTCAGAGATCAGGCTTAAGTGTTATCATTATGGAGGGCTCATGCTGCAGGAGCGGCCCCCCTGTGAATGTGATCTGTTTGTGTTTGTGTGTGCTTCTGTCTGTGTGGGCGGCTATATGTTTATTTCAGTGAGAGAGGTTAAAGTAATGGAGAACAGTGGGAGCCGAATGTGGCGCCATGTGCCATTTCACCCACCATATGACAGCAAAGTCATCGAGAGCAGGGTGGGAAATTAGCGGGGGCTCAGGGCACAATGTCCTGGAAATATCTGTTGGCCCTTGAAGCTCTCACAAGGGGGCTGTTAATGTCTGTGTAAGGAATAAAACATGGAATATTTTCAAATTCTTAGTGGAAAAAAAAAGATAAATTTCTCCTGCAGCTGGAAAGACTCGAGTTATTGCAGAACCAAGATTACTCTCCATCTACATACTGCATATATATATATATATATATACACAAATACATATATTTATATGTATATTTATATATATGGTATGGGTATATATATATATATATATATATATATATATATATATATATATACCCATACCATATATATAAATATACATATAAATATATGTATTTGTGTATATATATATATATATATATGCAGTATGTAGATGGAGAGTAAGTACATATGTGCATGCTAATTTGCTTTAAGAAATACAAATTTGCATATTGGTAAATTAATAAGAATACCGTGTTACTTGTTTTTATCACCAGGGGGCAGAATGTACATCTTTATTCACAAGACTGTAGCTCAATATTGTGTCAGGCAGCGCTAAATAAAATCAAGGCTTTTATATCATTTTAAAGAGCATGTCTTACTGTTTAACGAAGATGATCACCTAAACTACGCATATTTTAAATTCTATATGACCTTTTCATGACCTCTGTGACCTCAGGTAAACTGCAGCTAATACCACCTTAAACCCAATTGTTCAGCTAAAACATGATCTCTAATATACGTATTAAAGTGTGTTTTTCATGTTTCCATGTCAGTTAACCTCTAAAAATAATATGACTACATAGACATACACAGGTGCAGTAGAGTTTGTAAATACACACATCACCAAAACTACATTTTCATATGATTATAAATTCCAAATACCCTTCATTCAACCAAACCCTTATGAGTGGTGTTCTACATTAACAGAACCGGATCGTAGTCCTTCTTAGAACTATTGGTCCTTGAAGTCAGTGACAATGAAAACATTGTCTGTGGTGAGCACTTCACGAAGACCATGATGGATTACCGAGCCCCTAACCCTAACACCAATCTGATCCTAATTCTAATCCCAACTCCAATCTGAATCTTGCACCTTAAAAATGCAGGCACTGGATAACATTTTTGTGACTGTCAGAAGGGGATTGTTATTCCCAAAGTTGCCACAGTGTGGCTCTATACTCATTTTTTAAAAAGAAGCTTAAATTGCCCTTAAACTTCTTGTAAACTTTGTGAAGGCAGCGGGACTTTTTCCCAGCGGGACTGGTTGGTTAATTGTGTTACAGTGAATATTTTGTTACGTAAAAGATCGTTTCCCCTGAAGTAACTATGTTTCAGTTTCTTCAGTTAATTCTGGGGAAACGATCTTTTTTGAGGAGGGAGGAACACTGTAACAGTTGCCCCGCTGTAAAGTGGCGTGACGAGTCACCTACCTGGTGGTAGCCCCCATGGGTGTCTAGTCAACAAGGGGATTAAAAATGGTACTGTTACTGTTACTTTTTGAATCAGTTACACTTGTAATGATATTCAGATGAGTGCAATGACGATGGTAAGAAAAGTGGCTAATACTGTATGTCCGAGAGCTTAATATTATTATTACATTGTTCGGGAAGTCTGTATCAAACAGGCAGCTCTTCGTATTACTAAAGGTCCTTCAAGTAGCTCTCGATTTCTAAGCTGTGGATGTTTTACGGGGGCGGGGGCAGAAATTCGTACGTTACATTGTACTATGCTGCTATTTCAGGTAGTCGGTTGTACTACAAGCGCCCAACATTAGCTAACCCTCTCACTCTCCCTCTCTCTCTCCCTCTCTCTCTCGCTCTCTTCAGTTATGTCATATATATGTAAATGTTCAAGTAAATGTTTTAGTAAAATATTTTTTAACAAATACTTCAAATGTCCTCCTCCTTCTTTACTGTGAGTGAAATATGCGTTTGTCACGTCAACCATCGTCAACTGACATAACAAACATTGGAGTGATGTGAGATGATGATAAATTGACAGTTATATGTTTTGTATCATAACTCAAACACAAACATAAAAGGAAAATAACCTCTCAAGGCTCCAGGCTCCACAGAACATTCACACCCTTCACACACACATGTTGGAGACGGATCAGTCATCTGTGACCTTCCAGGATCGACGTTCCAGGGTCAGAAATTAACAAGACTTTGGGGGGAAAAAATCAGTTCATGTGGAACTGTAAATTAACCAATTAAAACAGGGGTTCTTAACCTTTTTGACCTTTGACCATTTAATATTTAATTGACATAATTGACGATTTAATTGACCTCACTCAGTTTGACTTGTGATCAACATAAACCAAAAAGCCGTAGAAAAAGAACAGATTCCAATGAATTCTTAGATACTCTCCTGACTGACCACAGGGAGACGTGTCGTGAAACTAGCCTCACCTGAGTGGTTGATCATTCTTTTTTTCTTTCACCAAAAGAAGAGACGCTGCTTGGCTTCCTCACAGGTAATGGAGTGCAGTAGCATGTTTTCAACACTCATTCCCCACCGTACATTCAGGTTGGTCTTCGTGCTGTAGTCTGTGGTCTTTACTGAAAACTGATTCTATTTTGTACCTAATGGCACCTGTGCAGGTTTATAGTGTCAGTGTTAATAATAATAATAGTTATTATTATTATTAATATTATTATTTAAAGTACTAGAATGTTAGAATATATTTAATTTTCATTGAATTTCTTTTATTTAAAAAAATGCACATTTCTTAAAAACTAAGAAACATCAACAGTCAGTACGTTCCTTTAGCCAGAAGGAACCAAACGTTTACTGCGTGATCTTTTCTAATTTCCAGCAAATCAGAGCCAACAGAAGCCCAGGTGATTTATCTCAAAGAACACTGTTGTTTTGGTTTTTATAATTGGAAACACAGAACCTCCTTTCTGGCTTCATTAACTACAAAGCTGGAACTGTGGCTCCTGGTTCCAG
This sequence comes from Cynoglossus semilaevis, assembly GCF_000523025.1. Classification (NCBI taxonomy): domain Eukaryota; kingdom Metazoa; phylum Chordata; class Actinopteri; order Pleuronectiformes; family Cynoglossidae; genus Cynoglossus; species Cynoglossus semilaevis. Next base: position 10,372,164 of record NC_024319.1, on the reverse strand, counting down.
GTACAAGAAGATACTGTATCAGACAGCTGAGTCACAGTCTGCTCTTAGAGCCACTGACGTCCTGTCTCCGCACCAAAACTCCCATCATCAACCAAATATGTAGATAAAAAAATAAAAGAACAAGTTATTTTTTAATAATAATAATAATAATAATAATAATAATAATAATAATAATAATAATAATTATTATTATTATTATTATTATTATTATTATTATTATTATTATTATTATAGAGCAGCTTTTTAAATATTTTATCTCAGTTTTTACAGTTGAATTAAATGCATATAAAATAATAGATAATATTATATATTATTTATTTATATGCTTTATATAATAATAATGTAAAATATGCAACTGTCCCAGATTAGGACGCCACCTTAACCATTTAATCACAAGGGCGTTATTTAACTCCTTATATGTATATTTATATATATGGTATGGGTATATATATATATATATATATATATATATATATATATCTATACATACACATACCATTTCACTGTAAGTGCACCATGTTCAATATATTTTTATATATATTCACCTAATTTATTTTTATATATATGTTGAAATTTATATATTTATATATGTATATACTGTATATGTGTATACCTGGAAAAAAAAACACAGTCCTGTCTTTATTGAAGCCAATGATCCAGACTTCAGGAACAATGTCTCCCTGGTGGAACAAGCTCATTGTGAGTGCACTGACAGGGCTGTGCTGCCTTTATAAAGCACTCGTGGAGTAACTAAATATAGTCAGACATGACTCAACGTACAACTTGTCATTTGAACAAGTGACTTAAAGTATTTTTTCCAAAGAGTTGCTTGGTTGCCAGGACAAAGAGCTGATGTATTGTGAAAGATTTTCCAACAGGAACTCTCAACACAGCCCTGCGATATAATGTCTGAATCACATTGGTCGATCACTGAGGGTGAGAGAAACTCTGTTGGTGTGTGGACCAGGAGCACGCTGTGTCATTGTAGTTTTATTCCTCATTGAGCGGCTCAGACCAAGGTTAATGGATTAAAGGGAACTGATGAATAATAGCAATCAGACCTAAAGTACGTAAAGAACTCTGGTGGATGTGAGTCATCGGCGTATTTCCTCATGATATAATGTAGGTTATTCTATCCCAAAAATTTCAGGTTTTGACTCATAACTCATAAGACTACTGATCTCAAGCCTACTTTTTGTGCAATAAACATCTTTCCCATTTTCTGGTTATTGTCCTTAGTTGCCTTTTCCTAATAACAAGAAATTCAGCTGCAACCACTTTCGTTTAGACAGGTTTGGTCAATGCTTGAGGGAATTAACTCATTTCTCAGAGCTAGTGATTTCTTTTTCTACAGAAAACTACGAGAAAGCTGCGTTAAAACAAACTGTTTATCAGATAATTACAATTCTTCTGCCACCTCCAGTTACTCCTACCCTTTTGCTGACGATGCTGTTATATCATGGTCTAATAGTTCTTTGAAGAAACCATTTGTTGGTGCAGTATTTAACAAAGTCAAAATTCAATTTAAAATTCAACATAAAAAAACCCTGAAAATTTCTCAAGATCTGTGCATTACCAGACCAACATATAGAACAGAGGATAAAAAGTTCTAGGACAAATTAAAAAAATGTTATTATGGAAAATATTGAGGCTCTTTCTCTAGACTTGCTTGATTTGTCTAGTGTGCCACGGAAAATTATCCAATGTCACTTAATTGGTCCCAAAACTATGTTTTATTTATTCATGAATACGTGACAGACAGAGCAATTAAATCCTCTTCCACTAGGTGGCAGCAGGTGGTTTTTAAAACTAAGAAAAGATAATCAGAACTGTTGAAGAAGATCTTTGTGTCTTTCTTCAATTCCTGTCACTATATGAGCGTTGTCTTAAACTTAACAGGAGCAGATTTTTAGTAAATTTAAACTAGAATATTATTATATTTCATTACATGAGATTTTTGTTTGGTGATGTGCCGTGGGGTTTCTCTTGATGATATATTTGTCCCGTGGCTCAAAAAAGGTTGGGAAACACTGGTCTACACACGTGAGAGGTTTTTTTTTTAATTGGACAATCATCGTAATCATAGGATTCATGGAGGTCTTTCAATAATATTGTTTTCAGATCTGGTTCAAGACATGAAAACCTGATCTGATAAAAAGAAACTCGACAAAGACATAATGATAAAGGTTCAAAATGTCAAAACTGTTGGTGACATGTGTCTGTTAGTTGGAGTTCAATATTTCAAAACTGTGGCATCTGACTCAGAACCTTTTACATTCCATTGTGCAACTACCTTTTTCCGATTTCATCAAATACAGCCTTTTGCTTTTTGAACTGTAAGTGGATTTGATTTTTGTTCCTCACAAGTCAAACAAAATGACTTCAATTAAATCGTCATGTAAATATTAAATGGTCAAAGGTCAAAAAAGGTTAAGAACCCCTGTTTTAATTGGTTAATTTACAGTTCCACATGAACTGAGTTTTTTTCCTCCCAAAGTTTTGTCTATGAAGAATCTCAGTCATCCAGGTCATGGTCAAGGTTGAAGAGTTCTTTGAGGCAACTGGATGTGAAGAAACTCTCGTTTCACATCTCGTCCACCACCAGTTAGGACTGGAGAAGCCTCTTGGATGAGAGGTGGAACGTTTTCCTTGAGAAAATGTCATGTCCAGTTGCTTAACAAAGCTCTTTAACCTTCTCCATAGTCTTGTTAATTTCAGATCAACCCTGGAAGGTCGAGCCTGGAAGGTCACTGATGACTGATTCATCTCCAACAAGTGTGTGTGCAGGGTGTGAATGTTCTGTGAAGCCTGGAGCCTTGAGAGGTTATTTTTCTTTTATGTTTGTGTTTGAGTTATGATACAAAACATTCAACAGTTTAGCAGCAACTTATCATCCTCTCACATCACTCCTATCTTTGTTACCTCAACAGTTGACGATGGTTGACGATGGTTGAAGTGAGGGTGAGAAACGCCTCAAGTGCATATTTCACTCACAGTGAGATGATTGATGGGGAATCCCTGAATAATAATCCTCATAATTCTTAAAATCACCGGAAGAGGTTTTCTTTTCTTTTTTTGTTTTAAAATTAGCCTGGGGAGTTCTTTAGCCGTGCCTGTATTTATAACTTGTGTTTAACTTACTGTGTGACATGTCGGCCAACTCTTTTCTTTGCGTGACTTCAAACATTTTAGGAAGAGCACGCAGCTTCAAACTGTGTTTTTGCGTCGTTTCCAGTAAATGATGGCAGGACTGCAGCATGAGTGTGCAGCTGCAGCTCACTGTGAGGTTGTCAGATAAACGCTGGTTAACGCCCTCTGGTCCAAATGACTCCATATGATCTAATGGAAATTGTTTTTTTTTATAGTATCCAGGGTTCTTTACTGCAAACTGTTTTTATGTAATATCATTATTTCAAATAGGGTGTAACAGTGCAGAAAAGCCAGTTCAGTTCACTACGCACTTTGGTATTGCCATCACAGAGGCAGAAAAACCCCCCAAAATTGTATAGATACAGTATATATATATATAGCTATTTAGTCACCGCTGTATCCTAGTATCCTCAAACTCTCACCTTTTCACTCCTTTTGATGTCACCTTGTTTTCATTATGACGTCAGTACAGACATCATTACAGCGAACACTGTAACGACTGCGATGGTTTTCACATGTCCAGGAAGCTACTGCAGTTGGGCTGTGTGCTGCCGTTCAGACAAGGTGACAGAATGAGTCCTGCTCATGCTTCCTGTTCAGATCAAACGTGCTTCCCCATATGTGCTCTAACTGAAAGTTCTCCATGAGGGAGGAGGGGGTGAGAGAGGCCCAGACTGGGTGGGGGAGGACGGGCTAATTGAAAACAGACTTGAGGGGATGTGATGTTTGACTTCGTCACGTCTTTAACTTTTTTTTCTCTTTCCTCTTTTCTGACTCAATAAGACTCAAATTCCCAAGAAAGTGTTTTTTCCCCATAAATCTCCTGACATCTGAGACGTACGTTGTTTAGAGACGTTGTTTACGCTAACGTCAAAAGTACAGATGTTAGAAACCGCACTAGCTGTGATATCTTATCAGCCTCTCAGCTCATAAGAAAACTGAGACTGTTACTCATATGAGAATGTATCCCAGTTAGCCGACCTGACATGGTTTCAACCACCAGGGTCTTGACTCACGGTATGTGTGTGAAGATAGTCTGGCAGATGGTGAAGTGTTTGTTGTATCTTAAATATTTCCGGATCTTGCCAGTGGTCTTGTGGCCGTCTGCCGCTGGGAGAGCTTTCCCAGGCCTGAGCAACAGCTGAGAGAGAGTCGTAACAACATCTCCACGTCATCATTTCCGAAAGCACAGATAACGTTGGTGTGATTCCTAACTCTGTCTGGATTCTGTCATTGGAATCTCACTCTACATTTTACAAGAAGCTATCACGGAAACTAAACGAGGAATTAGCCTAAACATCACTGACAACCAAGGCCGTCGAAAATGAACATTTTAGTTTTGTTAATTCATTTGTGAAGATTAATACACCGACAGAAAATATGTATTAAAAAAATGTTGTTAGGATAAAAATTATACCTTTGTAAAATTATTTACAAAGGTATTAAAATTATTATATATTACAGGGTTGAATGTTCTTAAAGGAATTCTGGGTAAAAAGTTTTTTACAACCAGCAGAGATAATAATTTTTGTTTGCGTCATTAACCTTATACTATATTATCCTTTGGATGGAACTGGAAAACTGGAAAGTTTCAAGATAAACATGTGTGTTGACTCCTTTTTTCCATGAATACCTGTTTGTTTAACCCTGTATTCAGTGAAACTCACTACATTCAGCCCTGATGAAGTGCTGCTCTTCCTTTAACAAATAAGTACAACTCCAGCACAACTGACGACAGGACCACGGCCTGTCAGTGTTACAGTAGGTTGAAAATGATCTTGTATTTGTTGTTTAATATCACACAGGTAATATTTGATTTTATTAAAACAAACATTTAAATATATAGAATTTGGATTATTTGGTGAAAACTTATCATGAACTATTTTGTGTTTTAAATGGTTTGGCTGCATTAGACATATATATATATATATATATATATATATATATATATATATATAGTATATATCTAAATATATACATATATGTGTCTATGTGTGTAATTCATAATGAATCCATTTGGAACCCACATTTGCGTCACATTCCAGCATTTTAAAAACACTTTACTGTGCTCTGTGCTCTGTGCATGGATTCACTCACCTTCCCTCTACAATTTCATTCAATTTAATCCAAGGGAAACCAAACTTTTTGTTAGAAAAAGTATTTTATTGCATCTCTTTGTTCACATTCTCAAACCTTTCCACTGACACATTTCTCAAAAAAAAAAAAAGAAGAAAGAAATAACAGTAGTGCATCTTCACAAGGTAATTCACAGATAGTAGAAAAGTTTACAGCAACAAAACATAATGTTGATTAAAATATCTGTACGGGTTTTTGTCTATAGAGTTGATATCAATGACCAGCACACAAACATATTTATTTCACCTCGTCCAGTCTCGTTGTACTTTCAAGTAAATCTGCTGTGTGCTGAATTGGCTACCGTCGATCCAGTGCAGCAGCAGCTCCAGTGTGCAGTGCTGTGATGAAGACTATAAATAAACCATAGAGTGAAGCTCGTGGTGATCTGGTATTTAAGGCGATGTGAAAACACCTGTAGATAAATAATTGAATACTCAATTACACAAAGTCAGAGAGTATATTTTTTGTCCCCACGTTTTCATTATGAATGATGACCTGTAGGGGACGCAGCTGTGTTCGGTCACACTGTAACAAATACAAACCTGAGGATACTGTAAATCTCACTACAGTTTTGTTCGGTTTAATTAGTGCAACAACTTTTAAATACAATATTTTTTTTTTTTAAAAAGTCTTTAATTTTAATGTGTTGTCCCTCTGGCGTTTTTCATTTCAACTGTATTTTTTTTATGGAATTCATTGGAATAGCAGCTGCATGTCTGTATTCATTTAATAACAATAAACAAACCAAAAATAAAATTATAAAATAGAATAAAGGATTAAATAAAATAACTTTTTTTCTCTTT
>NC_024319.1:10296863-10366069 GCF_000523025.1 Cynoglossus semilaevis | reverse complement strand
TCTTTCCCTTTTTTTGTGCTTGACATGATTGATGTAGACCACACGTGTCAAACTCATTTTGGTTCAGCGGCCACATACAGCCTGAGTAGATGTCAACAGGGCCGGACCAATACAATCATAACATAATTACTTATAAATAACAGTAAGTCCATGTTTTCCTTTGTTTTTCTGGAAATAAGTAGTAGTTTATGGTAAATAATTTGACAAAACATCACCAACGTGACGTGTTTGTGCATTTTGTCAGGCGAGGCCTTGATTGAACCCCCTAGTGGCCCAGTTTTGGCCCACGGGCCATATGTTTGACAACCCTGATCTAGACAGTCACTGAGTAGGTTTGTGAACGTTTTCTACATAACCTGCGGAACCACACCCAGTAGAGGAACACCATGAACAGCCAGTAGCAGATGTAGGCCACCAGTCCAAAAACCAGAAACTTTGTTTCCTCCAGCTTCGCGGGGGTTAACCAGTCCAGCTGACTTTCCTTGTAGATTGTGTAAACGAGTCCTCCCAATAAAATGGCCGCCCACACTGACAGGGGGAGCAGGGGCATGTAGTTCCCCACGATCTTCTTCCTGCCTGACGTCCCCCAGCTGCTTTTGTTCATGGTTATTATGGCAAAGTATTTGGCCGGCAGCAGGCTGGTCATGTACAGAGCCGAGTAGAGCGACATGAACACCATCACGACGTCTCTGCGCAGAATGCAGGCGTACGCTGCCTTCACCAGCCCAATCAGCTGGATGCAGCACAGGACCCACAGGATGTCCCACAGAGAGCCGGTCCAGAACAGTTGGATGATGGTGGCAGTGACAAAGAAGGGGAAGATACCTGAGACGATGGACTCGTAGGTCATCCACAGGTGGTGCTTGTGCCACCACATGGCGTTGTACAGCCACTCACGAAAGTAGGACTTGGTCCAACGTGTCTGTTGGTTGAGCCAGCGCAGGAACTGTGCAGGTGTCTCTGTGTAGCATTTGGAGCGAGCTGTGTATCTGGGGAAAAAAAACACAATGAATAACAAAGATCTATAAATGACTTTGTTGTCTTGTTGTCTAGCTTTAACTGCCCGTACGGCATGCAGATGTGGGCCACTTGCTCTATTTGAGCAGAATTTCCATCTGGCCCAGTTCAAAATAGGTCGCGAAAAAATTCCAGTGACCACATGAGGGCTCTCTTTGATACAATTGCCACGCTCAAAAATAACTAAATTCTTTGTTTTGTCTCGTACATATCTGTGTCACAACAAAAATTCAATTCAGTTGTGTATTTGTATGTTTTGTCGGAGGAGTTCTTACTTCGTGGCATATCCCATGCTCAGCATCCTGTTGGTGAGATGTCTGTCATCACCGAACGTGCAGTGAGTTCCTAGAAACTTCTGATTGTACCAAGACTCCAGAAACTGCTGGAGAATGTCGTTCCTGTACAGACCTTTATGGTAAAAAAAAAACAAGAGCACAAATAAAAATCCGAGCCCTGACAGGAGTGGCATCTTTAACTTGCTTAGTGACAGTAACAAAATGTGTGTTACCCAGAGGGCCGCTGATGCAGGAGACACAGTTGAAGAAGGACTGACAGGACCTCTCGATGTTGAAGGCCATCCAGTATCTCAGACTGCTCATGAAGCTGATGTAGGAATCCTGCATGTTGAGGATCATCACGTCTCCGCCCACGGCACCGTACTTGGTGTTGCTCTCCAGCACCTTGCACAGCTCCACCGTGGCCAAGGAGTCCAGCTTGGTGTCCGAGTCGCACACCTGGAAATGAAGGCACGAAACAGATTCAGGTCACATAGATGTGCGACGATCACCCAACATGAATGATTCCACCTTCGGCTACTTTGGGAGTATTTGCAGAGAAGTGAATTACAGTTGATACCTGAATGTAGTCGACTGACGATCCCAGAGCTTTGAATGCTGTGTACATCACTTCCCTCTTCCCGCCCCATTTCTGCATGATGCACACACATCTCTTGGTTTGGATCAGATGCTCCACCTCTTTCATCTGAGGATCTTCTTCTATAACACAGTCACCACCTTCTACTAGTGGACCGTCAGCTGTGGCCTTCTCCACATCCTGCATGGGATTCCACGAGTGGTAGTTGTTCTTCCATACGTAGCAGCCTGGGTCCTGGTCTGTGAACACCTCCCTGAACATCTCCATCATGTACAGATCATCGTCTGTGTTCCCATCCACCACCATGATGATGCGCAGCAGCTCCGGCGGGTACTTGAGCGCCCTGATGGAGTTGAGGCACTCCCTCAGATATTCAGGGTCCTCCTGGTAGGCCGATATCGTGAAGCCGATGGTTTTAGTGAAAGAGCACGGCTTTTTACGGGCGTTCATCCGTCGGTGTTCGATGAAGGCAAACAGGCTCTGGATTAACACATGCAGAGAAAGAAGAAGTCCATAGAAGCCAAAGGAGATGATTCCATACGGCGAGGTCGCCAACTGGAAACCATCAATGTAGGCCCAAACCATCACACCCAGGACCACGAGAGCAAACAGGAAGGTGAAGATAGCACGGGTGGCCGAGGCCAGCTTCTTCAGTAAAGGCTTCAGCTTCATTGTGTTTCTCAGACTGAGGGACAAATTAAAAAAAAAAAATTAAATATGGCAGGTAGAAAAGAAAAAAAAACCCAATATTAACAAGCACTCGTGTGGTTTGTTAAAAACTGTGGGTGTTGTCCAACAAACAGAAACAGGACAGTAAGAGTTCAGTCCCCGATATGTTTTAGAAATGTAGATTAAAGTGTGATTAAAACAAACAGCATGCTTTGTCACATTAAATCTAAAAGGCATTTAATAACAATTATATATATTTATTATATAAATACCAATGAATTTAATGAAAAAATGACAAAAGTGCAACTAATACAATTTCATCCAGGTTATGTAAATGTTTATGGTTTTCACAAAACGTGATGTACACTCCATATTAATACATAAACATACAATAATATATTTATTTGTGTGTATATACGTGTATGTTAATGTAGCACATTATATATGCAAAAAAGAAGATATATTTACGAATGTATTTATATATCGATGCGTTATATATAAATCAATATATAATAATCAATACAAAATAATAATAATAACTGATATGAAACATTTTCACCCATACCTGTGGTCAGTGTCTCCTGGCCGTCAATGTTCCAAGCATCCAGCCGGTGTCGGTGCAGATGTGATGGAACCATGTTCGCTCTTTTTATGTCTTGGCCACGACCACCATCGGTTTACGCGCGCCTCCGCTGACTCAGCCGTGCGTCAGGAGGAGGCGCTGGTTCCGCCCGCCTGCTGAGAACATTACCGGGCCCACACCACTGGACGCTTTGTTTTCATCTTTACCATGGAAATGGAGATGAAGTGTTGTTACCACACAGTTTTCTGTTAAATGGAAACAGCTTTATGTTGACAAATGGCTGTGACTTTTCTTTTGTTTTGTTTTTGTTTGGGTTTTTGTTTTTTTTGTGATGTTTTGGACAATAGCTTGTCCGTCGTTTTGCGTCAATTAGGATTTCCTTTCTTTTTTCTTTTTTTCTTTTTCTTTTAACACACTGTTTCTAATTAGCTTAAATGTCTCGCATTTATAAACGATTGCATGTAACAATTTAAACACAGGAAGTGTCAGATTGATTGTTTTTTTTTTTCTGGAAACGCCGTTAAACCGATTTCATTCTAAGATCAATAACGAATAAAACCCTAGGAAATCCCAGGTGTTATTAAGCTTTTCCACAATTTGCTAGATGTTGCCCTCTGCTGGACACTATCTATAAATACACAGAGTATAATTTGTGTTTTGACTTTTATTTATTGTTTCGGATCTTTTCCCGCCACTCAGTTTTCTAAATTAGTTTTTCTAATTTTACCTGAATTGTTCTGTTCTTAATGATAATATGATCTTAGCTTAGTTTCCTGAAAGAAAACAACAATTCGACGTAAAACGATAACAGTCAGTCATTTACCGGGTCACAAAAATAATACAGTATTTTGTTCATTGGCAGTTTCGTTACTTTTTTTCTGTTGTTTTTTTTCTCTGTGTTTTCTTCTTTTCCTGTTTTCCCCAAGTGATAAGGGTGGTTCTGCAGGTGTTTTTGACCGGTCCCCTATAACTGTTTTATAGCACCCTCTGCTGGCTAAAGAGATGTTGACAGGGCTGACTTGGGAGCAGGGACTGAAGACGGTTTCTCTCAATACGTCCCAGCTTTCATACCATCCGAACTAAATTGTAAGGCGGGGACAAACACTCCAGAGTTGGGCTCTGGCAGACTAAGAATGTTGGGTGTGAAATTTTGTGATTGAGTTTAAAGATAAACATGTGATTTGTAGTTGGGTCAACAGTTAGGGTTAGGCGGTCGAGTTGGAGAAGAGGACTACGTTCTTGTTGGGCTTCACACATGGAAATAAGTTAGTCCACCAAAGTGGTACCATAAAAGTACGTGGGTGTGTGTGAGTGTGCACATGTGTGTGTGACACTGTGCAGTGAATAGTCATTTCAGATCTGCCTCACATGAGTTCCCGCCAGCTCTCCTGACTAAACCCTTCACAGGGCGATGTGTCCATGACGGTCCACACCCTGTCCCACAGAAGCTGGTCTGAGCCGTCAAAACCATTCAAGTCAGATCCAAGCAGAAACCAGCCATGACATGACGTCACGTCAGGAGACTGACTGGGCCGGGGTCCAGGTGGTTGAGGGGGCGGTGAAGTGTCCGGACTCCATGTTGTATGTTGTAGTCTGTGAGGTTCTCCAGACCTTCAGTGTTAGCATTAGCTGTGATGGAGAGCAGTGTTGTCACTGAGAGTTTTAGTTTGTACAAATTAAAAAAAAACAATAACAAAAATGTCCTTGATAAAAGAATTAAAATCACCATCATTGTTTCGAGTTGCAACATTCTGTCCCTGAACTGCTGATCACTGGACTCTACTGTTCTAGAACTTTCTAAAGGAAGGTTGTATATTGTTGTATGTTCTTTATTCTTTCCTTCCTTCTTTAGCTTTTCCTTTCTTCGTTGCTTCCCTTTTCTAACTTCTGTCCTTCCCTTTTTCCTTCCTTCCTTCCTTCCTTTTATTTTCCTTTTTTTCACAATTCTTCCCCTTCAGGGAGTTATGTGGAGCTCAACAGTTTGGTGACAATTCCTGTGACACAGTGAAGGGTCGTGGTGCTTTGGTCCAGAGGCCATGTCTCTGTGGAACCCCAGGGTTCACCTCCTGGGAAAGATCAAATCCCAGTTAGGGCGGTTGGTACCTTCCAGTGGACTCACCACCCTCAGGAGGGTTTCATGAGGGGCTGGTACGGTGCAGTGTGGTTTGGTGGCAGCCGTGGAGACTGCTGCTCCCGCCACCTGGTAACAGATAAGTGGACGATGGATGGATGAATGGCACTGAAGTTTTTTAAACTGTGGTGTGTTTAAGGACTGGGATCAAGTCCTGATGGTTAGAACAGATCAGAATGACCTTGACCTTGATAGATTTCAGTTCTTGTTTCATTTTTAGATGTTGTAGCATCTTTTTCACCATGGTGTTTCACAGTAGACTAGGTTTGTTGAACAAAATTGCCCAGTCGGTGTGTAGCTTGTCGGTTTGAAGGCTGATGTTTGTTATTTATTCCCTCCATGTATCAGTACAACGTTCCCCTTGAACTGCTGGTTCCCTCTGACTTAGAGACTGCAGTATTTGACTGTTACGCTGCATGAATCTGAGGCCACATCAAGTACATGTGCTGTCAAGGTCACTGCAGAATATGAAAAGTCTTTTGCTCCTGTCCAGGCCTGTGTTTCGCCCCATAGAAATAAAAGTCATTTATTTTTTATACACAGGCCATGAGACCTCAGAGCCTCTGGTTGGATCCCAGTCTTTATTTGGTGGTCAAGCAAATGCCTGGTGACTCAGTCTTCCTCTCTCCGACACACCCAGGCAACCAAAACCCACTTAAATCATTCTGGGATTTTGCGATGGATTGTTTGCGTATGTGCACCTGCTGCATTTGACGTCCGAAGCAGACGTTCATCAAGTGCTTCCTAAAAGGTGCAATGTTCAAACATACACTACATGGTTGGTTTGGCCTGAAGCACAAACTGGACCAAGACTTTTCATAAAGGTAAAAAAAAAAATTATTATCTGATTTTTTATTTTTTCAAAAATGAATGATTGTTAAAGTGGAGCAAAGATCATTAAAAAAAATAACTGTTTTCACGTTAGAATTTCTGGACTTCTCCTTGTATAACTTTAAGGATCTTGACCAAAAAAAAAAATCTCTTACCAGATAGTAAAGTGGTGAAAAGCCACAGTTCCCTGAGTGCTCTATACTCACTGATTATGGAGTGTGGCCAGAGTGTGCAACATGCTTTACAATTTCAAGCCACAGGGAGCAGCGTAGCGACATTTTTCCGCTGCGGTGATTTATTGTGGCAGACTGTAAATATCACATTTGTTCCTCAAATGGTGTGTGTTCTCCTGAGGCGTCCTCCAGCGATGTGTCGGCACTTTCACTGTTTCAGAGCGTCGGTCACTGAAGGGGTTAAATATAATGAACTTTCCCTGTTCTGCCCTCATTTATTTACAGCTATTTTCCCTCACGTGCATATGGATCATTTTTATGCAACACTTTTTCTGTCACACATCTGTCGCCCACTCACGCTGCTGACACAACAGTAGGAGCAAACCAGAGGAGCCAGGAATCAGACCCTGACAACATGCTCTGTCCACTGATCCAGATCTATGTTTATGTTTGTTTTTTCTTTCCCATAAATGTAACCAGTGAAAGTTCAGTGGATGCAAAAATCAAAAACCACACGGTGCACAAAAGTCATCTTGAAAAGTACTTTACTGAACGCGGCTCTGTTCACGTCTTTACTGCTCATCCAGATGCCATTGTGTTCTTGATCCATGAGGTGTAGTTGCAGACCTTGGCGTAGACCCCAGGCTTGTTTCTCAGAGCGCAGCCTTGTCCCCAAGACACGACTCCCTGGAGCTCTCCACCACACACCATAGGACCACCGGAGTCACCCTGAGGGTAAAAGAGAGGGGCGTGTACCTTCACTGATGCTGTGTGATCACTGTGCGACTTATTTTGGTTTTCAGTAATAATCGTGAGTGGCGCTTTGGCCCAGAGGCAATGTCTCTGTCATTGGTGTGGAACCCCAGGGTTCACCTCCTGGACAAGTTCGAATCCCGGTTAGGGCGGTTGGTACCTTCCAGTGGACTCACCACCCTCAGGAAGGTTTGGGGGGTTGGTACGGTGCAATGTGATTTGGGTGGCGACTACTGTCCCCGCGACCCGGTAACGGATAAGCGGATGAAAATGGATGGATGGATGGATGGATAATAATCATGAAACATTTTCTCATCACAACTGTGAAATCCAAGAAGGCAAATGCATTTTGTAATGTTGAGCTAAGCCAGTGGTTCTCAAAGTAGGGGTTCCCCCACAGGATGTGCAGTTGAAAACGGCAGGGCAAACAATTTGAAATGACAGTATCTCGTAGTAATGACATTAATTTAGGAAAAGTTCAGTGGAGTTTTGAAACATACGCTCTGAAGGTTATTAATGCCAAATTGAACTTTGGTTCCCAAAGTGAGGGGCAGCCCCCCCAACTAGGGTGTGTGGTACTATTATGGGGGGACACAAAATACTTTTCGTTATTAAAAGCACTGATACGATACTGATATTCTTTTGTTTTGGAGAATAGGAACAACAGTTTTGTTGTAATTACCGTGGAGTTTTTGGGGGCTGTGGGGGATCGAAAACATAAATGGACTTCAACGATGCAGCTTTTAGAGAACCTTCTCTCTGTCTGGATTACCTGACAAGAGTCCTTTTCTCCCTCCAAATATCCAGCACAGATCATGTTGTCAGTGATTTGGAAAGGGTATGAATTGAAGCAGGTGTCGTCACTCAGCAGTGGGGCGTCCAGACACTGTAACTTTGAAGGGTACCTTGCTGGAAATGCACAAAAACAGTGTATGTAGGTCAAACTTGTGAGTGTGTGTCATGGCAGTGGAAACCGTTTGGTGACAGAGACTCGGTTTCTAACTCACAGCCCTCGTCACTGGGACGGAGACTCCCCCACCCAGAGATCTTGCACATCGTCCCCTCGGTGGCACACTCTGAAGGGAGAGTGGCCGGCTGCACGTAGCTGTTGAGTTTGGCAGGTTGACTCAGTTTGATGAGCATGATGTCATTGTCCAGTGAGCGGGGATTGTAGTTGGGATGCCGAATAAATTCAGCAGACATGATGTGCTGTTCGGTTCCTTCAGGCTCCCAGATGTCATGTTCCCCGAGACGCAGTTCTACATTTGACCTGTGGGAAAACAAAGTCAGGCATTCTTCCTGTCAGGCGATCACAAATATTGAAATACGGCCAGAGTATCTGCAGAGCAGTCAGCATCAAGCAGACGGAGGTTCGTTCGGTTGGCCTGCAGTCCAACGGAGACGCTTACTTTGATGTGCAGTGTGCGGCGGAGAGAACCCACTTGTCAGACAAAAGGGTCCCACCGCAATAGTTGTACCCAGTGAAGAGCGACACCTGGTAGGGAACGGAGTTTTTCCTGCACTCGTACCCGCCCACAATTTTGTCATCTCCCTCCAGGGCAACTGTTGACAGAAAACAAACAAAATGACATTTTCACTAAACAGGCACTAGTTGTTCTACAGTTTTATGAATCCATACCTGACCCTGTGATGAGTGCCAGGAGAACAAAGAGCTCCATGCCTTCAGTTGGTTTGATCAGCAACTGTATGGATTCTCTACATCCACGGGGATTTAAAACCTCTTATCTACATTTTTCAAGGTCCTTTGACGTCAAAACACCGTGGAAAAAAAGTTTTAAAAAAAGTGTTTTTTAAATGTGGGCAATTTTCCCTCTGTAACATAAATGTGATAATTGAGTTTCTGAGTTATTTTATTGACCTGTATTTTAACTGTAGGCCATTTTACTGGAATGTAAATTATATTTAAATGATCGGAACTGAAAACAAACAAACCTGTTTTGGTTTGTTTGTTTCAGGATGTAGATGTCACTGTGACACCAAAATAATGTGAGGGTTTCTTTTGTGATGAATCTGTTTTTGCTGTAATCTTGTTTGCAGTCAGCTAAGGAGTCAACTATTATTTTCTTTACTTAATAACTGGCATTTTTCCCTGCTTTGTACTCTCTTTTTTAATTCAATTTTTGCTCTTTTTTAGCTAATTGTAAACACACCACACTCTGCTGGACTTTCATTATAGTTTTGTGGATATCAGATATTTATAAAGGCAATTCCTGACACGTATTCCTATGGGATGTTTTCCTATAATGCCACACTTTTATTACAGTTACTCAGTGGGAATATTTATGGCCTTTAAATGAATTTAACCACACTGTGGCATTTGCATTCCTGCCTCCTGCCTGTCGACTAAGACTTTGGATGTGGGTGAGGCTCACGTCACTGGAGGTGCTCTGGGTTTGGCAAAAATGTGCACATAAAACAGGAGCTCAACGATAACTTTTTTTCCCTAGTGTTTCACCATTGGCTCACTGGTGGAAGATAAGACATATGACTATCAGTGCCTGGACAAACAGAACAGGCTGCTAACTCGGACAAGGAATGGAAAGTATTCACATTTCCAGACTCCTGGAAAATGATTGCACTTCACATGGGCTTTTCAATGTAACTAGAAAAAAACACAGAGATGAGTTTTCTCTCTGATGATCAGTGAGGAGTTTCTGACTCTGAATCGTTTTTTTTCTCTCTTTTGAAAAATATCACTTATCAATTAATGGATTCACAAAACTGGACTGTAACATTATCAGTGTTTAACATATTTAATGGGATACAGGACAAATCAGTTTTGACTCATCACTGAGTCTATTGGGTAAAAAAAGAGATTTTTTTTTCTTTTTCTATACAGGTTTTTGTTCATTTGTTTCTCATTGTCTCTCTTGTCCAATCCTGTGTCTCGTTTTCACTTCACTTTTTCCACTTCTCTCCTGCAGTTTCCCTTCATTACCTGAACTTCCTCACCTGTGTCTCCCTCACTCCTCCCCCGTCTGTCGTTCTTTCATTAGTGACCAGTTTGTCTCCTCGATCTTCCTCCAGGTTTGGCCTCTTGTTTTTTTGTGTTTTTTTTTTTTACCACTGACTCAAGTTTGACTTTTGACAATTATCTTTGCACAAACTTGAGTTTTTATAAATAAATACAATTTTTGTGCTCCAACAGTTGAGTCCTGCGTCTGAGTCCACCAGCAGATCAACCTGATCAATCCACAGCTAAACTCTGTCTGTGGTGGTGACGACATATTGTGCACTTGGTGTTTGTTTACCACCGGCTTATTAGTTAAGAGTTTAAAGTTTAAAGCTGGTTAAATTAATTTTGTGATCTTCAAGGTGGAAAAACACATTTTAATCATAATTTAATTTTAATTTAACAATAACAATACAAATAAATCATTGACAACAGAGCATTATGTTTCATGTGAATCAGTGTAATTTAAAAAAATCATAATTTTTCTGTTTTAACTTATTTATCATTGTTTATCCACAGCTAACGTTTGTTGTCAGCATTTATGATCTGTTTATGGATTCAGGTTTTTAATCATTATTAATTATTCTTCTTAACCCTGTGTAACCTCAACACTTCTCATACAGTAGCAGTGTTGTGACACTGTGGGAACCTGTGGCCTTGGCAGAGGTCGGCTGGTTTCTTTAATGGTTTCTTCCAGTTGCTGCTTGTTGTTGAATAGCTGGATCTGCGACATCTGCCACGCACACACAGACACACTTAAATCTGTGTGAACTGCTATATGCAACAAACAAATAACCATTCTCAACTTAACTGTGAATGTGTGAGTCCTTCACACAGTTTAGAAAATGTCGCTGGTTTCTACCTGGTTCATATTTGGCTGATGCTCAGCTCGTATGACTCACATTCATTTGTTAAAAGATGAAACGTACTACGAGAAAGTGGTACCAGTCTTTATCCATCCAAATAACAAAATCTTTTCTCTCTGCACATCCTCTATTTCAGTCTCAACACTTCATCAGGCAATCTTTCCAGATCATAGAACATCATCTTTTTCAGTATCCTGGATGATGTCTTTGGCATCTGATCACGTCCTGCTTCTCTGCCTCACCTCAAGACTGAATTCCAGGTACTTTCTAGTTGTTGTTTTTTCAGTTTGGGGAAAAGAAATAGAAAACCGATGGCGGTCGAAGAACAGTTGTTTAAATGGGTTCAATAATTCAACTGGTTTTCATTTCAGGATGGTTAAAAATGTGATGTTTCTTCTTAAAGTTGAAATGATTAACGCAACAGGTTTTGATGAAGATATAATGAAAGAACTTGTCAAAACTGTTAAAGACACGTGAAAACTTTTGTCATAATATGCTTTAGTTATTCAAATAAAAAAATAATTTGTTTAAGATTGTGTCATTTTCCTGCCCTGCCCATGGAGGAATAATGGCAGATGTCCCTTCATTTGTTGCCAGCGCTTCCACGTGGCGGTTAAATGAAGTCCAAATATAAAACCTAAAGCGGCTTAAATGTGTGCTGCTTTCGACCGCACTGGTCAGAAAAGGCCTCCATTTGCATGAAATTATTTGAGCCGTCTTTTTCCATTTTACACGTGCCTCTTAAGGCTCACATCCTGGGCCAGATGAGATGAAACAGCAAGGAACCGGTGCCAGACGTGGGCCACATACACGTGCTGTGTAAAAACTCCGTTTCATTTGGAGGCTCAATCTGATCCACAGTGTTTTGCCTGTTACTCTAATCCTGATGTGGACACTTTCACTGATCCCGTGTGGCTCAAACTGTGCTACCACTGCTGAGTCAGTGTGACTGTGTGGAGACACACAGGTACGACGCTCCTTTACTCATGTATGAGCCTAGGTGTTTATCAGCACCAGACAGGAAAACATCTAAATGGGAGGGTGCATTTGCACAAACCCTGTCATTATACACTTAAGACAAAAATATATCGCATTCCCATCCAGCACAGGCAGGTTCTCCCCCTCATTACTGTGTGGCACACACACACGTGCACACACACAAATGCACACTCACACCGTCAACCTCTTCTTAAAAAAAAAAAAAAAAATCTGCTTTGTGTTAAGACAAAAACAGATCAAATGGTACTGTATTTTTAGCCATAAAATTAGGTTAGAGGATGTTGCAACACAATTTGCTGGTATTTACCATAAAAATCACAATAATAAATTATTTTATATACATATATTTATATGTATATGCAAATATATGTGTGTATATATATATACATATATTCTATATATATATTTATATATGCAAATATATGTATATATACAGTATATATACATATATATTATATATATATATGTTTATGTAATTGATTTAATTATTTTCTTCATTTAAATGATCATTTGTTTTACCAGCTGACATTCTCTACATGTTTTAGAAGTCCCATATTTTTCGGTCCCATATTCTAACCCAGAAATACCACTGATCTTGTAGCCTTTGCCAGTCTTGTTTGCTCTCAGACAGAGGCCAGGCAGATTATTCATATCCCGTAGGTTGGCTGAGGGGGGATCAGCGGCTGTGGTTTGAAGCAGGGACGAATGTAAGGAAGTGGTTGAAGTTATTGAGGTTCAGCTTTTTTTTTCCCTGTGTGTGGTGAATTTCATGGAAACAACCGTCAACTGTGCCATAAGAACTCAAGCCACTGGCACCGGCTGTGAGTTAAAAAACAAAATTCCTGACCTCTCCACACCCGTGAGACGCAGGATTTGATTTCCAGGCAACACCGCAACAAGATCAACAAACCTTCGAGGTCTGCAGCACATTGCAGAATCTCTGCATCTCCCTGCACAGCGTTACTGCGGACGAGAATCTCGGTTTGTTTCCCACTCTTCCTCTGTCCCCTCTGCAGAAGGAGAGTGGATTTAGAAATGCACCTCACAGTGTTTTGCAGTGTGAGAGAAGAATACTCTGTGGATAACAGTGATGCTGGGAGCTGCACTATGTCATTAGTGCTTCACTGTCACACACACAAAGACACACGCGCAGACTTATGCACGTTTTATCTTCTGGATGACACCCCCCAACCACCCTAACACCTCCAGCAGCCGTAGCCAATATCACAGCCTTCTCCCCAGGCTCCTATAGCGTATATATCACCGAGGGCTAAAACTAAAGTCTCTTTAAACCTCCACTAGTTGTTTTACACACCCAAATTGGTATTTGTGTGGCGCACACATAATTGTACGTTTGGTTGGTAAATCAAGAACTCTGGCAAGCCCTCGGCTCTGAAGGCTTCCCTCAAACTATAGCCTTGGGATAGCTATTAATATCCCCTGCAGACACCGGCCTGGATGTTCTCTCAGAGCTTGAGGCAGACAGAGTTTCACAAAAGACATTTTAGAAAAGGAGCAAAATAAAATCCAGAGATTGCATTTCGAAAAGATGTGTCCAAATGAAACACAGTAGTCATGTTGTCTTAGCTTTGGCTTTTGAACGGGGCTGTAGTTTTCAACAACTATTTCAAAAAATGAACTGGGTCAGCTTGTTTTCAACTCTCCCGTCTCCCGTAGTCAGGGAGATTTGGGTTCTGGAGTAGGAGAATGGTCAGTGAGAACATTTTTGTAATGATAAATATTCATGTTTCAGTAGAAAGAAGTAGGTGGAAAGGGAGTAAATGATAACAAAAATTTGAGTCCTCCTGCCCACACATTCAAAAGTGGGGTGTCGATCGAAGCTTGTGTTCTCAGGCCCACATGCACATGTAACTCTCTCTCTCTCTCTGTCTCTCTCTCGCTCTCATTTCCCTCTCTCCTTTCTTCCTCCCCCTCACATCTGGACTTTTGGCAGGACGGGGTTCCTGTGTGGTGTGTGTGTGTGTGTGCATCAGCAGGGGACTCAGTTTTAGGGTTGGGCAGGTTGGAGCCCCACTCACTGATCTGTTCAAATCCGAATCTCTTCAAGACTTGGTCAGTGTAAAGACGTCTGACCATCAAAGCCGCCATCATCACGAAGATGTTCCTTAGTGTGGTTATCGGAGTGGCCGCGGTGATGTCAAATTTCCATCAACACTACCTCTGCGGTTGAGTGGCAAACACATGTTATTGGAAGCAGACATGACCATTTTTGATGTCAAAATTTTGGGCTTTTTTTGGAGAACCCAGTCTGTAAAACATAATGCAGCCAGATCTTTTATATGTTCATATATTTAACATGACAGCAAATGTCCCAGATGTGTTTTGTGAAGTGACATTTATTTAATTGAATCAAGTTGGTTCAGACCAGATGTTTTTGTTATTCATGAAAGGGTTTGGCCACAGTCTTTGCAGCATATGTTCAAGTCCTGTTCAGTCACGTTTGCATTCAGATGTTCTGTCCCTGAGAGGGGTCCATGCAATTAAAATGAAGTTTGGACTGCTATTAATGGCCTTTACGTTTAACTTCACATGTATGATGAAGAAAATGCAGAATACGTGTTATATGGATTGTGGGGTTGGAACAGTCACTTCTGCATATTTTCTATGGAAAAATCACCCAGAAAAATATACAACATGCACACATGCAGTTGTGTGAGCAGTGTGGCAGTGAAATCAGCAGTGGAGAGGAACCATGTGGGTGGAAATATGACCATGAAGTCAACCTCAGATGTTACATTTCTTCCCCACAGAAAGGTAGGGCTTCTCTCTGGGGAGATGGGATGGATTTTTGCATTCTCCAGTCAGCACTGATCCATGTCTCTCTTGTTCTCTTTTTTCCCTCTGCTGTAATGCATTTGTGCGTTTCTTGGATTCTTTAAGTGTAAGTATAGAAGTTACTGTAATACTGGAGCTATGTACTTTTGAATTTAGGAAGAGACGTTTAAGGAAACTCATACCAATATCTAGTAGTAGCATACAGTCAAATTGTGATCATATTTACTTTAAGGGCCACTCTGTTGAAGAGCAGTAAGTGCTCTTGCCTTACAACAGGTAGAAAGCAAAGGCAAAAGCATCAAAAAGCGCACTTTTTTCCTTTGAGTTGGAGAGTTGATCTTTGTTCAGAGGATGAACATTTCATGGTTTTCTGATTTCTAGTTGTAAAAACCAAACCATTCCATCTCATTTGGATTTCTCTAGTCAGTGGGAGACTTCAGTCTTGAGCTTGAGGGAAAAATGATTTACAAGTACAATACTTGTGGTGCTTCTCCAACTCACCAAAGATAGCTCTTGCATTTTTTCATTTTTATTCTCTACTTTTTTTTAAATGAAAGTGTAGATACTGACAACCATGGTGCTGGAAAATTGTGGGATTTCCCCTGTTGCTGACTTTACTTCTAAAAGTGTTTCAACTCTGTTTACTTTGCATGTTTGTGTTTGCAGATTAACCACATTGTGTACAGTGGGTAGTGTGTGGAAGGTGTCATTGACTGCAAAAAAAAAACCAAAAAAAAACAACCTTCTTGTGTATCGTGTGGGAGGTTAGAGAGAACACACATAGTGTATTGTGTGGGAGGTTAGAGAGAACACACATATGGCACAATGTCTAACCTTCGGCTCCTGATGGCAACTCAAACGGACAACACAGAGCAATTATGTTTAACCTCAAGCCAGAATGAGCTCAGCCCGAACTGAGGAAAACACATTACACAGCAGGAACATGAGTGGACAAGAGGAAACGCAGCTTCAACTCCCCCCCCGCCCCGTCTCTCATCCCAGACTAAAGTAAAAAGCTCAGTCATTTTTGAGCCAGATACTCAAATCATTTAATTTCACTGTTCTTTGTTGATCAACAGAGTCAAGGGACATTGCGCTGATTTGCAATTTTATTTCTGTAGTTCAGTGAGAATATTAGTTTTCTTGATAATACTCTTGTATGTGAAATGAATGGGCTGCAGAAGAGGCCTTGGGAACCATTGTTATAGGAAGTGTAGAGAGAAGCTTAATGCCACAACAAACCTGACAAAAATCTAAAGTTTCTAGTTCATTCTACTGCTGTAATTGACTGACATGTTTGTTGACAAAGAGTCAAAGAAAGAACTACACAGGTTTTTTGTGTCTGTAAATTATTGTATTTTAAAATAGACAGATGAAAAGTAATCGTCTGCTACACACCAATGTTTTTACATGTATTACATCCCAAGACTGGAGGATATGAATTAATATAGTCGGTTTGCCATTGAGGCAAACCTATATTTATTGTGGAGAGCTCTACGGGCGCCTCTGGTCCCGCCTTGATGGGAGCCATGACGTCACACTTTAAAGGAGTCCGGGCTGCGAGCTCCCCACTTCTCTGTGAATTTGTCAGAGTTGAGGTTGTGCAGAAAGTCGCATCCTCGTCACTCTGCAGCTGCAAGTAAAGGTATTGTATTTTTTTTCTTTTTAAAAAAATTATTCTTAGGAACTTCTGCTTTTGTGAACGAGTCTGATGAGTGTCTGGAGGAACGTCATCCAGGTTCAGGACTCAGTCCTTTCCCCCGGCTTCTTTGTATGGAGTTAAAAATTGGTTCTTTTCATCCTCTTTTGG
This sequence comes from Cynoglossus semilaevis, assembly GCF_000523025.1. Lineage (NCBI taxonomy): Eukaryota > Metazoa > Chordata > Actinopteri > Pleuronectiformes > Cynoglossidae > Cynoglossus > Cynoglossus semilaevis. The sequence goes on along the minus strand of NC_024319.1, from coordinate 10,349,594 downwards.
CTGCTTGTAAACTCGAAAAAAAGCTTTTTCTTTTTCTTCTTTTTTTTTTCAGCAATTAACCGTTTTTGTTAATTATCCTCACAGACGGGGGAGAAAGACAATAAAGTCCACAGAACTGTTTTTTTATGTGACGGGGTTTGTTTTCATGTGGCTGTGACAGTTGAGAAGAAACTATTTTGGACATCAAATGCCCGCTTTATGACACGCGTTGATGTGGATTTAAATCACAGCAAACTTTGTCCTGTCTAATGTTCAGCGGTATGTATATGTTGAACTGGACTTTTAAGTGAAGGTGTGTGTGCGTGGGCGTGGGGGGGGGGGTGTCCTCACTAAATTAGTCGATAACCATCTTCAATCATTTGACTCTTAAGAGTTTGTTATTCTAAACGAAAATAAAGTTGTTGTTGTTTTTTTTGTTTGTTTGTTTGTTTTTTTGCTATTTGACAATACACTGAATAATTACAGGTGGACGTTGTTTTCAGACACGTTTTACACCTGTTTTTTTATTGACCAATTTAGTCGTTGTGTGTATCTGGTACCGCTACACATTTACACGATTTAGATGAAAGTTAGTGTGGATTAGAATTTGTATTAAGATGACTGTGTGTGTTGCTTCTGTCTAGCATTAATGCTAACCTTGTCACTGTTCGATGACTTAATCCCTTGCGCAGTAATGAGTAAGAGTTAGTGATTTAGTAAGTGGTTAGTTGACTGACTGAGTGTGTAATTCAAGTCAGGTCTTGTGAGTTTATTTGAACCATTCCAACTAAGAGTGATTTATTTAAAGCCAGTATGACTTTAACTGTAATAACTATTGGAAGTGTGAACATAAGAAATGTTTTGAATAATTCAAATACTTTACTGGGTATCTCAGGAGAAAGACCTCTCAGCTGGTTTGGTTGAACTGGTGTAATGGTGTTAAGACTGTTGCCCAGGGTCTGATTGTCAGTCTTGCTGCTCTTTGATTACATTTCAAGACATGTTCTGTCAAATCCCTCACTTTTCTTTAAAGAAAAAAAATCAGTCTCAAATTTGTAAGAGTGACGTGCGATCATCATGATAATTAATGATGATGGGATGAAAAGGAAAGGTAAATGTCATCTATAATTTTAGGTCTATAATTGTAGTTTTTTTCATCTCTACTTTTACTGTTTTTCAGATTCGAAGACAATGATGGAGTTTATTACAGCAAACCCTCTCTATACCATGAACACATCAGATATCAGTGTAATGAATGGTAGTTATGACGATGATGAAGAGTACGACTACAAGGATGAGCACGCTGAGCTGAGACAGTCACTAAACATCATGTCTCTCATTGTTTACTGCCTGGCCTTTGTTCTTGGTGTGCTCGGGAATGGAGTGGTCATCTGGGTGACCGGCTTCAAAATGAAGAAAACAGTGAACACAGTTTGGTTCCTTAACCTTGCTGTGGCCGACTTCCTGTTCACTGCATCCCTGCCGCTCAGCGTGACGTACACAGCCATGGACTTTCACTGGCCCTTTGGCAACTTCATGTGCAAACTGAATAGCACTGTTAGCTTCTTGAACATGTTTGCCAGTGTCTACATCCTGGTAGTGATCAGCGTGGACAGATGCATTTCTGTGGTTTGGCCTGTCTGGGCCCAGAACTACCGGAGTGTCAGCAAGGCGTCCTTTGTGAGTCTGGGTGTTTGGATACTGGCTCTAATTCTCAGTGCTCCATATTTCATCTTCAAAGACACTGGGCCATCATATCATAATGAAGACATCATCAACTGCTTCAACAACTTCGCCCTTTCCGATGACTATGAGACACCGTCCGTGAACCAGCTGCGACAGTTCCGTCACCAGACCATGACCATCACTCGCTTCCTTCTGGGATTTGTTGTCCCCTTCACTGTCATTGTCTCCTGTTACGCTGTGATCATCCATCGTCTTAGAAGGAACCGCACCCTGGCCAGCCACTCAAGTCGTCCCTTTAAGATCATTGCTGCTGTCATCACCACCTTCTTCCTGTGCTGGGCTCCTTATCACATTATGGCTCTGATTGAGATGGTCAACCACACAGCAATCCATTCAAGTGACTTATTGGACCATATCATCACCATCGGTGTCCCTATAGCCACCAGCCTGGCCTTTCTCAACAGCTGCCTGAACCCACTGCTTTACGTCTTTATGGGACAAGACTTCAAAGAAAAAGTGCGCAAGTCCATCCTGAATGTGTTGGAGTCTGCCTTTCAGGAAGAGGTCTCTCGCTCTTACACTTACACAAACTCTATGGTCACAAGTCGGAGTAAAGAGAAGTCTGTCTCTGATGCTGAGGTATGAGAACCTCAATGATACAGGTGAACAGTTGTGTGTAGCAAAATATGTAAAAACTTGTTTTTCTAATACACACAAATTGAACTCATGGATTTAACCTGATGCTTTTACATGTTGTGATTAGCATGATATTAGTAGTCAGCTCTAAAAAAAAAAAGGCAGGGTAACAGGCCCTGCTAAACTATGGTGGCAATGAAGCAATGTGTGATGCCTTTGGTTTTGAGAATAGTGATATGTATTTTTTATATACAAAAGTATAAAAAGTATTAATATTACTATCAAAAACAATAAGATACATACTACTTGTACTGGGTATTCCATACACATCTACACCAACTTGCATGTTTATAATCACATGTACTGTATGCAGACAGATGTGGTATCTGTATATCTACATTGTCCGTTACTGTATGTAAGTTCTGCCCTTGTTTACGATGCACTCCTATCGTTGTTAGTGTGCTCCATTCCTCGCTAGAATTACGAGATGTTCATGTTATGCTCCTTTGTACAAAACATTTCCTCCAGTAATTTTTAAAAAAATGAGCTGTAGGTTGTCTCTGTGTTTATCAATAGCGAGTACCTTCCTGGATAGTAAACTAACTGAAGGAGCTATTTGTATTGGAATAATATTTGTACTGGAATAATCTATTCTGCAAGAACAGATTATTCCAGTTAAAGTAGCAGCTGCTTTATAAATGTTTGTTGCAAAGCTTAATTTGACAAATTGGTCCAGACGTTCACTCTTTTTGTGTGATCTTCTCATTTACTACATCCATGCTCAGCTAAACTCTATACTTATTATGCATCATTATAGTCCATGATCATGTTTAGCAGACCTGACCTATCACGTAAATTTCTGAAACTATTTAAGGATTTTTGACACCATTTTCATGTCTCAACAGAAATCCATTAAATCAGTAGTAAACATTTCTGAACACTTGTTCGCTGTCATATGAAGCTCTCTATAAAACAGCTGTTATCATGTAAACAATGTAAATGTTTAATATTTTTATCTTTGTTAAATCTGTTATGAGAGAACGGTGATGTTACATTTATAATTAATGGTTTTTGTTCTCATTATTTTCATTAAACTTTTATTTAGACTTTACTGTTTGTTATGTTTATGTTTTTATCTTAACACAAATAAATATCAAAAGCTCAAGGCATGTCAGTAAGTCAGAAAATAGGCCAGACAGCAGTAGTTTTTCCATTTTTAAGAAAGTATCTAGACACACTCTCAGTGCAAGTAATAGAGATTCAAATGTAATGATCTGAAAAACTAATGTGTGTGTGAGCATACAAAATATGTTGGGGCCACATTTAAAGCTTTTTGCTTTTCACTTGGTCAAAATATCATTACAAGTTTTTAGAACATGAATGAACAGTATGTCACAAGAATTACTATACCTAAGTTCTTATCTCTTCTTTGCTACTGATTTTAAACATCATTTTTACATGGTTCACTTTAAGTCACATAGTTCTAGGACTTAAAGTAATCATTGTTGACCAGAATAAATTAGACTTTTTTAATGGTACAGTTTGCAAAACGTGAAGGGCACACTTCGTCTGGTTTTTCCATTTTGGGCTGCCTAAGAAAATGGTTGGAGCTACATGTTGTCTTTGTGCACAAGATCCTAAACAGTAAAATGTTTAAAAGAAATTCATGAAGAGAGTATGAACTTGTTTAGGGTGGATTTTAAGGAAAAACATTTTTCTAGTAATAAAATAGATTTGTAAAATAGATTTGATACCCATGGTGTTAGAAAACATCTTTTGAAAAGTCAAAACTCGTTCTCTCTCTTTCACTTTTTAAAGTCCCAGCAGATGGTTATGGTTTCTCAGCAGAGATATTCTAGTTGAGCAAAAAAAAAGAAAGAAAAAGCACAATATTTTCCATCCAAGTATAAAAAACTTGACTTTTTTCAAATTATGAAGTAAAAAAAAAAAAACATTGATTCCTTCTAAAATGGCCTCACAATATAATTTCAACAGTATTTGGAAAGTATTGAGTAGTAATTTGGGTTTACCTTTAAAGTAAACTCTGTAATTAGGCCGTGCTTAGCATGACTAAAAAGCTCAAGTGTAAGATCACATGGGCAGAGTATGGTTTGTTTACGGTGTGTTTTGTACTGCTCTAGAATTACCTGATGTTTTGATCTTCAGTAACCAGGGATCCTGCAATGTGGTTTGCTTTAACAGTCCCTGATTACTTAAGTTACCATTGGCTGAAAAGACAAAAGTAATGGAACTTTTGCTGCTTGATAATGAGAAAACACCGGTTTTGCAAAATGGAAATTTCTCAACAGTACCAATACTGTGATGTGTTGTTGTAAGCTTCTTCTTTCTCTACAAATACAACTGCACACTTAAGGTTTCAGACGATAAGCTGGTCGGAGGTTCTTTCACTCTCTTTTGGAAGGTATGTCACCAAATCTTTTGATTGCTGTAATGATATATATATAATGTGTCCAGTAAAGATCTTTTCTGTGTTTCAGGTTTAAAGACGTGATGGAGTCCATTACTATCAACCCCTCTCTATACCATAAATACATCAGATGTTATATATAATGATTATGATGACGAGTACTCCAACTCAGAAAAATATACGCTGAGACAATCTCTGAAAGTCATATCACTCATTGTGATGTGACTTTCCCCATTATGGGACAAATAAAGGACTTAACATAACGGCTTATAGACTGAGCTACTGTCTCCAACTCATCCATCATAGCAGTTCTCATTACTGTCTTGTTAACCTTCTATTTCAGTCTGACTGCTATAATTCTGTCACAGATCACCCTTGACATTTGTCTCCACCTAGTCCACACAGACTGAACCCTTTTCAACACCTCTTTTGTGGACTGACTGCAGTTGTCTCTGCTTGACTAATAAATTCTCACAGTACCACAAGGTTTCTAATAGCAGAAACATGGCTATGCTATAGGATAACCTGCACTTCCTGAAGGGTGCAGGCGTATACCTGCAGAAATTGTAAAACAGGACTTCAGCTTCATGCACAGGAAATGTTCACAAACACTAGAACAGGCACATGGTGAATGCATATGTATACACTGTATATGGTGATGACAGCAGAAGTCATTCTAATTTATTTTATTCTACATGTAAGCTAACTGGTCACATATTGTAAGCATCGTGGAAGCGGTGGAAGATAATAAAGCTTTGGTTTTTTTATATTTGTTAAAGTCTCTGAAAGTCAATGGACTTTAAAGAAACATTCATTTCCAGAAGAATGTGTGATATATTTAGATCATTACATATTCATCACAGCAGGAAAACTTAGTTTAATAAAAGTTAAAGCTATTAATATTTACGAATATTGCTTAACATATATTTTTATTTCAGGACAACAAGAGGCAGCATGCATGCGTGCTGAATGTGAATAAGAAATGGCACGTGGAAGATGCCCCATCTTGTGGCAATAAGTGTTATCACAAATGAATACTCAAATTTTTTTCTAGATCTTTTGTGGTCTTTAAAATTAATATAACAATATATGAAACAATCCTTAAACTATTTATTTCGTGTAGTTCATGCCACGTTATTCTGCTGTACATTATAATGTACAACAGAAAAATAATAATTTAGACACGTGGGGAAAATAAATCGTGATCACATGGTGAAACAGAAGGGGACAAGAAAGGATTCAAGCACAAAGTAAAAGACAACAAATGGATGGTTGGTGTATCAGTCATGGTATCTTGTTAATGTATCTTGCGTTAATGAACGCAAATATGGAGAGTAGCTGAAGGAAGAAAAGCAGCTGTAAGTAATAGTCTTTTCTAAGACGTGGACGTAAACAGTGTGCGTCATGATGTCATAACAGACGTACGTTTTGAAGTAGTCGGGCCGCGGCCTACAGCAGTAGCCATTCTTTTGCTCCATTTCAGAGGATTACGCTCTCTTGGGAATTTAAAATGTCGCAATATGTAATATAATTTGTGGTGAGTATCTTCATAATTTACTATTCATGCTAGCAGGTTAACAACACAATTGCTTAATTATTTTATACATACACTCCCCCCGTGCTGCTAGCTTTAGCTAAGCGCAGCTATCGTTGCCTTTATTTTTTAAATTGCTGCGATTCCTCGCAGTTTTACCGTGTTAATAGACGGTTTATGGGCTACCCTGTCTTTGTTTATTGTATTGTGTTTTCTTAATGTCCCTCACTGGTGCTTGCGGTGACAATTTCGTCGTTGGATTAACTATACACTAGCCTAACTAGCTACTCGTAACTGTGCAGCGATAATCTCAGTGAACGTCCTATTGATGTTTTCAAACACATTCAGTCTCAAACACAATACAGTCTTTTTCAACCTGTAATCCTAACTAGAGACGCGGGTTGCACATTTCCCATGACTATATTTAACAAACGAGGTAACTAGTCGCTGTCGAATAAATTGTCGATTTTTTTTTCGTTCCAGTTGTCTAAATCATTTTTTTAACGATTGAGTTGTAGCACATATCCGCAGTAGCATGTTTTTTAACTATTATAAATTAAACTAACAATTTCGAAAACGCTTTCCATGGTATAACCTGTGATTGTATGTCGGGACCGATTAAAATACTCGTACTCGAAAACGTGAACTGATCCTGCAGTATAATGCGTTTCGACTACAACCAGCTGATCAGCGATCTGCGAGTTTAATTTGTTTTTCTTCTCATGGCTCTCATGGACACTATTAAAGTAGGTCAACAATGTCATCAGTTTGAAGCAGGAGTAGGCTTACAATAATATTTGTTCTGCTTGGATAGAATCCATTTTTAGCATCTTATAATAATACTTTCATGCAAATTAATATGGTTACTTGACGTGGGAATGAAATCTAGACCTAGCGTTAATTCAAATATCCAAACGTTTAGCAGTACAGTTCTGCGGGGAGGTTTCTGTGCCTTTACCTTTATATGTTAATGAAGCACAGCATGCTCCGCCCCATATACGCCTCTTTTGGTTCATTTGGTTGTATAGGCAGTGTACATTTGTTGTTGGGGATAATGGGTTTAAGGAATACCAGTTTAGATAAGACCATACTTCTATTCATTGAATTGTAAACATTTTTTAACTAAAGTCACATATTTCATTTTTTAATGCATGATCATTTCCTTTCGCGGTTATGATTCTGTGTATATGCATAAGACTTAGCAACTAGGTGGTGTTTTTGTTAGTGATGCAGCAACCTAAAAATGAGGAAACCAAGGCCGAAAACCAAAACACTGAAAGAAATTATTATAATTACAATATATTATAATATTTACAATGCATTTATGGCTACGACTGTATAATATTTACAATGCATTTATGGCTATGACTGTGTGCTAAACCTCAATGAAATCAAGGCACTGCAATTGCGTAAATTAATTAAAAAATAGTAATAATTGTCAATAATTAATTGTCAAATGTCTAGCAGGGAAATAAAAATGTAACTGATAGTCACATAGGAAGTCAGAACAGAATAGCCCACCTATTATTATTTGAGGCACTCTCTTGCAGGATCTCACAGAACATCAGACAACGAGGGTGCCTGCCCCTCATCTGGCCAATGCGCTCTTTCTCATGTCCATCGCGGCCTGGATCATTTCTCGTGTGCAGTGCTTTGTTCCTGCGTTCAAGTAATGATCTTTATATCGCGGATCAAGTACAGTCCCAACGACTGCAGGGGATCCAAATAGATCTCAGTGAAACGTGTGCTGACAGACTCTGAGTGTACTTTTCGCCCCCTCTTGAAATTTCAGCATTAGACATTTTGCAAATCGTTATCTGTGGGTCTTTCTCCGATATATTTAAATACATCCACACTGCAGACATGTTGGTACTTATGGCAAGCCTTTTTAAATTTTAAACACTAAGCTGGATATGTATTGCAGATATCTCTATTGCAGTTTTGCCTAGTCAAAAAGAAAATCTTGGATATCCAACAAGCCCATGCCTGCCCCGGTTTTTGCTTACGCCATCATTAAATTCCCGAGGGATTAATAAAGTGCTATCTGTCTATAACTCCCCGTTTCTGCCATGTTGTTTCAGTGATAAGTCTTTCGGACGAAAACCAAAAATGCACTTGAGTGCCATTTTCAGGCGAGAGTTTTCGGTGGCCAAAAATTCAGTGCATCCCTAGTTTTTGTGTTTACTTTTTTCTGTGCAGTTTGTTTAGGCCCCTAAGCTTCTGTTTATTTTATTTGAGTGTGGCAATGGTACGTGGTGATGGTGGCAATACGTGGATCAAAAGAGCTTATAATAGGACACTATGAATCTGAGGGGCCATATCCCGCCTGTCCCTAGTGCCATCTGTGCCCATGTTTGGATCCCGTATTAACTCATTTGGTTGAAAAGTAATTATAACTGCTGCAGGTTATGTGTGTGTGAACAGAACTCAACTCAAACTTTTAATGTGCATGACCTAAACAAATCCCATGAAGTCTCGTGCATGCTTAACCACTACACCCTCTAATCTTTCCACATCCTTTTACGGGTGTTTTTACAAATGACTGGTAAGTCAGACTGCAACATGCGGTAAAAACATTGTGCAGCTTGAATTGGAGGGGGCTGTCTCAAACAATGTATTGTAACATTTTAATGCTCCTCCAACAGTAACGCACCTTGGTGCTTTCCAGAACCTTTATTACAAACAATCAGTAACCTGGCTGCTGTTACAACCATCACTCACGCTTACTGTGCATGTGTACAAAAGAAAAACACTAAAGTGCACTCTGCCAATTTACCTGCAGCCAACTGACCTTCTGACACTGTTTAACAGTGCCATGTAAAGCACACTGCTGCACATTACCATATAAAGGTAAAGTCATGTCAGCACGTTTCACTGAGATCTATTCGGATCCCCTGCACTCATCAGGACTGTACTTAAGTTGCAATAAAGATCATTATGCACAAGAAATGATTCGGGCCGCGATGGACTCGGAAAACCCGTTTGGAGACAGAGAAGTGCACAGCACAGAAGGAGAGCAGTGTGCCAGATGAGGGTCAGTCACCCTCGTTGTCTGAAATGTTCTGTGAGATCCTGCAAGAAAGTGCCTCAAATAATAATGATAGTCACATAAGAAGACAACAGAAAAGCCTACCTATCAGTTGATGACTTGCAATTGAAGTGCCTTGATCTTACTGAGGTTTAGTATACAGTCAGCCATAAATGCAATGGTATTATTGCCATAATCTCTTTCGGTGTTTCGGTTTTGGCCTTGATTTCCTCATTTTCGGTTTCAGCCAAGAATTGTTATTTGGGTGGATCACTAATATTAACCCAAGCAGCTCTGTAAGAGAGTTTGCTGGTTCACAAATAACCGAACTCTGTTTCTAAGGTGGCGTGGTAGAAGACAGTTGTAGAAGATGGCTCCATGTCATTCTATACTGAAGGATTGGAACCATCAACAAGACACAAGGTAGTTGCTTTATCCATCAGTAATTTCTCCATTCAATAAAGTTTTCAAAGCAAAGGTGTTGGGGATGAGGCGACGGTGTTGATGAAGCTCTTTTGAAAACACATAGAAACATTTAATGGATTAGTACTGTTTAACCAGCTCAGGATTGGTAGAAACCAGAGGAACCACTTCCAACTATAATATCCAAGGTTGTCTGCGGTCTTCATTTAACAATTGCAGCCAAAGATCTTACAATTAATTATGGTAAGAGTACCATTAACTACAGTAAGATTCTTAACACATTTTGAAAATATAGTGTTTGAAAGTTTGTCCTGTACATAACAATCCTGTACCCCATTGTTTGGAATGGATGCACATGTCCTCTTGAAACATTGTCAGCTGACTCTGGAGCAGTGGAAAGTAAAATCAGAATGTTTTTTTTCTATCTTGCAATCTCATGGAAGATACTGGGTTTGATAAATATGTCAGACATTTACTTGCTTGACTACAGCCAATGTGTATGCTGAGCATTTGTTCCACTGTTGTAATTATTTTTACTGTTTTCTCCATAGATGGTGATATAGTGAACATACACGGAATAGGATATCTACACGGAGAGTCTGGATAAAGTTTTAGATGGACTTGGATTTCCTGAAAAGTAATGCCCTCTACGCATGGAAAAATTAAACATGGAAAAGCAGAAATTAGCAAACAACATTGCCTCAGCACAGCCAGGTGGAGAAACATGTTCCTTCATCTGCACCGTGTGTGGTGATGGGTTCAAACAGTATAGTAGTGTGGTTTCTCACATGGCTGTTCATGGACCTTTAGAGTCATTTGCCTTTGATGGCTCATCTAATGGATTTGAAGTCCCTCGGGAATATATACTTCAGGAAAATGGCACCCTAGTTGTGAATGACTCTACACAGTCACATTTAAACCTTAGACCTGCATCTCCTGGAGTCCTTCCTTCACATTTGCCATTTCCTGTTAAACCAGTGACTTCAAACCCAAGGCCACAGCCCTGTATACCAGACTTCACACCAAGTCCTTCTGACTTGACACTTGACAAGTGTCAACAGAGCTGTTACTATTGTGAAAAATGTGGTAAATCATTTACCAGCGTGCGGAGTCTACATCACCATCAGCAGTACCGAAACACTGAACGAGGTTACAAATGTACTTTGTGTTGTAAGATCTTTGAAGGTGGTGAGGAACTTAAGAAACACCTCCAAGATCACAACAATGAAAGTTTTTGCTGCTGTGGCTTTTGTGGTAAGCGGTTCCTTAAAGTGGATTTACTCATTACACACCAAAAAGAAATCCCTGAATGCTGTGTTACATCTCTGCCTCATTTAAAAAAAAATGATGAAAAAAGACTTGAAAAATCATATTCTTGCAAAAAGTGCAAACTGTTTTTTTTCTGGATGTCGGATTTTCAAGCTCATTCATTGTATCATTGCCAAGGCAAAGAACTCATCACTAACTTTGCATCCAAAATAGAAATTAATGACAACTCTAAACACCCAGAAAGTCCATTTAAAAACTGCATTAGCAATGGCACATCTGTTGAACCCAAGAATGGGGAGAATGGGGATAGTAAATTGTCCCTTAGAGATAGTAATAATAAGATGGATAAGGAAAACTCTTTTACACCATACAGATGTGGTTTATGTGGAGATCGTTTTCATAAATTGTCAGATCTGAAGGAGCATCATTTTACACATCAAACACAGGAGGAAATTGACCAATTAAATGAAGAATCTGAAAAGAATGTTAAGCGCAAATTGTTGCCCAAAATTAGACGGAGAAGAAATACTCAAAATGGCAAGCTTCATCCTTGTAAGCATTGTCACCGTGTCTTTAATCATTCTAGTAGTTTATCTAGGCATATGAGATTCCATAAAGGTACCATGCACGCATGCGTGTTTTGTGGCAGACATTTTCCTCAACGCTGTGATATGAGACGACATGTTGTCACGTACCACAAAACTGAGTTAGAAAAGAAACCGGGGTTAAAGCTTTTGTATATAGCTCCAAGAAGTGGACCCATTCTCATTTCCCTCAATGGTGATGAAAACCCAAGATCTCAAGATGAGAAAACCAAAAATGTATCAGCTCATACTGAGCAGAAAACATCGCCTGAAGAGAAGCCAACTGAAATAAACACAGAGCGATCGAGCTACAACTGTCAGGAATGTGGGAGAGTATTTGGACTATTGAGTGTGTACCAAAGGCACTTTCGCCATCATAAAAAGGTGCCCCGTTCTAAATCTTCAGCACAGTTGGACAATTCTTCATCTCTTGAGCACTCTCAAAGTCACCTAAGCAATGAAGATGTTTGTGGTTCTGTACAAACTTCTCAATGTGATACTATGGTGAAAAGTCAAAATTCTGTAACAGAAAAAGTACAAACTGAGAACACAGAGGAGAAATGTCTGGACCATCAGCAAAGGGATCAAAGTAATGTATCGGATACTTTGTATGAATGTACTGAGTGCACTGAGACATTCTCTTGCTTGGAGATATTTTTTCAGCACCAGGCCTCTCATGCTTCGGAAAAAAATGGGTAACTACTACCCATCATGTCATTGAAAAACAATCTTCCACGTTTTAATCCATTTGTATGCAAACATTTGAATTACTGTATAGATGAAAATGAAATGTTTGTAATTGTCATTTTACCTTGCTTTTTTTACAGTGCCCTTCTCACAGGAAGAAAAATAGTCTATTGATAATTTCGAACTAAGCACAGGCGATGAACTAAGCTTGAGAAAATAACAAACACAAGTACTTTTGTTTTAAATGTTTGAACTACTCATAAAATCTGTCAATCATTCTGCCCTGTTGTTGTTTATTTACAAATATGTTTTACTTAATATACCGTACATCTTTGGGGTTCTTTTTATTATTGGTTACATTGTTGCTTAAGTGATGCAGTGTTGTGCTAGTGCCATTAAAATGCTTAAAAGAATGACATTGTTTGGCCATTGACATTGACAGCCTGCCTTAGATTGTAAGGGTTGGTCTTTTGCCCAGCTGGTTTTCGGTTCTATAAGACCTAATGAAACACATAATTTTAAGTCCTTCAAGTTACTAGGTGGCAACTCACCATAGTTTGTCTTACATACTTAATTGAATATGGGTTGACAGCTTAGACAGGATAAGGTATGCTGTCTGTTACATTTCTGTTCACTTCAGAACAAATGTGGGTTTGAGGATTTTTCTCCTCCTCTGCATACCCCTGATAACTGGTGCCTCCTTGGGATGATGGTTGTCATAGCACACCACAAGGATGTGGCACCATTTTGTAACAAGCCTTGCAGACAAATTGGTTGGATACAGCTTATTAACCCTTTAGAGGCAGACTCAGTACTGCACTGACCGCCCAAAAATGTTGATTATATAGAAGAAGATTTTGTCGGGTGGTACTGAACATGTACATTAGAACACTGGAAACCCAATGAAGACTCCACCGGCAGTCCGGCAACTGTTAGAGAGAACAAAGCCTGTCAACCCTAGCACAGGGGACTACAGGAACAGCTGCAAGGAGGGAACCGCCACAGTTGCCTGGAAAGACTCGAGCTGTTGCACCCACCAGTGTGTTTCAGTGACAACCATACAATGTGAATTGAGAGGAAGCCATTGTAGCTTAAAGAACTTGTACATCCATAAGAAAATACATAGATAAGAACCGTTCATCTTCTTGCTGCAAGGAAATGGTGCTAACCACTTGCATATCTAGTCCAATATTACCCTGCACCTGTAGGTTTTAGTGTTCTCTAGATTAACAAGATCAATTGAGGGATTTTTTTAAACTAAAGAATAAATTGATTCACTGTGATACCTGGCCATTTTAATTTACCTAAACTGGAAGTGAATGCAAAATAAAATCCATGGGTGTATGTCAGAGACTGTAAGATTCAGAGTAAGTATTTGCCATCTTAGAAAGTATAAGGTATGTTGTCTGTTAGGTTTCTGTTCACTTAAGAATAAATGTGGGTTTGAGGATTTTTCTCCTCCTCTGCACGTCTGCATGCCCCTGATAACTGGTCCCTCCTCAGTGTGAGGGTTGTCATAGCACACCACAAGGACGTGGCACCATTTTGTAACAAGCCTTGCAGACAAATTGGTTGGATACAGCTTATTAACCCTTTAGAGGCAGACTCAGTACTGCACTGACCGCCCAAAAATGTTGATTATATAGAAGAAGATTTTGTCGGGTGGTACTGAACATGTACATTAGAACACTGGAAACCCAATGAAGACTCCACCGGCAGTCCGGCAACTGTTAGAGAGAACAAAGCCTGTCAACCCTAGCACAGGGGACTACAGGAACAGCTGCAAGGAGGGAACCGCCACAGTTGCCTGGAAAGACTCGAGCTGTTGCACCCACCAGTGTGTTTCAGTGACAACCATACAATGTGAATTGAGAGGAAGCCATTGTAGCTTAAAGAACTTGTACATCCATAAGAAAATACATAGATAAGAACCGTTCATCTTCTTGCTGCAAGGAAATGGTGCTAACCACTTGCATATCTAGTCCAATATTACCCTGCACCTGTAGGTTTTAGTGTTCTCTAGATTAACAAGATCAATTGAGGGATTTTTTTAAACTAAAGAATAAATTGATTCACTGTGATACCTGGCCATTTTAATTTACCTAAACTGGAAGTGAATGCAAAATAAAATCCATGGGTGTATGTCAGAGACTGTAAGATTCAGAGTAAGTGCTTAGAAAGGATAAGGTATGTTGTCTGTTACCTTTCTCTTCACTTCAAAATAAATGTGGGTTTGAGGATTTTTCTACTCCTCTGCATGTCTGTATGCCCCTGGTAACTGGTCCCTCCTCAGTGTGAGGGTTGTCATAGCACACCACAAGGACGTGGCACCATTTTGTAACAAGCCTTGCAGACAAAATGGTTGGAAACAGCTTATTAACCCTTTAGAGGCAGACTCAGTACTGCACTGACCGCCCAGAAACGTTGACTGTATAGAAGAAGGGTTGGTGGGGTGGTACTGAACTTGTACATTAGAACACTGGAAACCCAATGAAGACTCTACCGACAGTCCGGCAACTGTTAGAGGAGAGAACAAAGACTGTGAACCCTAGCACAGGGGACTACAGGAGCAGCTGCAAAGAGGGAACCGCCGCAGTTTCCCGGAAAGACACGAGCTGCTGCCCCTGCAAGTGTGTTTCAGTGACAACCATACAATGTTGGGGGCGGGCTTAATGCTCAAGACTCCGCACCTTGTTATTGGTTATAATCAGGCTGTTGTATAAGCAAGCAACGATGGAACTCAGCCACGTTTCCAGACTGTGCAGACAAAGATAATGGGGTGAATCTGAAATGACTGTCGCTGAAGTCACGGAGCAGTTGAGCTGAAGTTTATTTCGTCATAAACCAGCACTAAAGTGGACTAGACAGAACTGAACAGAAGACAGCGAAATTGAGGGGTTTCCTTCGGTTTCCCCAGGGAAGACGGAAGACAGAAGACAACGGCACGAAGGACAACTGCTTTCGCCACGTCGTCGCAATTACTGGCGTTAACGTAACTCTTGCCTTAACCACGATTGTTCAGTTCTACACTGATAATGTAGCCGATTCAGCAGAGGAGAGGAACACGGAGTACGGTAAGGTTCCACTGCAGATCAGCACCAGAGAACCCATTAGCTGATAACATCATTGTTAGCCCGTTTAGCGTCTAGCCCTACTTCCACCATGGTTGAATTACTTTTTTAAGCCTCAAAATGGTCTTTTCTGCCAAGTCTGTTCTTAAGTATAGCAGAAAAAGGAGCTAACATGAAACGTTTACTATGACATACTACTTATCATTCTAATGTGGCTTGAATTGAAATATGGTATAAAGGCAGGGGGAAAAACTTAACTTGTCCGACGGATTCGTAATGTAATGATTTGGTATAAATGCTAAAAGGCTGTCATTCATTTTACCTTTTCCATTTAGTTGGTGAAACCAATACATTTTTATAATCGTCACACCACCAACTGTAAAAAAAAAGTTTAGACTTGCGCGAGTATAACTAGTGTGATTAGTTACTGTACTTATGTGATTTATCTTTAATGTAAATTCAAACTGTTACTTTTGTGCTGTATTCGAATTTCGGCAGTTGGGAGACTTGATATTATTACTGCCTTCTACATTTGTGTGTACTATCCAGTTTTTTGTGCTGTTTTATGTGGTGCATGAATTTGTCAACCTCAAACGTATCGTGAAACACATCAGCACAAGTAGGTACACAACTGACTTGTGACTTGACTTGACTTACATAAAATGTACCAATCAGCTCCCCACCTTGGTTGGGATACTTTGGTTGATTGTTTCCATCCTCCAACTTTGTTTAACGTTTTCTTCCTACAAAGCTTTAAAAAATAAATATATACAGTTTGATACAGATTAGATGACCATTCTGTTCCAAATGTTTTCTTCACAATAGAGCAAGGTGAGGTAAATAAATTGAACAAATTGTTTTATCAAAAATGCCAAACGGGATGCATACAACATGCAACATCATTCACAAAATTGGAGAACTAAGTTTTAAGACCAAAGAGAACACAGATGCTCTAGAATTTCCAACACTACAAATTATTGCTCAAGAGTTCCTATATCTTAGGGATATGCATGTACCCATAATCTTGATATAAGTTTAATAACTTCAGAGTTGTTTAAAAAAATAATAATTTTGTTGCAAACCTGGGTGATGTTGCCGCCAAGAAAGTTGCAATAAAGGTTGATATATTTTAACTAGTTGCAGACAGAGACAAATGAAGATTTAACACTGTTAAATTGTGTACACACAATATAATGCACAAAAATAATTTTTATAGTGTTTGTAACATGGAAATGTATCGGGTATGTATAAAACAATATTCATTAAGATACAATATAACATTAAGTACAGCATGCAAACATTTTCTTCAATGTGCCCATTAAATCAGAACCCTGAGGAATAGCAAACCTAACATTAAGTACAGCATGCAAACATTTAACATTTAAACATTTCAGGTTTCCTGTTTTTAATTTATCTTTAGCTTGACAGGTTTGTAAATGTTGCTCCGTTCAGTATCTGTTTAAATTAGACCTAGAATTTTGTAGCATTTGGCCAAGGAGCAAAACACACGGTCTCTTCTGCCCATTCCAACATACATCTAAAACCACAACAACACAGACATAAGGCCTTATTTGCACAAGGGAAAACGTTGAGGTAGTTATCCAACTTAACTTTTAAAACTACACTGAAGCTTGGGATGTCCTTACTGGTCATAGTTGAAGCCATACAGCAGACCGCTGAGGATCACACCCTCACCTCTTTAAGAAACAACATGGCAGATATTCATTGTTGTATGCTTGTTGTTTGTTGGTGATCTGTATCTGTAGGTACTTAGCCATGACTGGTCTCTGTATCATTTTATGTTGTCTCTATACAGTTTGTGTTGTGCCTTAGAGAGAGATCTGCAAGAAGGATGGCAAGTATAACTGAAAATAACAGATATAAGATAACATGTTATATAGCCTTAGGAAGTAGTTAATTAGTAGTTGATTAACTCCTGGTACATGGCAAAAATATTCAGTGGGGTATCATTCAGCAGTGAACCAGGTGTTCAGTCTGGTTGCATGTGGGTATGGAGCCATTGTTGCTGTCCTCTTAGTGAAAGTTTATTTGTCATGTATTAAAAGTATCAGCGTTTAGCTTAAATGTTTTGAACTGGTCAAAGGTCTGCAAAAAGCACTACTAATGAGATTCCATGTGTGCAGTATTGGTCACATGTAGTGAGTTGGGCAAGGGGGACTGCAATGCAGCTTCTAGGGTTTTTTTGTTTGTTTGTTTTGCCTATACGCACCGTTGTCAACACAACGTTATCATTCTATAAGTACTGACGGTCAGACACGTGATCTACCAAATATTTGCAGAAGCATCTGACTGTGATATGCATGTGGAATTGGGCGTATTTTGATTGGAGTGCACACACACACTACTGCATCGGCTGCTTTGTGAACTATATTCAAAATAGTCAACCCTCTCAAATGTCAGCTCTCGCCAGCGTCTAGATTTATTGATTGGTGGTGATTTGTAGATTTTTGCAGAGGCAGCAGGAGATGTACTTAACGATACTTCGGCCCACCACTTCCAACCACACTGTAGCAGGGAAGTGCTCTGTGCCCAGGCTTGGAGCCATTGCACTCACAATGGACATCTGGAATTCAGTGGGTAAACGCGCTTGGGCACAGTACAGTCAATCTTTTGTGAGGGGTAGGAGGCATCAAACCCTAAATCTCGCAGAGGATTGCTGTTTGTTGCAGTTTGATACGTATGATTTAACTCGAAGGGCTGGACAAGTAGGCATTGTGCGGGAAAGTAATCTTGCTTCTAAATTTTCCGAAGCGAACTCCAGAAGGATTAATAAAGTTCTATCTAGTTATCTAGCTATATTGTAGACATCACACCACCACATAGTTGAATGGTGCAATTTCCACATGTATGGTTTTCAAACTGAGCCTAAACTTTGCAATAACATTTCAAACCCTTCTGTGTGCCAAAATCTAGTGTGAGTATATGCTGACCGAACCTAGCTTTCCCTGCTGCCATGGTAGAGGCCTCACAGCCTTGGAAAATTCTGTGAAATAGTGTATTTTGTCTTCTTGTTAGACATGAGTATCTTACAGTTTATTCCACTGTCTTTTGAGTTTTGTACTGGTTCCAAACGAGTTGTTGTGTCTGCAGCCAAGTTTTCCGCCATAATAATCTACTCCATGACTCATTTAGCAAGAGTGAGGGGTATCTACTTGTTTCATATGTTTGAACACTTTGGGACATTGTAGGGCAATCCACTGGTTTTAATTTAGAACTAGGAAGATTAAAACATTAATTCAAAATGTATGTTTAAATTTTTAAACCACAAATTTGATTCATACGTTCTTGGCTTCTGGTTGAGCTGCAGTGCTTTCATGTTATTAAGATTTCAGATTACTGTGTTTTAGCTGCCTGGAGTAGTACCTTCACTGCTTTACTTGTCTTCATTTTCCCTTTTCTGCGCTTTCTTTGTTTAAAAAAAAGGATGTTTTAAAAAAAAATGTGGAAGAATTTAAGTCTGGTCATAATTGGGAAAACAGTGAATTGCAGTTTTTTTGCAGAACAGACCTAAATGAGGACAGTAAAAGGGCGACCTACCCAATGTTATTCAGGTGACCATGTTATTATGGCTGAGTGATCTACATAAGTAGTAGGGCTTTGCGATATGGACTAAAAGTTATATCTCTATCTTTTTTAGCTGAATGGCTATACTCAATATATTGATACTTTTATGTGACTAAATTTGGTTTACCCCTAGAGCTGCGGTCCCCAACCTTTTTTGTGCCACGGACCAGTTAAATGTCTGAAAATGATTTCATGGACCAACCTTTGAGGTATGGCAGATAAATGCAACTAAATAAAATGATACTACTGGTATAAAAACTGGTATTTTATAAAACGTTAAGGGACTGTGTATGCAACATCATTAGCCGTGTCCTCGTAACATCACACTTATTTGTTAATGCAGAATGCTTGGTCTCCAAGTGACGAAGAAGTTTAGAAGAAGAAATGGGTGTGACCTTGCGCCCCATGTACAGATTTGTTACTATATTGATACAAACGATATTGTCCTATGCTAGATCTCGTTTAGAAATATATTGATATTTATTGAAATGTTGAGACATTGTCCAGGCCTAATAAGCAGCTTACTAGTTTATGATTGTGTTTAAAGAAAAAGTATGATATTGGTTTATTTCAATGCAATGCTTTTTTGTTTATTTTCAGAACTGGATAACACAAAGTCCAACCTTCATGAAAAGAATGGCACGTGGGTGGGATTCATATTTACAAAACTTCCCATCTGCATCTTCTAATTCAGGCACTTTGACACGGACATCTGATTCGGATAATTTAGAGACCTGCATACAGCACCATGACTTCACTGACCCAGTGGCATCACATAACTCTCCTGCCTCAAGTACAAACTACTTTCTAAATCCCAGTACAGAAAATTCAGGTTCAGATTGTGTTTATCAAAAACACTATGGAGAAATGCCCTGGCAAGTTCATGGAGAACAAGTAGAAAAACATTACTTGTCAAGTACTGGAAATGGCAATATCCTGGACTTTCCAACACCTTTTGCTCCAGATTTTCAAGAACTTAAGCAAGACTGTGAATTGCTCACTGCACCATTTCTAGAAGACTATTCTGATATAAGTAGCTGCTCAGATGCAGATATTGGTGAAACAAGAGCTTCTTGGAAATTCCTGGCAAGTAATTCAGTTCTAAAGTGTAAAGCAGAACTTGGTACTAAACAGGACTCTTCTGAATGGAATTTCCTTCATTCAGGAACATCTTTTACAACTGAGGATTTGAGTCCTGAAATGTCGGACACCTGTACTACTGCAAATATCTCGAAGCCAGCAAACATGAAAGCAGAAGAAAGCAGAATCAGTTGTCCGCAAGATCACTTGGGGGGACCAGAAAAGTATGAATCTTGCACAAAAAGCAATCAACTTTCTAACTCTGTCAGCATTGTGACAGCTATAGCAAGTGAGAGTCAAGAACAGCCCAGAAAAGAATTAAGGAGTTGCATTGATAATATAACATTTGAAAAACTAATGGAGTATTCAGGCAGCATGCAGGAGAATGTCATCGCAACACCTGTGACCACATATAAAGATCTAAATCTTTTGTCAATCCAAAGTTTTGATGAACACAATTCACTGCCTGGAAATATGCATAGTGAATGCCAAGAAGGCAAATTTGTATCCAAAATGCCTCTACATCTTGAATCACAAGGCTCTCCAGAGGAGTCAAAGGTAAAAGGAAGCTGTGATTTGAACTCAGTGCACTTATACAACTACAAGTTTAAAGAAAGTGGACCTCAATACAATACATTTAATAGCTCCACCTTGATGAGTGATGGTCAAGAAATAAATATCTGTGACCAAAAAGGCCAGTGTCGTGAGAGAAACTCAGAAACTTGCTTAGAGTCACATAATTCCTCTAAATCTGCCGAAAACCTACTAACAACTCTCACCCCAAACAAAGATGAGAGTGATTCAAATGTCCTTGGTGATAATCTTTCAACTGGTACCTTTGACCAAGATCTGCAAAGTCTAACCGATCCACCAGGATGTTTACAAGTGGAAGATAGGACCTATATCACCAACTCTACAGATCCACAAAGTGGTGACCCTGCAGTAACAGGAGAGCTAATTGGCCCAGATTCTTGTTTGGACACTTCAAACATTCTAAAAGACTCTATGACCAATACAAAAAGTCCTTTCCCATTCACTTCCACCTATGAAGAATGTCAGAATCAAAGGCCCATGGTCCTGCAACCCAATTGTGTAAGTAAATCAGATATCAGTGAGATTGCCTGTATATCTTCTTATCCAGACCAGTGCTTGTCATCAGGTGAAGATTTAGAAGCACCACCACAACTAAGTCATCGTGTAGAGCCTGGTGAAAAGACTACACCCTCTTCCCAAGATGAACAGCTGTCACTAACAAAAAAACGAAGTCATGGTGAAGAGCCTGGTGAAAAGACTACACCCTCTTCCCAAGATGAACAGCTGTCACTACCAAAAAAACAGAATTGCGGTAATGATATTGATAGAAATGGGATTGCTTCAACCTTGCCACATCAGAAACAATTGGGAGATGCATTTCAGCAAGTACTGCCTCAAAGTGTAAGTGAAGATGGTGGTGAAAATGCAAATGCACCTATTTCTTCAGAGAAACTACAGTCTCCCAATCAATCTTCAGTGAAACTGAAGCCACAAAGTGGTGGGGTCCTCTATCCTTTAGATCAACCACAGTCACAAAGAGCTTTATGCCTGCAGACTCAAAGTATGTCAATTGAATATAATACTGAAGGTGCAAATGCATCTTTTTTATCTGATCAACATCAGTCACTACATCAAAGTGCACTGGCCTTTCAACAGACAAGTTTTGATGGAGAAACTGGTGAAAAAGCAAATGCATCTGCCTCTCAAGGCCAGGAAGAGTCAGGCCATTCTAACAACATACAACCTCAAAGTGAAATTGAAGAAAATTCTAAAAATATAAAGAATTCCTGCCTCCTGGATCAGCAAAAGGCACCAAATCAGAGCCCAAAACACCCACTTTTTCAAAATGAAAGGGAAATTAATAAAGAAAATGTAAAATTACTCTCTTCAGTACCCCAACCACAATCTCTGGACCAACTGCCTCAAAAACCTGAAAGACCCGAAGGAGATGCCGATAATAGTGAAGCTGAGTTTGACTCTACAGAGAATATGCTGTATCATGACCCAACGCATCCACTAAAATCTTGTGAAAAAATGAGAAAACGTTGGCAACCTGTTGTGATATTCAACCCCTTGATGTCGGCAAATGCAAGGCCTACCCAATATAGATGTGGTGCTTGCCAATACACAACCCACGATATTGATAGTCTCATTGAGCATCGAAATAACCTGCATTTACCACACAGTTTTCAGTTTTGCAAAGTTTGCAGTCTTTTTCTTGTTAGCCAAAATGAAGCAGAAAATCATGTGTTCTGTAGCGCTAATAAAAGTCCTCAGTTTTCTTCCAACATTACCTTTGGCCAGAAGGAACCTCATGTGAAACGCAGATGCAAGGACTGCCACACCAGTTTTCCTAACCTTTTTCAATATATCAGGCATATGAGGACTCATAATGGCAAAACACCATATCAGTGCAATGGATGTGGATGTTATTATGGACAGTATTCTGCACTGCGACGACATCAGACTACACCTAACAGATGTAAGAGAGTAAAGGAAAAAAATAAAATGTCCGATGCCATTACCAGTAGTTCTGAAACACAGCAACAAAAAGGCTTTGAACAGGACAATACGGATTCCCATCTTCCCAAATGCTATGTGAAGCTTGTTGATATCTTCCCGACTAAGATGTGTACTTTATCTGGTACAACAATCTCTACTTCAACAAAGGAGGACAAGCACTGTGATTTAGTGGAAATGAATCCCAGAAATGACGCAACTACACTGAGTCATGAAAAAAAACAAGAAGTAAAGAATAAAACAGCAGAACATAAATGCCCTTTTTGCCCAAAGACATTCAAGTCTTTTGGCAACAGGAATAAACATTTGCGTGATTGTGTCAAAAATTTAATTTTAGGCGGCAAGAGAAAAGTTGGTAATAGATACTCTTGTCCTCTATGCACCAGGACCTTTGCTTCATCATCAACCCGTGGAAGACACATTAAAATAAGTTGCTTTAGAAAATACATATATTCTTTGCGTGGAGATGAACAAAAAAAGCAAGCCTCTCCTCCTTCAACAGTCTACCGCCCTTCCAAACTTTTTAAATGTAATGAATGCCCAGCAGTTTTTCGTCATGCCTCTGGTAAATACAGACACATGAAGAAACACAAGTTGTTTAGACTCACAGGTAAAAAATTTAGTTACCGAAATTCGGCCATCAAGGAGTGTGAACCAGAAATTAACCAGAAAAAAAAACAGAATTGCAAAGATAATGAGGAACCCTTCAGTCAAGATGAGGATCTCTCACTGAATAGTCAATTTTGTGGGAAACATTTTGGTTCATCACAACAATTGAAGAATCATGAGCACATACACAAAAGTGAAAGAGCATACAAATGTCTGGAATGTGGGAAGATATTCAAGACCACTTACCACCTAAATGATCATAAAAACATGCACAAGAGGAGGGTACAGTGCACTGTTTGCCAAAAGGTGCTTCCAACCATTGGAGAACTGATCCAGCACAGGCACACACATACTGAAAAAGGAATGCTTCAATGCCCAGACTGCCCTCTTCAATTTCAGTATCCTGTGTATCTCCTCAGGCATCTAGACACCCACATAAGGAAAGATAGAGGACTTCACTGCAAAGAAAGGTCACAAATAAATCCACAGCCACCGTCACAAGCTGCGAAAGAACAATGTGTTTCAAAGGAATTTAAGTGCTCTTTATGCAAAAAGATGTTTAGGAATGCCCGTGTTCTAAGAAAACATTCTCTTACCCATATATCCAAGTCAAACCACTGTCCATTTTGCCACTGTAAATTCTCTTCCAGGCGCTACTTGTTACACCACATGATGAGACACACTGGAGAAAAACCCTATTCTTGTACACACTGTGGAAAACAGTTTTACAGTCAGTTGTATTTTGAAACTCACAGCAGTGTCTGTTTGTCAACTCCAACAAAAACTGTCTTTACATTAGACAGCAACATCGAAAAAGGAGGAGGATATAAATGTTCTCATTGTCCACGGATATTTAGAGATAACGGACGCTTGACAAATCATCACAAAAAACATGAAGAGAAGTCACTTATTCCATGCTCATGTGGCCAGTACTTTTCAAGTTCAAGACTAAGTCTACATCAGGCAAAATGCAAGCAAACCCCTTTACAGGAAAACTGTAGTGCCCAGAAAATGCCACCTAAGTCGAGTACCACCAAAAAGCCTCAGTTAAAATGCCCACACTGTACAAAGAGATTTAAGTACAAGTCTCTTCTTTTACGGCACCTTGTTACACATAAAGGTGATCAATCCTGTGCATGTGTGCACTGCGGCCACAAATACAAAAGTCGCGCTGTGTGTTTGCAGCATGAAGCTCTTTGTGAAAGGGTTTCCTTGGCTAAAGTGACAAATGTTACAAATGATGGATCTGCAGATGATATAAGCAAACAGAGTCTGGAGGATGCAAAACAGAGTCAAGCGGATACATCTGAGCTTAAGTGCAAATTCTGTACTAAGACTTTTACAAAGCCACGGTCTTTAAGGTATCATATTTTGTCGCATAACGAAGTGAAACCATATCGCTGTAAATCCTGTAACAGCTGCTTTTCAAGGTATGATTATTTGAAAGTACATCAAACTAATTGCAATGGTAAAAGAAGAAGACTGGAAGTATGTATTCCAAAAATCACTGTAGATGATGTTGGAAGAGGCTGGAAAGACAGGCTTGGCATTGTGTCATCAGAAAAACACAATGGTGCGGAAAAGTGCGAAAAGATCTCGACTAAAACAAAAACTCCTTTGAGGATTGAGACACCAACTGCAGTGGTAGCGGCACCAGTCTGTTATACAAAAAACAAAATTAATCACTGCATTAAGCCCTGTTTTAATAAGAAAAACAAGTACATATGTGATTATTGTCCCCGTACTTTTAACCACAGCTGGGCACAAGTCATACACACACGACTTCACACAGGTGAGAGGCCATTTGCTTGTCAGTGGTGTGGTGAGAGATTCATAAGGAAGGATTATGTCAAGCGTCACTTATTGAAGTGCACCAAGAAAGAAGGACCAGAAAAAGTTCTGTGTGAGAAATGTGGTGGACTTTTTTCAAGTGCAGTGGTTCGGGATCACATATCTAAATGCACAGTAAAACCTAGTACATCACATGCAACTAACTGCCAGAGTCAACAGTCAGTCTCCCGAAATCCACCAGAAGGCTTTTCTTGTGCATATTGTAGTTCTCGATTTTTGTTATTTTCACAGCTCCAAGAACATTTTTTAAGTGTGCACAAACTGGAAACTGTGCTTCCCACTATACCCGTAGCATCACTTCAGCATCACTTGTCAAGTATTCATGATATCAAAGAGGAGCCTGTTGAAGACATTTGTGATAAACTGGTTCATGATAACGAAAGTGTCAACAAATCAGATACATCTCTAAAAGAGCAGCATGTTTGTTCAAAGTGTAATATGACCTTTATAAACAAAGCAGGACTTGTTGGTCACAAGCGAATACACTCTACTGATCTGCTTTTTAGTTGCAAAACATGTCACAAGGATTTCTGGAACAAAAACCTCCTCCATAGGCACTATAGAAAATGTAATTTAGGACTTAACAAAGTCCCATTGAAAGCCCAAATTGATTTAGCTCTGGATGACTCTGTTCTGGTATTCAAGGATAGCTCAACAGCAACTGGCAGTGGAGTCCTACAGACCAGTTTTTCCTGCAAAGATGACTTGATTGAACCGTCTACACATGGCCCGGAAACAAAAAAGACTGAAAGCAAATACCAATGTTCAGAATGTGACAAGAGCTTCACAGATGGGTTGTTACTCATTAGTCACCTTGAGGACCATGGAAGGGAGGAACAGAAGAAAAAGTTCAATAAATGTCCTCAATGTGGACGAGTGTGCGCAAATCAAAATAATCTTGAAAGGCACATGAGAACACATGCAATCAATCAAAAATTCCGTTGTCCTGTCTGCTCCAAAGTGTTTAGCACTTTATCAGATATGGAAAGTCACAGTTCTACACATGACCAAACCAGGCCTTTCTTTTGCAAATTATGTAATCAAAGGTTTTGGAAGAGACCATCTTTGTATAATCATTATAAAAAAGACCACCCATCTGATGCATTTGCTTGCCATTTGTGTGAAAGTGCATATTTATTAAAAAAGTCACTACAAAGACACTACAAAGACTGTCACCCAAAGGAGCAGCAGATATTTAGCAGGGAACCTGGTACGACAGATAAAAGTGACAAGGAGGAGAGTAACGAGGAGGAAAGTGATTCAGATACTGCTCCATTCTTTCCATGCCATGTGTGTGGGAAGACATTTCATACATCTGAAAGCCTTGAGGATCATCAGCGATGTCACTTGGGTGAAAAACCACATGAGTGCGAAGAATGTGGAAAGTGTTTTTATCAGGCGTCCCAGTTGCAGCAGCATCAACGAATGCACCAGTCTGAATTTCAGTGCCAGCTATGTGGCAGGGGGTTTACATCTCTCTTTGCACTGCGTACCCATAAGCATACTCAGAGCAAGAACCGTCCATATCGTTGTCCCAAGTGTGACATAAGTTTTTCTGGCCCCTGGCAATTAAGAGAACACATAAACACCCATTGTGAAGAGAACTTTCCATGTGACGTATGCAGTCAAGTGTTTCTCTCCAAGAGTAGTAGAGCTGAGCATCGGAAAACCCATTCGGTCTCTGATCAACCTACGGCATCACTCTCTGAAAGCTCATCTGAATTCATCAAGGAGTTCAAATACCGCTGTAGTGTTTGTAACGAGCGTTTCAAAGACCCTGAGCATCTGTCAGAGCATGGCTGCAGAGCAGCCAATGAGCGGCCATACGTTTGTTCTGACTGCAACAAGTATTTTCTGCATTCTTCACATCTGAAAAAGCATCAAAACACCCATCATCCATCATGGGCAAATACTGATTATCCATGTAATTTGTGCAAGAGTAGTTTTTCATCTCCTCAGCACTATCTCAGCCATATTGAGACCCATATGGCCAGTCCTGCTCAAAGTAAACACAATGCTGACAATGAAAGTAAGAACTCTTCAAACTTCAAGTGTCCCGTTTGCCACCTACATTTTTCTAGTTCAATTAATTTGATCAGTCATTTTCCGACACATCGTGATATCATAATTGAATGCAAAGTATGCAAAATGACGTTTCCTTCTAAAAGAAAGCTAGAAGAACATACGCAATGTCATTGTACACCCACAATGGAGTTTGAATGCTCAGCGTGCAGACAAAGGTTTTCAGGACGTGAAGCCTTTCAGAAGCACCACTGTTCTCTTCAAAAGCATATAGATGCAAAGTCTGATAACATGCAAATTTCACCTGAAAAACCCACTTCACTCTTTCACAAAGCAATGCAAGTGGAGGAGGAGGAAGTAGATGTCACTGGAGATGTCCTGTACACCTGTCCCTATTGCTCACTACCGTTTTCCACCGAAAGTGATCTGCTGGAGCATCACAGTAAAGAGCATCAGACCAACAAGTCGTTCAGTTGTGAGACCTGTGGAAAATCGTTTGCACTGCGGCAGTATCTCAGAAAGCATGAGCGCAGGCACCACCACAATCAGACTAAGTTACCAATAAAAAGCTTTACATGCAGCCGTTGCCATATTAAATTCACAGAGCACAAAGATTTTTCTTTTCATATGAGAATGCATACTGAAAAACGACCTGGAAAGTATCGCTGTGATATGTGCTACAGGTCATTCGAGCACCCGGCTAGTCTCAAACGCCACCAAGAAAGTCATGTTGGTAAAGTTGTGTATGAATGCACAGAATGTGACAAAGCCTTTGCATTCCAGCCCCTACTGGAGGAACATCAACAGACTCATGCAAGTTCCTCTCGGTAATTATTTGGTGCAACTGACCCTCCACTAAATACCCTTACTTTAAGGGTCAGTCCTTTAATCAGACAAGGTACCTCGATTTTTGGAGAGAGGGTGGGAGTTAAGGAACTGTTCGATATAAATGCAAAGTCTGTTATGTTTCTATACGAAGGTTTTCTCTTGCTGTTATTGTGTAGTGCATAAATGTACATATTTTCTTTTGTATAAAATTGTTCATACCCTAAACTGACAAAATGTTTCTTAACAGTACATTTGACATGTTTGTTTTTTTAAATGTCTTGGAGCTTGGCGTTTTGTTTTTGTTTTGTTTTTTTTTATGTATAGGTTATATAGGTTCATCCCCAGGCTGCTTGTTTCATTAACACCTGTTTTCTAAAGCAAGACCTCATAAACCATAGGTGACTGTAATTTTCATTTCTTGTTTAACTGTTTACCATGTGTGAGAATGTTAAGATTCATGTGGCTTGAGATTGTTTTAAGAGGACGAGTAAATTTGACCTAAAGAAAGTTTAATGTTGTCTGGTGTTTTTATTCATCTCCCCCAATGCAATTGGGGATAATATCTGCATGTTTTGAGCACTGAATTCACACAATATGAATGTGTAATAAACCTTTTTAAGTGGCTTGGCGTGAGAAACAATTTGTTAATATTCAAACAACCCTTCTAAACCTTTTACTGTTCATATATGTACCCTCAGGTCAGAGTCTCGAGTGACAACTGTCATACCCTTCAGATAAATCGGAAATAGGTAATAATAATAATGCACTGTTTTGCACTGTTGTTTCTGATTGAGGTTTTTTGCGGTACGTTTGTTTCATCCAACATTCCAAACACATAGATTGGAATTAGGGTCTAAGGAACAGTTGTTCTCTATGTGTCCCTTCTATGGCCACCCTTCACAACAAAGGAGGTGACCACGCCTTGACCAAATCGCAGGATGTCAAGATCACATTGGCCTTGGTAGGAAAGGAGGTTGTGTTTGTCACATGACTCTGACTCTGTGTTGTTTGCAGTGTGAGAATTGTGTTTTTCTGAGGAGTGAGGTCAACAAATGATTCATTGCTTTTGCCATATCTATGGTCTAGGAAGCCAACGGTGTATCTCGTGTTCTTGCAATCCCAACTATAGACATCATGGTTAAAGTGGTTGTAATGACTCATCCTGTGTACTCTGTCTATTCTTGTATCTGTTAAGCTCTTTCTGCTATATATATGTCAGACACTATTGAGTTTGATTGAGTTCTTTGTACTTTGCCGCTGGTGATAAGGCATGTTAAATCAGACAGGTTCACAGCTCCACATAATTCAGTGATGAGGAGTTGGGAAAGTACCAAGATGTACCATTTTAACAGTTGTGAGTTTGGCCAGACCTGTTCTAAATGTGGCTTGACTAACCAACCCACTGAAGCACAAAGACTTTGGATTGTCAGAAATAACCCACAGTGTGTTTCATGTTATTTCTTTTGCAAGAAAATATAAGTAAAAATCTTAGTGCCTTATGATTAACTTATAGTGTAATTATTGTTATTGTTAATTTTAAAATCAGTCCTTAATATATGTGTGAATAATTCTATAGGAGATATTCTGGTGACACATTAAACATAAACTGAGACATAAACCGGAGGGGCATTATTGGGAGTTAGAAGAGGAATGGCAAAGTGAAATATGCGGTGGAGTTGGCAGTGTGGGAAACGAACAGGCAGACAATGATAAGGACTTTGCAGCTGCATTAACTGACAGTACAGTTTCCTTCTCTCGCCCCTGACACAAAGCGGAAAAAAGAAAAAAACAGGTACCCCCTGTGATCAAGTTATACATTCAAAAACTGGACAAGTTGAGTTTCCTCCACTGCAATGTCCTTGTTAGATAAAGGCCCTAGTAAGAAGAGGGTGTATCAGCCCTTCTTATTTACAGATATTAACTGTATTCTTGAAAAAATGCCCAGCCCCACTGAGGGGAGTAGGGGGGAAGTTATGGATGAATACATGGACAGACATAACTGGAGCCCTCTCCAGCTCAGATGTTTTGCAGACTACATTGTTTAGGAAAGCAGTAATGGCAGGGATGCCCAGGGCAGTATGATATTTCAGGATGTGACACTGAGAAATGGGAAAAACATCTCACACATCATGTTAAGGCACATAATCAGGAACAACAACAGACTAGTGATGATCAGCATGATACACAGGTACAACTGCAGAGGCTTCAGTTAAATGAAGCACAATACAGGGTGAATGAAGCTAAAAAGATACAGATGGGGAAGAAACAGATGGTGCAGCAGCCACCTCCCCAAACTCAGCCTGCTATGTTACCACCTCAAGGCCCACCCCTAGCGTCATATGCGCCTCCTAAAAATTATATTTGGCAGCAGCAACCACAGCCCTGTTGGGGAGGTACTAGACAGAGTAGGGGAGGGTTCAGGGGTGGGCCAAGGGGAAGAGGATGAGGTCCATCAAGCAGCCCAGGGATATGCTACGCATGCGACCAACAAGGTCTTTGGGCCCGACACTGCCCACATTACCCTCTTGAGTCCCATCCTGATCCTTCACCATATCCTCCAGGCTACATAGTTCATTTTCATTTTTTCTTATAACCATCTTTTTATATTTTAAAGTAATCCGTATAATCACATCTTGGCTTAAAGCTTCAACGTGAGTATTCTATGGAGCAACTGGTGGTGCACAGGTATCCTGTTTATAATCACCTGGGTAGTTGTCCTGCCTCTCCTGTGGTGGGAACATGCACAGAGAGTGGAGCCTGAGACACAGTCTAGGGTTAGGGTTAGAACCCAAGATCCACAGCAATACCACTTGTAAGGTGCACATCACTCATATCACCTAAGAAGCAATGACATATCAATTTAACATTTATGATGTACTCGCCTGTTATGGTTATAGAGACTATTGGCAAGGCTATAATTACTACATTTGCCCCTGGACCAGTGAGAACTTCTGGTGTCCAACCTGGTCGTACGTCATTGCATGGACAGGAAGTGGGTGGGAACCTTATGTGCAACCTACAGTACCTGTATTTAAAGATAAAATTGATATAACAACCAGGGTGGGAGGACAAATGAGCATAACTCTTCAATCTATGACAAATTAATATGCCTTTAAATTAGCCACATGGGGTGGGGAGGCCTTAATTGCCCTCTGCCGGACCAAAACTGAACAGGATATATATCTTATACAGGGAGTTGACCAGGCTAGCCTAAATACCATGGGTGTAGTGAAAATAACTTCTCTTAGCAACAAAAACAATTGAAAAGAAACTCCTTCTGTTAAACCCGGGGAAATCCAGCAGATGCCGTATGATTTATGCTATTAGTGTTCCCAGAGGAGTCCCTAATAAATATAAACTTGGCTGATCCCATAGCTACTGGCTTTGAAAATCCTCCCCTGTAACGCCTAACAAAAACGAGGATCAGATTAATTATGTTCATTATACTGTTCAGCGTTTAGCAAACACCACCACGGCTCAGTCTCTAGGCCTCTGCATGGATTACAAACCCTATAACAGGATAAAGAATCCCTTTGTGACATGGTTGGACAAAACATTTGGGAAGTGGTGAAACGTTCTGATGATGGTATAACTTTCTGTAATGTAAATGTTCTGTGCACTAGCATTATGTGGATGTTGTTGTACTCGCTCTCTTGTATGCGCTCTCTTTGTAACCGTATTATTGTTGCAGCAATTGAGAAAAAGGATCTCTCTCCACCCTACCAAATGCCTCTGATTGCAGCAGAGACAGAGTCCTTGGCACTAGTTAAAGAATTTGACCAAGAATACAAGGTTTAAACAAGTATGGTTGGTCTCATATAGTTGGGACCAAAAGGGGGAATTGTAAGAAAATATCACGGACGTGTAGATCTGACCCAGAGCTCTGGAACTCCCTATTTTGCTAAGTCTGTAATAAACAAAGGTAAGCCTAAAAATCCTCTCCTATTTGCTCCATAAAAGAACACAAGGGATCTGACTCACACATAGAGAAACACACTATCGATGCTATCAGAAATGCTTTATCTGGATCGGCCTCAGCAACACCAGAGAAACCCATTACTTCAGCCTTATCACAAGAGCCGCCTACATCACCCACACCATCACCTACACCCAGTGCTATGATGGTTGTGGATCAATGGCCCAAGCCATCTACACCGGCTGAGCGACTACCTCGTTGTGCCAACACCCTTCAACCTCCTGAGGATGATGTCCTTCTCTCCGCTGAGGATGATGGTTTGTATAGTGACTGAACTCAAGGAGGAGCTGTCAATAAGGGTTGTGTACAGTCTTTATGAAGTCACAGCCCAGTATATCATACCAGGCATAAGTAGGTTATTATTTTAAAAAATCGTATTCAGCTTACAATATGGCATAACGAGGCATGTTCCGAGGGGTTGAAGCATGTTCAAAAGAAAAGGGACCTAGGGACACCATGTACTGTACCTAGAATTATTTGGAATAAAG
Source organism: Cynoglossus semilaevis (assembly GCF_000523025.1). Lineage (NCBI taxonomy): Eukaryota > Metazoa > Chordata > Actinopteri > Pleuronectiformes > Cynoglossidae > Cynoglossus > Cynoglossus semilaevis. Next base: position 10,317,277 of record NC_024319.1, on the reverse strand, counting down.
AAATAAAGAGTCAACTTCTTTCAAATTCAGAGATAAGGAATTGGGATAGTAGCAAGATGTACCAACTGAACGGTTACGAGTTGGGTAATAGTTAACACTATGTTGGAATGAAAAGTACCCAAACAGAAGCTGCAGCATTGAAGAATGATTAAAAGTGTGATTATTCTTTTGTGTTATTTAAAGAATGATGATCTTTGTAATACATTCATTATATATATGCTGGTAATGCGAGTTAGGGAAAGTGTCTAATAAAAAGGACTAATGAAAGCAGTGGAAGCAGTATGGGGCGGTATAGGGGAACTACCCCACCGGAACAGTGAAGACTCCACACACTGTTGGCCAAGTGATGTGATTTCTGCTTTTCTCCACAACCACGGCAGAGCTTCACTGTCAAGATGGGGCCGACGCCCTAAAGCACCTGGTACAGGGCTGCTTCCCCTGGTCGAAGCTCAACTGTCGCCGGACACATCTGTGGCAAATGTCCAGTGGAAAGATAGTCCAATTTATGATCTTTTGCTGTCTGAAGTCTTCAGTCCACAATCCTCTTCTTGAGGCGTCACAGGGTACAGGAGTGAGTCCCATCTTCATCCTGGGAAGGCGAAGCGATAAATTCCTGATTTTCATTTCAAATGCCTCAGACGCACTGTAGATTTACTGTGACAGGACTTTATTGTCTGTCAGCTTCATTCTCTCTTTCCTTTAGCTTCTTCCTATATCTTGTTATATGCTGCAACTTACTTTTACCCTTCTGCAGTAAGCATGCTATGTGGTGCTGGCCCTGTGTGAAGAACTCCAGAGAACCAAAGGGGGGCTGTGTGGATGTGGGCAGAGTACACTGTGCCTGGGCAGAGGAGTTTGTGGTGCTGGTCTGGTGTGTGCAATGGAACCCCCTATACCAAGTGGGAGAGGAATGGGTTGGCAATCAAGAAGACCCAGGTTGAGGTCCCAACTTGGCCAACTGTGGTGTCTTGAGGAAGTACTGATTCCATTGGGTGCTATGACTAATGATGAATTGAAGTTGTGAAATAAATGTCAGTATTTCTAATTCTTATGGTTATTGTATAATTGTTGAAAGGTTGCCTCCTCAGCACCAAATCCACCCACCCCTCGGCCCATTTAAAAAATCCCATATGCACCCCTGGGTTATAATGGTGTCACGTTTATGATAGCACTGGGGAAATTGGGAAAAGCCCTTGGGCTAGAAACAAATGTGTAGGCATTACCTCAGGTCATCCCACTTGTCCTAAAATAAGAGCTAATAAAAATCGTCTAATAAAATCTGAATACAGTGATCCCTCTCCTATCGCGGTAATTGCGTCCCAAGACCTGTACTGAAAAGGGAAAATCCGAGAAGTGGGGCAATATAGTTTTTATATTATTTCTGTATATATGTACCCTTTACGAACCTCCCCGACACCGTTATCAACCCTCCCTAGACTATGTTACCCTTCCCCAGACAATTATAAGCACAGTAGAGTTGTATAACGGAAACATAAGACATACATATTACGTAAATAATTTAAATATACGACGCGCAGGGGATCGCTCAAGAAGGGGGAGCACCGGAGTGGTGCAGCCCCTGACAGAGGTGAGCGCAATGGGAGTAATCCACTCCTCCTTATATTAGTAAGAGCCGGAACCAAGGAGAGAGGAGAGTTAACAGAGGAGTGAATACTGGCCAAGACGGACGGACCGTATATAAAAGCCTTGCACAGCGTTAACTGTTATCTGTGTCATCGTCTTCGTTTGGGCATAGTAACAGAAGCCTGAGAAGATGACCATAGCGTTCAGGAGGCATCGTAGGGCGTTAAATTAGAGTACGCTTTCACCAATCACAAGAGCACATACTTTACAGCAACGTACTAGCGGTACTATGTAACGGCGAGTGGCGGACAGACAAGGCTGAGAGATGTTGATGCATGAGCCAATCAGCGTGAGGAACAGAAGTGAACGCTCAACTAGCCAATAGAATGATGTGCACGATCTCGTCCAGGTAAACAAAGCCATTTCTAAAGCCAACACTTTCGTATGTATAATTATTTATTTATTTTTCCTTTTTTTAACTGTTTAATTGTTTTGGGTTAGAAAATGTTTTGTATCACGAAAATATTCCCCGTGAAAACCGCAATATACCGATACTTCCGCGGAACGGAGTAAAAAAAAAATTCCGCGATGTACTGAGGGAGCGAAAGGAGACTGTACTTATCTAAAGACGTTGCATAAAACAGACAGACAACTTCCGGGTCATTGAAAAACACCCTAAGGCAAACTCGGGATTGGAAAAGAAGCAATGTTTTTTCTCAATTTCATTTTTTCACAGCATCTAAAGTCAACTGAAGAGCCATTTGCTATCTTCCTTTTTAGAGTTTAAGAAAAACGACGGGATATAAGTCGTCTCCCGCTTTCTGGTGATTGATTTTAAAACGAAAATCATGTCGTTTTGTTTTTTAATTTTTTAATTCAAAACGGAAATCGGATGGCCGCAATGTATACGAACCAAGAACTGTACAATATGCGTGTCCTGTCGAGTTGGTCGGCTACTTCCGGCAGAGGCTGGACTCAGTGCGCGTGCGTCATTGCTGCTCTCTTGGCGCCTGCAGCGGCTGCAGCGCTGGATTTCTTGCTCTTCTTCTATTGCTTCCAATGCTGTTGCTGCTGCTTCCTGGCACTATAGCACGTTTTTCTAGAGCGGAGCAGAGCTGACGCTCGTTCACCCCTCTCCTCCCCCGAGAGTTTCACCCTGTGCGTGAACAGATGTCCACGGAGCCGCTGCTTCTCTGTTCGCCAAACCTTTGTGGGTCTGTGAAGAAAGGCGTTTGCTTCACTGGGGTTGGTGAGTACGTTAAGGCACGGTTGGTTAGTTATTGTGCAGCGGAAGCTTCTCTGGTCAGAGCTGCTAGCTTCTGCTAACGTCTATTGGACCTTTTCTGGCCTTTTCATAACCGTGTGGCCAAAGAACTTCTGGGAGCTTTCGAAGACAAAATCTTCAAATCAGTTCACGCAGTAAGCTAAAACACAGCGTGTGTGTTAAAAAAAAAGCTCGTTGGTTCCTGACCGGCGCTCATCACGTTAATACTGTGTAGGTGTGTAACGGAGTTGACATCGTATCAAAATGTTTTGTTTACAATATGCTTTACACTAAATTTGAATCATTAGAGCTCATTCACTTGCGTTTCACCGTGTATTTGTTTGCTGCATTTATGCTGCTTAGACTCAAGTATGTGTTTTCTCTTCTAATTTAGCAACTACATGCTTTGCCTCTTCAAATAATGAGTAATGGAATTCTAGATTCAGTGTTGCGGATACGCTGTACACTAAAACAGGCTGCATGTAGTAGTGAAGTCATGTGTTATGCGTGGATGTCCCTCACTACACCATTCATGTCCAGACTTGTAGAAAAACCTATTCAATCCTTCAATAATAAGTAAACCCAGACTGTGATGTGTGGGTCAGAATATTTATACCAAATGTGAAGTGATATTTATTTAACAATGTTTCCATTAAATTAACTGATCAATGCACAAATGGATAAGTCTGAAAAATATCTATATTTGGTGTGACCACCCATAGCCTAAAATATATTCTATTGTATTTTATTTTAGGATCACCTAGCACAGGTATACTGTCGATCCATCCATTTTCATCTGCTTACCTGTTACCGGGTCGCGGGGGCAGCAGTCTCTATGACCACCACCCAAATCACACTGCACTCTACCAACCCCCCTGAACCTTCCTGTGGGTGGTGAGTCCACTGGAAGGTACCAACCGCTGGGATTCGATCTTGCCCAAGAAGTGAACCCTGGGGTTCCACATCAATGACAGAGACATTGCCTCTGGACCAAAGCGCCACACAGATATACTGCTAAATTATTTTTTATTTTTTTAACATTGGCCACAGATATTCTTATTGTCAATTATGACCCCTTGTGCAAGAATCTATCTCTACACTTGCTAAAAAACTCCCATATGTCATGTTGCCTGGAGATTTAAAGCATCCTAGTGTCCAGTCAAACTGTCTTCTGCTACACCAGATTCATCAGTACAAAGCACCTGCACCCAATTGGGTTCCCTAGTTTCAGCCAGTTCTGTGTTGATGGCACTGATAGACAGTTTCAAAGGGAAGTAAACTTAAAGTGTGTTTATCTGCTTTACCAAGTTTCTTCAGCAAACCACTATTTCCAGAATTCTCAACCTTTCTCACGTCTTTGTTTCTTTAAAAGAGTTTCAAAGGTGCATCTTCACCCAGTTCTCTTTGAAATCTCAGGGCGTTACTGATGCAGTGTATTTAACTTTCCAGAACCTACCCAACCTGTCACTTGATTCTAATTCAAATGTATGTCAGACATGGTCTGTATGCAAAGAAAGGGAAAGTAATGTGTATTCTTATTCTTTCCTGTTATTTTTATTGTAGTAGTATATGTTCAACAGTGGGGAGGTTGCACTGATTTTATTTCCTGGCTTTAAAGAGTGTTTTAAATAATAGTGAGTAGGGATTTGAAGCGAAGGCTTTAAGTTTGTGAATGGGGTGGGGTTGTTATTCCAACAGTTAAATGTAAACAAACAATTATAAGTTGTAGAAAAGGTTTTTTTTTATTATATACTTGAAATGTGGTGGAAACTGGTTCCAAGTAGTACATTTCAAAAATCTGAAGCCTCCTTCACAGCCATGCTAAAGTCTAGCTTGAAAATTAATGGAGTTTTATTTTAAAGTATAATCTCATCAGTATTTTCATGAACTACATGTTTTTCACCAATTACATTTTCTGTGCTTGTTTGCCAGGCGGCCACTACCCTGACGACTAATCCTGGACTTCTTTTGTGGCTTTTGCTCCCATGATGCTTGGGTTACAGGGATCTACTACTTCCCCCAAAGTCTACCGCTGTGTGGCCTGTTCAGCCACTTTTAGTGGACTGTCTTCTTTGCTCGTCCATCAGGCTTCACATGCAAGCACACAAAACAAGGTCTCCTCTGTTGCCCAGCAGCCTAGCCTCAGCTCACATGAAGGACTATTTACAAGTACGCAGTCACCTGCTGAGCCTACTGTTTTGCCAGCAGTTCATCCCGTGACTTCTCAGACTTCTTTTTACATTTGTGATTGTGGAGAGGAGTTTCAGAACTTCAGTCAAATGCTGGAGCACAAGCGATCCCATATTGCTGAAGTCCAACTCTCTCAGCCCAAGGATAGCAATATTGTTACCCAACATGTATCACTCAATCAGACTGTTACCCAACTTGATGTGGTCCATGATCGACCCTCTACCTCCAAATCCCCAATATCATCTGAATTGCCTGCACTAAAAGACTCATTGCTAGCAGACATCAGCTCAGGGGGTAAAGTTGCCAAAGTAGAACAAGGCCTGTCCACACCTCAAGGAGGAGATGGTACAAAAACAGTTAACAGTGCACCCACAGTTGAAACGATCTCAGAGACTGAAAAATGTGTCGAGAACGAACAGACCCCTGTTTCTCATAGTAATAACAATGACAGTTTGCCCAGTAACAAGTCAATAATGAAATTGTTAGCATCAGCATACAGGCATCGATTTTCCTCCGCTCACCCCCCCAACCATAATGATAATAAACCCTCAGTTCCTCTCAAGGAAGAGGTTGTCCCTGTTGACGTGACGCCAATAGCAAACCCTATTCCTAAAGCTGACGTATTGCCTGGCAATGAACTCTCAGTTGCACAATTGAAGAAACTACTTTCACAACCAGGTGGAAAGACAAAGGCCCCATCCATTAGCAAAGTTATTGAGTTAAGTAAGAAAAGAGTTGTTTCTCTGACCATGACCTTGTCACCAGTTGTGGTTCTTGAAACCCGAAATAAACTGAGGGATCCTGTGGGTAATGCGTTATATGGAATATATCAATGCGGTCGCTGTCGTAGGGTTTTTCAGAATTTGGATAAGTTGACAGAGCATCACTTCCTACACAAGAAAGAGAGGATCAAGTGTTGTCGTCACTGTAAGCAGCTAATCATTGGGCGGGTACCTTTACCTGACAATCACACATGTCCCCAGATGAAGAGTCGAAATTCGCCATCCCCACATTATCAAAGCAGACAATCATCTGCTCAAAAGGTGAAGCAACTCCAAGGCAACCCAAAAAAGGTCTACTTTTGCCCATTGTGTAAACACACCTATGCACGCAGATGGAACCTCAAAAAACACAAGTGTGTTGGTTCTGCTCCCTCTCAGCAAACCGAAGCACCCATTCAGAACAGGCTGTTATTGAAATCCAGCAGTAATGGAGTGACAGAAATGCAGGAAAATCCAGAATCCCTTCTTGTCAAGAGTGTTTCTGTGGGCACTGGAATGGGGAATCATATAAAGGTTGAGGGGGCATCTCCTGACTCACAGCAGTCTTCAGGATCACAGCAGGCCTGGAATCCTCCAGCCGAACATTTCCCACTATTTTATCCCAAATCTTCAGTGGTTGGTCAGAACAATGATGCCTCTTTAATTCCATCACCGCAAGAACAAGAAATGCACTGGAATGAGGCTGCAGCCCATGATGATGATTCTAACAATGACTATGATGATAATGATGGTAATGAAGGACAATGGACGATCCCCCTGGACCATGACATGGTAGGGTTTAATGCTGCAGGTAAAGGTGATGCTGAAAAAGAGATAAACAAATCTGGACCAGTGGTAGATGAAGACTCATCAAATAACCTACAGTATGTTATTAGAGATGGAGTTAAGTGGTATCCGTGCAGCAGGTGTAATAAAACCTACAGTCAGGCCTGTACCTTGAGACGTCACCTGCGGCTCTGTGCGTTCAGGCCACGTGTGCCAGGCACTGCATCTTCCCAGCTGACTGCAGATGGTTTAAGACTGTTTGCCTGTTTTTTCTGTGGGAGGAACTTTAACCGTAAAGATAACATGATGTCCCACAGCAAGAGATGCCAGCATCGCTCTGCGTCAGACATAAAAAAAGGATCTATCCAACAGAACCTCTCAGCCAGTGCTACAGATAGCCAAACCCCGCAGGATGACGAGAGCAACTGGGGCATCATGTCGCTGCCCTCTGTACTTCCTAGAAGAGTGACATGTGAGTGTGGTGTGGGATTCACTTCTCCAAAGCTCCTCCTGGAGCACCTGCAAAAGCATGCACAGGAGTCGTACACATGTCCAACATGTGGTGAAACTGTTAGCTCCTGGGCTGATTATGAAGTCCATTTGCAGATACACATGCATCCACACAACCAGCTGCTGAAGGGACTACAGCCATCCCAACCCCTGCTGCTTCGATTTCAGCAACAGCCAGTTCAGCCGCAGCAGACACCAGCTGCTCCTCCTGTGTGTCAGCCTTCACATGAGCAGCCACGTCTACTGCATCTTCCTAAAAAGAAACCGCGGATTGTGTGCACAAGATGCGGCAACACTTTTTCCTCTCGCTGTTCCCTTTGGCGGCACGTCTCCTGGAATCGTTGCAAAGGAGCACAGGTTTCAAATTCCGCCGCAAATCCACCAAAAACCTACCACTGCTCCAACTGCAACTCCGACTTCCCCAACTCGATCAGTCTTACGTTTCACCAGAGGAGTGGCACTTGCAAGCCTGCCGTGAAGCCTGTGCGTTGCCCTTCTTGCTTCCGCTGGTTTAACACTGTGGTCGGTTTGCAGAGGCACCTGCTGACTCACAAACGGTCCGAATACCGCTGCGATATCTGTCAGGGAACGTACGCAAACCTTAAGTCACTCAAAACCCACCGCAGAAAGATTCATCACATAATGGCAACAAATGTCATTCAACAGACAAAAGAAAACTGAATAACCAAGAGAACCGATGGGGGTCAGATGTGGATTGGTACATACACTACAAAGCATCTTTATTATAAATGTGTTTTTTGTACTCCTCCTTCCCACCCACCCCTTTAGCTGCCAGTTTTTACATTACACCACATGTTGTGCAGGAGGTAATGGGATGTTTTTAAAAGGCTCAGACTCAGTTTGAATTGTAAAATTTGTAAATTTTGATATGCTGTATATTTTAGTTGTAGTACACCAATCATTACACAAGCTCTTCTAGTTAATTTAATGTTGGAAATATTAGTGTTCAAACATGGATTACACAGATTGTGATTATAGTACGTGTGTGTCCCTGGTGTTAATAAACTTCCTAGTACATGATAACTTGCTTGTGTTGTTTGTGTTACAGTTACATATGTGTCACACTTAATGCTAAATTGTTGTAATGGAGGTTTTTAAATTTCTGTAAAACATTTTTTAAATGTTAAAAAAATTAAATTATGTAGTTTTAAATATAGGATGCTAACGGTGTTGGTAAGTGTGGTTGTTGGTGAGGACAGTAGAAAGTCCCGCGACTCGTATTTGGCCAAGATGATGATCGAGTAGACAAAGGAGGGTAGGTGGGAGGTTCTATAGGTAATGATTCCAGCAGATGACATTGTACCTTCATAATAGCACAACCCAGGTGGAAGAGAGCCTTAAAAGGAGGTGTTCACTGGTCAGAAGAAGAAAGGAGGTGAATGGAAGCAAGACAGGTTGTCTATTGTTGCACATCTGCTCTGCTCCTCCCCCTGCCTGTCTCTCTCATCTCTTGCACCTGCCTCCTGTTCCTCTTCTGCCAGCCTTTCCCATGCAATCAGCTTGACTGCCTGCACATGTTGTTTGTTTTTATTATCCTTCCTTTATGTCATTGCTTGATGCCTTCCACCTGTGCCATTTATATATATATATATATATATATATATACACAAATATGCGTGTGTGTACTGTTTATATAAATGAGTGTATGCGTGTACTGTATACTTATAGTGAGAAAGAGAAATAAATTATATAAAACTTGCATTTGCACTAATTCCTTGCGTAAAATTACACTGTTTATATTTGTTCATAGCCTCCTTGTGGGGTTTTTTAATTTAACCAGGTGACAGCAAATTATATATAATTAATATATGTATAATTAAAAATATACCCGGTTGCTATGGTGGCTGTTTCAAGCTAATGGAAATGAGAAACAAGCGGCAGATAATAGATGGAAGTATATGAATGTTAAGTATCGTTAGTATCCTGCACTAAATCCAAGGGAAATCTGACCCTTGAAATTAGTATTAACAAAGCAGGGTGCATCAAGGGTGAACCTCCGCCTCCAGCCAGTAGGTGTCAGTATGCTCACACACTACTGGCGTTTGCACCGCGGGTGTGGGTCTCGCCGAACAAGTCAGCTTTTTCTCAGGTTTTCCGGCCTTCTGCTTTGCTGGTTTGGCTAATGGCTGTTAGCTGCTAACGTCGGATGTTGAACGCCGGCTATTTGGCGCGATTCCGGATTTATTGTAAAACGGCAATGGACAAAGCGCCCGGTGTTTAGTCCAAGAACGCTGCAAGCATCTGAGACTGAGCTGCTTTTATTCACATGTGTAAGTTTGCGTGACGTTAATGTATAGCAGCTAGTCGTTGACGATAGCATGGTGATATTGTATAAACCTAACACAAACCCGCGAGTTTGCGCAACATGCCGTTCGAAATAGTGTTTTCAATTATACGAAATTAATAAAGCAACTCATACTTTTAACTGTATCGCATCAGATTAGTTTATTTAATGTGTCATTGTGCCTTTGCTTAGAATGACTGGTAGCGTCAACGCAACTTATAATGTTGAACTTGATTCGGAAAACAACTGGCCATTTACTAAAAGCTTCACAAGGTTACTAGTTAATATATATATATATATATAAAATTTAAGGCACAATGACACTCGTTTGCTACTGTGATTTTCAAATGTTGGATGGTGAACCACTGATGGGGCTTGGAGGTAACACAAGTGGGCCTCATCAAAGAATAAATAAAAGCATAACACTACGCTGCAGCTGATAAGGATAACAGTTTGTAAATTATAATAAAACAAGATCATGCACTAGTTGGGTTCACAACACAGATAGATGCTAAGTGTCGTTTTAGTTTTGCTTTAGGGTTTTCTTTAGTCAAATCTTACAGGATTGCCTGTAGGTGCTTACTATCTTGAATAATGACTGTAAATGCATTTTTTTAGACAATACATATTTGTTTACATTCAGCACCTGGTCATTATCATTTTGTAGTTGTGCAATGCTACCTATAGAAATAAGAGCCTATGTGCATGGTTCCTGTTAAAGATAAAGTGAGAGGTTAAGAACATACTCCCCTGATTAGAGTCAAGTAGTAGAGAAGTATGTGAAGAGGATTTTTATATACTGTATCTACATATTGTATATATCAGAATATATATAAAAAAGTGTACATGACGGGTTTTTTTTCCTGTCTCAGCAGAAAAGGTACTCAGTGCCTAGGATCATCAATGAATGCACCCTCATCGAGCCTGAGCATGGAAAAGGGACGACTAAAACAAGGAAATGTTCTGGAGGATGGAATAGGCAAAGATCTGATGAATGCAGGAAGGTTTTGCTTCAACTGTGAGCAAATATTTTCAGATCGTAAATGCCTGGAGGAACATGTGTGTTCTGCAACATGTTACATCTGCTCCTGTGGAACAGAGTTTGCCCTGTACACAGACATGCATGAGCACAGTACGACACATGAGCCAGGGCACCAAGTGCTTGATCATGAAACAATAAGACAACGCAGGATTGAGAAGCGGAAGCAGGAAGAGATGCAGCTCAACAGAATACAGACTGGTGAGGTTATCTGGAAGGCACCTAAATATACAATTGGGCCAAAGTCCATGTCCGCTTCACATCATACAATATCAACCACCATGCTTAAAGGATCTATACAAACTGCACAGAATTCACAAGTGCCTGGATATACCCCTTCTGCATTAAAGACATCATTCCCTCAAAATTCCAACTTGGCACCAGATGTGCATAACATTTTTGCAGATGTAGGCGCACCTACCGTGGATTTATGGACAGTTTACCAGCCAGTTGTGTTAATAAAAACGGTGCGCCAGTTTCACAAGAGTATGCCGTACACTTGTGGAAAATGTGGCCAACATTTCTTCACAAAGGCCTCTCTAGTCACCCACAACAACAATCATGTCACAGACAGAGTTTGTGGCTGTGTGGGATGCGGGATGCTGCTCTCAAGCAGAAAGGTCGTTCCTCGCTTCCATAATTGCAACGCACCCAGCTCTGCTGCCAAACTCAAAGTCGTTACTGCAAAACCACCTAATTTCAAAGGGCAAACTAAAGTCAGTATAGACATGAGTCACAACCTAAGTGTTCAGGTTCCTCAGGCCACTTCTTCTTTTCAGTGGAACATGCCAAATCAAAATGCTGGCATTCAGGCACCTAGTTTGACTTCCAACCTGCATTCACTAAAACACAATTCCATAGCATACTCTGATAGTAATCAGAGATGTCATGTCAACTCATCACTGCAGTCAAAGAATTGGAGTCACCGTGCCTCCAAGCCTTACTCCACTCTCTCCATTCCATCAACTAATCAAAGCCAAATAAAAAGATCACCACCACCGAATCCGCTCCAATGTCGAGTCTGCCATCTTATCTTTGAGTCTGCTCAGCTACTACAGAGGCATAAGTGTGCCAAAGCACGAGAGTTTATGGCACAGCAGGGGCGTGGAGGAAAGCAGCATCATAACCTAAATAAAATGCCGCTGACAAAATTGGGTCCTATTCAGATGAATGGTGAGAGGAAGCCCGAAGCACCATTTGCAGGCAACATGAAGAAACCCCAGATTGTGACCATTGATCTGGACGGCCCTCAACAACCAGACTCGGTGAACAAGAAAAATGGAGATCTTGACGATGATTGTTACATTGTTGAAAGTGAACCCGACAAACCAGCTGAGATGATTTACCAAGTGACCTCATCTGTTCCCATTAAAACTTGACAGCCAGATGTCAGGTTTGCATGTAATGTTTATTGTTGAAAATGGACCAAGTGCGGTAACCTCCTGTTGAACGATATCAGTTGGTTTATGGTCGACACACAGGAACACAATATTCTAGACTACTCCACAAATTAATTTTGATGTGTGATGTACAGTGAGAATTGTCAAACATTTTCTCTTTAGTACTATAGTAAGAGACCCTGTATCCCTGAAACAATTGGTATCCAGCTGTGGTTATCAAGTGTTTATAATTAAAATAAAATCCATTGTATTGTTTTACCATTTAAATGGGGTAATTAATTACTGCAGTATGTTTTACTTTTAGAATATGTTAAAGTATATAAACAGAAATTTTGTTGTGAAGCTGACCAGGATATCTTGTGTCCCCCCCTAATTTTGGTAAACTTCAAAAATAAAATATTAAAATATATATGCATTGTTATTTTCTAAGTGCGTTTGTGACTAACAAAGCAGAACATTTTTAGTTTGACAGTAGGTTGGTTGGCCAGGTATAAAATGTCTATAACTACCATGTGTCACAAAACCATCTGTCAAATTTGTTGCCTCCATAGTAGTAAATAATGTGTAAATATTTGTGTTGACAGAACCACAGAGCATGAAAGGCTGATGTTTTATTCATATTTTACAATGTGAAAACATTTCTGTCCCCAAGGGGCACCATGACAAAAACTAATTTAGAACCACTGGGTTAACTGGACAATCTAAATTGATTGATTACATGTGGCCCTGTGAAGGAATGGCAAACAGGTAAGAGTTGTGTTCATCTGAGTGCTTTGTATGATAAATCTGAATCTTGTGGGAATGTTTGTTGTGACTGATTTTCCTCGTAGACTAATGTGAAGCATGGTTGTCTAAAATAGGAGCCTCCTTTTGTACTCTTGACTTAAAATAAAATAATTACTTATAGGTCAATTTCCACAACACAATCCTATTTCAAACTCATAAGAATCGGTAAGTTTCCCATTCACTTTAGATGGATAGAATATCAAAGAAAACAGCTGGACCAACCTGTAGATATTTAGCGCAAGATGAGTTCATTCGGACGCTATTATGTGTGCGTCCAGTAGAGGGCGGGTTTTAAATAAAAGTGGTGTGTACTTGTTAATAAGTTGAACAAAATAGCATAAAATACCGTAATTTTCTTGGAACAATTAATTGGTTCAATACACCTCCGATCTCAATTTTTCTACATGCCAATGAAGTTAAAAGATTATTGCCTCTCGCTGTTGATTGGCTCGTTCTTCGATTGTTAATCTAGAGAGGCGGGACCGTTCGTTTGTTAAAGGTGGTGATTGGATGGTAAGAAACAACATCAATAACTGGCAAATCAAATGCATTGTTGTGTATCTATTTCAGCCCTGCTATTCATAGATACATTCTATAATGCGGAAAATTAGCAAAATTAAAACTTTACTATATGATTGGAAAGCGAACTTTAAAACGGGTCAGTTAGGTATAATATATAAGTAAGCGAAGTGACTTAATAAGAAAAAATATAAACTCTGATATTTCCCACTGTACTTAAACACACCGGCGACTTCCCATTCAGCGTGATTGACACTCCTCTGTCTGATTTTGTGCGTGGAATTCCTCGCGTAGTCGCTGTTTACTTTGAAAATAAGGACATTTCACGTAGACACAAACACGTGTCTGGTCACTGCATTTGTGTCAAACAATGCCAAACAGCGAGGACGGCGACAGAGCATATGTTAGCCTGGAGCTAGCCAGTGGATAGCCCGTGGAGCAACGGTCTGTGTGTGGCTACGCGGAGACGAGCCATAACACATTCACTCACAGGCAAGAATCTTGTTTACTACGCAGAGATTTAATTGATTAGTAAGTACCTAGGATGGAAGCTTGGCGTTTTACAAAAAACGATGTAACGGTGAAGTTGACGGGGTGTCCGGGCGGCCTGTATTGTTAAAAAATAGTAGCTAGCCTCCATTTGTGGCCTACGGGAAATTAATGCCTCCACTGTTTTGGTAAGCTGTTTCTACTTTGTTTTGTTACAAATATATAGCTGGGGATGTTTATAATGTATATATTACACTTTTCGGTGTATGTAATGTGTAAAAATGTGATTTACAGTCCACATATAGTGTAATAAGGTGTTTACCAGAGGGCAACTGATAACAGCAACTAGTTTTTTTTTCTACCTAATGGTCGCTTAAACTTACTCTCTCCCCCACCCACAAAACGCTACCACTTTATAAAGTCAAATGGTTGTTGTTGCTCATGTTGTTAAAAAAAACCTGGGATAAACTTTAAAAATGTAAGGTTCATCTAGGTTTTTCAGCAACTTAGCAACTAAAACTGTTTAGATGGGGTATCAAACTCTCGGCCTGTGGGCCAATTACGGCCCTGGGACTTCCCACATCTAACCCCTACAAGACATCAATAAAGTGGCTCACCTGTTGAGTTTTTTGTTACTAATTAGGGTTATATTTTACAGAGATTGATTATAGATTAACAGCTGTTAACATTCCTTGAGGGATTTATTAAGGAAAACATTAACACAGAAGGCCTAACACTTATATGAAAACCTGTAAGCATTTAAAAAAAAAAACCTTTTTGGAAAACTTGAAATAAAAACAAAACTTTTCACTTGGTTTGCCTGTTCCACATTCACCAAGGTTTCTGTAGACACACGTGTGTTAATGAAATGTTATTGATTAATAAGATTAACTAACCTGGTTTGTCACTTAAAAGTAAACATTAAATGGTCATTTCTGTTTCAGTGACCAGTGGAAATAATCTACAGTGACTTGACAAGTATGTTTACAGAAACACGTCCGTTGTAGTGTATGCTCTGTGACATGGTCTCTAGTCTCTTTTTTTTTTCTTCATGATTGCATGTCACTGTTGATGAGCTCAAACCTACTTGTCGTTGTTTAATCCACAGACGGTTGACATGGGGAGTAAAATGTCCCTCAACAGAGGAAGCAGTGCCCAAAGTACAGTCTCTGAATTCACTTCTGTGACACCTCAACCTTGCAGTACCATTCACGCTCCTACGGACTGCAAGCAGGTAGCTTGGTGTTAAAAAGAACTTCCCAGAGTAATGATGTCTGTTAACGATGCGTCTAACAGTTTGAGTCAAATGTAAAGAAATACAAATGAATGTATGAATGTAAAATGTTAAACAAAAAATAAAATATTTATATCTGATTCACATATATATTTCTTTATCAAAGAAAAAAATTATAATAATTTTGGTGTTTTAGTACACCATAATTCTGTTTGTTAGACATAATCTAATTTATTTACTGTAATATATTCATAAAAGGTTTTGACACATTGACATTGGTTTCCATTTATTTCCCTGTGTAGTCAGAAATACTTTGGGAGCTATAAGTTATTGCAACTGTTGAATAACTAGAAGTTGCACTTAACTTAAAAAACGTTATCAGCTATAAAGTCCTTCGTTTTTCATCCTTATGTCCTCCTCATAATGTGATGGATACAAGACATATTTGAAATGCAGGTAGGCCAGTCAGGCCGAGACATCTGCCTTACAAAGTGATGACTTCACAGTTACTGCAGGATAAGATTGTCATATCCTGCTAAAAAATCCTTCATCTTCTGGTAGGTGGCATCACGTCTCTCAAATTCCAGTATCTGTCTCCACATCAATGGTTCTCTCCCATCTGATCCTCCAAATGAACATAAAAGTTGACGGTTGCACCACAGAACACGTTTGATTGTCTTTCTGTCCTTCACAGATGTGTCCTGTGGTTGGACGTATCCACATTTGTAAATTATTTTTCCTACCTGTTGATAACAAACATTTCTTTTCAAATGACAGGGACATTTTTCACAAAGTGTTTAGGACTGAGAAAGGACTCCAGTGTTTATTTCTTCCGCAGCCACTCTTTGTATCTCCACCTGTTTCCAGTTCATCTGTGATTTAAACAGCCTTCCAGGGTCAACATGTTTGACCTTTATAGTCACACTTTGACCTGAAAACACAACTTTTTTTAAAGTAAGTCATGAGAATGAGCTTTGAAATATGCTGGTTTAGTGGGAAGAATTTAGTTGAGTTGCAGCCATCCATTATTTTAGTAATCAATCTGTCCATTGGGTGAAAAAAAAAAAAGTAAAAATGTGACAATGACAGATGTCCTTGTTCCAGAAGCAGCAGAAACTATATACAAAAAAGATGTGTAATAAAACAATAAAACCAGAAATATATATATGTATACAGATGTGTAATAAAACCAGAAATATATATATGTATATATATAAAATATAAATATCAAACTTTTTTCTAACCAGTTTGAGTTATTTAATTGATTAATTGTTTTATTGTTTCTAGTGAAATGATGAAAATCAAATGATTGATTGTTAACCGTTTGTAACAGTTAGTCTATTTCTCAACAGGATTCTGAAGACAAAGAATACAGTGATTTGGACTCCAGGTGGAGGTCTAAAATAAGAGCAACAGAACAGAGGAGAACCACCACAGAACCCCAATCATCATGGAGTGTGGAGTGTGTCAGCCATGTTGGCGCCAAAACAGGCGGTGCCAAAAACTCTCATCAGCATGAAGGCATATTACCACAGACGGGGATGGAGGCCAAGGCTCCAGTGATGCCAACATTATTGTCCATAGCAGACGGTGATGGACCAACTATGGAACACCATAGAACAGACAGACAAAATGCTGCTGGTGTTGATTGCCTTCAGCAGAAGGATGTCAGTACAACAAAAACACCATCAGCAAATGTGGAAAACTATGACAATAGTGCTGTCCCTGACAGAAACAGCTCTGCTCCCCCTACAGTCCCTGATAGGAATGCGCAAGATGTGCTGCCAACAAAAGACAGAGTGAATCCAAGCACCACAGAAAATCCAGGGTTATATAGCCCTTTTACAAAAAAAGGAGATTCTGATCCTAGTGAACTGGTTGATCCTAAAGATGGGACACAAAACACTGAGTCTGATAACAAAGCGGCACTGAAGAAAAATGAACGGTCTACTTCAAAACTCTGCACTCGTACACGAGGCGCTAAACGAAGGTCTACGCTGGGAGATCAGCATGTGTCTGCAAAAGTGTCCAGGATCATTAGTTCTCCAGACGATCGATCGGTGTTGAACACTAATATGTCCTGTGTGGATGGTCGAGACACTGACCTCCAAGGTTCTGTAAGACATACATATGGTGGTCAGTGTTCATCATGGTCAGGAACAGACAAAGAACAAGAGCTAAAGGAAGTCAATTTAGCTCAAAAATCCCAAACAAAGAACATGGGGATTCTAAATTTGTCAAGTTCAGATAAAAATCAAACAGAAATAAAAGAGATAGTCAGCATAAATGTTGAAGAAGACTCGATATTTGAAGGTAGTCCTGACTCTCCGAGGGATACCGGCTTGCAGAAGGACACTGATGATGTCATCATGTCAGAACAGAAACATCAACCTGACAAATGTCTACAGACTGACAATGACTTACTTGACCTGGATTACCAAAAACCTGTATCAGAGCCTGATAGTCCTGACATTTTAGAACCAAGTTACAGAAACATGTTTGATTCTGAGGGTCTAGAGTACAAAAGCATTGGTCATAAAGGCTACACTGACAGTCAACACACAGATAATGACTTTGACGATGACCAAGAGGCCAGTTTTGATGCTGACCGAAGTGCCATCAAAATGAACAAGAAAAGTAAGAGGATATGGAACTGCGAGTGTGGTCGTACCTTTAGATTCCTGTCTCAGTTTGTCATCCATCAACGGATCCATACAGGAGAGAGGCCGTTCAAATGTCCCCAGTGTGGCAAAGGTTTCAGCAAGAACTCAAACTTGAATCTCCATCTGAAGACCCACAGCAGAAACAACATATACAAAAAATGCATGTTCTGTAAGATTAAATACTCCAGCCCTGAGTATGAGTCTCATATGAAGTTCCATGCCAGGGAACTGGAACAACAAGCCAACAATGACTCTGAGACACTGAACACGCCAGTCACCATAAAGAAAACATTGAAAGAGTGCCAGTACTGTGGGAAAACATTTCCATTCCAGTCTGCTCTGATACGACACGTGCGCGTGCACACAGGAGAGAAGCCTTACAAATGTGATATTTGTGGAAAAGCTTTCGGTCAAGCCTATTTCCTTCGTGTACACGAGCTGACCCATTGGACCGTGAAGCGCTACAACTGCACTCGCTGTGCAAAATCATTCACCCACTACAGCAATGCCAAGAATCACACGTGCAGGACAACAGGAGGCCATGACGCATCCCAGGTCAACAGCGAGACCAAGCCTACGTTGACCTACACATGCCACATTTGCAAAAACGTTTTTGATCATTTATCGGATTTCAACCGACACATGAAAGGTCACACTGGTGCAAAACTTTATCGCTGCTTGTATTGTGACAAGCTGTTTGCCATGCTTTCTGAGTTTAACAGCCATCAAAATCACTGCAGGGAGCGAAAAAACTTTGACCCTGACATTAAGGAAGAAGAGAGGATGTCATTGGTGGAGTTCTCTGTGCCTTCCCTGAGGTATTCAAGTTCACCTCCTCTACTTGATGCCAATGGTGAGGACAAACATTTGCTGCCTGTCCACAAGAAACACATCACCAACCACAAGAAACCGTTCCAGTCGACAGACGTGTCTCATCAGTGTCACTCACACTTGGTGACAAAGTTAAACCAACTCGACAACAGGTCCGACCCCAGGAGATATCTTTGCCCGCGGTGTGGACGACTGTTCCGACACATGGGCAGACTCCGAGCACACATGCTCACCCATGCCCCAGGTCAAAGCTACACTTGTACCTGTTGCGGCAAGACTCTTAACAGCTGGAAAAGACTGTGGCATCACCAAAGAGTTCATCGACAGAGACACGGGCGGTTCAATTGTCCCAAGTGTGGGAGAGGTTTTCGTTTTGTTGAATGTTACAAAAAACACATGAGGGAACACCCGGAGTTTCGGTGGGTCCAGACTAAGAGTAAAAAAGTCTTCCTGCCTTATCAATGTGAACAGTGCAGCTGCAGCTTCAGGACCCTGGACATGCTGTTCGCTCATCAGGTCTGCCATTCAGCAGCACAAGAAATTAACAGTACTACTGCTCTGAAACTATCGTCAGAGGCTCACAGCTCACAGACGATCAAGAAAACGTTTAGTCCTCACATGAACCACGTCCTCGCAGTGCATTCTAAACCCAAGAGCGGCAGTCTTCAGAAGAGTTGGTCCAAACTGGACCCACAAGTGTCTCCTCTAGTGCCTGTGGATTCTTCAGACCCTTCGAACACATCTGGAATTCCAGATGAGGAAGTCAACGACGAGGATATTAATAACGCATTAGGAAAACCGAATAGAACACTCAGAACAGAAACAACAATCACAAACAGAAATGCAACGAAAACAGATGTTGGAAAGACATCAGACGGTATCAAGTGTGCTGTGTGTGGTGAGGCCTACCCTGCCATTTCAGACCTTTATCAGCACTATTTGCAGCATGCTCGAGGCCAGGTGTAGGTTTTTTTAATGGTGTCTGTCGTCTGATTTAATTCATTAAACACCGTGGTCTATTCTGTGATGATTATCAGGCAAATGCTGACAGTATTTGTAGAAGAAATGTCTCTAATTCATGTTTTTTTTAAAAGTCATCTTCAAAGTCGGTACCAGAAAAAATAAAACATTTTCTGGTCACGTTGCTGCTCGGAGGTTATGAGACTTAGACTGATGAGAGAGTGTCTGACTGTAAAGATAAAGACTTTGTGGACGCTCCTTTAAAACAGTTAACTTGCTAATTAAAGAAACCTTCCGGAATGTTTATTGTCTACTCTGTACCATTCCCTATTTTTGTTGCATCTTTGTTTGTCAGATTCTTTTTTAAAATGCTTGTCTGGTAAATAATAATTCAATGACTAAACAACATATTTAGGAATTTGTCACATTATTAGGAAATGTACCAACATTTCAGAGAGATTTGTCTCATTTGTTTGTTTTTTTGCCTGAAAACTTGTATTTCCTGTTGTTGATGCCAACATTTCTCGTGTGTTTCTGAAACGCTGATGGAGATCTACTGTGGACATTAAGGCGTCGTCTCCAGTCTGATCAACCCCTGCTGCAAGTTCTATCATATGGACTGGATTGGACTGAAAATGTATCTTTAAATGCTTCATTTTTGGACTTTTCTTTCTCTTTAACTCTGTTGTTTTACCCATGGACATTTATTGTGAACCAATACATCATTTTTATTTTAGATTTGATTTTTCATTTTTATATATCACTAGTTTGATTTCTTGTTTTGATATCCATCATCAAACGAGATGTTTCATGAGTCGATGAATGAATAAAATTCAATGTAAAATCACTGGTTACGTGTTTTTGATTTTACACTTTTTGGTAAATGTCAGCTTTCTGCAAAGATGAGAATTAACTGGGTTTTTTTTTCATGATGGATTTATTTTATTCAATCACTAACCATTTACCAACTTGTCATTTGATAGCATAAGTCATTTAGTTGGAGGACATGGTGTTGTGAATCCAGGTGGTGTATTTGCAGACCTTGACGTAGATTCCAGGCTTGTTCTTCTGGCCACAGCCGTAGGCCCAGGAC